>NC_089840.1:243640762-244840762 GCF_035609145.1 Eleutherodactylus coqui
ATTTTGCAGTATAATTGAATTCACAATTTTCCACAAAGGTAGTTTGAACAGGTACATGCAGATGGAGTAGTAAGCAATTGAAGGCAATTGAAACGATGAGAAATACATTAACCTTGATTAGGACCTGACTTCCAAACTCTCTCCTTTACTTAACTGAACTGAATTGACAATTTACCCACTAGTTGATTTAGCTGAAGGATTGGTTTGAATTTAGAGTGTAGATGAAAAAGAGGGCAAAGTGGCTGTAAGGCTAATCCTGGCTTTGAGTTCACCAGGTAGCTATCACTCACTGTTAGTAGAAGGCCGACCTCAGAAAGGCTCTCCTTCCCCCTGCTGAGGGATGCCACGGGAGCGGGTCCACACCACGCTCGACTGTGGTAGAAATCGTGCTGTACTGCTGACTTGCTTCTGTACGTGTACCTGCTTCTCTCCGACATGACTGACTGCAACCTCTCCTCTCTCACACCTGGCTAAGTCTGCCTAACTGCTCCTTTTAAAACCTCTGTTTCTTTCCCGCACTTTCTGGACTCCTCCCATTCTAGCATAGGGATTTGTGTTGTAGCTTTCCCCTAGACTCTGCACCAGTGAGAATGAAGCTGACTATCAGCCAATAGGACACCAGCTGACATCAGAGCTAAGCTCTAGGCTTAGTGGAGAGAAGAGGAGAAACAGGGTCTCTCCTACAGATGGCACCTTCTATGTCCATGGACGGCACATAGACAGGTAAGACAGGACAAGTGTTGGTGTGAGTGTTCTGTAGGACCCGCTGAGCCACTACACTATCTATCTATTTCATATCTATATGTCTATTTATCTTCCTATCTATCTTGTATTTAGTTATCTATCCTCATATCTATCTCCTATATATCTACCTCATATCTATCTATCTATCTATCTATCTATCTGTAATTCGGTGGATGTTATCAGGTGCCTGGTGACTGGGAACAAAGCCTTGTTGATCAGCATTGGCAAGGTATGATGCTAAAATTTTACTTAAAAGCTTTATATCAAGGTTGATTAGTGAGATTGAATGATAATTTTGCTTAAGGTGATCTTCCGGTTTAAGAATCATTGAGATGGCCGCCAAGAGGGAGGTTTGACGCCATCTTGAGGTAATAAAATCTCTTATACACTGTCTGGCAGAGGGTCCTTATTTATTTCTATGCAGACATTACATAATCACAAAAAAACAAGGTCATATTGACAGATCTGATTCTAAGCTGATATGTGGACGGACAGCACGTAGTTCATCAGCCTTGTAGGGAAAATACAAATGCAAATAGTGATGAAACCTTTTAGTAGTTTATTGATTACACAATGTAGACCTTTCAAGAACAGCATGTATATACAAACTAATCAGGTCACTTACCAGAGGGCAGTGCATGATTAAAGGGGTTTTACCACCAAAGACATTCATCCTTGGGATAGGAGATGTCTGATTGCTGGGGTCCGACAACTGGGACTAGCAATCATCACAAAAATGGCACCCTCGAATGCCCCATAAAGATATAGTGGTAGTACACATGCTTAACCACCACTACATTCACTTCGAAATGCGCTCTGTAATCTCCCTCCATATACCATTTAAGCATGTCTACAATGGTGATGCAGCAGAACAACCAAGCAGAAGCAATATGACAATGTCAGCATGTACATGTTGTGTTTTAATTAAACATTCCACATAGTATACTAAAGACATAGCGAAGCTTTCCTGAACCCGGGCAAATATTCAGTCTCTCCCTGTCCCCCCTAACTTCTCCTCCTTGGTGCCTCTGATGCTTAGAACTGTGCAGGAGTTGAGGATCCACTTCTGTCTGTGCAACCCTGCCCTAACCTCCACCTTCCCCGCCAGTAGTTTTGCTAGGAAGTCTGGCGGTAAGGGGATTACAACAAAAGAAAAAAATAATATCTGGTCAAAAATATGAAAAGTGCAGTAAAATTTTCTACAAATGGACCACCATTACTTGGGTAGAGTGTTCAAACAGCGTTATTTATTGTACTGTGTGATATTTTTGGGAGAAGGAGAGGGAGAGAGACCTCCTCAGTAGCCCCAGTAGTAATATTAACCCCCTCAGTAGCCCCAGTAGTAATATTAACCCCACAGTAGCCCCAGTAGCAATGTTAACCCCCTCAGAAGCCCAAGTAGTAATATTAACTCTCTGAGTAGCCCCAATAGTAACATTAACCCCCTCAGTAGCTCCAGTAGTAATATTAACCCCACAGTAACCCTGGTAGTAATATTAACCCCCTCAGTAGTAATATTAAACCTCTCAGTAGTCCCAGTAGTAATATTAACCCCCTCAGTAGAAATATTAACCCCTCAGTAGCCCCAGTAGTATTAACTCTATAATAATCTCCTCCTCTTCTCAGCGCTGATCCCGGGTGCACACTGACAGCAGTGTGTGCACCCAGAATGCTTCCTACCTTCTCCTCTCCCATGAAACTAAGGAGAAGAGGACTCTGGGAAGGAGGATCCCAGGTGCACACACTAACATCAGAGTGTGCGCCCTGAATCAGCATCACTAACAGCACTGCTAAGTGATTACCAGCGGGGAGCTGCTGCACCCCGGCTGGTAATCTGATTAAGTCAGAGGCTCTGAGCCCCTGGTAAGCACTCACCTCTGGACCCCTTCAACGCGACCCCTACCAGTACGCTTATGGTTGAATTGATGAGGCCTTTTTGCCATTGTGTCCATGCTTGGAATGGCCCACTGGAGAGCCAGTGGATCTCCAGATGGGCATCTGAGCTGAGAAGTAGAGATTTTGCTATGTAGTACTGTGCGCTGGCTGAGGACCAGCAGCTCCACTCCCCCTAGCAGATGTTAGCGTAGTCCACCTCTATCTTCCATAGGCTGCCGCAACCCCCCCTCCTGAACACCAACACGTTCCATCCCCTCCGCTTAAATTCAATGAATGGCTTACCGCTGCCTGCAATTGGCTGAGCGCTGTGACCAATCACAGGCAGCGCTCAGATGTCATTCAATGGATGACTGAGCACTGCCTGTGATTGGCTGAATGCTCAGCAAATCAGACACAGCCCTTTCAGGAGGCAGGGATTTTAAATTCCCGCCTGCCGAAAGAACTTCAGTACAGTGCTGGGGAGCCAAACGGCAAGATGCGCTGAGCCCCGACAGCAGCAGAGAGGTGAGTATATATATTTTTTTATTTTTTCACACAAATTAGGGATGATTTTCAGGGAAGGGTTTATAGTTCAAGCCCTTCCCCGAAAATCACTGTGGAGGTTGCCTGCAGCACATTGCATTCAATGAGGCTGGCGGCAGCAGCGACAGCCTCATTGAAAGCAATGGGATGGCATTGCTGTCCTTTGCCTCAGCTATCACAGTTGTGGCAGGGGATTCCTTCATCCCTGCAAGGAGTCCCCTTGACACTGAACACTGTGATAGTGCTGTCACAGTGTTCAGTAAAAGAGGGAATTCCCCACGGGGATTATTTACGCGCAGCACAGATCTATGGTGCACACATGTCCTATCTTTATAGGTGCGTGTATTTTCATGCCTGTAAAAAATGGACATGTGAACACACCATAGCAAACCAATGGTTCTAATAGATGAGCTGTTTTGTGCGCACATATGTGTGCACAAATACACACTCGTCTGACCGAGGCCTTAGGTTAGTTTTACACATCGTTGCTTTGCTGCAGATATTATTTTTTAATTTTGCTGAAGTTCTGCAGCAGATTTCACTTTTTCAATCTAATTCAAATTGAAAGTGAGAAATCTGCTGCTGATCTACACCAAATCAGCTACATCTAGACATATCCTATGGCAGTGATGGCAAACCTTTTAGAGACCGAGTGCCCAAACTGCAACCCAAAACCCACTTATTCATCACAAAGTGCCAACATGTCATGGGGCGGGCTTATCATGACGAATGATTTTACCTCCGTCGTTCTAAAAAGGACAGGGCCGCTTCAAAATAGACGGGGTGCAGATTTTCACTTCTTTTTGGATGCGGAAATACTGCAGAACGTCCTCAGCAGGAATTTCTGTGGAAAATTCTGCAGCATTTCTGCATCCAAAAAGCAGTCAAATCTGCATGTTGTCTATTTTGAAACAGCCCTGCCCATTTCCGTCACATATAAGCATACCCCAGCGATAATAGCGACAGCCCACAGCGGCACCCAGCGTAATAGTGATCCCCCTCAGGGTGGCTCCCGGTGCAATAGTGCCCCCCTCAGGGCGGCCCCCGGTGCAATAGTGACCCCCCTCAGAGCGGCCCCTGGTGCAATAGTGACCCCCCTCAGAGTGGCCCCTGGTGCAATAGTGACCCCCCTCAGAGCATCCCCCGGTGCAATAGTGACCCCCCTTCAGAGCAACCCCCGGTACAATAGTGACCCCCCTCAGAGCGGCCCCTGGTTCAATAGTGACCCCCCTCAGAGCAGCCCCTGGTGCAATAGTGACCCCCCACAGAGCGTCCCCTGGTGTAATAGTGACCCCCCTCAGGGTGGCTCCCGATGCAATAGTGACCCCCCTCAGGGTGGCCCCTGGTGCAATAGTGACCCCCCTCAGGGTGGCCCCCGGTGTAATAGTGAACCTCCTCAGGGTGGCCCCTGATGCAATAGTGACCCCCCCCTCAAGGCGGCCCCCAGAACCAATAGTGACCCCCCCCCCTCAGGGCGGCTCCCAGAACCAATAGCGACCCCCCCCTAAGGGCGGCCCCCAGAACCAATAGTGACCCCCCTCAGAGCAGCCCCTGGTGCAACAGTGACCCCCCACAGAGCGGCCCCTGGTGTAATAGTGACCCCCCTCAGGGTGGCTCCCGATGCAATAGTGACCCCCCTCAGGGTGGCCCCCGGTGCAATAGTGACCCCCCTCAGGGTGGCCCCCGGTGCAATAGTGAACCCCCTCAGGGTGGCCCCAGATGCAATAGTGACCCCCCCCCCCTCAAGGCGGCCCCCAGAACCAATAGTGACCCCCCCCCTCAGGGCGGCTCCCAGAACCAATAGCGACCCCCCCCCTAAGGGCGGCCCCCAGAACCAATAGTGACCCCCCCTAAGGGCGGCCCCCAGAACCAATAGTGACCCCCCTCAGGGCGGCCGTCAGACCAATAGTGACCCCCCTCAGGGCGGCCCTCAGAACCAATAGTGATCTCCCTCAGGGTGGACCCCAGAACCAATAGTGACCTCCCTCAGGGTGGCCCCCAGAACCAATAGTGACCTCCCTCAGGGTGGCCCCCAGAACCAATAGTGACCCCCCTCAGGGTGGCCCCCAGAACCAGTAGTGAAACCCCTCAGGGCGGCCCCCAGAACCAATAGTGAAACCTCTCAGGGCGGTCCCCAGTACAATAGTGAAACCCCTCACGGCGGCCCCCAGTACAATAGTGACAGCACAAGCAAAATGAAATGCATAGCCATCGGGTGTGGTCTTGCTGCCGGCGCTCAGTGTCCTGGTGCTACCGCCGCTCCCCTCAGTGTCTGCTGCCAGCGAGTCTGGTCCTGCCGCCGCTGCTACCTGTCCTCATCTCGCTGTATGTGCTTCTGCCGCTGCCCCAGCCTCACGTGATGCTGTCGATGCCTCTGCTACCGACGCTTCCTCTCCTCAGGCCACACATGCCCCCAGTGAATAACAAGCTGGTGGCGTGACTACATGTTAAATTCACGTATTATGCCACCACCCCTAACTTCTGGTGGTGACATAATACAAGAATACCGACGTCAGGAGTGGGGAGGAACACTGATGTCACAGTGTGCACCGGGATCAGGGCCGCTAGCTGCACAGCTGAGTGAATGCCGGCAGGGGAGCCGCGGCCCCTGCAAGCATTCACAAGTGGTGAGCGGCCGACGACTATGTGTGCCAACAGGGAGGGCTCTCTGTGCCGCCTCTGGTACGCGTGCCATAGGTTCGCCACCACTGCCCTATGGGATCCTTCACACTGGTGATAAAATTACACAATTGTTGAGCAATGCAAGAATGAGTGAAATCACAGAATTATAGAAGAAATCATTTTCAATGGTTTCATTCCCATTTGTGATGCTTTATGTCCTGTGATGTTGAGAGATTTGAAAATCTTAGCATGTCCTATCTTTCTGTGTTTTATGATTTTTTTTTTCTGTCAGTGATGTTTCCCTATGGAGCCTTCGACTTATCACATCGCAATGCATGAACTTGCGATGTTTGTGTGATGTAATGCGTTTTTAACATCAGAAACTCCTACTGTCTTTCGCGCAAGAAAATCGTGGGGGGCAGCAATGCGAGATTCTTTTCAGGAAAAAGCTTCAAAAATCGTGTGAACAAAAATGTGATTTTCTCACAGCTATATCACGATCACCAGTGTGAAGGAGCCCTTAGGCATTGTTCTCACAGCATTTTCACTACACTGTAGGATTAAGGGTGCATTCAGACCACCGTATATCGGCTCGGTTTTCACGCCAAGCCGATATACGATGTCCTCGTCTGCAGGGGAAGGAAGATGGAAGAGCCAGGAGCAGGAACTGAGCTTCCGCCCCCTCTCTGCCTCTTCTCCACCCCCTCTCCGCCCCTCTGCACTATTTGCAATGAAAGGAGTTGGGACAGGGCGGGGCTAAGTTCCGGGAATTAGCTCCGCCCTGCCCCGCCTCTCCTCATTGAAAATAGTGCAGGTGGGTGGAGAGGAGACAGAGAGGGGGCGGGAGCTCAGTTCCTGCTCCTGGCTCTTCCATCCTCCTTCCCCTGCAGACGAGGACATCGTATATCGGCTTGGCGTGAAAACCGAGCCGATATACGGTGGTCTGAATGCACCCTTAGTCAGGGTCCTCTGTCACATCTACCAGAAAAGGCACCATCATGGAACCCTGAAACTGAAACAAACTGTCATTACTCCATTATGTTTGGAGTATAGAGTAATGTAGTTGACTTTTGTCATTCCCAAACCAGTTTCTAGTAAAGGGTGTTTTCTTGTTAGAAACCCCGGCTGATCTAAACTTGATCAGTGGGTCCTTATTATTTTAAAGAGATTATTTGGTATATAGGTTTTTGCCATCTTCCACAGAGAGGACAGTACACTTGGGTGGATTGGTGCTTTTTGTATATAAAGTCCAGAAATAAATTTTAATAAGTATTAATAAAAGCTAATTTTTAGAATCAATTCGGTGAAAGTAAACATTTACCACTGTGTTTATTTAAAAATGTGTGGAAGTACTGTCACCACAATATTGTCTTTTTAACCACTCAGATGCCATAATATGATATAGATAAAAATGTAATTATATCGCATGGTGCATGTCGCAACATAACAACAGCAGTTTTAGGTTTTTTTTTCTATTTCCGCACTCCACCCCAAAAAATGTAAGAGAGAAACAATTATACTTATCCCAAAATGGTATGCATAAATTCTACACAATTAGCCACCTTCATTGTGGCATAGCCATGTACATTCGGTTGTGAGTGTGCTTGGTATTGCAGTTCAGTCCCATTTACTTGAGTACGGGCGAGCTGTTTGTCTGTGTAAACGAGGGCATGTGGGAGTCGCCTGCTAGTTTAAGTATCAAAAAACGTCCTTAAAGGAGATGTCCCGCGCCGAAACGGGTTTTTTTTTTTTTTAAACCCCCCCCCCGTTCGGCGCGAGACAACCCCGATGCAGGGGTTAAAAAAACCACCCGCACAGCGCTTACCTGAATCCCGGCGGTCCGGCGTCTTCATACTCACCTGCTGAAGATGGCCGCCGGGATCCTCTGTCTTCATGGACCGCAGGGCTTCTGTGCGGTCCATTGCCGATTCCAGCCTCCTGATTGGCTGGAATCGGCACGTGACGGGGCGGAGCTACACGGAGCTACACGGAGCCCCATAGAGAAGAGGAGAAGACCCGGACTGCGCAAGCGCGGCTAATTTGGCCATCGGAGGGCGAAAATTAGTCGGCACCATGGAGACGAGGACGCCAGCAACGGAGCAGGTAAGTATAAAACTTTTTATAACTTCTGTATGGCTCATAATTAATGCACAATGTACATTACAAAGTGCATTATTATGGCCATGCAGAAGTGTATAGACCCACTTGCTGCCTCGGGACAACCCCTTTAAGGGAAAAACTGACTGCGATATATAGCATTACAGGTGCATTGCACAATGCTGTGTGGAGTAATGTATATGCAACTTTAGGGTGGGCCCCCAGATCCATATACCCCAGTCTGACACTGATTGATTCCACTGATTGTCGGCTAATGCCTATGGATCCTGTATAAGGATAATGGGGGAGGACTAGTGTTGAAGGTACAGTACAGCCTCATGTTCAGGGGCGAAGCGGATTCAGCATGCAGGAACCCGCAGCAGAATCCGACCCTGCCCTCGGCTGAAGACACTGCGGGTCTTCTACTTACCTGTCCGAGTCTTCATTTTCTTCCCTGCTGATGTGTGCAGAGCTCCCGGCCAGCGAGCCACCGCAGATGCACAGTGGAGTTGTTTGTTTTTTTAAGCTCCTGCTTTCCCGTGGAATCCGTTGCACAATTCCATTGCAGACGGGCTGCGGATCGGACGACTTCCATTGACTTCAATGGTTGCCATCCATGCAGGAACTACACTGACATAGAGCATGCTGCAAGTTTTTTTTCAGGACCAAAAGGTCCACAAATCATATCTGCATGTTTTATTTGATTTGTGGACGCCCATTTTTCCCTATGCGCAGCTTGATTTGCGGATCGGCATACCTGTGCAGTTTTCGTAAATCAAACCGTGGAAATTGGCCCTTAGTTTCTGTAAATTGTAAGATGCAGGTGATAACTGTAGTGTAATTTGAAAATATGGTGGAACTTGTTACAGGTTTATTGACCTGTGAATTCTAGCCACAAATCCATCAAGGGTCCACTGACCCCAATATATTACTTCTGCCCCTGCAGATCTCATTCTAAATGCAAAACTGCTAGTCATATTTGTATAAATTATTCATATTTATATGCAGTGAACATGTTATAAAAGTTTTATATAGTTGGGCAGTTGAAGATATGTGGGTGAAAATTAAGTAACGGGTCAGATTGGCCCATCAGAGAACCAGTGGCTCCCTGTGTACGCATGTCCCCGACACAGTAATGGGCTTCAAAACTCTGTATTCAGATATAAAACACAAGTCAGGATATCAGAAAAGAGTAGTATCACTGTTATAACAGTGCTACTACAGATGGATATTTGACTGATAGCCTCTTCCAGCTCCTTAGCAGGTTGGATACTGACTTACAGAATAGCCACCTATAGGCGGGGTTGGAGACCGTTTTTATTTCTGCTTGAAAGATATTTTGCATGGCTAAAAGGAACAGTAAACCTAGAAATTGATGATAAGTAGAGATGAGCGAGCACCAAAATGCTCGGGTGCTCGTTATTCGGGACGAAATTATCGCGATGCTCGAGGGTTCGTTTCGAGTAACGAACCCCATTGAAGTCAATGGGCGACCCGAGCATTTTTGTATTTCGCCAATGCTCGCTAAGGTTTTCATGTGTGAAAATCTGGGCAATTCAAGAAAGTGATGGGAACGACACAGCAACGGATAGGGCAGGCGAGGGGCTACGTGTTGGGCTGCATCTCAAGTTCACAGGTCCCACTATTAAGCCACAATACCGGCAAGAGTGCCCCCCCCCCCCTCCCAACAACTTTTACTTCTGAAAAGCCCTCATTAGCATGGCATACCTTTGCTAAGCACCACACTAGCTACAACAAAGCACAATCACTGCCTGCATGACACTCCACTGACACTTCTCCTGGGTTACATGCTGCCCAACCCCCCCCCCCCCCCCCGCACGACGCAGTGTCCACAGCGCACAACAAACTGTCCCTGCGCAGCCTTCAGCTGCCCTCATGCCACACCACCCTCATGTCTATTTATAAGTGCGTCTGCCATGAGGAGGAACCGCAGGCACACACTGCAGAGGGGTTGGCACGGCTAGGCAGCGACCCTCTTTAAAAGTGGTGGGGCGATAGCCCACAATGCTGTACAGAAGCAATGAGAAATAGAATCCTGTGCCACCGCCATCAGGAGCTGCACACGTGGGCATAGCAATGGGGAACCTATGTGCCACACACTATTCATTCTGTCAAGGTGTCTGCATGCCCCAGTCAGACTGGTAATATGTACCTTAACAGTAACCGCGTTGGTGGTAATGTGGTGGTGACTGCGGACCTAGTAGCGCAGTTTTATTTTGTTGGTTTTCGGAATGTGGCCAAGATTAAGTGGGCCGTGGCGGGGGGATGGTGGGGGGGCTCTCTTGTAGTGTCGGTAAAGGTGAAATTCTTGGACTGCCACCAGACGAACCAATGCAAAGGCATTTGCCAAGAATGTTTTCCCTGTTGGAGGAGGAGGGGGATGTTTTTGAGGCACTACGTGTCCTCTCCACGTGTCCGTGGTTATATGCACCTTAACAGTAACCGCGTTGGTGGTAATGTGGTGGTGACTGCGGACCTAGTAGCGCGGTTTTATTTTGTTGGTTTTCGGAATGTGGCCAGGATTAAGTGGGCCGTGGCGGAGGGATGGTGGGGGGGCTCTCTTGTAGTGTCGGTAAAGGTGAAATTCTTGGACTGCCACCAGACGAACCAATGCAAAGGCATTTGCCAAGAATGTTTTCCCTGTTGGAGTAGGAGGGGGATGTTTTTGAGGCACTATGTGTCCTCTCCACGTGTCCGTGGTTATATGCACCTTAAAGGGCTTGTCCCGCGGCAGCAAGTGGGTCTATACACTTCTGTATGGTCATATTAATGCACTTTGTAATGTACATTGTGCATTAATTATGAGCCATACAGAAGTTATCAAAAGTTTTATACTTACCTGCTCCGTTGCTGGCGTCCTCGTCTCCATGGTGCCGACTAATTTTCGGCCTCCGATGGCCAAATTAGCCGCGCTTGCGCAGTCCGGGTCTTCTGCTGTCTTCAATGGGGCCGCTCGTGCAGAATGCCGGCTCCGTGTAGCTCCGCCCCGTCACGTGCCGATTCCAGCCAATCAGGAGGCTGGAATCGGCAATGGACCGCACAGAAGAGCTGCGGTCCACGGAGGGAGCAGACCCCGGCGGCCATCTTCAGCAGGTGAGTATGAAGACGCCGGACCGCCGGGATTCAGGTAAGCACTCTCCGGTTTGTTTTTTTAACCCCTGCATCGGGGTTGTCTCGCGCCGAACAAGGGGGGGGGGGGGGGGGGGGGTGTTAAAAAAAAAAAAACCCGTTTCGGCGCAGGACAACCCCTTTAACAGTAATCGCGTTGGTGGTAATGTGGTGGTGACTGCAGACCTAGTAGCGCGGTTTTATTTTGTTGGTTTTCGGAATGTGGCCAGGATTAAGTGGGCCGTGGCGGGGGGATGGTGGGGGGGCTCTCTTGTAGTGTCGGTAAAGGTGAAATTCTTGGACTGCTACCAGACGAACCAATGCAAAGGCATTTGCCAAGAATGTTTTCCCTGTTGGAGGAGGAGGGGGATGTTTTTGAGGCACTACGTGTCCTCTCCACGTGTCCGTGGTTATATGCACCTTAACAGTAACCGCGTTGGTGGTAATGTGGTGGTGACTGCGGACCTAGTAGCGCGGTTTTATTTTGTTGGTTTTCGGAATGTGGCCAGGATTAAGTGGGCCGTGGCGGGGGGATGGTGGGGGGGCTCTCTTGTAGTGTCGGTAAAGGTGAAATTCTTGGACTGCCACCAGACGAACCAATGCAAAGGCATTTGCCAAGAATGTTTTCCCTGTTGGAGGAGGAGGGGGATGTTTTTGAGGCACTACGTGTCCTCTCCACGTGTCCGTGGTTATATGCACCTTAACAGTAACCGCGTTGGTGGGAAATGGCCTCGCCGCCATCATGTCTTTGGGAAGCCTCTGTTTCCACACCCCAGAGACATACCATTAGCAGCGGTATAGGCAGAGCCCATAATTCGTAACATTTCAGCCGTAGCATTAGGACAGGCCCCACTAACATATCACTAGCAGCATTATAGGAAGAGCGCAGTCTTCGTTCCATGTCAGCAATAGTAGCACTCAAGACAGGCCCCAGTAACAATTACGAAGCAGCAGTATAGCGGGAGCGCAGTCTTCGTTCCATGTCAGCAATAGCAGCACTCAAGACAGGCCCCAGTAACAATTCCGAAGCAGCAGTATAGCGGGAGCGCAGTCTTCGTTCCATGTCAGCAATAGTAGCACTCAAGACAGGCCCCAGTAACAATTCCGAAGCAGCAGTATAGCGGGAGCGCAGTCTTCGTTCCATGTCAGCAATAGTAGCACTCAAGACAGGCCCCAGTAACAATTCTGAAGCAGCAGTATAGCGGGAGCGCAGTCTTCGTTCCATGTCAGCAATAGTAGCACTCAAGACAGGCCCCAGTAACAATTCCGAAGCAGCAGTATAGCGGGAGCGCAGTCTTCGTTCCATGTCAGCAATAGCAGCACTCAAGACAGGCCCCAGTAACAATTCCGAAGCAGCAGTATAGTGGGAGCGCAGTCTTAGTTCCATTTCAGTAGCTGCAGTATTTGGTATGATTACACTGTAGGTGAGGGCCCAAAAAAATTGGTGTACCAACAGTACTAATGTACCTCAGTAAAAATTGGCCATGCCCAACCAAGATGGCAGGTGAAACCCATTAATCGCTTTGGTTAATGTGGCTTAAGTGGTAACTAGGCCTGGAGGCAGCCCAGTTTAACGAAAAATTGGTTCAAGTTAAAGTTTCAACGCTTTTAAGAGCATTGAAACATATAAAAATTGTTTAGAAAAATTAGATGAGTGAGCCTTGTGGCCCTAAGAAAAATTGCCCGTTCAGCGTGATTACGTGAGGTTTCAGGAGGAGGAGCAGGAGGAGGAGGAGGAATATTAGACACAGATTGATGAAGCAGAAATGTCCCCGTTTTGGATGGTGAGAGAGAACGTAGCTTCCATCCGCGGGTGCAGCCTACGTATTGCTTACGTATCGCTGCTGTCCGCTGGTGGAGAAGAGAAGTCTGGGGAAATCCAGGCTTTGTTCATCTTGATGAGTGTTAGCCTGTCGGCACTGTCGGTTGACAGGCGGGTACGCTTATCTGTGATGATTCCCCCAGCCGCACTAAACACCCTCTCCGACAAGACGCTAGCCGCAGGACAAGCAAGCACCTCCAGGGCATACAGCGCTAGTTCAGGCCACGTGTCCAGCTTCGACACCCAGTAGTTGTAGGTGGCAGAGGCGTCACGGAGGACGGTCGTGCGATCCGCTACGTACTCCCTCACCATCCTTTTACAGTGCTCCCGCCGACTCAGCCTTGACTGGGGAGCGGTGACACAGTCTTGGTGGGGAGCCATAAAGCTGTCCAGGCCCTTAAAGACTGTTGCACTGCCTGGGCTGTACATGCTGCTCGATCTCCGCACCTCCCCTGCTACCTGGCCCTCGGAACTGCGCCTTCTGCCACTAGCGCTGTCGGATGGGAATTTTACCATCAGCTTGTCCGCCAGGGTCCTGTGGTATAGCAACACTCTCGAACCCCTTTCCTCTTCGGGAATGAGACTGGGAAGGTTCTCCTTATAGCGTGGGTCGAGCAGTGTGTACACCCAGTAATCCGTAGTGGCCAGAATGCGTGCAACGCGAGGGTCACGAGAAAGGCATCCTAACATGAAGTCAGCCTTGTGTGCCAGGGTACCCGTACGCAACACATGGCTGTCTTCAGTAGGAAGATCACTTTCAGGATCCTCCTCCTCCTCAGGCCATACACGCTGAAAGGATGACAGGCAAGCAGCAGGGGCACCGTCAGCAGTGGGCCAAGCTGTCTCTTCCCCCTCCTCCTCATGCTCCTCCTCCTGAATGCGCTGAGATATAGACAGGAGGGTGCTCTGACTATCCAGCGACATACTGTCTTCCCCCGCCTCCGTTTCCGAGCGCAAAGCGGCTGCCTTTATGGTTTGCAGGGAACTTCTCAAGATGCATAGCAGAGGAATGGTGACGCTAATGATTGCAGCATCGCCGCTCACCACCTGGGTAGACTGCTCAAAGTTTCCAAGGACCTGGCAGATGTCTGCCAACCATGCCCACTCTTCTGAAAAGAATTGAGGAGGCTGACTCCCACTGCGCCGCCCATGTTGGAGTTGGTATTCCACGATAGCTCTACGCTGCTCATAGAGCCTAGCCAACATGTGGAGCGTAGAGTTCCACCGTGTGGGCACGTCGCACAGCAGTCGGTGCACTGGCAGATTAAAGCGATGTTGCAGGGTGCGCAGGGTGGCAGCGTCCGTTTGGGACTTGCGGAAATGTGCGCAGAGCCGGCGCACCTTTACGAGCAGGTCTGACAAGCGTGGGTAGCTTTTCAGAAAGCGCTGAACCACCAAATTAAAGATGTGGGCCAGGCATGGCACGTGCGTGAGGCTGCCGAGCTGCAGAGCCGCCACCAGGTTACGGCCGTTGTCACACACGACCATGCCCGGTTGGAGGCTCAGCGGCGCAAGCCAGCGGTCGGTCTGCTCTGTCAGACCCTGCAGCAGTTCGTGGGCCGTGTGCCTCCTATCTGCTAAGCTGAGTAGTTTCAGCACGGCCTGTTTACGCTTGCCCACCGCTGTGCTGCCACGCCGCGCGACACCGACTGCTGGCGACGTCCTGCTGCTGCTGACACATCTAGATTGCGAGACAGAGGTTGAGGAGGAGGAGGAGGAGGAGGAGGGTGCTTTAGGAAGCATACACCGCCGAACATACCACCACCGAGCTGTGGCCAGCAATTCTGGGGGTGGGTAGGACGTGAGCGGTCCCAGGCTCTGACTCTGTCCCAGCCTCCACTAAATTCACCCAATGTGCCGTCAGGGAGATGTAGTGGCCCTGCCCGCCTGTGCTTGTCCACGTGTCCGTAGTTAAGTGGACCTTGCCACTAACCGCATTGGTGAGGGCGCGTACAATGTTGCGGGAGACGTGGTCGTGCAGGGCTGGGACGGCACATCGGGAAAAGTAGTGGCGACTGGGAACTGAGTAGCGCGGGGCCGCCGCCGCCATCATAGCTTTGAAAGCCTCCGTTTCCACAACCCTATACGGCAGCATCTCAAGGCTGATAAATTTGGCTATGTGGACGGTTAACGATTGAGCGTGCGGGTGCGTGGCGGCGTACTTGCGCTTGCGCTCCAACACTTGCGCTAGCAACGGCTGAACTGTGCGGTGCGAGACATTGGTGGATGGGGCCGAGGACAGCGGAGGTGAGGGTGTGGGTGCAGGCCAGGAGACGGTCGTGCCTGTGTCCTGAGAGGGGGGTTGGATCTCAGTGGCAGGTTGGGGCACAGGGGGAGAGGCAGCGGTGCAAACCGGAGGCGGTGAACGGCCTTCGTCCCACCTTGTGGGGTGCTTGGCCATCATATGTCTGCGCATGCTGGTGGTGGTGAGGCTGTTGGTGGTGGCTCCCCGGCTGATCTTGGCGGGCCAAAGGTTGCACACCACTGTTCGTCGGTCGTCAGGCGTCTCTGTGAAAAACTGCCAGACCTTAGAGCACCTCGGCCTCTGCAGAGTGGCATGGCGCGAGGGTGCGCTTTGGGAAACAGTTGGTGGATTATTCGGTCTGGCCCTGCCTCTACCCCTGGCCACCGCGCTGCCTCTTGCAACCTGCCCTGCTGCTGCCCGTGCCTCCCCCTCTGAAGACCTGTCCTGTGTAGGCGTTGCACACCAGGTGGGGTCAGTCACCTCATCGTCCTGCTGCTCTTCCTCCGAATCCTCTGTGCGCTCCTCCCTCGGACTTACTGCCCTTACTACTACCTCACTGCAAGACAACTGTGTCTCATCGTCATCGTCCTCCTCACCCACAGAAAGTTCTTGAGACAGTTGGCAGAAGTCCCCAGCCTCATCCCCCGGACCCCGGGAACTTTCCAATGGTTGTGCATCAGTGACGATAAACTCCTCTGGTGGGAGAGGAATCACTGCTGCCCAATCTGAGCAGGGGCCCGAGAACAGTTCCTGGGAGTCTTCCCGCTCCTGAGCATGTGTCATTGTAGTGGAGTGAGGAGGCTGGGAGGAAGGAGGAGCAGCAGACAGAGGATTCGGATTTGCAGCAGTGGACGGCGCAGAACTGTGGCTGGACGATAGGTTGCTCGAAGCACTTTCTGCCATCCAGGACAGGACCTGCTCACACTGCTCATTTTCTAATAAAGGTCTCCCGCGTGGACCCATTAATTGGGCGATGAATGTGGGGACGCCAGAAACGTGCCTCTCTCCTAATCGCGCAGCAGTCGGCTGCGACACACCTGGATCAGGAGCTCGGCCTGTGCCCACACCCTCACTTGGCCCTCCGCGTCCTCGGCCGCGTCCACGTCCTCTAGGCCTACCCCTACCCCTCAGCATGCTGTATTACCAGTGATTTGATTTCACAGGCAGGAAATAAATTGGCGCAAGCCTGCAGGTCAAATATAATTTTTTCCCTTTTTTGCAAAGGAAAGGCCCCACTGCGTATATTCAATGAACAATACGTTTAATAACTGTGGTGTGGCCCAGAAAAAGTGTCACACAACTTTAGTGTAGCAGAGTTATTAACTCTGGCAGAGCAGGTATTTGCCAGTCAGGAAAGAAAATGGCGCAAGCCTGCAGTAAACCGTAGTTGGTTGCATCTGATTTTTGTACGTTCTCCACGCAGCACACACGTACACGGAGACCTTAGGACTGACACAGGCAGGCCAAATATAATTTTTTCCCTTTTTTGCAAAGGAAAGGCCCCACTGCGTATATTCAATGAACAATACGTTTAATAACTGTGGTGTGGCCCAGAAAAAGTGTCACACAACTTTAGTGTAGCAGAGTTATTAACTCTGGCAGAGCAGGTATTTGCCAGTCAGGAAAGAAAATGGCGCAAGCCTGCAGTAAACCGTAGCTGGTTACGTCTGATTTTTGTATGTTCTCCACGCAGCACACACGTACACGGAGACCTTAGGACTGACACAGGCAGGCCAAATATAATTTTTTCCCTTTTTTGCAAAGGAAAGGCCCCACTGCGTATATTCAATTAACAATAACTGTGTTGTGGCCCTGCCTACACAATTCTGTCCCTGTAGTATCAATGGAGGGTGCAATGCTCTGCACAGACGATTTTTAGAAAAAAAAAATGCAACACTGCTAACAGCAGCCAGCACAGTACTGCACACGGTTAAATTTGGCCCTAGAAAGGACCGTTGAGGTTCTTGAAGGCTACACTCACTCCTAACACTCTCCCTGCCTAAGCACCACTTCTGTCCCTAATGCCGGGTGCAATGCTCTGCACTGCCGATTTTGAGAAGAAAAAAAAACAAACCACTGCTAGCAGCAGCCTGCACACAGGTAGATGTGGCCCTAAGAAGGACCTTTGGGGTTCTTGAAGCCTACACTAACTCCTAACGCTCTCCCTACAGCAGCTCCAGCACGATACCACTGTCCCTCAGCTAACTCACAAGGCATGTGTGGCGAGCCGCGGGAGGGGCCGACTTTTATACTCGGGTGACATCTGATCTCCCCAGCCACTCACAGCAGGGGGGTGGTATAGGGCTGTAACAACACTGGAGGAAGTTGTAATGCCTTCCCTGTCTTTCAATTGGCCAGAAAAGCGCGCAAATTTCTCAGGGAAGAAAGTGAAAGTAACCCGAACACCGCGTGGTACTCGTTACGAGTAACGAGCATCCCGAACACCCTAATATTCGCCCGAGCATCGAGCTCGGACGAGTACGTTCGCTCATCTCTAATAAGACTAAAAGAGATAATCATGACCCCACTTCTAAAGTCCAGTTCGCACAACTATATTAAGAGCTGAATTTGGGACCATTCACTTGTCAGTTGGACCTATTTGTTATGGGATGATTCACAAATAACTTTATTGATGACGTGTCTTGTGTGTGGAAGGATATCAACTTAATTTTTGATTCACTTTGAACATCCACATGTTTCATATAGATTGGGAACTGCCTTAGTTGAATCCACTCCTATGGTGGGCCCAAGAGACGCCAGTCCTTTACTGGTTATGCATTTTACGTAATATGACTTGTATGTGAATAATATTTATATTGGCCCGTCTCCACCAACACAAACTTCACAGAAGATAAGAGGTCATGCATTGATGCTGAAATCTTGCTTACTAGCCAGAATTCTCCTGCACAGGTTTATTGACTTCACTTGTTTCCATCCAGGAGCTGAGATGAATTGGGAAAGGGCTGATACAGGATCGCATAGGAGGCGATATAGGCTCCGCCTTCATTTCTCATTACTATAAAAGAGGGAACATTTTGGCGACTTAGTGGAGGCGACGTGTGATCCAATATGTGGCTTCTCTTGGTATCTGTCTACCTGGCAATCTTCAGCTCACCACTTACATCTGCATCAGAACCGTAAGATCCACATTATGATTATTTCTAACGCAAGTAATTTTTCTCAGAGAAGTCTAATATTGTATATAGTATATGCATATTATGCTGGAAATAATTAGCTTGAGGACACAAAAGATTAATTTATAGATAATATATTGGAAGTTACTTTCAGAAGGTACTGATTCTCCTGATGAAGATCCAACTGGTATGTAGTCTTTAGGGCAAAGCTCACTGGGAAAAAGTATGCAAAAACAATCCTCCCTAGATGGAAGGAAACTGTCTTTTTAGTATCACCTATAAGGCAGGGTTCACACGGGGCGTATTTCCGTCGGAAATCTCGCGGTTTGGCCGCAGCAAAAACCACGAGATTTCCGCCGGGAGAACCGCCCCAGTGGCTTTGAAGCGGCCCGGCCGCTCGCTCTTTCGCTGCGGCCGGCGATCCCATAGAGGAGAGCGCGGCCGCAGCGGAATAAAAGAAAAGAATGGACATGCTGCTTCTTTTGAAACCGCAGCCGCCGCAGCCGCGGTTTCAACCGGATTTACCGCAGCGGATTAGCCGTCCCGTGTGGACGAGATTTCTGAGAAATCTCATCCACATGGCTGGCTAATCCCGGGATTAGCGGCCGCGGGCGGTTTTGCCGCGGGCGGATCTGCTGCAGCAAAACCGCGGCAAATCCGCCCTGTGTGACCCTAGCCTAAGTGATTTCGCTGTACGTCAGTCAGTATCAAACTCTGTATTCAGCTATAAAACACAACTCAGGTTATCAGAAAAAAGTAGTACCACTCTTATAACAGTGCTGCTACAGATGGGTGTTTGATTGATAACCCCTTCAAAGCTCCTTAGCAGGTTGGATACTGACTTAGTCCTCGGTCACACGGGCGTTTTTTCCCGCGATTTGCGCATGCGGTCCGTGTAGATATAGACCCAATGCTTCGCAATGGGATCGGTCACATGTCCGCTTTTTATGCGGATGTGCAATAAATTATAGGACACAATAATTCGCAGAATGCGTCTATCTGCATTCTGCGCATCGTTGTGTTCTATATATGTGCTCAACGGGGCCTGCGGCAGCAGCGCCAACCCCATTGAGAGAATATACTTAAAGATCGTTCTCCTCTGCCACAGCTGTGGCAGAGAAGAACGATGTTCGCCCATTGAATTCAATGGAGCCGGCAATACAGCCGGCTCTATTGAAAGCAATGGGCTGCCGGCGAGCGCGAGATGAATTTTCGGGAAGGGCTTAAAAATATAAGCCCTTCCCTGAAAACCAACCTAAAATGTGTTAAAAAAAAAGAAAGGATACTCACCTTTTTCTTGCAGCCGGAGTTCAGCCGCTATTGAATGCCAGCTGAGAGCTGCCTCTGATTGGTCCCTGCCCCAGCCAATCAGAGGCAGCACTCACTCACCCATTCATGAATTCATGAATGGGTGAGTGAGAGCTGCCTCTGATTGGTGAGGGCTGTGACCAATCAGAGGCAGCCCATTCAGCAGCCAGGGGTTTTAAATCCCCGCCTGCTGAATACTACACAGAGCAATTCAGGAGAACTGCCGGCCGGACGCAGCTGAACTCCGGCTGCAAGAAAAAGGTGAGGTTTTTTTTTGTTGTTTTTTTTTTTTTTTTACACATTTTAGGATGGTTTTCAGGGAAGGGCTTATATTTTTAAGCCCTTCCTGAAAATTCATCCCGCGCTCGCCAGCAGCCCATTGCTTTTAATGGAGCCGGCTGTATTGTCGGCTCCATTGAATTCAATGGGCAAACATCGTTCTCTCCTGCCACAGCTGTGCTGGGCCGGCTGAAGATTTTTCGGTGAATCGTCGGCCCCGGTCACGCGATTTGTGGATGCGCATCCGTCATGCGATCCGCAAATCGCGCGAAAACACGCCCGTGTGACCGAGGCCTTACTGAATAGCCAACTATAGGCGGGGTTGTAAACATTTTTCTTCCTGCTTGAAAGCTATTTTTCATGATTAAAGGAACCGTAAACCTAGAAATGAATGATGAGAGTAAAAGTGAAATCTTGACCCCACTGTGAATCAGCAGATGTTAAGGGTGCTTTCACACACAATAAATTTGTCCAGCCTTTGTTTGAACACTTCCATTGAAGGTAAGTTCTCCTTCAATGGAAGTGTTCAAACAAAGTCTGGACAAATATCTGTCTGGGATGATTTAGTGAACCCTGCACCGAGCAGGGGGCTGGACTAGATGACCAGGGAGGTCCCTTCCAACTTTACCATTCTATGAAACTGCAGAATATTCCGCCATGTGGAAAAATCAGCACCAAAATCTACACGTCCAACATTAGGATTTTGATGAAGATTTGAAAATGGCTCAATTCTGAGGCAACTCCACATCAAAATCCCCATTTAGATATGCGGATTTTGACGATGGAATATTCTGCAGTTTACTGTTGAATATTCCAGTATGTGTGAAAACGCCCTTAGTGTTCCATTAAAATACTAACTCTATACCATCAACTATTTCCCTTTTTTTTTGTCTTACAGCCATTATGTGGTGGTAATTCCTGCTAACTTAGAGCATGGGACGGAGGAGAAAGCCTGCGTGACCTTCCTTGATCTGAAAGGAGAAGTTAACTTGAAAATAGAGCTGAAGCATGACGACCAAGTCCTCCCTGTAGCTGAAGAGAAGATAAACACTCATGATCATTCCGAGTGCTATGCCTTCCAGGTCTGTATACATTTCCAAAGTATAACATATGCAAAGGTGAAAAAACAGTCTTTAATGCTGTAATGCTATATAATGTGTTTCTATTAATGTATTTGTGGGGATTAATGAAGAAAAAAAACTAACAAAACAAAAATTAACAAAAGCCAATACATGCCTGACAAATCTTCTGCCCCTCCAGTGTCATCGCTCCAGTGGTCCATGCCAGTCCTTGGTTATTTTTCTGCAACAGTAATTTGGTGTACATCCTCATGAACACTGCAGCCAGTTATTGGCACCCTGCCGTTCATGCTGGTATCACCACTAAGCATTTCTTCCTGTTAGCTTGATTTTTTTCAAATCTCGGATAATAGACTAAGGCCTCGGTCACATGGCCGATTTTCCGTGCGACCCGCGCATGCGATCTGCGATCTTAGAGAACCATTGCTTTGCAACGGTATCGGACACATGAGCGCTTTTTATGCGCTCGTCCGATAAATTATAGAACAGAAATCGCAGATCGCACCTATCTGCGATTCCTTTTCTCTTCTCTATATGTGCTCAATGGGGCCGGCGGCAGCAGCGCCGACCCCATTGAGAACATATAGTAGACAAATCAGAAGAATGATGTTTGCCCATTGAATTCAATGGAGCCAGCAATACAGCTGAGAGCTGAATGACAGCTGAGAGCTGCCCCTGATTGGTCCCTGCGCTGAGCCAATCAGAGGCAGCACTCACTCACCCATTCATGAATTCATGAATGGGTGAGTGAGAGCTGCCTCTGATTGGTCAGGCTGTGACCAATCAGAGGCAGCTCATACAGCAGGCGGGGATTTTAAAGCCCCGGCTGCTGAATACTACTCACAGCAGTTCAGGAGAACTGCCGGCCGGCCGCGGCTGAACTCCGTCTGCCGGGACCAGGTGAGTATATATATATTTTTTGTTTTTACACATTTCTGGATGAATTTCAGGGAAGGGCTTATATTTTTAAGCCCTTCCCGAAAATTCATCGTGAGATCGCCCGCAGCCCATTGCTTTCAATGGAGCTGGCCGTATTGCCGGCTCCATTGAATTCAAGCGCTGGACAGCGCTGAACTGCTGCGGCCCGTTTCTATTGAAACGCGGCTAGGAGCGTTTTTTTCGGGCGATTTTTCGGCCCCAGTCACGCGATTTGCGAGAAAAAAGCCCGTGTGACCGAGGCCTAAATAATAAAGCTCAATGGAAATTTCTCAGTGACACATCTGTAAGTGTCTGTATGAACATCATATTCTGATGTCAGGCATTAAGACTCGTGCAGAGATCAGTAATGCTGCCCTTTGTGGCACATGTATTAATTTTTGTATGTTAGTTTTTTGGTGTAAAAAAATTGCGGGTCAATGCTGGGCCCTGATACTTTTTCAAAAACCTTGTGGCGCCTACTGTTAGGGACCATGGCCGCACATGTCCCCATTCACATTGAGGCCTCATGTCCACGGGGAAAATCAGGCCCGCTACGAATCTTTTGCCCGTGGACATGAGGCCTAAGGCTTCATGTCCATGGGCAAATTCGGGTTTTAAATCTGCAGCGTTTTTCCTGCACGCGGATTCGCGTCCCATAGGGATGCATTAGACACCCGCAGGTAGTTAAATACCGCAGGTATTTAACTACCTGCGGGTGACTAATGCATCTCTATGAGGCGCGGATCCATGTGCAGGAAAAGCGCTCCAGATTTTAATTCATAATTTGCCCGTGGACATGAGGCCTAAGGGTTCACTCAAACAGGTGTATTGCATATTTTGACTACATAAATATGTAGGATATTTACGTCCATACTACTCAGATATTCCTTTTGTTCATGTAAGAACACATGCAAAAAAAAACCAAAACAAGCAAGAATGCCCCATTAATTTCATGCGTAAATACACAGTGAATACGCATGTATCTTGCATATTTATTCATTTCCATTGACTTTAATGGGCTGTTTCAGTGCATAATACTCACCAAATAGAATATGCTGCAATGTTTTTGAAAATGCAGGTCTAAATTGTCCAATATAAATAAATTGGGTTTTTAGCACTGCATAATATATGTATAAATATACATATGTAATACACAGAGCAAACACACTTATGTGAGTGAGCCCTTACTATTTATTAAGAGGAATGCGCCTTATAGTACATTTGTTGCACTGCGCCAGCTAACAATTTACTTAGTTACTTAAACTCACTTTTTATATACCATACTATGTCCCTTTACCTCTTTCTGCAGAGTCATCTGTTACGGTGGCTTTTTGGCACAAAATAATTAGGCTGGGTTTACACAGGGCGGATTCACTGCTTATTTGCCGCGGATTGCCGTTGCATATCCGCATTGCGGCCATTCCGTTGCGTTTGCAGTGCAAATATGTTTGGCCAAAATGTCGTTCTCACAGGGCGTAAAATTTTCCGCAGAGCCGCAGTGTGGATAAGCAACTGCGTCGCGGTTTTGAAAGATGCAGCATGTCCATTCTCTCGACCCTTCCACAGCGCTTTTTTTCCCATAGGCCCCCATGGACGCAGCAAAAACCGCTATGAAATCCGCAATTGCTTTTTTGGTCGCGGTTTTTCAAAGCGGTTCCGCAGCAGAATGTTCGCATGAGAAAAGAGAGGCAATAAAGTTTGTTAACACGAAGTGGTACAGCGGCCATTAATTTTCCACAAAACTGATTGAATGCAGTAGTATATTAACCCCTTAAGGATCAAACGCAGTAAATTTGCAGAGCTTGGTCCTGGGGTTTAATTCTCACTGATAGGAGATGTATGTCGTGGGATTAAAGGCTCTGCAATCAAGCAGGAATAGGTTGGGTCTTCGGCTGTCAGTCACAGCTGAAGGGCTATACATATAGGCGTATATCAGCCGGGTTTTCATGCCCGGCCGATATACATTCCCCTCTTATGCATTAGTGGCAACTGCATAGATTCCTCTGGGAGCCTACGCTAGCTGCCGGAGAAGGGAGGTGAGAGGGAGTTTAGCAGCTATTAGCAATGGGAGGGGTGGGACCCAGGCGGAGCTAAGCTCTGCCACCTCCCATTGCTGACTGCGGGCAAGGGGCGGAAGCTTAGCTCTGCCCCATCCCACCCCCTCACATTGCAAATGGCCAGAGGGGAGAAGAGAGGAGGTGAGCCAGCGAGGGAGGAGGGGGAAAGTTTCCCCAGGCCCTACAGCATTCTTGCCTCGGCGTATATGTATATATGCTGGGCCCTTTGCCATTCAGGCGTTTTTACGGCACCAGTGGGCGCAAGTAAAACGCCAACGGAGGTGTACATGGGCCCGAAGATCCAGATGCATAGGGAAAAGCAGTTTTTCACAGCTTCCGTATTCTCCTTTCCCAGGTACATAGCAATGAGCGCTATGTACTAAGTAAAAGGGGAAGTATTACTTCCACTATGCGACCCAGGGATCAAGGGACCACCAGGTGCCCCCTGTCACAGAAGAGCTGCAGGGTTCTAGCAGAACCAGGTCAGCTCTGTTACTGACTGATGTCACTACAGGGGAAATGTTTTCCTCTGTAACTGGGGCTCCTATGGATGCCCCAGCTACAGTGGAAAAGTGTAAAAATAAAAAAATGTAAAAAAAAACAAAACACAATATGAATGACCCCCAGAGGTCTTATATAACATCACAAGGGCGCATTCAGTCGACTGTATATTGGCTGGGTTTTCACGCCCAGCCGATATACGGGGTCCCTCGCTGCAGGGGAAGGAGGCTAGAAGAGCCGGGAGCAGTGCACTAAGCTCCGGCCCCCTCGCCACTATTTGCAATGGGAGGGGCGGAGCTAAGTTCTGCGGCGTAGCTCTGCCCCCGTCCCGTAGAAATACAGCATTTACTATATCAGACATATTAGGAAAGGTGACAGCTCCTCTATAAATCTGGTGACTCACAGGTAACATGTCTTTTCTGATTGTAGTTATTCTCCTTTTCTTCTCCATCTGACCTAGACTGCTATCATGATGACTGCAGAGAAAAATTGGAGCATGATTTTTGTGCAAGTCTGGCAAGAGAATAGGATGTGTCTCCTGCACAGAGCACAGCAGATGGAGAGGGTGTTCTTGTGTTGTGCAATGCAATTTGCATCTGACGACCTCAGGTGCAACTCATTCTCGGCCGTGGAAATACAGCGCAAGTCCTTTGCTTCTGCAGCCATCCTCAATCTCCATAAAACACAAATGAATTCAGACCCCAGACCAATCCCCAGGATACATATGGACAAACCTAAAAGATGCAGACCCAAGACACCCTAAACTAATAGAGTTCCCAAACCTCTCTAAACAAATACAGAACACAGAAAGGATCTCCTATATAAATACAAATCCCTGAACAGAACCTCTAACTACAGACTCAGACCATGCTCCCTAAATAAATGCCGATTCCAAGACCAGACTTCCAAAATAAATTCAAAATCGAAGGCCCCTAAATAAAGACCCACAAGCAGATAATAAATACATGCAGATCCCAGATCCCCTATATACAAACCAAGACAAGACTCCCCTGAATACATTCAAGCCCCAGACCAGACCCCCTAAAAAAAATCAGACCCCTAGATCACCTAAATAAATTCAAACTCCAGACCTACAGTATTGACTATTGACTCTGATGAGACCCCTAAATAAACCAGACCCTACCCCTAAATAATTTCCAGACCCAGCTCACACCCCCTAAACAGATTCAGTTCCTCTAAATAAACACAGAGACCAAAAATATTAGGTTTAGAACACCAGACCAGACCACTAAATACGGAACCAGATAAAACTCCCTAAATTAATTCAGACGTACTAAATGCAGCCCCAAACCAGATTCCCATAAATAAATTTAAGACCACTAAAACTCTAAACAAATTCAGAGCTATTAAAAACAGACCCCTTAATGTCAGACCCCAGATTCACTAAACATAGTCCAAGACCAGACCCAACTAAATAGATTTAGACCCAAGACCCACTAAAGAAAGACTCAGGGCAGACCCCTAAATCCCAAGTGTCAAACTTAAGGCCCATGGGCTGAATCTAGTCTGCTCCACCATTTTACGTGGCCTGAGAAGTCTGGACACAAAAGAGCCCTCTTCTAGATTGGAGGGCCTTGAGCTATGCTGAGAAGACCCTCTGGCAGACTGTGGAACTCGTTTGTGGCCTGCTGGGTATCTGGATCACAGCTTCTATCCTACACTGTGCCGTTAGGTGTATATGACCGTTACTGCAGCCCCTGAACCCTTTGGTGTGCACTTTGGGTTGCCACCTTTGTCACGAAAAAATACAGGTCATGGTAAAAAAGGGGCGTGTTTGGGGTGTGTTGCTTATTGCAGCATTTTTTTTCTGCTTTATCTTCTGGATCCCGTCCAGAGCTGTGCCGGATCCAGGACAGCATGTTCTCGCAAGTAGATGATGTTTAGTGTGAATCACTAAAGCGTTATGCAGGGTCGGCCACCGACAAGTAGTCCAGTATCACACACTCATGAAAGCTAATAAAAATCTGTCCTTGCTGCCCATAGCAGCCAATCACAGCACAGCTTTCATTTCTTATACTGCTGAGGTAAAATGAAAGCTGATAGCTTTCATAAAATTGCAGTGCCGGCTACTTTTCTGTGGTCCACCCTGTATAATCCAGTATCCTAGCTGCTTGGGAACATTATATAAAGACTAGTAGAAAGCCCGTCCCAGGGCGGCGACTACAATCAGAAAATATAAATCTCCTTGAGCAGGAAAATTATTAATTGGAATAAAGAATAATTTTAATGCAAAGGTGTCAGCCATTGCAAATACACAAGATACTCTAGGCCAGGGGTGTCAAACTCATTTTCACCGAGGGCCACATCAGCCTTATGGTTGCCTTCAAAGGGCCGATTCTAATGGTTAATTGTAAGACAGTATAGTAAAAGTGAACCCCACAGTGGCCCGATTGGTAATAAGGTCCCCCCTAGCAGCCAGTGGCGCATACTAATATATATATATATATATATATATATTATATATACACACATACACACACAAACACACACACACACACACACTATTATTTGTATTTATATATAAGCACAGATGCATACTACTATACACATATAAGCACAGACACACTATAATACACATATAAGCACAGACGCACACTTTTACACACATATACGCACAGACGCACACTATTATGCATCTATAGCACACAGATGCACACTATTATACACATATGCGCACAGACGCACACTATTACACATATATACGCACAGACGCACACACTATATATATATATATTTTACATACACACACATACACTCACAGGTGTACAATATAAATTATAATATATATATATATATATATATATATATATATATATATATATATATATATATATATATATATATATACACACACACACACACACACACTTCTGCATTTTTATACTTACCTGCATCCAATGTGGTCCCACTGGCAGGTACACCGGCTGCTCTTTTCTTGGGGCCCTCCTGCATACTTGGGCCCCTGATGTCTCCCCAGGCCTGCAGCCATGAATAGAGTTAGGGCCGGTGAGAGGAGTTTAGTACTGACCAGGCTCTCAGTCTGCTGCTCCTCCACAGCGTCGCTCTCCTCGCTGCAGAGATCATGTTCTCTGC
Organism: Eleutherodactylus coqui; assembly: GCF_035609145.1. NCBI lineage: Eukaryota > Metazoa > Chordata > Amphibia > Anura > Eleutherodactylidae > Eleutherodactylus > Eleutherodactylus coqui. The sequence goes on from NC_089840.1 coordinate 243,668,230, forward strand.
AGTTTTCTTCCCTCCTCTGTGGCCGCTCTCAGGGTGATATCGGCACTCCTCTATTACTGTCTGCTCTACTGAGACAGAACAAGCCTACTGACAGCAGCACGGAGGTGAGGGAACTTTGTGCACAACCGGCGGGCCTCAGAAAATGAGTTGCTGGGCCGGATTCAGCCCGCAGGCCTTGTGTTTGACATCTGTAATCTAGGAAAACAAACATGGAAGTGACTTAGTGTGTTGTCCTACTGGCCTCCTGTCCACACTCTTATGAAAGCTGTCTAAAAAAAAACAAAAAAAAGCTTTCTTGTCCATAACCACTAATCACAGCGCAACTTTTCTTTTACCTCAGCAGTATAAGGCTGCATTCACACAGGGCGGATTTGCTGCGGCAAATCCGCCTGCGGCCACTAATCGCGAGTTTAGCCAGCTATGTGGACGAGATTTCTCAGTCAAACACCCATCTGTAGCAGCACTGTTATAAGAGTGGTACTACTTTTTTCTGATAACCTGAGTTGTGTTTTATAGCTGAATACAGAGTTTGATACTGACTGACGTACAGCGAAATCACTTAGGCTAGGGTCACACAGGGCGGATTTGCCGCGGTTTTGCCGCAGCAGATCCGCCCGCAGCAAAACCGCCCGCAGCCGCTAATCCCGGGATTAGCCAGCCATGTGGATGAGATTTCTCAGAAATCTCGTCCACACGGGACGGCCAATCCGCTGCGGTAAGTCTGGCTGAAACCGGGGCTGCGGCGACCGCAGCCGCAGTTTCAAAAGATGCAGCATGTCTAACTATTGTTTACTTCCGCCACGGCCGTGCTCTCCTCTATGGAGGAGCGAGCGGTCAGGCTGCTTCCGCGGCGGTTCTCCCGTCAGAAATCTCGCGGTTTCGGCTGCGGCCAAACCACAGGATTTCCGACGGGAATACGCCTAGTGTGAACCCAGCCTAAGATATACCAATTACAGCGCAGCTTTTATTTACCTCACAGTATAATACCAATCACAGTACAGCTTTCATTTACCTCACAGTATAATATCAATCACAGCGCAGCTTTCATTTACCTCACAGTATAATATCAATCACAGCGCAGCTTTCATTTACCTCACAGTATAACACCAATCACAGTACAGCTTTCATTTACCTCGCAGTATAATACCAATCACAGCACAGCTTACATTTACCTCACAGTATAATACCAATCACAGCACAGCTTACATTTACCTCACAGTATAATACCAATCACAGCACAGCTTACATTTACCTCAGCAGTATAACCACCAATCACAGCGCAGATTTCATTTACCTCAGTAGTATAACACCAATCACAGCACAGCTTTCATTTACCTCACACGATAATACCAATCACAGCACAGCTTTCATTTGCCTCACACGATAATACCAATCACAGCGCAGCTTTCATTTGCCTCACAGTATAACACCAATCACAGCACAGCTTTCATTTACCTCACAGTATAATACCAATCACAGCGCAGCTTTCATTTACCTCACAGTATAATACCAATCACAGCACAGCTTTCATTTACCTCACAGTATAATACCAATCACAGCGCAGCTTTCATTTACCTCACAGTATAATACCAATCACAGTGCAGCTTTCATTTACCTCACAGTATAATACCAATCACAGCACAGCTTTAATTTACCTCACAGTATAACACCAATCACAGCACAGCTTTCATTTACCTCAGTGGTATAACACCAATCACAGCACAGCTTTCATTTACCTCAGTGGTATAACACCAATCACAGCACAGCTTTCATTTACCTCACAGTATAACACCAATCACAGCACAGCTTTCATTTACCTCTGCAGTATAACACCAATCACAGCACAGCTTTCATTTACCTCACAGTATAACACCAATCACAGAGCAGATTTCATTTACCTCACAGTATTGGGTGTATGAGTACGGCCCATAACTAATCGGTTGACTGCCACCTCCCATAAAAAGATAGTGCAGGTAACTTGGCTTTAGATTCTGCCGTTGTTCAGGCTGGGCTACACAGTAACTTTCGGATTGCGCTAACAAAGATTGCTGTGTAGCTCCATTGTGTAAGCCATAGACAATGGATTTGTTGTGACCCATTACTCACACTGACTTCAATGGCAGGGCAAGGTCGCAGAGCTACACACCAATCTTTGGTCGTGCAACCTCTATTGTGGGCAAAGTCTCCATGTAAGGGCTCCTTCACACTGGCGCGTGTGATAGATACTGCTCTTGTCACCATGTGAATTTCTTAGGGAAACTAGGTGTTTTCATGTCAAAATGGCCTGGCATCACTTCGGGGGTGAAGTGCATTCCCCCTTCGTGGCTCTCATAGCTGCGGCAGAGGATCACAGAGCTCTCTCATTGCTTTTAATGGGGTTGGTGCCGCTGGCCCCAATGAAAACAATAGGGCTGCGATGCAAGATCTCACAACTAGATAGAATATGCCGCGATGCTATGCAGGGGTGAAAGAAAAAAAAATCGCTAATGTGTATGAACCTATTCAAAAGAATGGGGTTCATATTTGTGCGAGATTGGTGTGTTTTGCAAATCACAAATCTCATGTGATTTTCACGCTAATGTGAAGGTAGCCTAATTCTAGCCTAAGAGATGTTGGCTGGTGATTTTTTCATGTTGGGATCACATAGAGATGCCCAATACTGGTGCATTATGTCTCCACCTGAAGTATGGGTGGAGACATGGGTTAGCAGGGTGGAGATACAGGGGACGTTTAGGTGACGCCCACAGGTGCTGATTGGCTTTCCCTGCTAGCCTGCCATCTGCGGTCCGGAACACGCTGTCAGTGGTTCATCTCCGCTCCCATCTCCCCTCCCGACCCCGCTACTGTCAGTGTCCTGCTGCAATCTCCCCTCTCCGGACCCTGCTGCTGTCAGTGTCCTAATGCCGCTGTCCGACGGCCTCCCAGCCCTGCTGTCACAGTCGTCCCCCCAGCCTCACATTTCCACTACCGGCCCCGCTGTCACAGTCCCCATCAGACTGCCATGTGTCCGCGCATGAGCATGCGCTCAGTCTCCCCGTTTGCCTCCCCTCTGTGCTCCCGCCTCTGCTCTCACAGTCCTCCCCGCCTGCCTGCAGTGGAAGGATGGATCGATTGATGCACTTCACCGCTGGCTCACACCTCCGTCCCTCGCCGCGTCTAAGCTGCTGCTCTGTCCTGCTGCGCCTCCAAGGTGCAGTCAGACGCTGTCTTCTGGCGCTGGATGCATGCTGCCTCCATCGCCAGACCAGGTGTCAGCTGCCGCTGTCTTGAACAGGTATCACCATGGGCAAGTCAGCCGTGGGCACGGGACAGCAGAGACCAAGAGCCAACACCAGGAGCCAATCCCAAGCTGGAAGAGCTGGGAGCAGTGCTCTGAGCTCTCGCCCCCTCTCTGCCTCCTCTCCACCCCCATGTGCTATTTTCAATGAGGAGAGGCGGGATGGGGCAGAGCTAATTCCCAGAATTTAGCCCCACCCCCTTACCGCCTCCTCTCATTGCAAATAGTAAGTAGGAGAGGAGGCAGAGAGGGGTCGGGAGCTCAGAGCACTGCTCCCAGCTCTTCCAGCCTCCTCCCCCTGCAGAGAGAGATGCCGTATATCGGCCGGCGTGAATACCCGGCCGATATACGGTCGTCTGAATGCACCCTAAGGGTAGGTTTACAGCTAGAGGAAATGCTGCAGATTCTCAGCAGTGCAAAAACCACAGTATTTCCACAAAAGGCTGCCTGCACACAGGCACATTTGCATTGCGGAATCCGGAGCTGACGTCCATCTCCGGATTCCGCAGCACATAGTGCCCACAACATGCTATGGAAAAACGCTTTTTCCTGCACACAAGTGAAAATCAATAGTGATTTTCCGCCCGTGTTGGAAAAATTGCAGCATGTTCTTTTTTTGTGCAAGCTCCACACAGACAGCTTCCATTGAAGTCAATGTAAGCCATGAGACACACAGGCCTTCCGCAATTGACATTACAAAAGCAGGGGCTTAAAAAAGAAAATCTGTACTGCGCATGTCCGACGGCTCACTGTGCCGATCATCTGCAGCACAGAAAATTTGAAGATGAGAGGTACACGCGTATGCCAGCTGCGGGAGCCCACAGTGGAATCCGACCCGGTAATGTGCAGCCGGCCAAAAAAGACAGAGTGAAAATCTGACCTAAATGCAGATTTTGACTCAAGGAGGAACACTGACTGAAAGTAGAGAGGAAGCCTTAAAACTTTACTAGGGTACCAGTCCGAGGGGAGGAGGGGCGCATGGCCCCCTGGCCCAATCCACCCCTGCTCCAGGGCTACTTTTCCATGACTCACCCTGTAGATACTATGGTGATGACTTGTTTTAATAACGAACTACACCACATCAGGCTAAGGCCCAATAACCACGTGCGTATTTTAATTATAAAATATGCGTGTGGCCCCCGCACGGGAGATCCACAGCCCTAGCTGCCCATAGGGATGCATTAGCATCCGCAGGGCAACTTAATGCATGTAGATGTGATTTTTTTTTTTTCCCGGCGTGTGGGTCGCACGCATGGGAAGAAATCGCAGCATGCTCCATTTTTCTGCAGATCTCGTGCACGGACGGCTTCTGCAGGCTTCAATTGAAGTCAATGGAAGCAGTGCTGATCCATGGCACACCCGCAGCTGTTGCTGTAGACATGCTGCGGATTCGCAGGAAAGCAGGAGATTTAAAAAAAAATGAAATACCCACAGTGAATGTGCCAGGCGTGTCAGCTAGCGCGCCCAAACACATTCGCCATGCTGATAAAAAAAGATCCGGTCTGCACGGAGGAGAGCCGCACTGGATCCGGAGAGGAAAGAAACTGCCTATTACCTCTCTATATCTGCGGGCAAGAGGACATGAGGCCTAAGGGCTTGTTCACATCAATCGGGGTTCTGTTTTCTGTCTCTCTTTATGGTGCACCAAAACTGCGTACACTGGCCAAAAGGACCTGTCTTATAACGGAACCAAATGGCGCCGAACAGCCCCCATTGATTATAATGTCCAATTTCCAGCCAGCAGTTCGGCATCTTGCTGGAAGTCAGTGACGGACAGAGCTCCAATGTGAATAGCACCCATTTTTTCAATGGATTCTTTTATATGGCCATTTTTTTTCTTTGTGCTTGCACCAATAGGGCTAGATGAAATAACCTCAGAATGTCTAATTCTTGGCTGATTCCACTGCGAGAATTGACCATTACTTCCTATAGGAGAGAGAAAAAAAGCACATCACACTCGCATTTAAATGCGATTGCATGTGTAGCAATGCGATTTTACATTCACCTGTGCACATACAGTCTAAGACCGCTTGCAGGCAGGCGTATTTTAGCTCCGTATTTGGACCATAATATGTAACTAATATAAATTTATCTATCTATTCACATAGCCGTATTTTTTGTCTCTGTATTTCTATTCTTTTCTATTAAGCAAAAATTGATCCATATTTGCCCAGTAGAAAATAAGATTCACGTAAGCAAACACAGATCAAATACTGATGACATTCAGTTGTAATGTCATCTGAAACATATCCATATTACGGATATGTACAGTATGTTCATATGAAGCCAGCCTTAGATGTGCATATATGTAAAAATGTGTCTAGCCTTAACTTTCCATGAATTTAGTTCCACAGCATGTTAGCAAAATCCCTGACAGACTGCAATGCACATGACAACCACTAGGTAGCCACTAAAATACATATCTCCCAACAGAGTATTGCAACATCATATATTTTTTTCAAAACTAACACCAAACATCTTGGGGTATTGTATATTGAGCCAACAGATAAGGTGTAACATCTTACCGATGCTGGATATGAACCACGAGTGTAGTTGACGTGCGGGACCGGAGAGTAGTCAGGAGGAAGCTGGAGGTCATCAGCAGGTAGTCACATTTGCAGTGCAAATAGATGAGGTGGAAAGCATAGTCAGATTGAAGCGAGGAGTCATTATCGGGTAGTCACGTTTGCAGTACAATGGATGAGGCAGAAAGCGTAGTCAGGAGGAGAGCCAGGAGTCATCAGCAGGTAGTCACAGTTTGCAGTAGAGAAGCAGGTTAGGAGATGCAGCTTGATAAAGGCAATGGAGCACAATAATCATGCGTTGGTGCATTGGCAGGGTCAGGCTTTTATAATGAGCCTAATCAGGGAACAGAGGTGGGGTCAGGATTAGGATGCAGGGTGTAGATTAGCAGTGAACATAGAACAAGGCTAAAGTCATGCAGAGGAACTTACCTAAAGGTGGGATGACTCAGTAGTGAGACCTACTGACTGGAGTGCAGGAGGTCCCCAGTTCGATCCTTGATATAAGGAAGGACACATCAGATGCAGCAGACCTTTTTTTTTTTTAGAAGGATGAAGACGTTTCCTATCATTTGTAGACGGGAGGCTCCCTCTTACCTCAGCTGCCGCAGAACCTCTTTTTCGAATCTTTGTGTTGTCTCTGACAATGGATTGCAGGAATTGGATGCATGGACCAAGGGTGTACCATGCCCTCCACCTGCCCAATATTGCAGTTGGGCACTAGAGCTCTGGCCTGAGGTTTTCCCCTAGCGTCCTCGACCAATTTCACTGACTCCACCAAGTGCCACAGGGGGCAGTGTCCACAAGTAACCAGTGGAAGAACATCCCTTGCTACACCTCTCACCACTGGCTATATCAATTTCATCCATACACTATGGGGAAATTCCACAGTGTGAATTGACATGTGATTTAAATCCTATAGCCCATGAATCTATGCTGCTGATTTTCACTCGCTCTACAATGCAGAGTGATATCTGCAGCAAATCCACAGCCTTTCTGCAGCAGAATCAGGAGCAAAAACCACACCATTTGATGTGTATTTTGCTGCTGCTGATTTTCCATGAATAATCCATAAAAGAACTCCACATGTAACCAAATTCTAAAGGGTACATTATGCGATGTATAAACACATCAGTGGGCTCAAATCTGTTGTGCTCGAGTGATGGACATACAGACACATAATAATTAGAGATGAGCGAATATACTCACTAAGGCACATTACTCGAGCGAGTAGTGCCTTAGCCGAGTATCTCCCCGCTCGTCTCTAAAGATTCGGGGGCCGGCGGGGAGTGGCAGGGGAGAACGGGGAGGAACGGAGATCTCTCTCTCCCTCTCTCCCCCGCTCCCAGCCACAACTCACCTGTCACCTGCGCCTGTCCCCGAATCTTTAGAGACGAGCAGAGAGATACTCGGCTAAGGCACTACTCGCTCGAGTAATGTGCCTTAGCGAGTATACTCACTTATCTCTAATAATAATCTTAACTTGTATAGAGCCAATTTATTCCGCAGCGCTTTCGAGGCACATGGGGAACACAAACAATATGAAAAGTACAGAGATTACAAAAGTTACATGCGGTAGTCAATTATTTGGAAACAAAGGGGGGGGGGTAATACAGAAGGTACAGGGGCAGGCGGTAAAGCAAGAGGAACACAGCAATGCAACAATAACATGTGATATACAGTTTTTTTGGGACACAAACAGGGTGGGGGTAGTACAGGAGGTGTGAAGTGAAAAGCCATTGAGAGCGGCAGGGGGGTGTATTGTGGGGATGGGGGACCAGATCAGGAGGTTTGGCATGCCTCTATGAAGAGGTGTGTTTTTATGGCACGTCTGAAGTTCCGTGCATTGGGGATTGTCTGGATGTTTTGGGACGGAGCGTACCAGAGAAAAAGGGAGGATATGGTGTCACAAGACACAGCTCTGCATCGTGCATCTGTCATTCATCATGTGACCACTACAGATGTTTATCCCCTTTAATTAAGCAATGAAGGTTCCCTTTGAATGACCGCAAGGAGAGGTTTCAAAGCTGTAAAGAATTGATACGGAAAGTATAATGGAAAATAATGTACCCTTTTGATTACACAAAGTATAACTTAATTGCTGAAATTGGAATAACCACTTAACCCCTTTAGTGGCACGCTCGAAAAATCTTCGGGGCTTGCGGCACTGACCATGAAGTTAAACCCCAGAAGATTTCTATGGACAGCTCTAGTGCTGAAATGTGCAAAGCACTGAGCTGTCATCTGAAATCTTCAGGGGGGTTTATTGCCTAATTTAAAAAACCTGCCCTGTGAGGCATGACATGGAAATAATAAACCTGCCACTGAAGGGGTTAAGTCACAGGTGGCTGCATTTTACAACCGAATAACAAAAATGGATTTCTTTTTCTCATTAGGCGCCAATAATACAAGAAGATCGATCTGTATGGCATTTACATGTGTCTGCACACGGGGAACACATCAATGTGGATGACAGCAAGAAATTTGTTATCTTCAAGAAAGATGAAATATGCATCATTAGGACTGATAAGTCTACTTACAAGCCAGGAGACACAGGTAAGGTTACTAGCTGAGGAGGATACCAAGTTTACAACATGCTTAAAACTGAACAAGCTAATTTCTGCATTATTTTGTGACAAGCATATGAATTTCTGCAATTCACATTCAAATGAATGGGAAAGTCACAGAAAATACAATTACTGTCAGGTTGAAACAGTAGTGGGAACACTCTGCACATCTGTAGGTCATTTTTAGAGTGGCATAGCTTAAACATATTTGTGAACTGAAAATAATCCTATTCCTAAGGGCTCATCACCCCTTCTATACAGAACTTGCACACATCAATGTTTAATTGCATCATAAGCATTGTGGCATATTTGCTTAGTCTAGAGTTTGATACACTGGGCTCAGAGCAACAAATGTATTAAAAGGCACAAATTGCTTAATACATTTTTCATGTGGTGGCACCTCCATGCACCTGATTGAATCCTACACCAGCGCCGAGCTCGCATAGGTTTCTGTTTTAACCCCTTGAGTGCCACACCCGGACATTTTCCGGGACGAGCTCCACTGCCCATAGTGATATAGCCTGGAAGATTTCCGGGCTATGTTTCACTATGGGACCTGCAGAGCACAATGCCATAAGCTGTGGCATTGTGCTCTGCCTGCACAGTCCATCATAGAACAGTTCAGGACTTTGAAAAAAGAAGCAGGGGGATATTACCAATCTGCAGGCAATATTCCGCTTCTGCTTTGTTTACAGGTTGCCATGGAGACCATCGGCTTGTCAGAAGCCAGCCGATGGTCTCTGTGGCAGGGTAAGGGCTGGTGCTTGGCTGTCAGAGGATAGCCGGGCACCAGCTCTTACACAGCAGAGAAGGGAGAAAACCTCCATCTCTGCTGTGTTAACCCTTTACATGCTGCGGTCTATGCGACCACAGAATGTAAAGGGCTGACAGAGGGAGGGGGCTCCCTCTGTCAGGGGATAGCTGTGCACCAGCTCTTACACAGCAGAAAAGGGAGAAAAACTCCATCTCTGCTGTGTTAACCCATTACATGCCACGGTCTATGCGACCACAGCATGTAAAGGGCTGACAGAGGGAGGGGGCTCCCTCTGTCAGAGGATAGCCGGGCACCAGCTCTTACACAGCAGAGAAGGGAGAAAACCTTCATCTCTGCTGTGTTAACACTTTACATGCCGCGGTCTATGCGACCACAGCATGTAAAGGGCTGACAGAGGGAGGGGGCTCCCTCTGTCAGAGGATAGCCGGGCACCAGCTCTTACACAGCAGAGAAGGGAGAAAACCTCCATCTCTGCTGTGTTAACCCTTTACATGCTGCGGTCTATGCGACCACAGAATGTAAAGGGCTGACAGAGGGAGGGGGCTCCCTCTATCAGAGGATAGCTGTGCACCAGCTCTTACACAGCAGAAAAGGGAGAAAAACTCCATCTCTGCTGTGTTAACCCTTTACATACCGCGGTCTATGCGACCACAGCATGTAAAGGGCTGACAGAGGGAGGGGGCTCCCTCTGTCAGAGGATAGCCAGGCACCAGCTCTTACACAGCAGAGAAAGGAGAAAACCTCCATCTCTGCTGTGTTAACACTTTACATGCCGCGGTCTATGCGACCACAGCATGTAAAGGGCTGACAGAGGGAGGGGGCTCCCTCTGTCAGAGGATAGCTGTGCACCAGCTCTTACATAGCAGTGAATGGAGAAAACCCCTGATCTCTGCTGTGTTAACCCTTTACATGCCGCAGTCTATGCGATTGCAGCATGTAAAGGGCTGTCGCCATCGGACCCCGGAATGTGATCTGGAGGTCCTGATGGGTCTTTGTGGAGGTCCCTTAAAGGGTAAAAATGTTTTTAAAAAAGTTTAAAAATTATTAAAAAACTAAAACTAAAAACACTTTTCTCCCTTTACTTTTGTAAAAAATGAAAAACAAAATTTACATATGTGGGATCCCTGCGTCCTAATGACCCAGAGAAGGGAGTTAGTACATTATTTAACCCCTTAATGACGCAGTCCTTTTTTTTTCCCCTTTTCTTTTTTTTCTCCCCCTGTTTAAAAAATCATAACTCCTTTTTTTATTCATCGACGTCGCTACATAAGGGCTTGTTTTTTGCAGAACGAGATGTAATTTTCAATGGTGCTATTTAAAGTACCATGGAATGTACTGAAAAACTTTTACAAAATTCTAAGTGGAGTAAAATGAAAGAAAAATGACATTCCACCATCTTTCGGTGCGTTTTCTTTCTACGGCGCACAAACTGCAACAAAAATGACATAATAACTTTATTTTATGGGTCAGTATGATGACTACGATACCAAACTTGTATAGTTTTTTTTTTTGCTGTAGTACTTGTATTTTTTTTAAAAGACATTTAATTTTTTATAATTATTTTCTGCTGCATCTTCTGCGCGCAATAACTTTTTTATTTTTCCGTCGACATAGTTGAGCAAGGGCTTATTTTTTGCGGGATGTCCTGTTGTTTACGTTAGTGCTAATTCAAAATACATACAACTTTTTGATCGCTTTTTATTGCATTTTTTCTGGGAGACAGGGTGAAAAAGTGCATTTCTGGCGTTCTTTATTTTTTTTTTCGAACTACATTTACCGTGTGGGGTACATAATGCATTACTTTGATAGATCGGACTTTTACATATGCGGCGATACCAAATATGTATTTTCCTTTTATGATTTAGATTTTTTTTATTATAGATATGGCAAAAGGAGGGTGATTTAACCTTTTATTACTTTTTTTTTTTTTTTTTAAACTGTGAAAAAGTCGCGAAAAAGAAAAAAGCGATTACAATTTGGTATTAGCATAATCATACCGGGCCGTAGAATTACTTTAATATATTATTTATACTGCTCAGAGAATGCAGTGAACAATAAAAATAAAAAACATACCAGAATTACAGATTTTGTTAATCTTGACACTAGAAAAAATGGAATAAAAAGTGATCAAAATTTTACATGTTCCAAAAAATTAGATAAATGAAGACTGGAGTTCATCCTGCTAAAAACAAAGTCTTCTAGGGCTCTGGCAATGGAAAAAAAATAATAATACGGCTCTTGGAATGTGGCGACACAAAAGCAAACCTTTAAGGAAAAAAAAATGTTTTAAATGTAGAAAAATAGGAAAACATTAGAGATGAGCGAGCACCAAAATGCTCGGGTGCTCGTTAATCGGGACGAACTTTTTGCGATTCTCGAGGGTTCGTTTCGAGTAACGAACCCCATTGAAGTCAATGGGCGACCCGAGCATTTTTGTATTTCGCCGATGCTCGCTAAGGTTTCCTTGTGTGAAAATCTGGGCAATTCAAGAAAGTGATGGGAACGACACAGCAACGGATAGGGCAGGCGAGGGGCTACATGTTGGGCTGCATCTCAAGTTCACAGGTCCCATTATTAAGCCACAATAGCGGCAAGAGTGGGCCACCCCCCCTCCCAAAAACTTTTACTTCTGAAAAGCCCTCATTAGCATGGCATACCTTTGCTAAGCACCACACTACCTCCAACAAAGCACAATCACTGCCTGCATGACACTCCACTGCCACTTCTCCTGGGTTACATGCTGCCCAACCGCCCCCCTCCGCCCCACAGCGCACACCAAAGTGTCCCTGCGCAGCCTTCAGCTGCCCTCATGCCACATCACCCTCATGTCTATTTATAAGTGCATCTGCCATGAGGAGGAACCGCAGGCACACACTGCAGAGGGTTGGCACGGCTAGGCAGCGACCCTCTTTAAAAGGGGCGGGGCGATAGCCCACAATGCTGTACAGAAGCAATGAGAAATAGAATCCTGTGCCACCGCCATCAGGAGCTGCACACGTGGGCATAGCAATGGGGAACCTATGTGCCACACACTATTCATTCTGTCAAGGTGTCTCTGCATGCCCCAGTCAGACCGGGCTTTTTAATTCATAGACACAGGCAGGTACAACTCCCTATTGTGAAGTCCCTGTCGACCGACAGCATGGGTGGCTCCCTGGAACCCACCGGCGATACACAAAAATATCCCATTGCATTGCCCAACACAGCTGAGGTAGTAATGTCGTGCTTAATGCAGGTGGGCTTCGGCCCACACTGCATGCCCCAGTCAGACTGGGGTTCTTTACAAGTGGACACATGTAGGTTAAACTCCGTGTGCACCTACAGCATGGGTGGCTCTCTGGAACCCACCGGCGATACACAAAAATATCCCATTGCATTGCCCAACACAGCTGAGGTAGTAATGTCATGCTTAATGCAGGTGGGCTCCGGCCAACACTGCATGCCCCAGTCAGACTGGTAATATGTACCTTAACAGTAACCGCGTTGGTGGGAATGTGGTGGTGACTGCGGACCTAGTAGCACGGTTTTATTTTGTTGGTTTTCGGAATGTGGCCAGGATTAAGTGGGCCGTGGCGGGGGATGTTTTGGAGGCACTACGTGTCCTCTCCACGTGTCCGTGGTTATATGCACCTTAACAGTAACAGCGTTGGTGGGAAATGGCCTCGCCGCCATCATGTCTTTGGGAAGCCTCTGTTTCCACACCCAAGAGACATACCATTAGCAGCGGTATAGGCAGAGCCCAGAATTAGTAACATTTCAGCCGTAGCATTAGCGACAGGCCCCACTAACATATCACTAGCAGCATTAAAGGGGGAGCACAGTCTTAGTTCCATTTCAGTAATAGTAGCAGCCTACACAGGCCCCAGGAACAATTCCGAAGCAGCAGTATAGGAGGAGCATAGTCTTAGTTCCATTTAAGTCATTGTAGCAGCCTACACAGGCCCCAGGAACAATTCCGAAGCAGCAGTATAGTGGGAGAGCAGTCTTAGTTCCATTTCAGTAGCTGCAGTATAGCCAAGGCCCAAGTTACATTTATGTAGCTAAAGTGTAGGCCAACCCCACACACACTTCTGTACCATGAGTGCAGGCGAAGAACATACAAATTGCTATGATTACACTGTAGGTGAGGGCCCCAAAACATTGGTGTACCAACAGTACTAATGTACCTCAGTAAAAATTGGCCATGCCCAACCAAGATGGCAGGTGAAACCCATTAATCGCTTTGGTTAATGTGGCTTAAGTGGTAACTAGGCCTGGAGGCAGCCCAGTTTAACTAAATATTGGTTCAAGTTAAAGTTTCAACGCTTTTAAGAGCATTGAAACATATAAAAATTGTTTAGAAAAATTAGATGAGTGAGCCTTGTGGCCCTAAGAAAAATTGCCCGTTCAGCGTGATTACGTGAGGTTTCAGGAGGAGGAGCAGCAGGAGGAGGAGGAATATTAGACACAGATTGATGAAGCAGAAATGTCCCCGTTTTGGATGGTGAGAGAGAACGTAGCTTCCATCCGCGGGTGCAGCCTACGTATTGCTTACGTATCGCTGCTGTCCGCTGGTGGAGAAGAGAAGTCTGGGGAAATCCAGGCTTTGTTCATCTTGATGAGTGTTAGCCTGTCGGCACTGTCGGTTGACAGGCGGGTACGCTTATCTGTGATGATTCCCACAGCCGCACTAAACACCCTTTCCGACAAGACGCTAGCCGCAGGACAAGCAAGCACCTCCAGGGCATACAGCGCTAGTTCAGGCCACGTGTCCAGCTTCGACACCCAGTAGTTGTAGGTGGCAGAGGCGTCACGGAGGACGGTCGTGCGATCGGCTACGTACTCCCTCACCATCCTTTTACAGTGCTCCCGCCGACTCAGCCTTGACTGGGGAGCGGTGACACAGTCTTGGTGGGGAGACATAAAGCTGTCCAGGCCCTTAAAGACTGTTGCACTGCCTGGGCTGTACATGCTGCTCGATCTCCGCACCTCCCCTGCTACCTGGCCCTCGGAACTGCGCCTTCTGCCACTAGCGCTGTCGGATGGGAATTTTACCATCAGCTTGTCCGCCAGGGTCCTGTGGTATAGCAACACTCTCGAACCCCTTTCCTCTTCGGGAATGAGAGTGGGAAGGTTCTCCTTATAGCGTGAGTCGAGCAGTGTGTACACCCAGTAATCCGTAGTGGCCAGAATGCGTGCAACGCGAGGGTCACGAGAAAGGCATCCTAACATGAAGTCAGCCATGTGTGCCAGGGTACCTGTACGCAACACATGGCTGTCCGCACTAGGAAGATCACTTTCAGGATCCTCCTCCTCCTCCTCCTCCTCCTCAGGCCATTCACGCTGAAATGATGACAGGCAAGCAGCATGGGTACCGTCAGCAGTGGGCCAAGCTGTCTCTTCCCCCTCCTCCTCATCCTCCTCATGCTTCTCCTCCTCCTCCTGAACGCGCTGAGATATAGACAGGAGGGTGCTCTGACTATCCAGCGACATACTGTCTTCCCCCGGCTCTGTTTCCGAGCGCAAAGCGGCTGCCTTTATGGTTTGCAGGGAACTTCTCAAGATGCATAGCAGAGGAATGGTGACGCTAATGATTGCAGCATCGCCGCTCACCACCTGGGTAGACTGCTCAAAGTTTCGAAGGACCTGGCAGATGTCTGCCAACCAGGCCCACTCTTCTGAAAAGAATTGAGGAGGCTGACTCCCACTGCGCTGCCCATGTTGGAGTTGGTATTCCACTATAGCTCTACGCTGCTCATAGAGCCTAGCCAACATGTGGAGCGTAGAGTTCCACTGTGTGGGCACGTCGCACAGCAGTCGGTGCACTGGCAGATTAAACCGATGTTGCAGGGTGCGCAGGGTGGCAGCGTCCGTGTGGGACTTGCGGAAATGTGCGCAGAGCCGGCGCACCTTTACGAGCAGGTCTGACAAGCGTGGGTAGCTTTTCAGAAAGCGCTGAACCACCAAATTAAAGACATGGGCCAGGCATGGCACGTGCGTGAGGCTGCCGAGCTGCAGAGCCGCCACCAGGTTACGGCCGTTGTCACACACGACCATGCCCGGTTGGAGGCTCAGCGGCGCAAGCCAACGGTCGGTCTGCTCTGTCAGACCCTGCAGCAGTTCGTGGGCCGTGTGCCTCCTATCTCCTAAGCTGAGTAGTTTCAGCACGGCCTGCTGACGCTTGCCCACCGCTGTGCTGCCACGCCGCGCGACACCGACTGCTGGCGACGTCCTGCTGCTGCTGACACATCTAGATTGCGAGACAGAGGTTGAGGAGGAGGGTGCTTTAGTGGAGGAAGCATACACCGCCGAACATACCACCACCGAGCTGGGGCCCGCAATTCTGGGGGTGGGTAGGACGTGAGCGGTCCCAGGCTCTGACTCTGTCCCAGCCTCCACTAAATTCACCCAATGTGCCGTCAGGGAGATGTAGTGGCCCTGCCCGCCTGTGCTTGTCCACGTGTCCGTAGTTAAGTGGACCTTGCCACTAACCGCATTGGTGAGGGCGCGTACAATGTTGCGGGAGACGTGGTCGTGCAGGGCTGGGACGGCACATTGGGAAAAGTAGTGGCGACTGGGAACTGAGTAGCGCGGGGCCGCCGCCGCCATCATAGCTTTGAAAGCCTCCGTTTCCACAACCCTATACGGCAGCATCTCAAGGCTGATAAATTTGGCTATGTGGACGGTTAACGATTGAGCGTGCGGGTGCGTGGCTCCAACACTTGCGCTAGTGACGGCTGGACTGTGCGGTGCGAGACATTGGTGGATGGGGCCGAGGACAGCGGAGGTGAGGGTGTGGGTGCAGGCCAGGAGACGGTAGTGCCTGTGTCCTGAGAGGGGGGTTGGATCTCAGTGGCAGGTTGGGGCACAGGGGGAGAGGCAGCGGTGCAAACCGGAGGCGGTGAACGGCCTTCGTCCCACCTTGTGGGGTGCTTGGCCATCATATGTCTGCGCATGCTGGTGGTGGTGGGGCTGTTGGTGGTGGCTCCCCGGCTGATCTTGGCGCGACAAAGGTTGCACACCACTGTTCGTCGGTCGTCAGGCGTCTCTGTGAAAAACTGCCAGACCTTAGAGCACCTCAGCCTCTGCAGGGTGGCATGGCGCGAGGCTGCGCTTTGGGAAACAGTTGGTGGATTATTCGGTCTGGCGCTGCCTCCACCCCTGGCCACCGCACTGCCTCTTGCAACCTGCCCTGCTGCTGCCCTTGCCTGCCCCTCTGAAGACCTGTCCTGAGTAGGCGTTGCACACCAGGTGGGGTCAGTCACCTCATCGTCCTGCTGCTCTTCCTCCGAATCCTCTGTGCGCTCCTCCCTCGGACTTACTGCCCTTACTACTACCTCACTGCAAGACAACTGTGTCTCATCGTCATCGTCCTCCTCACCCACTGAAAGGTCTTGAGACAGTTGCCGGAAGTCCCCAGCCTCATCCCCCGGACCCCAGGAACTTTCCAATGGTTGTGCATCAGTGACGATAAACTCCTCTGGTGGGAGAGGAACCACTGCTGCCCAATCTGAGCAGGGGCCCGAGAACAGTTCCTGGGAGTCTGCCCGCTCCTGAGCATGTGTCATTGTAGTGGAGTGAGGAGGCTGGGAGGAAGGAGGAGCAGCAGACAGAGGATTCGGATTTGCAGCACTGGACGGCGCAGAACTCTGTGTGGATGATAGCTTGCTTGAAGCACTTTCTGCCATCCACGACAGGACCTGCTCACACTGCTCATTTTCTAATAAAGGTCTCCCGCGTGGACCCATTAATTGGGCGATGAATGTGGGGACGCCAGAAACGTGCCTCTCTCCTAATCGCGCAGCAGTCAGCTGCGACACACCTGGATCAGGAGCTCGGCCTGTGCCCACACCCTCACTTGGGCCTACGCGTCCTCGGCCGCGTCCACGTCCTCTAGGCCTACGCCTACCCCTCAGCATGCTGTATTACCAGTGATTTCCAAGCCAGGAAAGAAATTGGTGCAAGCCTGCAGCCAAAATAGAATTTTTTCTCTTGTTTTTCAAAGGACAAGCCACACTGCGTGTATTCAATGAATACTACTACGTTTAATAACTGTGTTGTGGCCCTGCAAATGTGTCAGAGAACTGCAGTGATGCAAAGTTATTCGCTACAGCAGATCAGGGATTTCCCATGCAGGAAAAAATTGGCGCAAGCCTGCAGCCAAAATAGAATTTTTTCCCTTGTTTTTCAAAGGACAAGCCACACTGCGTGTATTCAATGAATACTACTAAGTTTAATAACTGTGTTGTGGCCCTGCAAATGTGTCAGAGAACTGCAGTGATGCAAAGTTATTCGCTACAGCAGATCAGGGATTTCCCATGCAGGAAAAAAATTGGCGCAAGCCTGCAGCCAAAATAGAATTTTTCCCTTGTTTTTCAAAGGACAAGCCACACTGCGTGTATTCAATGAATACTACTAAGTTTAATAACTGTGTTGTGGCCCTGCAAATGTGTCAGAGAACTGCAGTGATGCAAAGTTATTCGCTACAGCAGATCAGGGATTTCCCATGCAGGAAAAAAATTGGCGCAAGCCTGCAGTAAAACGTAGCTGGATGCGTCTGATTTTTTTTAACGTTCTGCATGCAGCACACACGTACCCAGAGCCCTGAGGACTGTCAGAGGCAGGCGAAATAGAATTTTTTCCCTTGTTTTTCAAAGGACAAGCCACACTGCGTCTATTCAATGAATAATGTATGTCTTCTGGCCCTGCCTACACAATTCTATCCCTGTAGTATTAATGCCGGGTGCAATGGTCTGCACAGCCGGTTTTGAGAAAAGAAAAAAAATATGCAACACTGCTAACAGCAGCCTGGACAGTACTGCACACGGATAGATGTGGCCCTAGAAAGGACCGTTGGGGTTCTTGAAGCCTACACTCACTGCTAACACTCTCCCTGCCTAACCACCACTTCTGTCCCTATTGCAGGGCGCAATGCTCTGCAGATCCAATTTTGAAAAAAATAAATAAAATACAGTGCTAACACAGTACTGCACACTATTAGATGTGGCCCTGAGAAGGACCGTTGGGGTTCTTGAAGCCTACACTAACTCCTAACGCTCTCCCTACAGCAGCTCCAGCACAATACCACTGTCCCTCAGCTAACTCACAAGGCATCTGAGCCGAGCCGCGGGAGGGGCCGATTTTTATACTCGGGTGACGTCAGATCTCCCCAGCCACTCACAGCAGGGGGGTGGTATAGGGCTTGAACGTCACAGGGGGAAGTTGTAATGCCTTCCCTGTCTTTCAATTGGCCAGAAAAGCGCGCTAACGTCTCAGAGAGGAAACTGAAAGTAACCGGAACACCGCGTGGTACTCATTACGAGTAACGAGCATCCCGAACACCCTAATATTCGCACGAATATCAAGCTCGGACGAGTACGTTCGCTCATCTCTAGAAAACATTAAAAAACTGTATACCTTTGGTATCGCCGGGATCGTGTTGCCTCAGAGAATAATGTTATCACATTATTTATTTTGTATGCTGAACGCCGTAAAAAAGAAATCCAAAAAACAAATGGCAGAATTTCTTTTTTTTCCCCAATCTCCCTACAAATTTTTTTACAAAAGTTAGGTAACACATTATATACACCCAAAAATGATGCCATCAAAAAGTACAACTTGTCCCTCAAAAAACAAGCCCCCATATTGCTGTGTCAATGAAAAATAAAAAAGCTATGGCTCTCGGAACGCGACTGGAAAATTAGTTGAAATTAAATAATTGGCCCATTTAAAAAACCTGCCTTGGTGGGTCTGACAGGGTGGTAAGAAACCCGCCACTCAAGTGGTTAATGCTCACCAAAATAGTAAATTTGCAAAAGTAGCAATTTTGGTGCACACTTCAAAATACACAATACATATACCCCATTGTGTTATCATTGTACACAAAGAAGGTATAAGCAATAGAGTTGTAAGGGATTGGCTTCAGATGGCAGCACGCCAGCTGTCTTGGGGTCATATTTGATTCTAACCTTTTCCTTCACTCACTATATTGTCACTTATGTCACGTGTTCCTCAAAAACATCTCCTGAATCCGTCCTTGCCTAACTACAGAAGCATCAGTAACTCTTGCTCTTGATGCCTCCACCCTGTGTCAGCCACTACACTGATGCCTCCACCCTGTGTCAGCCAGTACACTGATGCCTCCACCCTGTGTCAGCCACTACACTGATGCCTCAACCCTGTGTCAGCCACTACACTGATGCCTCCACCCTGTGTAGGTCACTACAAAAGCAAATTTTCCTTTTTTTTCTTCCTGTATCCACCACAAAATTTATAAATAAAGAATTTATACAAAAGAGAAATAACACTAACCCGGTTGTAGGAAATCAAAGCCAAGTCCTAATGACCATCAGCTTGTTCTTGACATGCGTTTCTCCCTCCTTTTTTTCAATATACTTAATCCTTCATTTCCCTAAGATATTAGATGCTTCCAAGGGGGTTTGGAAGTGATCTATCCCCCTTCTGTGCATGTTGTCCGCTTGTATAAGAGGACCAACCCTTATCTCCCAGCAAACCATTTTTCATTGTAAATTTGGGTGGTAAACTTACGAAGGTTTTCACTGTATCAACATTACAAGATTTGTCTTATGAGTGAAATAATAATTGCTGTTTCCCTGATATTCTTTTATTCTAGTGAAGTTTCAGTTGGTGACTATGAACACAGATTTACAAGCTATAAATCAAAAGGTGAGAATTCTTTTTGATCACCATGAAATGTTCACTTCGCCAACAAATAAGACAAGGCAAAACATACAGGGGCAGATTTATTCAGGTTGTATACTACACAAACAAGATAAAGTTAGTGCGGCAGACCAAAGATGCGCCCAATCTAGCACGGTCTTGCACACTGACAGATTTGGTGTAAATCATTAACTAGTCTAAAATGATTTGCGCCAAAATTGTGGTTCAACTTATGCAGGAATTCTGGTGCAACAGGAATGGTAAATTTACACCATTATTTATGCAAATGAGAAGATGGAACAATGCCTCAACAGCTCCAACTATTAAATGACAGCATTCATGCAAATCAATATTAGACATGTTAACTGACCTTGTAAAAATACTAGGAATAAAAGTCAAAGCCAGAATCCTCTCCAAAGGGAAAAGATAACCACGGACATGTACTATCTTGGCATGTATGCGCACGTAATACTCACCAAGATAAAACATGCTGCAATATTTCTTGTGCGCATATTTTGCGCAGTTCTTGTGGGTGCTACACCAAACCACTAAGTCCAACACACAAGACACAGGAGCATAATAAACAGAATTTTATTAGACCTCAAGATTACAAAAATTTTTAAGAAACATGGTATGCAGTGTCTATATAAACTGGTATTACATATAGACAAACCAATACATTGGTATAAAAATATAAAAGTAGTCAGTCCTTTTACATGTAATAATTCAATCCAATGTGCATAAAGTAAAAGGAGGACTACAAATATACCAGTAGTGCGTTCCTGCACTCCGACGCTTGTTTCACCACCTGCTTCCTCAAGGGGTCAATGAGCATTAAACATAGGTTGGTATAAATCTACCAAATAATCAAGTACAAGTGACATCATAGGTGCCCCACCCTCTTTGGTAGATTGCTTAATGTCACTTGTACTTGATTGTTTGGTAGATATATACCCACCTATGTGTAATGTTCACTAACCACTTAAGGAAGCAGGTGGTGAAACGCACGTCGAGGTGCAGGAACGCACTACTGGTATACCTATAGTCCTCCTTTTTCTTGCCCCCTGTCCTATTGTCTGTAGAGTGAAGGGGATTAGAAGAACATGGCTGCCTTCTTCCCAAAACAGCACCACATCCGTTCACAGGTTATGTTTGGTATTGCAACTGACCTCCATTCAGAGTTACAATATTAGACTCAATAGATGGACAGGTGTGGTGTGGTTTTTTGGAAGAAAGCAGCTGCAATTTTCTTACCTGGAACAGTCCCTTTATTAAGAAGACTACATGATCAGACTACATGATCAGACTACACATGGTTTGTTTGCAGCTTTAGGCTGCCTACACATGTACGGATCAAATTCCGGATATGGTGTCCCGCAGTGGAATTCAACCCTGTGCCCGAGCGGTGACCCCTGCGTACCTGTCCGGCGTCTTTGTGTGCAGGCAGCCTCTGTGCTGCGGATGTGCTGGCCGTCGCACATGCACAGTAGGCGCCATCCCTAGGCGATAATTCGGATCCCGCGGCCCTTCTGCAGTGCTCACTACGGAAGGGCCGCGGGATGAACGGCTTCTATTGAATTAAATGGAAGCCGTCCGAATGGAAGCTGCACAGAATCACAGCATGCTGAGATTTCTCCTCCGCTCATGGCCATGAAATCACACTTTGCCCTAGCTATGCTATGCCAGGTATTTGCTGCAAAATCCGGGGGCGGAGAACACATGACCTGTTAATATCCGTTCATATTTAATATTTGATTTATTTGTATTTTACATGTAACATTATCATTTTCTCAATTTTTTTTAGTATCCTCTGGTTGAAATACAAGTAAGTATAACAAGTCCTGTATACTTGTAGAACAAAGTATGTTATATTACACATTGATGCATTTACTTGCAAATATGTATGGATTAATGATATTAACACTTTTATACAAGCGTATTTGTTAACGTGCATAATATCGACCAGGATGTGTCTAGTATGGTACGTTCACACGCTGCTGAGTTTTTTCCTTTTTGTTTTATTTTCTTTGTCCATCGACAACTCGATTTTACATGTGGGTTTTTCTGCGGAAATGCAGCAGATTTCAACCTTTTCATCTATGGCAATTCCTTAATATAATAGGCATCTGCAACATCCCCTTAATCCTGCACTAATATTTTTCTGATACATGTCAATGGTGTTTTTGAAAATACATGTATTCACTGATGAAGAAAGACAATAAAATCTCCAGGATCAAGACCAATTACTATGCTAGAATACTAGTCACTTTAAAGAAAAAGACTCTAAGGCCTCATGTCCACGGGGAAAATCAGGCCCGCTACGGATTCTCCATGGAGAATCCGTAGCGGGTCCCTCCTGCCCCGCGGACATGAGGGCTGAAAATAAGAATTACTCACCTCTCCACACGCTCCGGATCTTCCCTTCTTCGCGGCTTGATCTTCTCTCCGTCACGGCCGGATCTTCTTTCTTCAGCCCGGCGGATGTGCACGGCACGCCAGCTGCGTGCCGCGCGCATGCGGCGGCCCGAAGAAAAAAGATCCATCCGTGACGGAGAGAAGATCAAGCTGCGAAGAAGGGAAGATCCGGAGCAGGCGAGTATATTCTGATTTTAGGTCTCCCGCAGATCCGGACGGCTTCCATAGGCTTCAATAGAAGCCTGCGGGAGACCCGCACCTAAATGGAGCATGTCCATTTTTTTTCATGCTCCATATTTTTTTTAATTCACTTTTATTGACCCTCCGCGGGTATTTATCTACCCGTGGGTGGTCAATGCATCCCTATGGGATGCGGATCCGCGTGCGGGTGATCCGCTGCGGATTTAAAATCATCTTTTGCCCGTGGACATGAGGCCTTAATCTTAGTGTAACTGTCTGGTTCTCGGGTCTGGAATCCAGTAGGTGAGGTGACAGCAAAGTCACAATAATAGTGTAATATAATGTAAAAAATAAGTCAGTTTGCAAGTTTGTAGACTGGCCATATCCAACCAAACATCAAAACAATCAGGAACCCAGAAAGTCCTAAGTAGTGGGTTTTAGAGAGGGCTGTTTTTGTAGTTAGCTGACCTTCAGAGTGCAAAGTGAAACATTTAATTCTTCCCCCAACATTCTGCACTCAATACCCCATAATGACAAAATGAAAACAAAATGTTAGAAATGTTTCTAAATTTTTAAAAAATGAAAAACTAACATTTTGCATTGACATAAGTATTCACACCCTTTGGTGTGACACTTGAAATTTATTTCTGGGGGCCATCCTTTTCACTTGATCATCTTTGAGATGTTTCTACACCTTGACTGGACCCCACTGGTGGTAAATTCAGTTGATTGGATATAATTTTTAAGAGATACACCCCTGTCTTTATAAAGTCTGACAGCTCACAATGCATATCAAAGCCAAAACTAAACTATAAGGAGCAAAGAACTGCCGGTAGAGCTCAGAGAGGCACAGATCTAGAGACGATTACAAAAATTTTCTGCTGCAATTGTAGTGGCACGGAGTTAGGGCCCCAACAGCACTCTATTAGCTACCTCAAGTGAAGCATATGTGTATATGTCTGTTAAACTGTGTCTGGTTATGTGTTTTGGCCTAGACTGGTCACCAAAAAGTCAATGTCCAGTAGTGTAAGAAGTAGCACCAGCGGCACTCACCAGCTTCTCCCACAGGGCAGGACCCAGCAATATGCACGCCTACAGCAGGGAATCAGGATCAAAATCCCAGAAAAAAGTCAATGTCCGGTGTCTCTCTAGCTAACTTGTGAATGACTTTGCAGAATGTAACCTAAGCTGCTCTGTGTCTTGTCAATCACGTCTAGCTGGCTCTGGGGTTGGATAGAGACAATTTCCTCTAGCCCAGGATTGGTTAGTGGGAACGTATAAAAATTAGTACTTGGGTGTGGTTTGGAAGTCTAGTCCTTGAGCTCAGCCATGGAGGAAATCAAGTTTTGGAGGTAGCTGAGAGAAGACATCCAGAGATAGAGATCGGGGAGTTACAAGGTGAACATCTACACAAAGTCTTCTAAGAAGTAGTCTAGTTCTGGAGCCTAGTCATGTAGTTACAAGGAGTACATCTAAGTGTGAGTACCTAACAAGCAAAGTCTTACCTTCAGAGAGGAGCAGCAGAGCCACCGTTGACTACCATCTTGTTTCTCCGTTGTCTACCCCTCTAAGGATTGCGCTCGGTTGCCACATAATGAAAGTTCCCAAGAGCACAGTAGCCTCCATAATTCGTAAATGGACAAAGTCTGGAACAACTAGTACTTTTCTTAGAGCTGTCGATCCTACCAAACTTAGTAATTGGTGAAGCTGACCAAGAACCCAGTGGACACTTTGGCTGAGTTTCAAAGATCCTGTTTGCAGATGAGAGAAACTTCCAGAAGGTTAACCATCACTGCAGCACTCCACCAATCTGGACTTTCAATTCTAAGTGTTATGTCTGCAGTTAACCAGGCACCACTCATCACTTGCCCAATATCATCCATACAGTGTGGCATTATGGTGGCAGCATCAGGCTGTGGGGGTGTTTTTCAACGGCTGTGATAGGGAGACTGGTCAATGTTGATGGAAAGTTTAATGGAGCAAAGTACAGAGATATTCTTAATGAAAGCATGATTAAGAGCACAAGGGACCCCGGACTGGGCAGAAGGTTCACCTTCCAACAAGACAATGACCCTATTCATACAGCTAAGAAAATGCATTAGTGACTTAGAGACAGCTATGTGAATTAACTTGAGTAGCGCAGAGTCCTGATTTATACCCAATTGAACATCTCTGGAGAGACTTGAAAATAGCTGTCCATAGATGACTCTTCATCCACCCTGACAGAGCTAGAGAGGATCAGTAGAGAAGAATAGCAGAAAATCACTAAATCCAGGTGTTCAAACCTTGTGGCATCATACCCGAAAAGACTGGAGGCTGGAATAGCTGCCAAAGGGGCTTCGACTAAGTACTGGTGTAAATTCTGTTGTTAATGCAAAATGTTAGTTTTTCGTTCGTAAAAAATGAGCAAAAATTCCTAACATTCTGTTCTCACTTTGTAATTAATGGGGTATTGTATGCAGAATGATGGGGAAAAACTTAATATTTTTTTTTATAAGTTTGCACAAGACCACAACATAACAAAATGTAAAAAATCAAAAGGGTCTGAAGATTTTCTTAATGCATTATACTTGAGAAGACATTAGGAAACTTCTAGCTGCTTTTATGGTAACAGTGGGTCCCCTTATCTATGGGGCCACAGTACTGCTGGACTGGTTGCACTTAATTTGGAACTGCTTCTAAGACAGAAACATGATTGTGAGAAAGAGGAGAAGAAAATCCTTGATCTTCTGGGACACGAAGAAAAATTCTATATATTTTCCATAGCAGTATGAGACAGAATATAATGAAAAACGTTCTCTGGTCTGCTGGGGTTGTCTTGAGGGCCAGTCCAACCCTAAATTAGACTTGATGCCATAGAAAATCCCATTATTTCCCTCTCTTCCACAGAACCAAAATAACCAGCGCATAGCACAGTGGCTGGATGTGTATACAACACAAGGATTTGCTGAGTTCAGCTTTCCACTGGCCCATGAATTAGCTTATGGGAGGTACAAGATTAACATACCTGATGGCTGTATGATATCCTTTGAAGTCAATAAATACGGTAAGTTGACATGAAAATAATTCAATGAACATGTAATAATAAATGTAAAATGATGTCTAGAGTACAATTTTCAGGTGTAATAAACTATGCCAAACATGGTGCCTGTAGCCTACTCTGCACAGTTGCCAACAGTAATTTTCTGTTTCCCTAACTTGTCCAAAAATCACAGATAGTCAACATTTTTTATGAATACTCTGGAAAGCCATACTTAATGATAAGTAAAGCATGTTTATAGATCAGATACTGGACAGAAATGTCCAAGAAGGTTGGGAAATGTTGCAAAATGAAATTCTCAAAGCACAACCGTTAACAATCCCTAAAAGAAGGAAGAATGGGAAGCATTTAAAGAGACCAGGATGGATGAGCACAGAACCTTCACAAATGTTAAAAATGAAGAAAAATATGTTTATCAAATGGAAGGAGGGGGGAATATCTAAAGAAGAATATAATGTGGTCTGCAGAAACTGTAGGGGAAGTGTCAGAAAAGCTAAGCTAATAATGAATTGAAGCTTGCAGCAGAGGCCAAAAGCAATAAAAAAAGGAGGTATGTCAAAAGGAAAAGAAAAGTCAAAGATGCTATTGGATGCTTACAAGATGAAAATTGTGAATTGGTTAAAAATGATGTTGAGAAGGCCGAACTTTGAAATTCCTATTTTGTATCTGTTTTCTCTCAGAAAGTAGATGGAACATCAACCGATCTTCCCTGTGCTATTAGGGGGAATAAAAGAATGCAGACTATCAATAAGCAGAGAGATGGTAAGGGAACACTTAGCTAACTTAAATGGATTCAAGTTTCAAGGTCCAGATGAATTACATCCTAGGATACTAAAGGAAGCAGCAGAGGTAATTGTTGAACCACTCACCATAATTTTTGAAAATTCCTGGAGAAGTCCCAGAAGATTGGAAAAGGGCAAATGTTGTCCCTTTCTTTAAATGGAAGAAGGTGGATCCAGGAAACTATAGGCCTGTGAGCCTGACTTCTATATTGGGAAAGATATTCTAAAAAAATATTAAACAGCATGTAATACTTATTAGGTTGAAAATGGAGTAATTAATCAGAGCCAGCATGGGTTTGTAACAAACAAGTCATCCCAGACAAATCTAATTTCCTTCTATGACAGAATCACCGACTGGGTTGATCAGGGAAATGCGGTGGATATAGTATATCTTGACTTTAGCAAAGCATTTGGCAAGAAATCTCATACCATACTTATTGAAAAAATGACCAAATATGGGATTAACAAGGCAGCTGTTAGGTGGATTCACAACTGGCAGAGTACTCAAAGAGTGGTCATGAATGGCTGCACATCCAAGTGGAAGAATGTTTCAAGTGGGGTACCACAAGGCTCTGTCCTAGGCCCAGTGTTGTCCAACATTTTTATAAATGATCTGGAGGAGGGAATTGATGGGAAACTGATCAAATTTGCAGACGACACAAAGCTAAGAGGGATAGCTAATACTAGAGAAGAGAGAGAGGGAGTATTCAAAAAGACCTAGAAAAGCTTGAACAGTGGGTGGCGACTGACAGAATGGTATTTAACAGGGAGAAATGCAAAGTCCTACATCTGGGCAAGAAAAATGAAAAAAGCACATACAGAATGGGAGGAATTGGGCTAAGCAGCAGCACATATGATAAAGACTTGGGTATACTAATAGATCATAGACTGAACATGAATCAACAATGTGATCCAGTAGTCAAAAAGGCAAACACAATTCTGGGATGTATTAAGAGAAGCATAGAGTCTAGATCACGTGAGGTAATTATCCCCCTCTACTCTTACTTAGTCAGACGTCATCTGGAATACTGTGTTCAGTTTTGGGCACCCCACTTTAAAAAAGACATCGACAAACTGGAGCAAGTTCAGGGAAGAGTTACCAAGATGGTGAGCAGTCTGCAAATCATTTCCTATGAGGAACGGTTAACGGATCTGGCAATCTTTAGCTTGCATAAAAGAAGGCTGAGAAGAGACTTAATAGTGGTCTACAAATATCTGAAGGGCTGTCACAGTGCGGAGGGATCAGCCCTATTCTCATTTGCACAAGGAAAGACTAGAAGCAATGGGATGAAGCTGAAAGGGAGAAGACACTAATTAGATATTAGAAAAAACTTTCTGACAGTGAGGGTGATCAATGAGTGGAACAGGTTACCACAGCAGGTGGTAAGTTCTCCTTCAATGGAAGTGTTCAAACAAAGGCTGGACAAATATCTGTCTGGGATAATTTTAGTGATTTCTGCACTGAGCAGGGGGTTGAACTAGATGACCCTGAAGGTCCCTTCCAACTCTACTATTCTGTGATTATATGAACTTGTTACACGTAATTACTGTGAACTGTAAAAAGATGATAACTTCAGTCATAATCTGCTTAAGTACCACCAGCCCTCAAAAAACTCAGATGCTTCAAATATTTTTTGCAGATGCTGTAAAAAAAGCTTTCTGTTTTTACAGACTGTGAATGAATTTCTGGACAGTTGGCAACCTTGCTATTCTGGGCCTATTCTATACCTCCATATAAGGCTTCCTACACACGGGGGAGGTGTAAAGGAGCCTACTATGACTCTGTTACTGAAGGATACATAAATCTTCTGGAACCAATGTTGCCCAACAACATACAATATTATCCGCTGTTGTATATATTTTCAGCAATATTATCTGCTGTTGTACATGTCCTAGTTAGTATTACTTACATATTGCCTTGACTAAAAAGAAATAAATGATCAATTAGCAGAAGATTGTCAGAATTTCTAATAATTGACATTTTTATTCTCTCTAGTCCCACAAAGGTTCGAGCTTAATATCAAAATCCCATTTGATGTAGGCCTAACAGATAAGTCCTTTCGCCTGGATGCTTGTGGCAGGTAAGAAGACCAACAGTGTTACTGACTACCAAACTCCATACGTAGCAATAGTATCCACCAATAGATGCAACAGTACCAGCAATCAGAACATACACGCAGTCAGCCAGAATAGAGATGCTACTTTCAGGTAACAGGTGATTGATTTTCACAGTTCTGATCTAAGCTCATAACATTGCTATGCTATTGCATGGTGGGCTCTGTGGCTAAAAAGAGGGTCACCAGGAAATCGACTTTGGTAACACTAATTACCACTTCCTGTAGCACTCGTCATCAACAAATGGTGTATGCTGTTTCTAAAACACAATCTGTACTTTTTATGGGTGATCTGCATTGGTGACCATAAAGGGCTATTTTCATGTAGATGTACTGAGTTTCCTGTTCTGTCATTGTTGGCTCTATATAGTATGTAAGGGTAGTATAATTGTAGCACTTGCATGGGAAATATGATGCTCAAGTACGTTCTTTTTATTACCCTTTCCAATCCAATTCAAAGATGATATCAGCTCTTGTAGGTGAACCTCATTCTTGCTTCCTTATCACATGGTAATGCTTGGTCACCACCTTTCAAGTCTCTCAAAGCTTACTTTTCTTAGTTGATCATTCACTCAACTACTATGCACTTTTGCTCCAGACACAGATTTATTTATTTCCACATCTGAACCATAGATGATACTATCAACATGGCTCACTCCCAGACTAAAAATCTGTTGAATAATTCTCCGCTAAGGCTTCCTACACAGGCGTTTGCAGAAATTCTGAGTT
Organism: Eleutherodactylus coqui; assembly: GCF_035609145.1. NCBI lineage: Eukaryota > Metazoa > Chordata > Amphibia > Anura > Eleutherodactylidae > Eleutherodactylus > Eleutherodactylus coqui. The sequence continues at coordinate 243,697,290 of NC_089840.1, forward strand.
TACTGTGGTTTCAGCAGCATTGTCATGTGTTTCTGACAACATTTTGGCTGCATTTTCAGCACAGCTGAAAACCTAGCAAAGGCAGCTGAAAAGAAAAAAAAAAAACAATATTCACTTAGCTGGCACCATCCAGGTCCCTCCCACTACTCTCTTAAAGAAATGATCAGGGAGGCGCTTCTAATGGCTAATCCCACTACTCTCTGGCATTTCAGCAGGCTTTTCGTTCACTTTTCAATGTCCACAGAGCATCTATTGCTAGTAACGGGGATTGAAAACCCTACCTCCAGCAAGAGATTGCTCTGATTGGTTGTCGAGCGCTGACTCAGCTAATTGGAGCCGGCGCTCGATGCACCAATCACAGCCATTCTGCCGGTGCTCAACAACCAATCAGAGCAATCTCTTGCTGGAGGCGGGTTTTCAATACCAGTTATCAGCAATAGATGCCAGTGTAGAGCAGACGTTAAAGGGAACCTGTCTAAGACTACTAAACCTCCTACGCCTATACAGCATTGAAGTAACGCTCATTCTTATACGTATTTTGTTATAGTTACTGAGCAAAACATACCTGAAAAAATAGGTTTTAAACATTTCCCGCACCGTATGCTAATTGTGATGGAGTGTTCATTTAGCCAGGCCAGACCATCTCGGCTGCCCAAGGTACAGCCGCCACTTAATTTTAACAGGATGTAGAAGACGCCATGCACAAGGTGATTGAAGCCTTGCGTGTGCAACCAAAGATTCCACATGTGCAGTGCATTTGACCCTTTCTTGGGCAGATTTGTTGTACTAATGCGCATGCCACAGGCAGAGATATCCTAGTACACGTGCAAGATTTCAGTCACCCACCCTGTGGACGGTGTCTCGTACATCATCCACATCATGCTGACACTGGGGGGGCATTGTTATGGGGTGTATTTCAAGCAGCCAAGACAGTCCAGCCCACTCACTGCATGGCTCAGTTAGATTTAGCATATGCTGCGGAAATGCTTAAAACCTATTTTTTTAGGTAAGCGATACCTAAATGTTATATACGTGTAGAAGGTTTGGTGGCCATGTGTGACAGCTGTGGTAGGGAATCCTTTATTCACCGCAGGGATGAAGAATTCCTTTGCTGCATCTGTCACAGATGTGGCAGGTGCAGCAGGGAATTATTTTTCCTCGCGGGGACACGGCAGCAGCGGACAGGTAAGTTTTTTTTTTGTTTTTTTTTTACACTAAAATTCTTGTTTTTCAGGGAAGGGTTTATATGTAAAACCCTTCCATGAAAAACAATTACAGGGTGCTGGCAGACCATTGCCTTCAATGGAGCCGCCGGCAGCAGCCGTGGCTCCATTGAAGACAATGCGTGCATTCCCTCTTGTGCACACATTTCCTATCTTTGCAGGCACGCATCTGTAAAACATGGACACGTGAACACACCATAGGGAATGCATATGTTGTAATAGACACATGTTTTTGTGCACGCGTATGCACGCACGAAAACACGCTCGTGTGAAGCCACCGTGACACATCTCAGTAGTTATCTCTGTAGTTACATTTTCTGTACACTACAAGGAGGCTTAAAAATGACTTTGATAGAGTAATAATTTATCACTGCACAGTGGGTTTCTCTTAATGAGACCTAGACCTCTAAACTGGATTGGCCAGGAAGACAGTAGTTGAACAGCCCATAAGGGAGTGACAGCATCTATAACTCATGTCTTCATTTCCAGTTATACTTATGGAAAACCAGTAGAAGGTGTAATTGATCTTTCGGTGTGTGCTGAAAAATACTATCCTTTACGGCGTTACGAAGAAGAAACGGATAAAAGAAATTGTATAACCATTAAGGGAGAGAAGGTGAGAAAGAGACCTAAAAACCCCTATTTTATCCTGTTTTCCTTAATTATATACAAATCGAAGAAGAGAATAAAATTGTTATAATTTAGAAAAAATTAATTCACTAATGGTGAAGTGTATTATTGAAGCTCCCTTTAACCCCTTAATGACACAGACCTTTTTTTTTTCCATTTTCGGTTTTCTCCTCCCCACTTATAAATAATCGTCGTCGCTGTATGAGGGCATGTTTTTTTGCAGGACAAGTTGTATTTTTCAATGGTGATATTCAATTGTACCATATAATGTCTTTTTTCTACGGCGCATAAACGGCAACATAAAGGACATGATAACTTTATTCTATGGGTCAGTACTAGAAATGAGTAAGCAGGCTCGGATAAGGCAGTTACTCGAGTAACTGCATTCTCATCCGAGCAGGCTCAGGGTGGGTGCCGGCGGGGGGAAGCAGGCTCTCTCCCCCCTGCTCACCCCCGCCGCCCCCTGAGCCTGCTCGGACGAGAATGCAGTTACTCAAGAAGAGCAATGCTCGCTCGAGTAACTGCCTTATCCGAGCGTGCTCACTCATCTCTAGTCAGTACGATTACTACGATAGCAGACTTATATGGTTTTTTTTATGCTGTACTACTTTTACTTTTTTTCACAGACATTTAATTTTTTTTATTATTTTCTGCCACCATCTTCTGCGCACAATAACTTTTTTATTTTTCTGTCGATGTAGTTGTGCAAGGGCTCATTTTCTGTGAGTTGTCCTGTAGTTTATGTTGGTACCATTTTGAAATACATACAACTTTTTGATCGCTTTTTATTGCATTTTTTCTGAGAGGCAAGGTGACTGAAAAAGCTCATTTCTGGCGTTCTTTATTTTTTTTTTCAGACGGCTTTTACCGTGCATGGTAAATAACATGCTAATTCGATAGATCAGACTTTAACGGATGCGGCGATACCAGATGTGTATTTTTTTTTTATGATTAAGATTTTTTTTACTATAGATATGGCAAAAGGGGGGTGATTTAAACTTTTATTTTACTTCATACATAGACCGCCGATACAGGCCATCAAAAAGCGTATCGGCGGTCGTTAAGGGGTTTTCCAGGCACCTACTTTCGATGATCTATCCCTAGAATAAGCCTTCAACAGTTGATGACAGGGGTTTGCCACTTTGGATCCCAGTTGTTCAGCTGATCCTTCAGCCCACTGTCAGTGCAGCAGGTCTGGACATCCAACCTTGCTGATTGAAGCCATCTATTACACTTCCTGCCCTAACTACCGATGCAGACAACTGACAGCAGGCTTTTTTCATTTTTCTGTTACATGGCCATCTGAGGGCTTGTTTTTTTGCAGGGGGTGTTGTATTTTTCAGTTGTACTATTTATGTGGTAAAAACCTTTTTAAAATTTTTCAATTAAGTGAAATGGAAAAAAAACAATTACCATGTTTTTAGAGCATTCAAGTTCATTCACAGAATGAAGCTAACTTTATTTTTGTGAAAACAAAATTATGTAGATACCAAATTTATATATACTATGCTGACAAAAGTATTAGGGCAGTCTCCAATCCTGGGCTGTCAGGCGAAGGGGATATGCAAATCGGATGTGAGGGCAAAGGAAAATATCACCAGGCATATCCCAATATGGAAACCAGATGGCACCAGATGTAGAGCTGACGGACTTTTAAGGGGATGTGATGGTTGGATTAGCATTAGAACCATTCGTAGTGAACTGCATGAGAAGGGTTATCATGGACGAGCAGCTGCACATAAGCCTGATACCACAGCGCTGTATGCTCAGAGGTAGCTGTGATGATGCTTTGAGCATTGCGCTTGGACTATAAATGAATGGAAGCAAATATGTGGACATCTGAATCACAGCACAGCATCTTCCACGTAATTAGAATGACTGGCAGCAATCCAAAGTATGGAAAAATACAAATGCGTTTATTTACCCCATAACAAACAAGCAACGTTTCGGTCAACAGACCTTCCTCAAGCTCAGCTACTGCCCTGCCATGCCTTATCGCTTTTACAGCGATCTCAGGCACTGGCAACACAGGACGCCAGTGTCTGGCGTCCTGTTGCCATGGCGACATGCCGGGCTCTCGCGATAACATCATGAGAGCCGGCCGAAGACACAGAGGGAGCGTGCCCCCTCTGTAAACTCTTTTCTTGCCGCGATCTACTTAAATCGCGGCAGGGAAGGGGTTAACAGCGGGAGGCCGGCTGTGACTGACAGACGGCTCCCACTGCAAGATCATATGTGGTCTCGTGCTGTCCCCAGAACGTTAGTTTACGCCCTGTTGCGGGAAGTACCCCGCTCCCAGGACGTAAACTTACGCCCTGGAGCGGGAAGGGGTTAAAGTTTCACCAAAATCTTCTTTTTTCTCTGCTCCTTACAGAAAAAATGAATTGATGTGATAATTTATTAATTAATGGACCTCAGTATCTTCATTCACTGAGCCAAACACTCAGCTGCCAGGCACCTTACACAGAGGGGGGATAAAATAAGAAACCTCCAGCACGGCCGCTCCAATGCTAACCTGACAGTTGCATCTTTTTGACACCATAGAAGCAAACAGCAATGTTACTGCAATATTCCTTGTTGGTTACTTTATATTGATATTTTCTTTATAGACTGACAGTAAAGGATGTGTCTCCAGAGAGATTGAGCTTGCACAGTTTGATTTCACAACCACAGTCGAATCACAGTATTTAGAAATTAAATCTGAACTGACTGAAGATGGCACAGGTAAGTGATAGGAAGGAAATACTGCAACAATGCTGGCATTTGAAACAATAATGAAAATGACTTCACATTACACATACTGTACATTAGGCTACATCCGTCCTGCAGGGGTTTTATATTGTGAGGAAACGTAGCCATCCAAATGCATAAATAAAAAAAACTTTAAATATAAAACCAAAGAAAATGCTTGAAAATCAGGCACCACCATTATGTACCAACCACCTCTATCCTTTCATCTTTTCAAGAATTCCTCCAGTCTCCATGATTAGAAAAAGTTGTAACACGGTTGTTGGTTCAGTTTACACCTGAATAAAGTTTGCTTCCTCTCAGCAAAAATCTGAATTCATTCTTTCAGGTCATAGTGAAAAAGCATCAGTTGATGTCCACCCCTCCCACAAAAGGAACACAGTTGAATTTGTGGAATGTGAAAATCTTTACCAAAAAGGGCTCCCATATCATGGCAAGGTAAGGTAAAACTTTTTAAGTGAGGATATAGTTAATTTTATTAGGGTTAGGGTTGAGTGTGCGGGGGTGGTGGTGATGAGTTTTGCTTATATGGTTATGACGTACAGAAATCTATCATATTTATTGCTCTATGAAAAAGCCTTCTTAAACCTCAACTGATGTCCAGGATTAACCCCTTAACAACCACCCATACGCCTTTTAACGGCTGCTGTTAAGGGGCTTTATTCTGATGTGCCATCCTGTGGTGGGGGCTGTATCAGAAGCCTGCACGGGTCTCCTTGCCAGAGGGAACTGGTGCTCGGTTGTTGGATAACAGCCTGGCACCTGCTCAAACAGCGAGGACAAGAGAAACCTTTGATTCCCACTGTTTAATCCTTTATATGCAGTGATCAGTGCTACCGCGGCATATAAAAGACTTACAAAGGGAGGAGGCTCATTTGCTCACCCATCGGACCTCCGCAATGTAATTGTGGGGTCCCAATGGGTGTCTGTGGCACCCAGAGACTTGAATATAGCTTCTGGGCCTGCCAGCAATGGTGGCCTATAAGGCTCAGCCTCTTGCTGAGCTTCATAGGCTTTTATAATACACTAAGTACACTGTAATACAATATACAGAAGTACAGCTCTGACAGAAGCGTGAATACAGCAGTCTGACACAGCCTCCCTGCTGCCTTGTCTTACAATGGCCTGCAGTTCTCCCATACCCCAAGACCGGAAAACAGGCACGGTAGAGAAGTAGGTGGTCTTCTCTCCCTGCAATGCGCCTTCCAGGTCATCCTCCAGGTACCCTCACTCACATTCCGATCGTTCGAGGCACATACCCTGAGACTTTTCCGTCTGCTCATGTACTCTCACCATGTATATCGCGGCATCCTGCACCTCTCGCGCATGTGCGGGCTGTTTAATTCCGATTGCCTGCCGGAGCCACTGCATAGAAGGTATCGCGGGATCTCATAGATGTCGCGCATGCGCAAAAAGGGTCAAGCGGCATCCGGTTGCCTGGCGGTGCCACTACGTAGAGAATATCGCAGGATCTCATAGATCCCGCGCATGCGCAAAGGCGTCGTGCTGCGTCATCAGGAAGCCGCTCGGAACAAGGGCAACCAAGGGAGGCGGGGCCAGATGCCAAACACCGTTGTACCCCAGGAGTCCTGGCTGTGGGAGGAGCTAGAGATAAAACATCTTTGTATCTCCAGTCACGGTACTTTCCAATAGATGCCACCAGGCTCAGGATATCCTACATATATAGGCATAGTTGATATGAAAAACAGGAAACCATGTTGATCCCATATGTTATCAATGAGACTTCACATGGTATATGGCAATCAAGTCAAAAATAAAACGATTATGCCAAAGACGCCGCTTGACGCCTTTGCGCATGCGCGGGATCTATGAGATCCCGCTATATTCTCTACGTAGTACCACCGCCAGGCAATCGGACGCCACTTGATGCTTTTTGCGCATGTGCGACATCTATGAGATCACGCGATACCTTCTATGCAGGGGCTCCGCCAGGCAATCGGAATTAAACGATTGCGCAAGAGGTGCGGGATACCGCGATATACATGGTGAGAGTACATGGGCAGGCCTGCTTTGATGACGTCACAAGGATTCCCTTATTGGACCCCAATTCCTGTAACTATGTAATGATTTCTACATGATCATCAGCTGCCCCTATCTGCGATTGACTCCCCAGTGGCCCTATTATCTGTGAGTATTGCGTGGGTGTGTCTTTGTCTCTATATTGGATTGGTTCTTTACTTCTATTAATATGCACTCTGTTCATAATGATATTGAGCTTGAAAAAGGCTGCCTGATCAGTCGCTGTTTTGCCACTTTTACCTGGATGTTGTCAATAAAGGTATGCTTTTTACACTAAGAAGAAGGATGTGAACAACCTGCTTATATATGCATGTTTTCTGTGCTGCTCCGCAATCAATTTATGGACTGTTCTCATTTGAGCCCATTGAAGTCTGGACTCAGTGGTAGCGTGCACTGCATTTCTTTTCACACCCCCACTAAGTAGTGGTTTTCTGTTTTTGTGTGCGGCTGTGAACTCACTTTTTCTCGGTTTTCCGTCTGCTGTCCATGCGAGTAACAGTCATCTACCGCGCCCCAGGTCCTCCTCGCCTGTTTCTGAGTCACTTTGCCACCTGGCTCCCCCACTTCTTCTCCTGTGAAATCTCAACCCTCATTTTAGGCGACCTTAACATCCCCGCCAATGATCCCATCTCCACGTCTGCCTCTCAGCTTGTATCGTTTACCTCCTCCCTTAGTCTCTCGCAACTCACAGCTTCTCCCACTCACAGGGATGGCAACATTCTGGATCTCGTATTTTTCCATCTTTGTTGTGCTTCCCACTTCACTAATTCCCCTCTCCCACTCTCAGACCATAATCTCCTCTCTTTTTCTGTCAAGCTCCCTAACATTTCCCCAGACCCTCCTATCTACCATACATACACACCCAAAACTTTGAGCCCTTACAGTCCTCTCTGTCCCATATCTCTCTCCTCTCCTGCCCCAACCTGGCTGCCATACACTAAAACACCATTCGCAAACATGCCCTGGATGAAGTGGCACCCCCCATGACCCAAGCCATCTTCGGCAGACCACGGAAACCATGGCTCACGTCTCAGGCGCGCTTCATCCGGCAATGCTCTAGGTGTGCTGAACGGCTGTGGAGAAAGTCACAAAAGTCCGCAAACTTTCTCCACTTTAAATTCATGCTCAGAACCTACAACCTAGCCCTCCATTATGCCAAACAAGTCTACTTCACCTCTCTCATCTCCTAACTATCTCACAACCCTAAATGTCCCTTTTAAACTTTTCACTACTTTCTTAGCTGTAAATTGCAGGCCCCAGTGACGGATCTCAGTGCTGAAAAGCTGGCTGCTAACTTCAAATAGAAATCGTCAACATCCAACAGGAAACAAACCTCCCAAACCCAGACTAGCCCCGACCCTAGTCTCGTCAGTAACAGCTCATATTCACTCTCTGTACTAAGACCAACGACAGAGGAAGAATTCTCCAGATTGCTCTCCTCTGCTCGTCCCACCACCTGCACTAGCGACCCTCTTCCCTCACACCTCCTCCAGTCCCTCTCCCCGGTGGTTATCTCCAGTCTCATCACTATTTTCAACTTCTCTCTGACCTCTGGAATTTTCCCCTCATTCAAACATGCTATCATATCCCCCCAACTGCTAGAGCAACCGACTCTTGACTCGTCCTATGCTGCCAACTACTCACCCATCTCAAATCTTCCCTTTATCTCCAAACTATTAGAATGCATTGGTTAGAATGGAATGGTTTACTCCCGCCTTATAAGCTATCTCTCAGAAAATTCTCTTCTTGACCTCCTACAGTCCGGCATCCGCTCTCTACACTCGATAGAAACCGCCCTGACTAAAGTGTCAAACGACCTCCTGATAGCTAAATCCAGGTGTGACTACTCCCTACTGATCCTCCTCGTTCTCTCCACAGCATTTGACACTGTTGACCACAAACTCTTCCTCAGTATGCTTCGCTCCATTGGACTAAAGGACACTGCTCACTCCTGGTTCGCCTCTTACCTATCTGACCGCTTGTGCAGCGTATGCTTTGCAGACTCTACCTCCTCTCCTTTTCCCCTTGCCGTTGGGCTTCCCCAGAGCTCGCTCCTCGGCCTCTTCATCCTTTCCATCTACACAGCCCCTATTGGACAAAGCATCAGGAGATTTGGATTCCAGTACCATCTCTATGCTGACGACACCCAGTTATACACCTCTTCCCATGACATCACAGCACCATTCCTTCAGAATGCCACCAACTGTCTGTCCGCTGTCTCTAATATTATGTCCTGTTTCTACCTAAAACTGAACCTCCCAAAAACTGACCTACTCATGTTTCTGCCCTCTTCTAACCGACCTAATCCTGACATCTCCATCTCAATGTGTGTTACCACCATAGCTGCTAGACAGCACAACCACTTTCTTGGGGTTATATTTGACTCCAATCTTTCCTTTAACCCCTACATGCAATCTCTTGCCCGAACATGTCACCTGCACCTCAAGAACATCATAAGAATCTGCCTTTTTCTCACCGTGGATACGCTAAAAATACTCACCGTTGCCCTCATCGACTCTCGGCTCTATTCTTGCAATTCGCTGCTGATTGGCCTATCCTGCGCCAGACTCTCCCCTCTCCAATCCATGCTGAATGCTGCAGCCAGGCTCATCTTCCTGCCCATCCGCTACATAGTCAAATACAGAATATAATTAAAATTTACTACCTTCATCCACAAATCTCTCCATAGCACCACATCACCCTACATTTCTTCCCTCATCTTAATCCATCACCCAGCCCGCACCCTCCGCTCCGTCAACGAAATCTGATTAACCGCCCCTTTAACTCGAACCTCTCATTCCCGCCTTCAAGACTTCTCCAAAGCAGTACCAGTCTTTTGGAACGCACTATCCCAAACTATCTGGGCAATCCCTGACTCACACAACTTCAGGTATGTTCTAAAAATGCACCTCTTCAGGGAGGCAAACCACATCCCCTAAATCATCCCCTTCCTAATAACATGCTCCCTGTCCTACTGATTGCAATCCCTGCTAGCCGCCATCAACCGCCCCCTGCAGTCATACCGATTCAGCCACTATATGGCTCAATTTGACCATTGTCTATGTGTGTAGCATCCCAAACACTCCACCTCACCATACCGTGCACATTTACAGCCCCTTTACCACCTATTACCACCCTATTACTTGTAGTATGTAAGCTCATTGGAGCAGGCCCTTCACTCCTACTGTTTCCATCAATTGATTACTACATGTAACCGTGGTTTTGTTTCTGTTCCCCCTGTCTTGTAAGCGCTGTGGAATAAGTTGGCGCTATATAAATAAAGATTATTTTTATTATTATTAAGTTTAGTAGTACATTACAAGAAATAAAAAATACAGTGATATTCAAATCTCCAAGTGGAACAAATGTATAAAGTAGAAAATAAAATTGTCAAAACCCCATTTTTACCCCTTTACTAAGTAAACAAAAAGAAATCACACATGGTATCACTACGTTTATAATGACCCAGAGAAAAAAGTTAGTACATTATTTTACTCACATAGTGCACACCATGAAAACAAAATACAAAAAACATGGTGAAAATAGCTAATTTTGCCTGTCTTGCCTTACATAAATAGAATACAAAACGATCAAAACGTTGTATGGATCAACAAACGTTACCATTAAAAAGTACAACTCATCCCGCAAAAAAAAAAGCACAGCACGGTTAACAAAAAAGAAAAATGTTAGGGGTATTTGCATGCAGCTATAAAAAAAAGTTTTTTGTTAAGTTGCAAAAGAAAAACTATATAAATTTGGTATTGAATTACTTGTACTGGTTTGAAGAATTAATTTAACATCATAGTGCATGGTGAATGCCATTAAAAGTGAAAATAAAAAACATGCTGGAATTGCAGATTCTATTAATTTTGCCTCTAGAAAAAATGGAATAAAAAGCAATCAAAATGTAAAATGTATACAAAAATTGAATAAATGAAGACTAGGGTTTATCCCACAAAAAACAAGCCCCTATAGAGCTCAATGGATGGAAAAATAAAAATGCTATAACTCTTGGAATGCAGCGACATAAGGAAAAAAAATCTTTAAAAAAAAAGCAAAACATAAAAAACCTGTATTATCTTGGTATTGCCGGAATTGTGCTGACCTGAATGTCGTAAAAATGAAATCCAAAAAACAAATGGCAAAACTTTTTCCCAATCCCACTGGAAGGGAAAAAAAATGTTAAAAGTTATGCAGTACATTATATGTACCCAAGAATGATACCATTAAAAATACAACTTGTCACGCAACAAGCCCTCATATGGCTGTATCGACGGAACAATTAAAAAGTTATGGTTATTGAAATGCGATAAAGAAAACTGAAAAACTAGTTGGCAATTAAGGCACAAACGAGCTCCGTCACAAAGGGGTTAAAGGGCTTTCTACTACTGGATATCTGACAGAACTTTTTTTTCGCTAATATTTATATAAAGAAAGGCAGATGTCATTTAACCTAGCATTCATTCTAAGAAACTGACTGTCAGACAGCCCCAATTAAAGGTCCAGATTGTCAGAATATGTTCCTACCACATATATGGTGACCATTTCTGGTCACACTATTGTGCACACACACTACTGTATGACAGGCGCACACCAGTTACAGCCGCTTGCTGTTGTGTGGGGACATTTTGACCAGAGCTGATGGGAATCATTGGGAATTGGATGACTGAGCATTAATATGTAGGGCACCTAAGATGACAATTCATAGGTGTGATGTCTGGTGGATCTGCTGCTTCAGAAGGCTCTTGCAAACTGCTTCCTCTACTCTTCCTCAGGTTAAAGTCAGTGATGAGAAGAACCAGCCAGTGCCTAAGCAAGTTGTAAACCTAGAAGTGCAATATGAAGATGACGATGGACCATGTCTAAAACTGTTAACTGATTCAGATGGGATTGCACAGTTTACTCTCAATACCTCCGACTGGCAACCATATACTACCTTTTTAGTTGTAAGTCAAAAGATATTACATAGAAGTAAATTGTATTCCTGTACATAAGAGCAGAATAGATGGACACTGATTAAAGGATCCTAGCAGATGCGTAACTTGAAGCTCCTGGGCCCCAATGCCCCTAACAATAATGCTTTATTCATTGTACTGGACTCCCTATATGCAGAAGAGAGGCCTTATGGGCCCTCTAAGGCTCATGGGCCCAGATGCAACCGCATCCCCTGCATCCCCTATATTTATGCCAGTGGATCCAAGAGCATCCACAATTGTTAAAACAAAGTTTTCCATGATGTAGTATGGAGCTTCTGTCAACATAATTCAGAACTACTGGATGCTATGAAATGAGGGGGGAAGATGTACAGAAGAGGGCTGTAAACTCCTTCTGACTAATACTTTTTGGGGTCTATGCTCATGATCCCAACATGAAATGTCAGATGCCTAAAACTACAGGTTTTACAAGAAATAACCTTGTAATAAGTACAGCAAGGCTGAACCTTTGTTCATTGTTAAAAGACCTATTAAAAGGTGAGGCAATGACTTGCAGTAATGCTGCCTTCTACTAGGTGGCGCTGAGAGGCATTGTTCCATCTTTCTATTTTCATTCCTATACTTACATATTCTGTATGTCCATTGACCTGGAACCATGAGGCAAATACAAGGACCAATCATTTTACTGTCTGGCACCTTGGATTAGTTGGTGTTATTTTTTTATCCATATTTTATGTTACATTATATGTAAAGGGTAATTCTGGTTTCAGCACATAACATTTATTCATTGTATAATGAAAAGTTATGTGATTTTCTAACACCAGTATACTTTCTTTATCAATTCCTTATGATTTCCAAGATCTCTTCTTGAAGTCATCCAATAGAAAGTTAGGAATCATCATAATTTACTTTCAGTGGATAAATCTGTCCTGATTATGTGATCGACACGCAGGATATCTGTAGTGTATCAAGCTGTCACATGTTCAGGACAGATTTTTATCCACTGGAAGTACAACGATGATGGTTCCTAACTTCCTATTGAAGGACTGTAAGCTGAGATCACAAAATCACAAGGAATTCATAACTTTTCATTACAATGAATAACCTTTACAGTTGCAATCAAAATTATTCAACCCCCATAGCAAATAAGGTTTATTTGCCAAATGTAAAAACTTTCAGCTGTCTGCAAAATACAATCAAACAAGAAAAAAAGTAATAGCTCAACACAACTCATATAAGTGGCTTCTCCACACAAAATGCCATTTAAACGACTTCTGTGTGGGGGAATCGCTGCCCCATGCTTTCCCTTTACTGTTACAGCGGCTCAGCCACTTGCATCAGTTACACGGCTGCTGCCACTAGGCCATGAGGCTAGGCCTTTCCAGTCTGAGATAAGGCCAGGAGGGGGACGGGCAGAGGAACCAAGGTGCACTGAAGCACCAGTGAAACACATGCTCCAGATAACAGGCCCCACTCCACACCTTTGGTAACACAGCTGTTGACAAAAATAACACGTCATCAACCTGAAGAACATCCCCTTGTAATAGAGAAGTGGACAGTGGTTAAGGCCCGCTCCTCCCAAATGTTCAAACCAGGGGCGTACCTAAAGGCTCAGGGGCCCGGGTGCAAAAGTTCAGCTCGGGCCCCCCCCCCCCCCCAGGCCCTTTTCCCCCTCGCCCCTTAGCTATGCCTGAGGGCCAATGTCCACGTGCGGATTTTATTTATAAAATCCGCATGTGGACCCGCACGGGAGATCTGTGCATCTTGCTGCCCATAGGGATGCATTGGCATCGCTAGGGCATCTAAAAGCATGCAGATGGGATTCCTTCCCAGAGTGCGGGTCACACGCACAGGAAGAAATCGCAGCATGCTCCATTTTCCTGCGGATCTGCCACACGGACGGTTCTTGCACCTTCCATTAAAGCCTATGGAAGCTGTTCGTATCTGCGGCACAGCAGCAGCTGTTTTTGTGCTGTGTTGCAGATATGCAGGAGAACAGGAGATTTTTTGAAATGTTGGTGCACATGCACGCGGCACGCCCGCCGACTGGAAGAAAGAAGATCAGGCCTGCACAGAGGGGAGCCCCGCAGCTTCCAGAGAGGTGAGTATAATGTATTTTCCCTCTCCATGTCCCGGGCATGCACGGATTTCACTGCGGGATTCAGCAGTGGTATCCATGCGTGCAAGTGGACATGAGGCCTAGGAGTGAGAGATAGATAGATAGATATGAGATAGATAGATAGATAGATAGATAGATAGATAGATAGATAGATAGATAGATAGATAGATAGATAGATAGATAGATATGAGATAGATAGATAGATAGATATGAGATAGATAGATATGAGATAGATAGATAGATAGATAGATAGATAGATAGATAGATAGATAGATAGATAGATAGATAGATAGATATGAGATAGATAGATAAATAGATATGAGACCAGGCAAGATAGATAGACAGACACATAGAAAGACATACAGACAGGCAGACAAGCAGATACATACCCTGGTGCCCGGACTACCTCTCTGCTGAGGAGAGCAGCTGTACACATTGTCGGCAGGACTGAAGCAGCAGGGAGATGACCTCATCCCTGCCCCACTCGATGCCTTGCTGTGCTGTGCCCGTGTGCGGTGAGTCTGCTTCTGTGCCCTCTCTGCTCTTTCCCCCACCCCCTCCTCTTCCCTTGTCTTCTCTTCAAGTCCTCCCCCTCCCTTCTCCTACTCTACTCTCTGGCTCGTGCTGTCGGCCGGCCGGACCGCACTAACTTAGCAAGCGGCAGCCGACAGCGCAAAGTGAAAGTAAAGCAGTATATGCTGGAGGGGACCCCTGCCGGTACGCCTATGGTTCAAACGATCAAGTTGATGTATCCTCCTATAGAGTCAAGATGATTAATCTTTATGTTCTTTAACTAATTTGTTTTTTAGAAAAAAAAAAAAAAACTGCTGTCTCTGCATCGATCTGTCACTGTTGTGCCATCACATACCATCATTTCCTTCAAACCCCCCTGAATAAAATCCTTCACTAAAGCACACATTTGCAAATCAGGTGTTGTCTCAAGCATACCTAATGCAACTAATCAAGTACTTCATTACTTACATCAGGTGTGCTCAAGATAAAACACCTCAAATCCCTGGACTGGCTAGGGCTTTGTTGACTGAATGTTAGAAATATGGCAAGGGTTGGACTGGTAGGCCCAAGGCCCACCAGTAAAATTCATTCTGGGGGCCCCCTGTACAGCTACATGCAAATATTAACTGATCTCCATTCACAACTTTGTCACCGCTGCATTCTCCATATACTTCAAAAGAATGGTGGATGAGTTTGCATGCGGCCTTGTCTCCACTGAAGTATATGGAGAATGCAGCTAATTTCCTTGACTATTTAATGAACACCCATACAAGTTTTTACGTCCTGGGTGTCTAAGCTTTATTCTACAATGCCGTAAAAACACACTGGCCTTGTAAAGTAAATCCATAGGGTTAGGGAGTGTGACAGTCCCCTGCTACCGGCTACTGGTGGTAGCCAAGAGCCTGGAGCTGTCATTGGGAGCCATGATGTGCGGTCCCCAGTCACGTGATTGCTGTTATCAAGGGATAATGGCAATCACATAAAAGTTGTTAAAAAATTAAAGTTTCATTTTACCTCATGGATCTCATCTGTGAGTGGAGATTTAACTAGTCACCTGTGGCCTCTGAGATGTCCCGTGATGATCTAGTCCTGCAAAGGTAGCCGAAAGCCTAGAGATTTCACGGGGGGCCGTGGTATGCGGTCCCCGGCAAGGTAATTGCCATTATCCAAAGGATAAAGGCAATTATATAGAAGTTAAAAAAAGTTTAAATAGTTAGTTTCATCTCCCCCCATGGATCGAATTCATAAGGGGAGATAAAATTACTTACGTAAAGTTCCTGGATTTATCGGGGGCCAGATTTGTAGACGCACGCACAGAAGCCAGATTGTGTTGGAAATGTAAAACTTCACCGCTCCTGGCTACCAATGGTAGCCAAGAGCCTGCATATTTCACGTGGGGCCTTGATTGGTCCCCAATCACGTAATTACCATTATCCAATAAGTAACTGTAATCATGAAAAAGTTAGAAAAAAAAGTTAAAGTTTCATCTCCCCTCACCGATGCAATTAGTGAGGAGAGATGAAACGTCTTACCGGAAGCGTCCACAATTGTTCCCTGACATGATCATCCTCCACAGACCTTCCGCGGCTTATGCTTATGCGCCCACCAGCAAAATGGCAGACACATGCGAAGAAGCTATGGAGGGTCCGAGAAATTTAAAATCCCCTTGCTCCTGGCTACCAAAGGTAGCTGAGAGCTTGGAGCAGTGACCGGAGGCCCAGTTGAGAGGTCCCCAGTCACATGATCGCCATTATTCAATGGTACAAAAAGGTAGCGTTCTACCTTAGGCCGGTCTCACATGACCAGATAGGAATTACGTATTACGCAAGTTTTTGATCCGCAGTAATATGCATATCAATCAAATGCATTGTAATACACAATTCCACTCACATTAGCGGGTCGGAATTACGTAATCCACTCGCAGAAAACAGAACGCAGCAAGTTCTATTTTACCATGGATATCCATGACATAGAGCCCATTGTACTCTATTGTCGCAGATATACCCGCAGCCCATATGCAATTAAATATGTATGAGCTGCAGGGACCCCTGCCTTCATTATGCAACGGTGCGAGAAATATAAACAAACAAAAAAAGATGAACTGCGCATGACCGCCTGTGTGAGTACACAGTTATGTGCAGTATATTACACGGCTGTACACAGGTTCACGGCCGACTCACAGCTGGAATCTGCTGCAGGGCTTCTCCAAGCAGATTCCACGTGCGGCCATGTGAGCCCAGCATTATTCAGATCGGTACCTATAATGCCTTCGTAATTTACAAAAAGTCCCAGTCACTTTCCTGCAGTTCCAGGGGCAGCTTATTGAGCGCCTTCTGTTTGAGGCCACTACACCTCAGTAAGCTTACGAGTCTCAGGAGGTGCGAAGGCTCACAGAGGGACACTTTTTAAACCCCATCCCTTCACAGAGGTCAAGAGATACCCCAAAAAAAGTGTTGGGTCTGCAGCAAGCAAGGGAGAAGGATGGATATTGCCCCATGTACCCTCCCAACCAGGCCTCTGTATTTATCTATGTTTTAAGACATATCACACAGTCTTACATTATTAGTTTTATCAAAGATTTAGGCCTCATGTCCACGGGCAAAAGAAGAATTAAAATCCGCTGCGGATTTTAACTCTTCTCCTGCCCGTGGATCCGCACCCCATAGGGATGCATTGACCACCCGCGGGTAGATAAATACCCGCGGATGGTCAATAAAAGTGATTTAAAAAAAAATGGAGCATGGAAAAATCTGGACCATGCTCCATTTTCATGCGGGTCTCCCGCGGGGACGGCTCCCGCAGGCTTCTATTGAAGCCTATGGAAGCCGTCCAGATCCACGGGAGACCTAAAATAAGAATTAACTCACCCGCAGCGGGCCGGAAGGGTCTTCTCTTCCTCACGGCCGGATCTTTCTTGCTTCGGCTCGGCGGATGTGCCCGGCGCATGCGCGGGGCACGTCGGCGACGTGCCGCCGGCGTGCCGAATTCATCCGCCGGCCGAAAAAGAAGATCCGGCCGTGAGAAAGAGAAGACCCTTCCGGCCCGCTGCGGGTGAGTTAATTCTTTTAAATTCTTCTTTTCAGCGCTCATGTCCGCGGGGCAGGAGGGACCCGCTACGGATTCTCCATGGAGAATCCAGAGCGGGCCTGATTTTCCCCGTGGACATGAGGCCTTAAGGAATGCCAAAAATCGGGGTGTTCTTATTTAGAGAGTCCATTTTTTTTCTGCACAAGAGTGAGCAATGGGGCCTGGAATTACTCACTTGTGCCTTGAAAGCCAGAGGGTGTTCCCTCCATTATAGGCCTAGCCATGTGTCCTATAAGTAGATTAGTGCTTAAATGGGGGTATTGCTGAACACAGAAGAACTAGTGCTATAAAATTTGGGGTCTGTCTCCTCAGTTTTTCCTGCTTGAAACAAAGAAAACTGTCAAATTGTCATATTTTTAAAAAAATTTAAAAAATTAATTTTATTTATTTATTCCCTACTATATAATAATTTTTGTAAAAAACTGTGTGGTCGGTTTGCTTAGTAAACACCTAGATAAATGGGCTAAGGGGTCTATATTTCAAAATGGGGTCACTTGTGGGGGGCGTTCTATCGTTTTTGGCAGCTTGATGGCTCTACAAGTGAGCAATGGGGACAGGAATTTATTCAGTTGTGCCCTGAAAGCCACATCACTGTCAGCACTGGCTGCTAGCGTAGTTGCACGCCGGATGGGCATAATCACGGTCCCCTTAGCTGTGACACCGGATTAAACATTCTGGTCATGTAACCCACGCCAAAGTGGAATCATACGATGCAGGAATAAATCATTGGATGCAGTAATCTCATCATCAAATGGAATTCCCCGCTCACAGTCTATGGGCGGGCCAATGACATCTCTACCACCCTTTCTCCTACCCCTTCGCTCCTCTCTTTCCCCTTTCAGTCATTATATTGCTACTAGATAAATCACAGATTGTATCAATCTTTTCCATGCTTGTAAAAGATTTAATCCTTCAAAACGCGTTGCACCATACTGTTAATGCATGTCATGATCCAGACTCATATAGCTATCTTTGTTTTTTAGTTTTTATGTGTGAGATGTTTGCCTGGGCTATAAACTCCATATAGGGAGGTCTCCAGGGAGGGGACCTCTCATTCAAATAAGTCACTCAGTTATAACATCAGAAGCAATATATCGTTTTGCTCCCTAAGAAGCGCAGGAGCCATTTTTAGTTGCACTTATTTCATTGTTATTCCCCGAAACCATTTCTGATAACTGTTGCTAGGCCGTGAAGCTCTCCACATTGTGGATCTACGAAGGTTGTGTGTAAGAGATACCACTGTTGACTTCAGGGACATTGTCTGGGTGTAGCGAGCTGCCCATGCCCTTGGGTTAGGGAGTCTGCACCAGGTGAGTCCCTTTTAGCAATTATCTTTTCCACAAAGGTGTAAATTTACTCGAGTTTGTTCACTAGAGCACGGTCCTCACACAATATTTCTAAACTCAAAGTTAAAAGACCACTGGCTACACTACATTGACGTGGCAGAATAAGGAAGCTATCACCGGGTGTCACCAAATTCCAGAGGTGTCAGATGGTCAAAATCTCTTGAAAGACTGCAAAAGCCCAGCAACTAGATTTGGTGGCAGCAGGCACTGAAATTTCCATCTGCACAGTAACACTCTAAATGCTGAAGGTATTCATGCCTGAACTCCAAGACATACACCTCTCCAGACTGAAAGACACAAAAAGTCGGCTCCAGTATACTGAAAACCATATAAATAAGATTCAGGATTGTGCTCTGTAAAGTGATGAAACTAAACTGGAGCTTTTCGGGCCTACAGATCAGCAGTATGTCCAGAGGAAGAACGAAGCATACACTGAAAAGAACACCCTGTGTATAGTGAAGTATGGCAGTGGCTCAATGATGCTCTGGAATGGTGTTGCTTCTTCCGTAACTGGAAACCTGCAAAATGTGAAAAGCAGATCCATTCTATCAGTGAAAAAAGTTTGGTACCGTGTTAAGGCCCATTTACATGCAACGATTGTCGCTCAAATTTGGTCAAACGACTACAAATGAGCGATAATCATTACGTGTAAACACAGCCATAGAGCACTTTGTGGCTGAACGATGATTTTAGGTGAGCTTAATATCCATCGTTCAGCTGCAGAGAGATAACACAGACTGCACTCTGTGTTCTCAGCGGGTGCTGGGAGATTACATTGTATTCTGCTGACAGATCATGGGAGAACAATGCAGCTGTGTTCAGAGCCTAGCCCACAGGCTGGGTTCTGTAAACAGCCCCAGAAGCCCTTTTACATGCAAATGAAGGTGATAAAGTGTTAATGGACATTAGTGTTCATTAACACTTTATGCAAAATGATCGCTTATACTTTCAATTTTTCAATCGTTTGAAAGATTGTCGTTGCATGTAAATGGGCCTTTAGCCAGTAGAGCAAAATGTGATCTTGTAGATACCAAGTAATCTTGTAGATATGATACCTTTTAATGGCTAATAAAAATACATGATGTTCTTGCGAGCTTTTGCATCTTATGCCTTAGGAAAAATACTGAGAGGTTTGAAAGCTCGCAATAACATCATGTATTTTTGTTAAACATTAAAAGACATCCTATCTACAAGATTACTTGGTTTCTCTTGTTTTTGATTCTCTCAAGTATCAGGAAATCTTAGTATAAAACATCATGCCTTCTGTGAGCAAGCTGAAGCTTGTGAAGCATTGGCCCTTCTAACAGGACAATGGTCCCAAGCATCCCGCAAAGTCCACCAACACTTGGTTTCAGAAGAAGTCCTGGAAGATTCTGGAGTGGCCATCAAAATCTCGTGTTTTGAACTCCATACAAAATCTTTAGTGGGATTTGAAGAAGGCGCACACAAAGTCAAGAATATTATGGACCTGGAGTCCATTGCCAATCAGGAATGGGCTGAGATTCCTCAGGAAAGTTGTCAGCAGGTACTGTCTGGCTCTGCATCATGCTTACAGCAAATCATAACAGCAAAACATGATCTACTAAGGGCTCATGCCCATGGCCATGACGGACTCCGCAAGCAGGATACCGTAGCAGAATCCATCACGGCGCCCCCCCCCCCCCCCAAAGCCCCCATACTCACCTCCCAGATCCGCTGTGCAAGTCCCTCTTGACGCAGTGGGCGGGGAAGCGTATTGACATTACACTTTCGCTGTGCTACAGTGGAAGTATAGTGTGACAACCAGCTTCCATTGACTACAATGGAAGACGGATGCGCGTATTCCTGTGGCAAATAGGACATGCCACTGGTTATTTTACGCTGCAGAATTCCACAGCGTGAACATTCAGCTATTAGGTTCCTAATAGAACCTAATAGCTGCGGTGTAACGTTGCGGATTTCCGACGCGTTTCACGTGGCGGAAATCCAGCCGTGGGCATTAGCCCTAAGTGCCAAAGATATTTGCTATGATGGGGTTGAAGAATTCTGACATGTAAAAGTGGAATTTGGAGAAACCACATGTTTCAGTTGTGTTGAACTCTTTACATTGTTTTTGTTTGAGTGAGATTTTATAAACATCTGAAAGTTTGTAAATTTACAAGTACACCTAATTTGCAGTGGGGGTTGAAAATTAATTTTGATTGAAACTTTTCAGAAATTGGAATGTCCTTTTAATTGTTTTGAATGTTGTCTTAACTTATTACATATGGACGACCGATATCTAAAGACCAGACTGTATCTCTTGCAAATTTAAACTGGAATTTCAAACTAAAATCATTGTACTGTCTAAAAGAATTGATATATTTGTAGATTTTCTTAAATGTTATTAAGATAGATAATAATGATGATGAAGATCTATTGTCATTTCTTTTCTCAGGCACAGCTTTCAGCTGGTGAGGATTCTTGTGAACATAAAATATATGCTCTCTCCGAGAGCGCTCATGAAGCCTGGTTAGATCTCTTTCCCTTGATTTCTAAAAGTGAAAGCACACTGTCGATACAAAGGCATTCAAAGGATGTATCATGTAATTCTGAGCAGTCAGTGACGGTGGAATATGACGTCTCTAAGAAGAACCTTGAGTCTGATACTGATCATCTCCACTTTTTCTATATTGTGAGTATAATTTTTCTTGATAGTAAGAAGCATTTAAATAACCCTACAGATGAAGGGGCTCCCACTGTCTTTTAATTGTGCCCCTGAAACATAAACTAAGTTTGTTAGGGCTCATGTCCACAGGAGGGTTTGAATTCCAGGATCCGTGTGGGGCACCCGTGCAGATGATCCGGAGTTCAAGCCGCCCATAGACAATCATGAGCGCCCACAGCGACCTTCTGGTCCGGAAAACAAATTGCAGCATGCTCCGTTTTGCCGCAGATCCCGCAGGGACGGCTTCCATTGGAGTCAATGGAAGCCGTCCGATCTGTGGCACACCCGGAGCTGTCACTCCGGCATACTGCAAAAAAGCAGGAGATCTAAAAAAAAAAATCACTGCGCATGTGTGGGGAATGTGCCGGACGGTGGGCCCGCCCATGTGCTGTCGCGCCTGCACGCATCCGGACTGGTAAATAATGTCCTCATGCAGGGTGGGATCCCATGGTGGGGCTCCTGCCCATGGAACCTGGCCCACCTGTGGACATGAGGCCTTAGGGAAGGTGACAGTGAACCAGGTGTTTTTTTTCATACTCACCCACTCCCTGGTTCCTGTGCTGTCACCCACTGAAGATTGCTCATCACGTAAAAATCTGACTCTTTTCAGATTGCCTTGCACGTGCTCTCCCATACAAGTTTATGGGAGAGTGTATGCAGAGTAGTCTTAGGAGTCAGATTCCATACTGCGTGCGATCTTCAGCGGGTGACACAGTAGAGACCAGGGAGAATATGAGTATACAAAATACAGCACCTTACTTCCTGTCACCTCACCTAACAGCACCATAACCCAGTTTATGGTGCTGTAGGGCAAGGACAAGTTCACTTTAAAAAACTGATCGGCACAAAATGTTGAGCCTAAGGCCTCATGCCCACGTCCGTGACTGACTCCGCCAGTAGAATACTGCAGCGGAGTCTGTCACGGCACCCCCTAAAAACCCCATATTCACCTCTCCGGATCTGCAGCTTAAATCCCATCTGGCGCACATGTGCAGTACAGCGCATGACACACCGGCAGTGTGGGATGACGCAGACAGTGGTGGGCGGTGACGCGTCGCATGACAGCCGGCTTCCATTGACTACCATGGCAACATGCCATGGTTTCTTTCACGCTGTGGAATTCTGCGGTACAATTCTGCAGCGCGAACATTGAGCTGTTAGGTTCAATAGAACCTAATAGCTGGGGCATAATGCCGTGGACTTCCGCTGCGTTTCACGTGGCAGAAATCCGGCTTTGCGCATTAGCCCTAAAGCGACAGATGAAGATTCATTTTAAGATGAAGGTTCATTTTTATTGTACATAAATACAGCATTAAAACCAAAGTCATAACATACCTACAGCCCCAGAACCAAGTTCAGTACATAGTTAGAATACTAGAACCAAGCTCATGGTGTAAACACAGAACCATAATCAAGCTCATACCATAAATACTGCACCAAAATCAAACTCAGTAGATAAATACAGTATCAGAAACGAGCTTACATGATAAACACAAGCGCAGTGTGTAAATACAGCACCCAAACCAGGACCAGTACTACTTCTCTATATAGCCAATTTATTAATGGAGCATTTTACAAAAGAGTTTCCAGCCCGACTATGAGTGTACTGACTTGGAGTCATACCATGATAGGGATGGGAAGGGAGGGGACTGGGAATAGAAGTGGTGTGTGCAAAAAACTCATGGAGCCCCATAGCAAAACTCTGAATTTGCCCTCCTCCCCTGAAAGAAACATTTATACATATATATGACAAATCTTATAACATGGCTGGTGTAGACACAGTGGTTCAGCATGCCTCTAAATACATTTACCATATAATGTACTAAAATAATGCCACTACACAGTGGTAGGGATAAGAGTTTGTTTACCTCCAGTGATCACAAGTGATGTCTCTGGAGTCATCTGTATTTGGTCATCTTCACTCTGGGTCCAGACCATGAGGTTTCTTCCAGTCACGACTTGTTTCTGTACACTCTACAAGTCCTGCTACTGCAACCTGTAATGAATTTCTAATTGCCCCCCTATAAAAAAAAAGTGCTCCCACTGTGGCCCCACAATGTAACAGTGCCCTCACTGTAGCCCCACTAAGTAATATGACCGCCTCTGTAGCCCAAATTATGACTACTTTGGTAGCCCAAATTAATAAGACCTCCCCATTGTGCCTCCACTTAGTAAACATGTCCTCACTGTGACCATCTCTATGGCTCCAATTAGTAATATGACCCCTCTGTGGCCGCAATTAGTAACTGTGACCTCTCTATGGCCCCAATTAATAAGACCAGGGTGTTTACAAATTAATTTAGGACTCACAATCTGTGGCCATAGTTACTAGTAGGGCCCATCTGTGGCCCTGGAACTGCGAGTTCCGACAGTGCCTAACAGCATCTGCATTACATACACACTCACACAGGACTGACATCTGACAATGCTTGCTATACACAGCAGAACCTCACTCCTCTTTCTCCCGTCTCCATTACTCAGAGCACAGTGAATGCTGGAGCCAGGGAGAGGGGGAGTGAGGTTATGCAGTGTATAGCTGTATAGCACGTCTGTCAGAAGTCAGTCCTGTGTGAGTGTGTATGGAATACAAATTCTGTAAGTCACTGTCATCAACCACAGTTGTAGAAGTTGTGGCCAAGTGACCGTAAACATCTGCTGAGGACCTGTCCCAGGGGGACGCATGCCTCTCTGCCCAGCCCAAGACTAAACAGTTGCTTGCTGTTCAGCACTCTTGTCCTGCAGCCGCAGAGCCCCAACACAGAAAATCTTTGCCAGGCAAGTAAAAACAGCTGATTACTGCTGACAAAGGTGCTCTGTGCTGGGCTCAGTGACTGCAGGTCAAGAGCGCTGAACAGCAATCAGCCGTTTAGTTCTGTTGTGTCTTACTGTGCAGCTGGTGTTCCCTGCCTTCCCTCCTGATTGTGCCTGGGGCACGTGCCCCATCTGCCCCCCTACAGATGGATTACTCTTTAGCTTGACTCTTAGGCCTCATGTCCACGGGGAAAATAATAATTAAAATCCGCAGCGGATCACCCGCGCGCGGATCCGCGCCCCATAGGAATGCATTGACCACCCGCGGGTAGCTAAATACCCGCGGATGGTCAATAAATGTGAATTAGAAAAATCATGGAGCATGAAAAAAAATGGACATGCTCCATTTAGGTGCGGATCACGCTCCGGATGGCCCCATTGATCTCTATGGGGTGCGGGAAATCCGCTGCGGGTGTTAAATGCCATTTATTTGGGTGCGTGAAATCTGCATGCGGATTACAAGTTTGGCTTCTTTTTCAGTGGCCTTGCATTTTTTTTCACGCGCAGATGCAAAAATGCCATCCGCGTGCATACACGCGTGAAAAAAAACGCATCCGCGTGTCATCCGCATGCAATAAAATACTATTTTAAGCTCATCCGCACTGCATCCGCGGCCCAAATCCGCGTTACAAATCCGGAGCAGATTTGATTTTCCCCGTGGACATGAGGCCTTAACGCAATGTAATATCACGCTGATCATGCTATCAGGGTGGTTTTTTAACACTTTGATTTACTCTGCAATAAGTTTTGCTGTGTTAAGGTAAAAGAATAGCTTTTTAATACGATAAGATCACTTTTTGCCCCATGCTATCACAATCAAGCTTAAGTTTTTCCTATCTGTAGCTATGTTCCTGAGTCGGTGTGCTGGGAGATTAAAGGTGGCCCTACACATGAGACAAAAGTAGTCTAATGCTCGGACAACCCTTTAGCCCATACTGACTATTACAGTCCTTCAAACCAGTCATACGTGTTTAGGGACTTGAGTGAAGGATGAATGTGAAAGTACGTTCCCCAGTGAAAGATCAGTTTGTGTAAACGCTGAAAGCACCAAATACTGACAACTATCTAACAAAACTTTTACAACTTGGCTAACTTTTTTCCAATGAATGACTGTCTTCATGGATCTACTATACAGTATGCATCAAAATACTGTACTGTATATTGGCATGGTTTATGTTTTCGTTTTAAGTCCTTTGCATTGATGTCAGGGGAAGGAAGGATTGAGCATATTGAATTTTACATACCCTATCAGGTAAGCAACCACCAGAGAGGTGTTACATATTTGGCTGAGCTGAGCATGCATCTGTATGGGCAGACTAGAAGGAATAGCTGTCGGCCAGACAACTGTGATTGAAGGTATTTGGGTACTGTAAGACTTTAATGTCCCAGAAAGGGTAACCTGGTGACTCCTTCTGTTATAGTAGTACATTAATTCTGGGAACAAGCTATTTCCTATTCATAAATATGTGACCTGCTCTGCATGTTTTCACAGCTTTTGACCAAAAGTGGAATTGTCTCTTATAAGGAACATAAAGTAGATACTAAAGATCAAGCAAACAGCCCAAGTGAGTAAAATGGTCTTCATATTGAAAAATATTGGACAGAACTCACTTACTGACTCCTCCTCTTCCCTTCATGTTCTATACAATGTTTTGATAAACTGATTAGTAAAGCTGTGACTAACTGATAATTGTAGTTATAGATAATTGTTATGTGAGACTAGCTGATATACCCGGCTTCGCCCAAGTTAATTTGGTACAGGTGTTTACCTGTTAACACGGAAAACTTTATGAAGTTGTGGTTACTTCAGAGGAACCGAGTGATAAAATATGTACACACATAGAGGAGCATTAGATTTTCCTCAGACTGCATAAACCGATGTACCTGTGCAGAATATGCCACCCCTCCCACTCTCCTCACTTTTTATCCTTAAAGATAACGCCCCTTTTTATTCAAATTTACCCTCAGACTGGAAGTTACAGCCTCTTCTTAGCCTCAAAGGCATGCTCCATCCCTGCAGTCCATGGCCACTCCCTTGTGTACTTTACAGCCTGAGTATATGCACACAGAGGTCAGTTAGATTCTTCTTAGTATATACACATAGAGGTGAGGTAGATTTTCCTGAGTATACAAATCATTGCCCAGGCTTTATAGTTTCAAAGAAAAGAACTATCTCATGTATTGTGGATTTTCACAGTTTTTCTTGCTCAGAATTGAATATTACAGTTGCGAACACCTTACTTTTCCTATTTAGGACATAAAGAATGGTTGTGCCAAATTTCAAGTTTGTGCGATTCAGATGTGTGTTATTAGTTACATTACATAAGAGGTTACTTACTTTTGCGCTTAAAATTGAATAATCAAGTTGCGACCTCAATACCTTTTCTACTTAGGCCTTAAAGAATGATTGTGCCAAATATCACATTTGTACGACACCGGGAGGTTAGAGAATTAGTGTTGAGTTAGTCAGTCAGTGAGTCAGTGAGGGCCTTTATATTTATACTAGTAATTATTAGGAAATTATAGTTCCAGTCTTTCTGGAGGCACATCACACACACAGTAGCTTGATTACCATACAAGACAAATACATCTTGACTCCTCCCACAGCAGTGACATCACCACAGGTCCTTTAGCCCAACAGATCTCTGTGCTGGTGGTAGGTCAGTGTGTTCTGTCAGAAGTGTTGAGTTGTGTCTGACATAATAGCGGTTTAGTTGTATTCTCATTTTGTTATCTTTGTCCTCTCCTTTTCAAGAGCCCTAACTGTGTTGTTCTTCTGTTGGTCAGACTCTGTGTTTTATATATGTTGTAGGACCTTTAATGACGTCACCAGGGGTTGGGGCGAAGACATCACCAGGGATGGGGCATAAGAATCACACACATATACATACATACTCACAGATAAGTGGTCGTTAGTAGTTTGATATAGATTTGTGTTTGGAAAATGAAGACATTTGCTTAACTTGATCAAAACATATAAAGTACAATCATGTCATGTACTCTATGTATACCGTCGTGTTTACCTGCCATCACCTTTGAGCCCCAATAATTGTTATAGGATTCAAAAGGTGAGGAAACGGGGAGTCCGGGAAACTGTGTCTGATACTCCCCAGGTTCCCCATTCCAGCACTGTTTCCATGTGCACGGAACATGACTCTTTTAAGCCAACTCTGTGTGCCTGCTCTCCTATAGAGAGGAATGAGTAAAAAAGAGACGTCTACAGTGCAAGAGGAAAATGGATTCTAGAGACTTAGACTTCCAGTTCTCCGGTCTAGGTTGCCGGTTATTAACTCGCTTGTCCTCCTGAATTTTCTCGACGTCATCCCATGCCTGCCGCATCCCCATATAATATATAAATCCAGGTGAATAACCCTTTCAGCAGAAATGAAACGTAACACTTTGAGCGGAGCACAGAAGAGGAAAATAGCTCCAGAGGAGAAGAAGAAAATTGGAAACTTTCAAAATTAACATTGTGGTTAAACACAGCTGCAACGTCAGACACTAATACCGTTCCAGCTACCAATCATCCAGTTTCACAAGACCTAATACCAATAGTATCATTACTAGAGATGAGTGAGCACACTTGTCCGAGCTTGATGCTCGTTCGAGTATTAGGGTGCTCGAGATGCTCGTTACTCGAGACGAACACCACGCGGTATTCGAGTCAATTTCATTTCCCTTCCCTGCATGTTTAGCGCCATTTTCTAGCCAATAAACATGCGGGAAAGGCATTACCACTTCCTGCTGTGACGTGCCAGCCCTCTCCCCCCCACAGTAGTGAGTGGCTGGCGAGATCAGGTGACCGCCGACTACTTAAACTGGTCCCGCCCGCGGCTCACCTCAGACGCATGCTAGCAGTGGTTAGGGGAAGTGCTGAGGCTTATACAGGGAAAGTGTTAGAGTAGGATCCGGTCTTGAAGAACCCCAACGGTCCTTCTTAGGGCTACTCCTCATCGTGTGCATTACTGTTGTGGCTGGCTTGGAGCAGTAGTGCACCAATTTTTTTTTTTTTAAGCATCTACGCCTTTGCAGGCCATTACACCTATACTGTTCTGTGTGTGCAGTGCCGTAGGCAGAGTTGAGGGAAAGAGCTGCTTATATAGGAAAGTGTTACAGTAGGATCCTGCCTTCAAGAACCCCAACGGTCCTTCTTAGGGCTACTCCTCATCCTGTACATTACAGTTGTGGCTGGCTGGGAGCAGTAGTGCACCATTTTTTTAAAAATATATATCTCTCTGCAGAGCATTACAGCTCTCAGTCTGCAGTGCATTAGGCAGAGTTGAGGGAAAGAGCTGCTTATATAGGGAAAGTGTTTGAGTAGGATCCTGTCTTCAAGAACCCCAACGGTCCTTCTTAGGGCTACTCCTCATCCTGTGCATTACAGTTGTGGCTGGCTGGGAGCAGTAGTGCACCATTTTTTAAAAAATATATATCTCTCTGAAGAGCATTACAGCTCTTAGTCTGCAGTGCATTAGGCAGAGTTGAGGGAAAGAGCTGCTTATATAGGGAAAGTGTTTGAGTAGGATCCTGTCTTCAAGAACCCCAATGGTTCTTCTTAGGGCTACTCCTCATCTTGTGCATTACAGTTGTGGCTGGCTGGGAGCAGTAGTGCACCAGTTGTTTTTTTAACATATATCCCTCTGCAGAGCATTACAGCTATAGCAGCTCAATCCCATCGCTAAATAGTACGCAAATATTTCCTGGACCACTCCAGATCATTGCAACTATGCCATCCTATGTGTGCAGTGCCTTAGGCAGAGGGCTCACTCTCATCGCAAAATAGTACGCTAGTATTTCCTGGGCAACTGCAGAACAGCATTTCACAGATACCATTCTATGTGTTGTGTGAAGTTGCCGCAGTTATTAGCACTGTTCAGTAGCTGTATAGCTTTCTGCCCCTGGGCAGAGCTTCGCACAATACCCTTTCCTTGGGTGCGGTAAAGTTGCCGCAGATATTAGCACTGTTCACTGCCTGTACAGCTTTCTGCCCCTGGGCAGAGCTTCGCACAATACCCTTTCTTTGGGTGTGGTAAAGTTGCCGCAGTTATTAGCACTGTTCACTGCCTGTATAGCTTTCTGCCCCTGGGCAGAGCTTCGCACAATACCCTTTCCTTGGGTGTGGTGAAGTTGCCGCAGTTATTAGCACTGTTCTCTGGCTGTATAGCTTTCTGCCTCTGGGCAGAGCTTCGCACAATACCCTTTCCTTGAGTGCGGTGAAGTTGCAGCAGTTATTAGCACTGTTCACTGACTGTATAGCTTTCTGCTCCTGGGCACAGCGTCGCACAATACCCTTTTCTTGGGTGCGGTGAAGTTGCCACAGTTACCAGCACTATCTACTGCCTTTCTATTTTTCTCCCACTGCATACAGCCTCTCTATTATTTGCCAGTCTCTGTGAGCAGTAAATGAAGCGTCCATATCAGCGCTAGACAGCGGTTTAATAATTTCCGGTCACAGCATAGAGCCTCGGGTATCCGCACGTCTCTTTGTGCGGTAAATTAGCCACAGTTCTCAGTGCTATACAGTGGGGTAATTTATTTTGGCCCTGCTCTATTCTTAATCCGACATGATGAGGAGTAGGGTTAAGGGTCGAGGACGAGGACGCGGCCGTCCAAGTGAGGGTGTGGGCGCAGGCCAAGGTTCTGGGCGGGGTGCATCACAGCCGGCTGCTGAGGGATTAGGAGAGCGCCAAGTCCCTACGCTCCCCAGCTTCCTATCACAATTTGCGGGTCCGCGTGGTAGACCTTTATTACAAGAAGAGCAGTGCAAGCAGGTCCTGTCGTGGATGGCAGATAATGCATACAGCAATGTATCAAACCCCCAGTCTACACAATCCACTACGCCTAGGGACTGCACCTCTGAATCCTCTGGCTGCTCCTCCTTCCTCCCAGCCTCGTCACTCCAGGAAAATGACAGATTCTGAGCAGGCAGACTCCCAGGAACTGTTCTCAGGTTCCTGCCCAGATTGGGAAAAAGCGGTTCCTCTCTCACCTGAGGAGTTTGTCGTGACCGATACCCAACCTTTGGAAAGTTCCCAGAGTCCGGGTGATGAGGCTGGGGACTTCCGGCAACTGTCTCAAGAGCTTTTTGTGGATGAGGATGATGAGACACAGTTGTCTGTCAGTGAGGTAGTAGTAAGGGCAGTAAGTCCGAGGGAGGAGCGCACAGAGGATTCGGAGGAAGAACTGCTGGATGATGAGGTGACTGACCCCCACCTGGCTTGGTAAGCCTACTGAAGACAGGGCTTCAGAGGGGGAGGCAAGTGCAGCAGCAGGACAGGTTGAAAGAGGCAGTGGGGTGGCCAAGGGGGAGAGGCAGGGCTAGATCAAAGAATCCCCCAAGTGTTTCCCAAAGCACCCCCTCGCAGCAAGCCTCCATGCAGAAGGCTAGCTGTTCAAAGGTGTGGATGTTGTTCGGACGACCGATGAACAGTGGTGTGCAACCTGTGCCGCACCAAGATCAGCCGGGGAGCCACCACTACTAGCCTCACCACCACCAGCATGCGCAGGCATATGATGGCCAAGCACCCCACAAGGTGAGACGAAGGCCATTCACAGCCTCCAGGTCACACCACTGCATCTTCCCCTGTTCCACAACCTGTACCACAGATCTAATCCCCCTCGCAGGACGCAGGCATGAGCGTCTCCCGGTCTGCACCCACACCCTAACCTCCACGGTCCTCCACGGCCTCTAGCAATGTCTCCCAGTGCAGCGTTTAGCTGTCGCTAGGACAAGCGTTGGAGTGAAAGCCCAAATACGCCACCATCCACCCGCATGCACAAGCTTTAAACGTGCACATTGCCAAAATAATCAGCCTGGAGATGCTGCCGTACAGGCTTGTGGAAACGGAGGCTTTCAAAAACATGATGGTGGCGGCGGTCCCACGCTACTTGGTCCCCAGTCGCCACTATTTTTCCCGGTGTGCCATCCCCGCCCTACACCAGCACGTCTCCCGCAACATTAACCTGCCCTCAACAATGCAGTTACTGGGAAAGTCCACTTAACAACGGACGCATGGACAAGTACTGGCAGGCAGGGCCACTATATCTCCCTGACGACACATTGGGTGAACTTGGTGGAGTCTGGGACCGAGTCAGAGCCTGGGACCGCTCATGTGCTACCCACACCAAGAATAGCAGGTCCTACCTCGGTGCTGGTATCTGTGGCGTATTATGCCACCTCCTCCTCTGCCACCTCCACTTCTCAATTATGAAGTGTTAGCACGTCGCCAGCAGTCGGTAGCGCGCGGCGCGGCAGCACAGCGGTGGGAAAGCGTCAGCAAGCTGTGTTGAAACTAATCAGCTTAGGTGACAAGAGGCACACGGTCTCCAAGCTATTACATGGTCTGACGGAGCAGACCGACCTCTGGCTTTTGTCGCTGAGCCTCCAACTGGGCATGGTCGTGTGTGACAACAGCCGTAATCTGGTGGCGGCTCTGCATCTTGGCAGCCTCA
Source organism: Eleutherodactylus coqui (assembly GCF_035609145.1). Taxonomy (NCBI): domain Eukaryota; kingdom Metazoa; phylum Chordata; class Amphibia; order Anura; family Eleutherodactylidae; genus Eleutherodactylus; species Eleutherodactylus coqui. Next base: position 243,728,879 of record NC_089840.1, read on the forward strand.
CACACGTGTCATGCCTGGCACATGTCTTTAATCCGATGGTTCAGTGGTTTCTGAAAAACTACCCCCATTTGTCTGACCTGCTCGGCAAGGTGCGCCGCGTGTGCGCACATTTCCGCAAGTCCACCACGGATGCTGCCACCCTCAGGACATTGCAACGTCAGTTTCAGCTGCCTGAGCACCGACTGCTGTGCGACATCCCCACGCACTGGAATTCTACGCTGCGCATGTTGGCCAGGCTGTATGAGCAGTGTAGAGCAATTGTGGAATACCAGCTGCAACATGGGCGGCGGAGGGGTAGTCAGCTTCCGCAGTTCTTTACGGAGAAGGGGGCATGGATGGCCGACATCTGCCAGGTCCTCGGAAACTTTGAGGAGTCTACCTAAATGGTGAGCGGCGATGCAGCCATCATTAGCTTTACCATCCCGCTGCTTTGCCTGCTGAGAAGTTCGCTGCTTAGCATAAAGGCCGATGCTTTGCGGTTAGAAGAGGAGACGGGGGATAACAGTATGTCGCTTGATAGCCAGACCACTCTCACGTCTATATCTCAGCGGGTTTTGGAGGAGGAGAAGGAGGAGGGGGGGGAGGGCGAAGAGGAGGAGGGGGAAGAGACTGCTGGCAACACTGCAGTGGGTACCCATGCTGCTTGCCTCTCATCTGTTCAGCGAGTATGGGCTGAAGAGGAGGAGGAGGAGCACCCTCCTAGTGAGGACAGTGATGTGTTGCGTACTGGGACTCTGGACTGAAGTCATGGCTGACTTTATGTTGGGCCGCCTTTCCCGTGACCCACGCGCTTGATGCATTCTTGCCCGCATAGATTATTTGGTGTACACCCTTCCTGACCCACAGTATAAGGAGAACCTTTTCACTCTCATTCCTGAAGAGGAAAGGGGTACGAGAGTGATGCAATACCACAGGGCCCTGGTGAAAAAAGTGATGCTAAAGTTCCCATCTGACAGCGCTAGTGGTAGAAGATGCAGTTCAGAGGGCCAACTAGCAGGGGAGGCGCGGGGATCAGCCAGCATGTCCAGCGCAGGCAGGGGAAAACTCTTCAAGGCTTTTGCCAGTTTTATGGCTCCCCAACGAGACTGTGTCGTCACTCCCCAGTCAAGACTGAGTCAGTGAGAGCACTGTAAAAAGATGGTGAGGGAGTACATAGCCGACCGTACCACCGTCCTCCGTGATGCCTTTGCTCGATACAACTATTGGGTGTCAAAGCTGAACATATGGCTGTACGCCCTGGAGGTACTGGCCTGCCCTGCTGCTAGTGTCTTGTCAGAGAGGGTGTTTAGTGCTGCTGGGGGAATCATCACGGATAAGTGTACCCGCCTGTCAACTGACAGCGCTGACATGCTTACCCTCATAAAGATGAAGAAAAGCTGGATTTCCCCACACTTATCTTCTCCACTGGTGGAAAGCAGCGGATCCTAAAGAATCTTTTCGCTGCAACAGGAGAAAAATGCATCCTCTATCACCCCAAAAAAGGGGAGAACTAGCTTTGTGTATCCCTCTCGGATATTATTACTCCTCCTCCTCCTCCTAAAACAGCATGTCATCACGCTGAACTGCCAATATCTATCGTCCCAAAATGCTCTGTTTAAAGTTTTATCCGTTTTTAAAGTTTTAAAAGTTAAACTTAAACCAATTTTTGCGGAGGGCTGTCTCCAGGCTCTGTGACAAATTAAAGGGGTTGTCCCGCGCCGAAACGGGTTTTTTTTTTTTCAACAGCCCCCCCGTTCGGCGCGAGACAACCCCGATGCAGGGACCTAAAGAAAAATCCGCACAGCGCTTACCTGAATCCCCGCGCTCCGGTGACTTCTTACTTACCGGCTGAAGATGGCCGCTGACATCTTCTCCCTCGGTGGACCGCAGGGTTTCTGTGCGGTCCATTGCCGATTCCAGCCTCCTGATTGGCTGGAATCGGCACGTGACGGGGCGGAGCTACACAGAGCCCCATTGAGAAGATAAGAAGACCCGGACTGCGCAAGCGCGTCTAATTTGGCCATTAGACGGCGAAAATTAGACGGCAACCATGGAGACGAGGACGCCAGCAACGGAACAGGTAAGTGAATAACTTTTGATAACTTCTGTATGGCTCATAATTAATGCACAATGTACATTACAAAGTGCATTAATATGGCCATACAGAAGTGTATAGACCCACTTGCTGCCGCAGGACAACCCCTTTAACCAATAATGAGCTGTATCTTCAAAAAATATTTGTGGGTTTCACCTGCCCTCGGTGTTCAGCAATTTTTCACGGGAACACTTGTACTCTTGGTACATCAATTTTTCAGGCCATTGCTAATACTGTTAGCAAACTAATTTTTCCGGGCTTTGCCTATACTCTTGGCAAACAAATTTTTACAGGTGTTCGCCTATACTATTGGTACACCAATGTTTAAGGGGTTCGCCTATACTCTTGCTTCTGAAATGCTACAGGGGTCCGCCTATACTCTTGCTACAGAAATGTTACTGGGGCTGGCCTATACAGTTGCTACTGAATGGTTTGAGGGGTTCGCCTATACTCTTGCTACTGAAATGTTACAGGGGTTCGCCTATACTTTTGCTACAGAAATGTTACTGGGGTCCGCCTATACTCTTGCTACAGAAATGTTACTGGGGTCCGCCTATACTCTTGCTACCGAAATGTTACTGGGGCTCGCCTATGTTGTGGGTGCACAAAGACTTCCCATTGCGGTGTTTTACCTGTCTGGCACAAATACACTGACTGACTAGGGTAGAAATATGGTCCGAGGTACTTGGTAAGGTGAAACTCTGCCATGTTTGGGCACTCTGTTTTCCTCATGTGTAATACCATCTTTAAGTTCCTTGGGCTCGCCTATGCTGTGGGTGCACTAAGACCTCCCATTGCAGTGTTTTACCTGTCTGGCACAAATACACGGACTGACTAGGGCAGAAATGTGGGCCGAGGCCGAGGTCCTTGGCGGGGTGAAACTCGGCCATGTTTGGGCACTCTGTTTTCCTCATGTGTAATACCATCTTTAAGTTCCTTGGGCTCGCCTATGCTGTGGGTGCACTAAGACTTCCCATTGCTGTGTTTTACCTGTCTGGCACAGATACACTGACTGACTAGAGCAGAAATGTGGGCCGAGTCCGAGGTCCTTGGTGGGGTGAAACTCTGCCATGTTTGGGCACTCTGATTTCTTCCTGTGTAATACCATCTTTGTGCACCCACAGCATAGGCGAGCCAAAGGAACTCAAAGAATTCCCATTGCGGTGTTGAGCTACCTGACACCTACACAGAATGAATTGTGTGGGGACACATGGATTTCCCATTGCTATGTAACTCACGGCACCTTGGGTCACACAAGGTGGAGGCTGGGACCGAGCTTGACCCTGGGCCCGCTCACGTGCTTCCCACACAGAGTATTGTTTCATTGTGGAGATGTGTAGAAGTGCTGGCACCTGAGTCCCCTTTATGCCCACGTTTGCGGCTCCTGACAATTTTGTGACGGAGGTGGCACGGAATTGGCATGATGATCGTACGTGAATTTTATCATCAATTCTCAACAGCATTGTGGGCTATCGCCCACACTTTTAAAGAGGATCGCTGCGTGGCCCTGCCAACCCTCTGCAGTGTGTGCCTCCGGTTCCTCATCCAGTACGCACTTATAAATAGACATGAGGGTGGTGTGGCTATGAAGCGAGCGTGTGGCATGAGGGCAGCTGAACGTTGTGCAGGGAACATTTTGTGTGCGCTGTGGACGCAGGGCCGTGCGGGGGGTTGGACAGCAATGCCAGCATGTAACCCAGGAGAAGAGGCAGCGGTGTCACCCACAGGCAGTGATTGTCCTTGGTTGCAGGTAGTGTGGTGCTTAGCTAAGATGTGCCAGTGCGTGTGCCTTGCTAATGAGGGTTTGTCCCAAGTAAATTGTTAGGGAAGTGACCCCCAGGCTCTTGCCCCCATTTTGGCTTAGTAGTGGGACCTGGGAGCCTCAGATGCAGTCATGCAAGCTGCCCTTACCGTTCCCTATCCGTTTCTGTGGTGTTTCCATGACTTTCTGATGTTTTCTGGTGTTTCACAAGTCATCAGCTATGCGGAGCATCGGTCCCATACAAAAATGCTCGAGTCCCCCATTGACTTCAATGGGGTTCGTTACTCGAAATGAGCTCTCGAGCATTACGAAAAGTTCGACTCGAGCAACGAGCACCCGAGCATTTTGGTGCTCGCTCATCTCTAATCATTACCTGCTGCTTCTGATGACATTTTACAAGAGGAAATACCCAAATCTGTAACAATGAAGGAGTTTGCAATCCAAAAGACAGATCTTGGCTTTGGAACATTAATGATAATAACACAGCAGATTACTGAATTTCTAGCGGGCACTCTTTATGTCAGAATCATGACAGCAACCCTTCAATCTTCAAAGTCACACAGAGTGTATGAAACAGCTGGAGTAGAGAATATGAAGACAAGGTATTTAGCGAATAATGTGTTCAAACATGCACTGCATAATAGTGAGTGTGTAAAGCATGAATGGCTACTCTACTCCACATCCCAGGGTCGTTTGTACTGCTTTGTATGTCGCTTATTGTCCAAGAAAGAATCTCCATTTGCTACATCGGAGTTCAATGACTGGAAGTACAGCAATGTTATTGTAGAACATGAAAATGGAGAAAAACATTGAAAGTGCACAATGGCATATTTGATTAGCATTAATCAACTGGAAGTGTAGATTCGTTATTACTTGAACAACATCGCTCAGAGCAGGAATATTGGCATAAAGTGTTGACACGGGTGGTTTCTGTAATTCGTTTTTTTGCTTCCAAAGTTTTGCAATTTTGTGGAGAAAATCAGCTGATTGGGTCAGCAAAAAATGGCAACTATTGAGGAATACTAGAGCTTTTGAGTGAATTTGACCTTTTCTTGGAAGAACATCTCAAACTGTATGGAAATCCTGATAAAAGGAACCCATCATATTATCAGCAAACATTTGTGATGAATTTATTGAAGTCATGGGACAACAGGTTCTTTGTACTATTCTTGAAGAAGTAAAAGAGTTAAAGTATAATTCAATAAGTGTAGATTCCACTCCAGATATCTCACACTCAGATCAACTGACATTTACTGTCCTATACATTAAAGGCTGTGAGCCTGTGGAACGTTTCTTTATGTCCATCCCCATCTTTTCTCATGTCTCAAAGACTCTAAAAGACACTGTTGTAGATTATCTTAATGAAAACAAAATTCCACTATCAAACTGCTGTGGTCAGTCATATGACAATGCCTCAAATATGTCTGAATGATATACTGAATTACAAGCATGGATTCGTCAACTCAATGAGTTCGCCATCTATGTCCCCTGTGCTGGACACAGCCTGAACTTGGTTGGGGTAAAAGCAGCAGAGTGTTGTCTACAAACTGTAAAAGTCTTTGGCTTTGTTCAGCATCTGTATTTCTATTTTGCTGCTTCTACTCATCCATGGAATGTATTGACATCATCTTTAGGAACTGATTTTGTGGTCAAACGTCTATCTGACACACGATGGTCATCACATTTTGATGTTGTTCATGCTCTGTACGGGAATTTCGAGAAAATAAAATATGCGCTGGATTCTGCATCAGCTGACAACAGGATGTGAATACAAGGCGAGAGGCAGAAGGATTGAGCAAGTATTTGTTCAGATACAGATTACAGTGATGAGAAAATTTGTAAGACTCTCCCTGCATTGTACAGAAAAATAATTTCCAACAATTTGAAATCCGTATTCCAGAATGTTGAAATTGAGCTCAGAGTGTTCATGTACAGGAGAACGTTCTTTTTCAAGACTGAAATTTCTAAAAAAAAAAAAAAAACAGCTTTGTAGCACAACAGGCAGCATTATTTGAATTGACTTTCACTCATGTGCATGGAAAATGACATCCTGAAGACCATTGACATCAAGCCAATGATAAAGCAATTCTCTGCAAATAAATCCTGCTGATTGTTATAATAAGAAATTCATAGTAATTTCATACTGTGACATCTAATCTGTATGGTTTAAGGCCCATTTAGACACAACAATTATCGCTCAAAATTTGCTCGAAAGATGTCTTTTGAGTGATAATAGTTGTGTCTAACTGTACTGACATCGTGCAGTTTTCGTTAAGCCGTCGCTCATCGTTGCCTTTTACCATGCTGAAAGACAACAATGAGCCAACAATACTATTGTTTCAGCTGTATCCCGCTCCCTGATGACAGGCTGGGTATGAAGAACAGAGCGGTCCAGCTGTGTTCTCCATACCCCGCTCGGAGCCCTTGGCTGTATAATAGCCGGGCTCTCCGTGCAGAGAACAGCTGGATGCACAAGACAAGTGAAGCCACTCCGCTTGTCTTCTGCATCCTCCGCTCGGAGAGCTCGGCTGTATAACAGTCGGGCGCTCCGAGCAAGGAACAGCTGGATGCACAAGACAAGCAGGGCCACCTCGCTTGTCTTCTGTTAGACAGCGCTGAGCTATATAACAGTCGGGTGCTTAGAGCAGGGAACAGCTGGATGCAGAAGGTAAGCGGCCCCGCTTGTCTTCTGCATCCTCCGCTTGGATCGCAAGGTGATCGCTCAAATGAGACAACGATTATCACTCAAAAGTCGCTCAAAATACATCTTGTGAGTGATAATGGTTGTGTCTAAATGCACCTTTATTGTGTTTATCAAGCCTTGTGTATTGTTCAAATGTTTATCATGTTGATTAGTTGTTGCTGCACACCATATTTTTAATGTTTCAACACCAATTTTGTTGGAAGTGCCAATAAAATAAATATGTGTTTAATTTTATCGACAATTTACATTTTTATTCCTTTGAGTAGTTGTCATAGGGGCCCCAGTACACTGCTTTGCCCGGGAGTACATAATGCTGTTAAGACGGTACTGGAGATAAGCCGTTACCAGATAGCTCTGCTGTATGTCTGATTGACCAATTGATTTATTTTCATTTTTCTCACTTTCAGATCTGCATGGCTCATTCCCTCTGAATTTCCATATTGATGAAGATTTCTTTCCTTTATGCAAACTTCTTGTTTTCTCTGTTCTGCCCAATGGAAAGACAATTGCAATGGCTACAGATTTTAATGTCTCTCCTTGTGTACCCATCAAGGTAAGAATTTTAAAACAGAACACTTGCTTAGGCTAATTTCACACAAGCGAATGCAATATCGGGTCGTGAAATATTGTGCTCACCAATGTGTGATTTCCCCACGGATGCGACATATTTTTGTATCAAAATCATCTTGCGTCACTTCGGGGAAGTAGCGATCTTCCACAAGCACTAGGGTTAATATACAGGGTGGAGCGCGGTAATTTGCTAATTTGGGAGTGAAATAAAAAAATAATGAACTTGTAAAAACTTTATTTTATATTTTATTTACATTGAACAGTAGTGGAATTTACAAATTATTTGGTTTTAAATATTGTATCTGGCAAATGTTGACCTTCGCTATCCACACACTGCTGCATACGTTTTCTGAAGTTCTCATGCACTCTTTCAAGCATGTCGACTGGTATTCTGGCAATCTCAGCGTCAATATTGTTCCTTAGGTCTTCCAGGGTGTTGCTTTTTTGAGTTGCAGGTTGTGGCAGCGCTGTTGGTCGAAGAGAGGGGAGAGTGGGCGTTGCTTATAGTGGCTGACGGGAAGTTTGTCTGCAGCTGCTTTTCAGTTGCCATCATGCAGTGGACACGTGAGGAGCGTTCATTTTGTGTTGAAGCGTATTTTTCAAATAACCACTCGTTCATTGCAATGCAACGTGCTTTTCGTTTGCGATTCGCTGTTTCCCCACGCGGACGTGTTCCTGGACGGCAATCAGTTGTAAATTGGGTAAATGCATTCAGAACAGCAGGGAATGTGTCATCTGTATGAAGAGGACCTGCGAGAAGTGTTACAACACTACAAAACATCGAACGAGTTAGAGCAGCAGTATTGCAATCTCCGAAACGCTCTGCTCGGAAGCAAGCACTTGCTTTTGGCATTTCAAGACGTTCTCTCCACCGGATTCTTCATAGTGAACTGTATTTTCACCCGTATACAATGTGCGTGGTCCAACAATTGTCAGCACGGGATTATGTTACACAACGAACATCTTGTGAAGACATGCTGTCAGCCATACCTCGTGACGCAATTGTGTTCTTTTCTGCTGAGGCACATTTTCACCTCAGTGGGTGTGTAAACAAACCAAACATGCGGTACTGGAGCGACCCCAGAGAAGTTCACCAGAGACCTCTGCATTCGGACCGCGTCACTGTGTGGTGCGCCTTATCACCAGTAGGCATCATTGGCCCTTACTTTTTTCCGGCAACTGTGAATTCCGAACGTTACTTAACTATGCTGCAGGATTTTTTCCAGCCAGCACTCGAGGCAATGTGATTAGAGAATACATGGTTTCAACAAGATGGTGCCACTGCACACACAGCGAGAGTTACCATGAGTTTTTTGAGGCAAACATTTCCTGAACGGCTAATCTCTCTGAGGGGTGATCTTAACTGGCCGGAACGCTCACCAGACTTAGCCCCATGCGATTTTTTCCTTTGGGGTTACCTGAAGTCTAAGGTGTATTGCAACCGTCCCAACACCCTGGAAGACCTAAGGAACAATATTGACGCTGAGATTGCCAGAATACCAGTCGACATGCTTGAAAGAGTGCATGAGAACTTCAGAAAACGTATGCAGCAGTGTGTGGATAGCGAAGGTCAACATTTGCCAGATACAATATTTAAAACCAAATAATTTGTAAATTCCACTACTGTTCAATGTAAATAAAATATAAAATAAAGTTTTTACAAGTTCATTATTTTTTTATTTCACTCCCAAATTAGCAAATTACCGCGCTCCACCCTGTACAATGGTTGAAATCCATGGCAGATGTGCAACAAAAAGTGCTGCAAAAGCCACAATATTTAGATGCAGATTTTGCCGCTGTGGGTCATCCGCTGCAGAGAGTACGCTATGAGGAAAGGCAGCCTAATAGTCTTATGTTTATGGCAGACCTAGAGTACATTATTAGGCCTCTGGCTGCTATGGCACCAGATCGACACCCCATGATTGCATCGCAGAGTTGACCCACTCCCTCTGAAACCACTTAGATGCTTTGGTCGCCATTAATCACAGTATCTTAGGGGATAAATGGCGGCCATGTAGGTTTCCCCAATCTCAACTGTTAGACCAGGTACTCGGCTGTTAGTTGACAGCTGAGCTCCAGCTACTTCTGGCACAGAACACACAAGCCAGTCTTAGAATAGGCCACCATAAAAAGTCTAGCCTAAGGGGGATTATGTCCCAGGTAAACACATATAACTGCAACTATTCAAACCACATAGAAAATAAGTATTTGCATCTTTGTATAAAAGTAAGATACTCAAATAGTCTTCAAATCTAAAATGTGTAATAAAGCCCCTCTTTTAATTTTCTTTCTTTGGCGCAAAATAATATAACATCTTCACCATTTATACAAATAGATGAAACTCAGCTTTTCTAAGGAAGAAGTCCGACCTGGGGAGACTGTGGACCTGGAAGTTACAGCAGATCCTGGATCCTTGTGCTCTGTGCGCTCTGTAGATAAAGGATACTTGCTTAAAAATCCTTATGAGGACCATTATATGCTAACGGATATGGTAAGGCTCAACTTAATTCTTACATTGTATATATATTTTCATGAACTTGTTCCTTTCCTAGCAAGTTATTAATTACCCATTAGGAGTATTCTAAGACTAATTTAATACCCAGTGAAACATTTCAGTTAGAATAATCCACAATGAAATCCGCATGTGATTTTGGTGCTGATTTAGCTGCAGGATTTCACTTATCCAATTGAAATGAATGAAATCCTCAGTGACGTTTCTGTGAGAAATAGGTTATACTACTGATTTGAAAATCTGAAACATGATTTGATGTTGCAGTGGAATTCTCTGTTGTCAGTGTTTGTTACAACCCCACTCATTAACATTCTATTCTTCGTAGTTGTGAATTTTTTTTGTGGAAAAATTTTGCAACTTGTACACTATGTGTGAATCCGGCCTAAGACATATAACATGGAAGGTGACCCTGAACAATATACATTATAGTCAACTATGATATGGCTCATCGGAAACTGTAGGGAAGTTATCAGAGCATGTTGGAAGTTGTCGCTTCACAAGAGCTGGAGTGATGAATGTTGGAAATCACTGAATGTACAGATGGAAAATCTGCAGCGAAATACAGTACAATTCAAGGGGAGGAGATTTTGACAAATATCATCCTTATGCCCCAGAAAATTCTCCATGGAAAATTTTAAGGACATGACCTATTTTGGCCCAAAGGACACAACAATTTTTGGGGGCTTTTCATCTCCACTTTTCAGAAGCCATACCTTTTTTATTTTTCCGTCATCATTACTATTTGAGAGCTTGTTTTCTTTTTTCTTTTTTGCATGGAGAACTGTGGTTTTTATTGGTACTATTTTTGGGTATGCATAATGTATTGTAAAACTTGTATAATTTTTTGGAGAGATCAGGGAGAGAAAACACATCAATTCTACCATAGTGTTTTTTTTACAGCATTACTTCGACAGCATAAATGACATGATACATTTTTTTCTGCAGGTCAGTGTGATTGCGACAATACCAAAATCATAATGTTTTTAAAACTTTTGCACTTTTAATTTTTTTTCCATATCCCTGCATGCAAAAGACCCATATTTTGTTTTTCCATAAATGGAGCTCTATGGGGGCTTGTAGTTTTTATTGGTACCATTTTGCGGTACATACAGCTTTTTTGATCACTTTTATTGCCTTTTGTGGGAGGCAAAACAAACAAAATGAGCATTTTGCCTTCATTTTTTTTTCTTCATTATTTTCCCTGCAGGATAAATAGTGTGTTCAATTTATTGTATTGCTTGTTTGGTTCTTTTCTTTACAAATAGGGTAAATTTCTCAACAAAAGACTTTAATTTTTTTCATTTAGGTTTTTTACAATATTTTTACTTTATTTTTTTTTACATTTTCTTTATGTCCCTGTAGGGAATTTGAACCATAACATCTATGATCACTATGATAATGCATTATTTACTGCAATGCCTTATCACTTACCATAACGTCCTGTTGCCATGGCAACCTATCTGCGCCTCTGCGATTACATCAAGGAGGGCTAATGATGTCACAGAGGGGGGAGCACGCTGCCATGTAAGGGGTTAATAGCGGGAAGAGCTGTTCTTATCTATTCCCGCTCTTGCAGCAGGAGGCCGGCCGGATATTACTGATTAGTAACAGCCGGCAATTTCAATGAATATGTCATAAATTAATTTTGTATCCGGTCTTGCTTGCAGACTGTACATTTGAGGAACTACATTAATGCCTATCAATTCACACAACTGATCGTGGACCCTGATGTAAACCGCTGTCCTGAGAATACATCAAGTGTTACAAACGACAACTTTGATGTTTACAAGTTGTTTCTGGTAAGGCAAATTTTACTGTCAGAGTGAAATTGTTCTATCCTCTTGGTAAAAGTTAACAAGATTGCATATTTTTAAACAGTTAAATCAAATATATTTCACATTTTGATTTATTTATTTGTTCAGTGGTAGTAATGCCAAAAAATACACATTTTAGGAGTAGAAAAAGAGAAATAAAAGTATTGTTTGATGACTGCCAAGACATAAAATACCGAAAGTTATCTAATATTAACGATACTATCTTTTACAGGTTAACAATCTCCAAATTCTTACCAACACTGAGATAATGACACCACTGAAATGTGTTCCAGTTGGCCCATCTGCCCGTCAACATACCACAAAGAAAACCGAAAGTAAAGGTAATTCTGTTGATCAGTGTCCTAAGATTTGGCTATCTGCATGAAATGACTCAGATTAGTACAGCAAGTTTAAAGAGGTAATCCATTTATCTAAGAGGAATCCCCAAAAAGAAGCTGATCACAGAGTTTTGTTGCTGTTGGGAGAACCAGTAGTCAGCTGTAATCTCTGTAGTAACTCGGCATCCAATGTTCCCTTCTCATGCAGCGAGACCACAGGGGAAATAAAGCATTGCTCAGTGCCATGGAAAACAATGCTCTCTGTGTAGTGCATTGAAATGCTGGGTACTCCAGACCAAGGAACATTCTTGGCAGTCACTTTCCACCCAAACTAATCAAAGGATGTCCTATACAATGTATTTTGTATTAAGGAATATACATTTGCATGAAAATGAGCATTTTTGGTAGTTTTGTAGTGACAGTGGGTCCCCTGTGTCATTTATGCACAGCACAGTGCCACAGCAGTAAAATAAAATAAGCTCAGTCACCTCATCATGCTCCAACAGCATTCTCCATCCCCTTCTTGACCCTTGGCCAGGATCGATGACATCATCATGCTGTCTGTGTGATGCAGAAGGCATCAGATGAAAGAGCGAAGTGCTTGGCTTCATGCAGTGTGGCTTTCATAACCAATTGTCTTTAATACACAGATACAATTAAATTCAAAGAATAAAGACCAGATCAATTCCACCTTTGAGTAAGCCCCCCTAGACTGAGTGGACCCCAGCACCTGCTCAGGCTTGCTAGGTGCTGATGCCGGCCAGACTTTACAATATCCTGAGACTTAGGCCTCATGTCCACGGGGAAAATCAGGCCCGCTACAGATTCTCCATGGAGTATAGGAAAGTGTAACAGAGTGCTGCACTATCACATACAGTGGCCACCTCAAAAACGTATACTATGCGTATTCATTCCTTTAACATTGTGACCAATGGCCAACACACAGAATGCCGCTGTACGGATATACAGTAGCATATGTCCAAGGTATACCTCTGATGTATGGCTGAGACATGGTGTGCACATGCACAAACATTACAGTAAGTGTTGCATTCCCCTGTAGCAAGTCACTCTTTACTAATAGATGAGGCTCCAGAATAGGGCCAACCCTCTTATTTTTTATTTTTCCCTAATGAGTTTTCCGAACTAAATAACTCCTTTAACATTATATTATTCATGTCATCATATCATTATCACTGGTTTCTGTTTCACTGATTGATTTATTTACTTCCACAACTTGGTCTTTAACGCCATCTCCGCAACAAAGTGTCAGCTGGTTTAAGGACTACTTGTTTTCAATGTGATGCTTTCCTTTTCTAGACAAAAAGACCCTGAACCATTTTACAAGAAGTTACTTCCCAGACACTTGGTTTTTTAAGTTGGCTTCTGTGAGGTCAGTATGTCTCCACGTTAATATATTAATATGGGGTTTCTCAAAAATTTGGAAACACCAATACAGAATTAAAATCGTTTAGCAGATGGTGATGGCTTCTTGCAATCCAGCAGATTTCAATCTTTTCATCGTCCAGATTTTGGTTTATCAGCAACCAAATTTATTTCACGAAATTTAGAAAGTAGTTAAAAAACTGCACTGTCGGCAATCTGAGGTCTGGTTGGGTGGCTTTGATTGAAATCTGTGGTGACACATGTGGTTTGTTCACCTGACATAAGGACAATCTCAACACATTCTGCCTGAGAAAACGTCATCATTCAGTTTGCTTGTAATGAAGACAAAACACTGTCTAAGCATAAGAACACAATTGTTTTTCTGGTGAAATCCCTAGTTTGATATATTACACACTTTCCCATTGGAAAAATTGAGTTGAATCCAAGATGACGGCATTCAAAATGGCTGTCATGTTGGTGACACAACCTAATAGGTGTCCGCTTTCTTGTCGCAGTTTGTACGCAAAATTAAATTATTATCTACCAAACCGTTTTAATCTTGTATAGGTGTTTTCACGCGTTTGAGACACCCTTTACTGTGGCTTTGAGAGTTGCGCTTACTCAGGTCCCCTTTCCTTGTCTCATGGGTGGAAGTACAATCTCACACAACATGTTTTGGTTGCTAACTTTTTAAGAGGCTCTATAATCTTGTAATTTTGGTACCACAAGCTGACACAATTTCTTGACCACTCAAAACAGATAAACAGTTCTTGCAGTCCTGCTCGCCTCCCAGACGATGTTACTGTAGGCCGCACAGTCTTGCACCTAGCTTTCCACACCTGCTACATAACAGGCATCAAACATGCCATGCCCTGCTTTCAAGGGCTTTGATTCCTGAGCATTGTCCCCTGCATCTCAAGGTTTTCTGCTCATAAGTCCAATTCTCTCCAGCCACATCCGGTAATAAGTATGGGAAAAGTCAGATTATGCTTCTGTCTACACAAACTCACTCACAGTCTGTGTCAGACCAAAGGACGACTTCTACAGTATTAGTAAATCACCTACGTCTCTCAAGCACGATTTGACTGTTGTACAAATGCTTCTAGATCTTAACTTTGAGCTTCCCAGGGTGCTTCCTACATACTGGACGCCACAGGGGCACTTCAGCATGTAAGCTAAGTCTATTTCTGAGAATCGTTCTCTGTTCAAAGATAATTCTCAAACTCAGGACAGTTCCTCTTGATTCTTTGAAACTCTCCTTTGGGGATGCTCCTGATTAGAGATGAGCGAACGCGTTCGTCCGAGCTTGATATTCGTGCGAATATTAGGGTGTTCGGGATGTTCGTTATTCGTGACGAACACCATGCGGTGTTCTGGTTACTTTCACTTCCTTCCCTGAGACGTTAGCGCGCTTTTCTGGCCAATTGAAAGACAGGGAAGGCATTACAACTTCCCCCTGCAACGTTTAAGCCCTATACCACCCCCCTGCTGTGAGTGGCTGGCGAGATCAGGTGTTCGCCTAATATAAAAGTCGGCCCCTCCCGCGGCTCGCCTCAGATGCGGTGTGAGTTAGATGAGGGACAGTGCTGTTTATACCGGAGCTGCTGTAGGGAAAGAATTGGTAGTTAGTGTAGGCTTCAAGACCCCCCAAAGGTCCTTATTAGGGCCACTGATAGCTGTGTGTTGGCTGCTGTTAGCAGTGGGATTTTTTTTTTTTTCTCAAAATCGCCTCTGCAGACCGTTGCACCTGGCATTAGGGACAGAAGTGCTGCATAGGCAGGGAGAGTGTTAGGAGTGAGTGTAGCCTTCAAGAACCTCAACGGTCCTTTCTAGGGCCATATTTATCCGTGTGCAGTACTGTCCAGGCTGCTGTTGGCTGTGCTGCATTTTTTTTGGGCTTCTCAAAATCGCCTCTGCAGAGCATTGCACCCTCCATTGATACTGCAGGGAAAGAATTGTATAGGCAGGGCCACAACACAGTTATTATTCATAGAATATACGCAGTGCTGCCTGTTGGTGGGAAAAAACTGAAAACAAATCTATTTGTCCAGCCTGTGTCCGTCCTTACGCCTGTGTAGACGTGTGAGCTGCGTGAAAAACATTGCTAAATCATACGCAGCCAGCTACGCTTTACTGCTGGGTTCGCCATTTGCTTTCCTTAATTGGGAAAAAAAAATACCTGCTCTCCAAGAGTTATAATAACTCTGCTACCCTCACGTTCTGTGACACATAAGCAGGGACACAGCGCAGTTATTAAACTTCGCAGGTTCATTGAATATACGCAGTGCTGCCTGTTGGTGGGAAAAAACTGAAAACAAATCTATTTGTCCAGCCTGTGTCCGTCCTTACGCCTGTGTAGACGTGTGAGCTGCGTGAAAAACATTGCTAAATCATACGCAGCCAGCTACGCTTTACTGCTGGGTTCGCCATTTGCTTTCCTTAATTGGGAAAAAAAAATACCTGCTCTCCAAGAGTTATAATAACTCTGCTACCCTCACGTTCTGTGACACATAAGCAGGGACACAGCGCAGTTATTAAACTTCGCAGGTTCATTGAATATACGCAGTGCTGCCTGTTGGTGGGAAAAAACTGAAAACAAATCTATTTGTCCAGCCTGTGTCCGTCCTTACGCCTGTGTAGACGTGTGAGCTGCGTGAAAAACATTGCTAAATCATACGCACCCAGCTACGCTTTACTGCTGGGTTCGCCATTTGCTTTCCTTAATTGGGAAAAAAAAATACCTGCTCTCCAAGAGTTATAATAACTCTGCTACCCTCACGTTCTGTGACACATAAGCAGGGACACAGCGCAGTTATTAAACTTCGCAGGTTCATTGAATATACGCAGTGCTGCCTGTTGGTGGGAAAAAACTGAAAACAAATCTATTTGTCCAGCCTGTGTCCGTCCTTACGCCTGTGTAGACGTGTGAGCTGCGTGAAAAACATTGCTAAATCATACGCACCCAGCTACGCTTTACTGCTGGGTTCGCCATTTGCTTTCCTTAATTGGGAAAAAAAATACCTGCTCTCCAAGAGTTATAATAACTCTGCTACCCTCACGTTCTGTGACACATAAGCAGGGACACAGCGCAGTTATTAAACTTCGCAGGTTCATTGAATATACGCAGTGCTGCCTGTTGGTGGGAAAAAACTGAAAACAAATCTATTTGTCCAGCCTGTGTCCGTCCTTACGCCTGTGTAGACGTGTGAGCTGCGTGAAAAACATTGCTAAATCATACGCACCCAGCTACGCTTTACTGCTGGGTTCGCCATTTGCTTTCCTTAATTGGGAAAAAAAATACCTGCTCTCCAAGAGTTATAATAACTCTGCTACCCTCACGTTCTGTGACACATAAGCAGGGACACAGCGCAGTTATTAAACTTCGCAGGTTCATTGAATATACGCAGTGCTGCCTGTTGGT
Organism: Eleutherodactylus coqui; assembly: GCF_035609145.1. Classification (NCBI taxonomy): domain Eukaryota; kingdom Metazoa; phylum Chordata; class Amphibia; order Anura; family Eleutherodactylidae; genus Eleutherodactylus; species Eleutherodactylus coqui. The sequence goes on from NC_089840.1 coordinate 243,745,457, forward strand.
GGGAAAAAACTGAAAACAAATCTATTTGTCCAGCCTGTGTCCGTCCTTACGCCTGTGTAGACGTGTGAGCTGCGTGAAAAACATTGCTAAATCATACGCAGCCAGCTACGCTTTACTGCTGGGTTCGCCATTTGCTTTCCTTAATTGGGAAAAAAAAATACCTGCTCTCCAAGAGTTATAATAACTCTGCTACCCTCACGTTCTGTGACACATAAGCAGGGACACAGCGCAGTTATTAAACTTCGCAGGTTCATTGAATATACGCAGTGCTGCCTGTTGGTGGGAAAAAACTGAAAACAAATCTATTTGTCCAGCCTGTGTCCGTCCTTACGCCTGTGTAGACGTGTGAGCTGCGTGAAAAACATTGCTAAATCATACGCAGCCAGCTACGCTTTACTGCTGGGTTCGCCATTTGCTTTCCTTAATTGGGAAAAAAAAATACCTGCTCTCCAAGAGTTATAATAACTCTGCTACCCTCACGTTCTGTGACACATAAGCAGGGACACAGCGCAGTTATTAAACTTCGCAGGTTCATTGAATATACGCAGTGCTGCCTGTTGGTGGGAAAAAACTGAAAACAAATCTATTTGTCCAGCCTGTGTCCGTCCTTACGCCTGTGTAGACGTGTGAGCTGCGTGAAAAACATTGCTAAATCATACGCACCCAGCTACGCTTTACTGCTGGGTTCGCCATTTGCTTTCCTTAATTGGGAAAAAAAATACCTGCTCTCCAAGAGTTATAATAACTCTGCTACCCTCACGTTCTGTGACACATAAGCAGGGACACAGCACAGTTATTAAACTTAGATAATTCATTCACTAGAGGCAGTGGGGCCTTTCGTTTTCCAAAAAGGGCAAAAATTATATTTGGCCTGCAGTCTTGCGCCAATTTATTTCCTGCCTGGGAAATCTAATCACTGGTAATACAGCATGCTGAGGGGTAGGGGTAAGCCTAGAGGACGTGGACGTGGACGTGGCCGAGGACGCGGAGGGCCAAGTGAGGGTGTGGGCACAGGCCAAGCTCCTGATCCAGGTGTGTCGCAGCTGTCTGCTGCGCGATTAGGAGAGAGGCACGTTTCTGGCGTCCCCACATTCATCGCCCAATTAATGGGTCCACGCGGGAGACGGTTATTAGAAAATGAGCAGTGTGAGCAGGTCCTGTCCTGGATGGCAGAAAGTGCTTCGAGCAACCTATCGTCTACCCGCAGTTCTGCGCCGTCCACTGCTGCCAATCCGAATCCTCTGTCTGCTGCTCCTCCTTCCTCCCAGCCTCCTCAGTCCACTACAATGACACCTGCTCAGGAGCGGGAACACTCCCAGGAACTGTTCTCGGGCCCCTGCTTAGATTGGGCAGCAGCGGTTCCTCTCCCACCAGAGGAGTTTATCGTCACTGATGCCCAACCATTCGAAAGTTCCCGGGGTCCGGGGGAAGAGGCTGGGGACTTCCGCCAACTGTCTCAACAACTTTCTGTGGGTGAGGAGGACGATGACGATCAGACACAGTTGTCTTGCAGTGAGGTAGTAGTAAGGGCAGTAAGTCCCAGGGAGCAGCGCACAGAGGATTCGGAGGAAGAGCAGCAGGACGATGAGGTGACTGACCCCACCTGGTGTGCAACGCTTACTCAGGAGGACAGGTCTTCAGAGGGGGAGTCAAGGGCATCAGCAGGGCAGGTTGCAAGAGGCAGTGCGGTGGCCAGGGGTAGAGGCAGGGCCAGACCGAATAATCCACCAAGTGTTTCCCAAAGCGCCCCCTCGCGCCATGCCACCCTGCGTAGGCCGAGGTGCTCTAAGGTCTGGCAGTTTTTCACAGAGACGCCTGACGACCGACGAACAGTGGTGTGCAACCTTTGTCGCGCAAAGCTCAGCCGGGGAGCCAACACCAACAGCCTCACCACCACCACCATGCGCAGACATATGATGGCCAAGCACCCCGCAAGGTGGGACAAAGGCCGTTCACCGTCTCCGGTTTGCACCCCTGCCCTTCCCCCTGTGCCCCAACCTGCCACTGAGATGCAACCCCCCTCTCAGGACACAGGCACTACCGCCTCATGGCCTGCACCCACACCCTCATCTCCGCTGTCCTCGGCCCCATCCAGCAGTGTAGTTCAGCGCACCGTTCAGCCGTCGCTTGCGCAAGTGTTCGAGCGCAAGCGCAAGTACGCCGCCACGCACCCGCACGCTCAAACGTTAACCGTCCGCATCGCAAAATTCATCAGCCTTGAGATGCTGCCGTATAGGGTTGTGGAAACGGAGTCCTTCAAAAGTATCATGGAGGCGGCGGCCCCGCGCTACTCAGTTCCCAGTCGCCACTACTTTTCCCGATGTGCCGTCCCAGCCCTGCACGACCACGTCTCCCGCAACATTGTGCGCGCCCTCACCAACGCGGTTACTGCCACGGTCCACTTAACTACGGACACGTGGACAAGCACAGGCGGGCAGGGCCACTACATCTCCCTGACGGCACATTGGGTGAATTTAGTGGAGGCTGGGACAGAGTCAGAGCCTGGGACCGCTCACGTCCTACCCACCCCCAGAATTGCGGGCCCCAGCTCGGTGCTGGTATCTGCGGAGGTGTATGCTTCCTCCACTAAAGCACCCTCCTCCTCCTCCTCCTCCTCTGTCTCACAATCAAGATGTGTTAGCAGCAGCATGTCGCCAGCAGTCGGTGTCGCGCGGTGTGGCAGCACAGCGGTGGGCAAGCGTCAGCAGGCCGTGCTGAAACTACTCAGCTTAGGCGATAAGAGGCACACGGCCCACGAACTGCTGCAGGGTCTGACACAGCAGACCGACCGCTGGCTTGCGCCGCTGAGCCTCCAACCGGGCATGGTCGTGTGTGACAACGGCCGTAACCTGGTGGCGGCTCTGCAGCTTGGCAGCCTCACGCACGTGCCATGCCTGGCCCACGTCTTTAATTTGGTGGTTCAGCGGTTTCTGAAAAGCTACCCACGCTTGTCAGACCTGCTCGTAAAGGCGCGCCGGCTCTGCGCACATTTCCGCAAGTCCCACACGGACGCTGCCACCCTGCGCACCCTGCAACATCACTTTAAGCTGCCAGTGCACCGACTGCTGTGCGACGTGCCCACACGGTGGAACTCTACGCTCCACATGTTGGCCAGGCTCTATGAACAACGGAGAGCTATAGTCGAATACCAACTCCAACATGGGCGGCGCAGTGGGAGTCAGCCTCCTCAATTCCTTTCAGAAGAGTGGGCCTGGTTGGCAGACATCTGCCATGTCCTTGGTAATTTTGAGGAGTCTACCCAGGTGGTGAGCGGCGATGCTACAATCATTAGCGTCACCATTCCTCTGCTATGCATCTTGAGAAATTCCCTGCAAACCATAAAGGCAGCTGCTTTGCGCTCGGAAACGGGGGCGGGGGAAGACAGTATGCCGCTGGATAGTCAGGGCACCCTCCTGTCTATTTCTCAGCGCGTACAGGAGGAGGAGGAGGAGCATGAGGAGGATGAGGAGGAGGGGGAAGAGACAGCTTGGCCCGCTGCTGACGGTACACCGGCTGATTGCCTGTCATCCTTTCAGCGTGTATGGCCTGAGGAGGAGGAGGAGGAGGAGGAGGATCCTGAAAGTGATCTTCCTAGTGAAGACAGCCATGTGTTGCGTACAGGTACCCTGGCACACATGGCTGACTTCATGTTAGGATGCCTTTCTCGTGACCCTCGCGTTGCACGCATTCTGGCCACGACGGATTACTGGGTGTACACACTGCTCGATCCACGGTATAAGGAGAACCTGCCCACTCTGATTCCCGAAGAGGAAAGGGGTTCGAGAGTGTTGCTATACCACAGGACCCTTGCGGACAAGCTGATGGTAAAATTCCCAGCCGACAGCGCTAGTGGCAGAAGGCGCAGTTCCGAGGGCCATGTTGCAGGGGATGTGCGTAGATCGAGCAGCATGTACATCCCAGGCAGTGCAACAGTCTTTAAGGGCCTGGCCAGCTTTATGGCTCCCCACCAAGACTGTGTCACCGCTCCCCAGTCACGGCTGAGTCGGCGGGAGCACTGCAAAAGGATGGTGAGGGAGTACGTAGCGGATCGCACGACCATCCTTGGTGACGCCTCTGCCCCCTACAACTACTGGGTGTCGAAGCTGGACACGTGGCCTGAACTAGCCCTGTATGCCCTTGAGGTGCTTGCTTGTCCTGCGGCTAGCGTGTTGTCGGAGAGGGTGTTTAGTGCGGCTGGGGGAATCATCACAGATAAGCGTAGCCGCTTGTCAACCGACAGTGCCGACAGGCTAACACTCATCAAGATGAACAAAGGCTGGATTTCCCCAGACTTCTGTTCTCCACCAGCGGACAGCAGCGATACGTAAGCAATACGTAGGCTGCACCCGCGGATGGAAGCTACGTTCTCTCTCACCATCCAAAACGGGGACATTTCTGCTTCATCAATCTGTGTCTAATATTCCTCCTCCTCCTCCTCCTGCTCCACCTCCTGAAACCTCACGTAATCACGCTGAACGGGCAATTTTTCTTAGGGCCACAAGGCTCACTCAAATAATTTTTCAGAACAATTTTTATAAGTTTCAATGCGCTTAAAAGCATTGGAACTTTAACTTGAACCAATTTTTCGTTACACTGGGCTGCCTCCAGGCCTAGTTACCACTTAAGCCACATTAACCAAAGCGATTAATGGGTTTCACCTGCCCTCTTGGCTGGCCATGGCCAATTTTTGGGATGTACATTAGTACTGTTGATACAGCAATTTGTGTGGGCCCTCGCCTACAGTGTAATCAAATTAATTTTTAGCCCACCTGCATTACAGCTGACGTTACCTCAGCTGTGTTGGGCAATGCAATGGGATATTTTTGTGTACCGCCGGTGGGTTCCAGGGAGCCACCCATGCTGTAGGTGCACACTGAGTTTTTAATACATCTGTACACTTCTAAAGAACCCGTCTGACCGGGGCATGCAGTGTGGGCCGAAGCCCACCTGTATTACGCACGACATTACTACCTCAGCTGTGTTGGGCAATGCAATGGGATATTTCTATGTACCGCCGGTGGCTTCCTGGCACCCACCCAGGCAGTGGGTCCACAGGGAGTTAAACCTACATGTGTCCACTTGTAAAGAATCCCAGTCTGACTGGGGCATGCAGTGTGGGCCGAAGCACACCTGTATTACGCACGACATTACTACCTCAGCTGTGTTGGGCAATGCAATGGGATATTTCTATGTACCGCCGGTGGCTTCCTGGCACCCACCCAGGCAGTGGGTCCACAGGGAGTTAAACCTACATGTGTCCACTTGTAAAGAATCCCAGTCTGACTGGGGCATGCAGTGTGGGCCGAAGCCCACCTGTATTACGCACGACATTACTACCTCAGCTGTGTTGGGCAATGCAATGGGATATTTTTGTGTACCGCCGGTGGGTTCCAGGGAGCCACCCATGCTGTGGGTCGACAGGGACTTCACAATAGGGAGTTGTACCTGCCTGTGTCTATGAATTAAAAAGCCCGGTCTGACTGGGGCATGCAGACACCTTGACAGAATGAATAGTGTGTGGCACATAGGTTCCCCATTGCTATGCCCACGTGTGCAGCTCCAGATGGCGGTGGCACAGGATTCTATTTCTCATTGCTTCTGTACAGCATTGTGGGCTATCGCTCTGCCACTTTTAAAGAGGGTCGCTGCCTAGCCGTGCCAACCTCTGCAGTGTATGCCTGCGGTCCCTCGTCATGGCAGACGCAATTCTAAATAGACATGAGCGTGGTGTGGCATGAGGGCAGCTGAAGGCTGCGCAGGGACACTTTGGTGTGCGCTGTGGGGGGGAGGGGGTGCGGTTGGGCAGCATGTAACTCAGGAGAAGTGGCAGTGGAGTGTCATGCAGGCAGTGATTGTGCTTTGTTGGAGGTAGTGTGGTGCTTAGCAAAGGTATGCCATGCTAATGAGCGCTTTTCAGAAGTAAAAGTTGTTGGGAGGGGGGGGGGGCCCACTCTTGCCGCTATTGTGGCTTAATAGTGGGACCTGTGAACTTAGGATGCAGCCCAACATGTAGCCCCTCGCCTGCCCTATCCGTCACTGTGTCATTCCCATCACTTTCCTGAATTGCCCAGATTTTCACACATGAAAACCTTAGCGAGCATCGGCAAAATACAAAAATGTTCTGGTCGCCCATTGACTTCAATGGGGTTCGTTGTTCGAAACGAACCCTCGAGCATCACGGGAAGTTCGTTACGAATAACGAACACCCGAACATTTTGGTGTTCGCTCATCTCTACTCCTGATCCAACTAGAGAAATGGCAGCTACTTGTATCTATATAGGAATTAGTATCTGAAAATTTTAAAATGCTTTTGTAGAAAGCGTATTATTTTTAACAAAAATGGTGAAAAAACACATTTTTCCCATCCCTACCCCACTCACTTGATTGCCTGTCACACTCTGAAGGTCTCCTATTTGTATTGCAGCCACTTCCAAGCAGTGCAGCCTTTTGTCTGATGCTTATCAGTCACCATCTTGAGAGTGAGATATTTTACTTTAATTTTCAAATAAATCCCATGATGCATCCGCACTAAATTAGCTAGAGGCAGTACCATTTCTGTCTGCTGGCAGATTGTTTATTTAGTTAAATTCACCCAAATTAGCTACAGACTACAAGTATACAGTCAGGAGGATGAGCTGTAATCTCCTCTATTATAACTGTGTGACAGGAGCTGTGTGATCATCATCAGTAACTGTGATAGGAGTGTCTGTGTCCTCCTGTAGGCAGTTTCTGTGGTAACTGCATAACACAGACTGAGAAATTAACTAATTTCAGACAGCATAAACCCAAGTAGATCTAAGCTGGTCAGAACTGAGATCACATGAACATCTGTGGCATAAAAGGCTGGGAGTTTCAGATAGAAAGAAATAACTAATCCAGGTAACGCTGGCTCACTTACATATTCTGAGGGGGCTAGCTATGTAATGCTTTATTTATTATTTTTAAATCACCGGAGTGGCACTTTTAGGCTGGGTTCACACAGGGCGGATTTTCCGCAGTTTTTCCATTGCGGTTTTGCCGCAGAAGAACCGCTTCTGCGGCAAAACCGCTTCAAAGGTTAATTTGGGCTTGCGGATTTTCTTTTTGCCGTGTATTTGTCACGGATTTGGCTGCATCTATAGAGGTCTATGGACAAAAAAGCGCTGCGGAAAAGACCGAAGAACGAACATGTTGCATCTTTTAAAACCGCGCTGCAGTTGCTTTTCCGCACTGCGGCTGTGCAGAAAAAATCCGCATTGTGAGAACAGCTTTTTGGCAAATCTCATTTCTGCTGCATTGCACTGCAAATGCAGCGGTTTTGACGCAGTGCGGATATGCAGTGGCAATCCGCGGCAAATCCACCCTGTGTGAACCCAGCCTAAATCTAGAAAATTAATGAAAACAAAACAAATTTTAACTAGCGGAGGGATAAACAACTTCAAAAGGGATTTATGAAACACCCTATGCACCCGCCAAGAACTTGGTAAATCCAACTCATAAACTAGCGGATTAATGACTCGCGTTATGGCAAAGGGACGGATAAAACACGGCGCAAGCTTTACCGAGAAGAGCTTCAATTTTAAATTCTTTGTGGACAGATAGACCTTCTGACCGACCTCAAATGGCTCCGACACAGTGGACCTTTTACAACTATGTAGTTGCACACGACCACTTGCTTCCTCCAGATTTTTGTGCGCACCATTCCAGACCTCCCGCAACTCACTAGTAACAACATCAACAGTGGGACAAGCTGTAGGTACTGGAATGGTAGTCAGGAACCCGGGATGCCGACTAAACACACAGAAAAAAGATGACACTCAAGAAGACAACATACGAAGCTCCCCTGAGGACATGCCCCCAAGTGAATGTTGTCATAAGATTTCAGTCAGTGAGCACTTGTATTTTGACTCCCTGCGAGGAGAATGTATGCGCATTATATTCTTTTGTGTTAACAACTTATCTCATTTTGAAAAACCAATAAAATTGGATTTAAAAAAAAAAGAAAAAAGATGACACTCTCGTCGCAGAACTGATACGATTATTTATGGCAAATTCAGCCAAAGGTAAAAACTCTACCCACCAAATGTCCCTCTCGCACACAAAAAGACGCAAGTATTGTACTAGGTCTTGATTTTTACGTTCTGTTTGCCCATTCGTCTGCGGATGAAACGCTGATAAGAAAAAAAGAGATGTTCCCAAGTTTTTACAGAAGGCCCTCCAAAATTGGGGCACGAATTGCACCCCCCGATCCAAAACTATATTGACCGGTATTCCGTGCAAACTTATAATCTCTCTAATGAAAATCTTCACTAATTCAGCGGCAGATGGCAGGTTTTCCAAAGCAACAAAATGGGCAATTTTCGAGAACCTGTCAACAACTACCAAAATGGTGGAACAACCTTGTGACAGAGGCAGGTCAGTGACAAAATCCATGGACATGTGCAACCATGGACTACCAGGTACTGACAGTGGCATTAATGGTCCCTCAGGGCTCTTATGGCGACTCTTACCACGTGCACAAGCTGAACACCGATTTACAAACTCCCGGACCTCCTCTGCCATGCCTGGCCACCAGTAGAATCTGGAACATAGCTCTAGAGTCCCCTGGACCCCCGGATGCCCTGCAAAAAGAGAGGAATGAGACTCTTCCAGAACCAACAACCGCAGAGACATCGGTACAAATAACTTCCCTGCCGGAACCCCCTCCGGGGCTTCTTGTTGATATTCCTGAAGCTGAGCCGGAGGTCCCGTGTCAGGGCTGCCACCACAACACTGGGCGGGAGGATGCTTTCCGGAGAAGAGTCCTTAACCTCCGGAGTCCCGAAACTGCGGGAAAGGGCGTCAGCTTTCGCATTTTTATCTCCCGGCTGGTACGCGACTGTAAAATTGATTCTCGAGAAGAAAAGAGCCCACCTGGCTTGCCGCACATTAAGACGCTTAGCATTCTCAAGATACAGTAAGTTCTTGTGATCGGTGAAGACTGTCACCCCTCCAGAAGATAACGCCATTCCTCAAATGCCCAATTTTTTGCCAACAGTCTCCTGTTTCCAACATTGCAGTGGCGCTCGGCGCTACAGAATTTACAGGAAAAGGCACATGGACTATACCCTGAATGGCCCCCCAATTCCTGGGAGAGGACTGCCCCCATCCCAACCTCCGAAGCGTCTACCTCCACAAAAAAGGGCTTCCGAGAGTCAGGCTGAGCAAGCACCGGCCCTGTGGAAAAGACCCTTTTAAGTTGCTCAAACGCTTCTGAAGCCTCCAGAGACCACGACGTCACGTCCGCTCCTTTTTTCATGAAATCAGTCAGCGGTTGTGCAATTACTGAAAAATTCCTGATAAATTTTCTGTAAGAGTTGGCAAACCCAAGAAAGCGCTGAAGAGCCTTCAAATTATCTGGTTTAGCCCATTGTGCGATTGCCGCAACCTGTCTGACTCCATACACACATTAGTTGGAGTAACGATATACCCAAGAAATGACAAGCGTTTGACCCCAAATGAGCACTTCTCCAATTTAACATACAATTGGTACTCCCGTAGCCGCTCTAACAATAAATGGGGATGTCTGACATACGTGTCCCAATCCGACGAGTACACCAAAATGTCATCCAAATAGACAACCATGAAAACCCCTAGATAATCATGGAAGACCGCGTTCATAGACCCCTAAAAAACTGCAGGGGCATTGCATAACCCGAAGGGCATAACCAGACACTTGAAGTGCCCCAATGGGGTGTTGAACGCGGTCTTCCACTCGTCACCAGACTTAATACGTATGAGATTATAAGCCCCCCGAACGTCAAGCTTAGAGAACCAGCATGCTCCCACCACCTGATTCAACAGATCAGGGATAAGAGGGAGCGAACACTGATTTTTTTTATGGTGATCTTGTTTAAAGCCTGATAGTCCACACAAGGCCGCAAAGACCCATCTTACTTTTTAACAAAAAATAGGCCTGCTCCAGCTGGTGACTTTGATGGTCTGATATGTTCCTTGGCTTAAGCCTCTGAAATATAGGATTTAAGAACCTCATGCTTCCGACCCGACAGATTAAATATGGCCCCCTTAGCGATGGGACTATCCGGGACCAGATCAATCCTACAATCCCATTTGCGATGTGGGTGTAATACTTCAGAAAGCTTCTTAGAGAACACATCTTGAAAATGCCGTAAATAGTTCGGAATACTAATAGTATCGGTGGAGCACAATGTAACAGGCACTAGATGATCCTGACAGCACCCTCCCCACCGAACTAGCTCCAGAGTAGTCCACTGAGGATTGTGCGTCCTTAGCCACGGCAATCCCAGAACAATATCCACAGACATCTTCTCCATGACCAGAAATGAAATAACCTCTGAATGTAATGCGCCCACCATGAACCGAAGTTCTGGTGTCCTCCACCGCACTACCCCTGAGGACAGAGGGGTTGCATCGATACTGGTAAAGTGGATCGTCAAACCTAACATGGTAAAACTTGATAACAGTGGTTTTACAAACTGCAAATGAATAAGGTTCGCGGCCGACCCAGAATCAATAAATGCCTGTCCCAACCTGTGAAAACCCTTGTAAGACACACTACAAGGCACCAGTAATTTAGGGAGTACCTGACCTCCTAGATGACCCTCCCGACAGTCACCTAGGAGCTGAAGTTTTCCTGCTGCCACTGTATCTGCCTTTCCTGGCAGGACGCGATGCGATGACTAGCCTTGCCGTAGTAGAAACAGAGTTGGTTTGAAACCCAGAACCGCCTCCGTTCTTTAGGACTTAACCGGTCCACTTCCATACCATCAGCTCCGGGGGTTGACAATGGGGTACAGACTGTAGAAGTCGCCAGAGACTTAGCACCACATTCTTGATGGTACTCTAGCTTAGCTTCCCTTCTGGACCTGAGTCTACGATCAGGTCTGACTGCCAATTCCATAGCCTGATTCAAAGTAGAGTGTGACAGATGGGACAGCAACAGGTCTTTTACTGCGTCAGACAGGCCTACCAAAAACAAATCTTTGAGCGCACAGTCGTTCCATGCAGATTCACCTGAATACTGCCTGAAACTAGAACAATATTCTTCTGCCGACTGGCGCCCCTGGCGTATGGCCAACAACTTACTGACTGCATAACTTGCACGATTGGGTTCAGGAAAAATATTCCCAAGCTCAATGAAAAAAGAGTCTACCAACTGCAGACAAGCGGAATCAGTCGGTAAAGAATAGGCCAATGACTGAGGCCCTTTTCTGAGCAGAGACATAACAATCCCCACCCGTTGGGGCTCGGACCCAGAGGAACGAGGCCGCAAGCGAAAAAAAACTTACAAGCCTCCCGGAAGACAAAGAATTTTTTCCGGTCCCCCAAGAACACCTCAGGTAATGGGCATTTAGGTTCAGGTACTGGATCAGCGGGCACAGCCATCCGCTGCTCCTGGTGGCTGAGACGCCTCGACAGATCCTAAACCATCCTGGGCAGGACACGAATCTGACCGGTAATCGTATTGTAGTACTCCATTCACCCCGTGAAACCCACCTCAAAACACCACAGGAAAATATTTTTTGGGCCAGTTATTATGTTACAAAACTAGTAGTGTGCACAGGTACGCATGGTGCGGAACTCCCTGACCCTCACCCATGCCAATGTCCCTTCCTGGAAGTAGCCCCAAATGTGGACAGGTCCAGGCCGCCAACACTGACCCTACGCTGCCTAGTGGCAGGACAGGAAGGAACCGCCGTACCTATGCAGATGATCACTTACTACTACCGATAGGCTAGGCCGATGGAATAAACCAACACGACAGGAAAACCACAGAACACAGGCAGAGCTGGATTGAGACAAGATAACTTTCACGGGAGCAGGACCGAAGTCAGACACACAGGGAACGGAACCAATAACTGGCAACTGCTATCAGCAGCTGCCAGACTATAATCAGGAGTCTCCGCCCCTTGGGTGGAGGCCAATCAAACCGGCTGACTGGGCTCCCAGCCAGCCACTATAACTCACAGAGGTAGAGCATGCGCACCTCTCATAGCAGGCACGGCCGCGCGCCACACACCGCACCCCGGAGCACGGCGCCGCCGCTCGCTGACCCAAACGTGGGCGCAACACCATCCCAGAACACCACGGTGAACCGCGCCACTGCTACCCATGGTCCCAGACCGGCCCCATGGTAACACTAAATTTCTGGAGATCAGTTTCTGGTCCCCCCATATTGCTAGACAGTGGCCATATAGAACTTTCAGAGTATCAAGCCGTCATTACTGAAGTATGAAACAGACATGTATATATTGCCAATGGGCATAAAAATGTTAGCATAGCTGGGGTCGATTTTCGTCCCCATCACCATGCCAGTTAACTGAAGATAAAAGGAATTGTTATACCATAAATAGTTGTGGGATAATCAAAAATCTGAACATTACTATGAATTCCTTCTGAACAAGCTCTATAGTATCATCTTGAAAAAGAAAAAAAAACACACGATTGTGCGTAGCCTGCCTTGTGAAATATAAAAAACGAGAGAGAGTAATATGAAAACAGATTTTTACTGATACCATTAAGTTGAAGGAAGTCTAAACTCCTGAAATGTTATCAGTGTAGACCTATTCCAACACCTAGTTTACATAACATGTGATTATTACCTCTGATAATACTTCATTTATCTCTTCTTGTTCTACAGCTCGGATGGACACTCTGTACTGCATCTAACTACCCCACATACTATCACCAAGTGGGTAACTGATGGCTTCTGCTTGAGCAAGACTGGTTATGCCAGTGTCAAGAACGTTGAGCTCACCACATTCCAGCCTTACTTCATTGATCTGATTGTTCCCTACTCAGTCGTACAAGGAGAGGCATTTAAAATACAGGCCGTGGTCTTCAGCTATGGGAAGAAATGTAATCTGGTAAGAAAAATTATAATCGTTTTTGAGTGTTTAAAGAATATATTCTCTCAGAAAATCATGGTTATCTGGTGTATGTGAGCCCTTGGGCAAAATGTCACTTTATATTTCACCGTTCACTTAATACATTTAGAATATTTTTACCCAGTTCACAACAAGCTCTCAAATCCCCAGTGGGCATTGGCACATGCACTGGTTTGCCTTGTGTTGACACCAGCCATGGTATTTTTGCTTTTGCATATATATTTTGCAATTCAAAATAGTTTGCTTTACCTGGTTGCCATTAATTATCAAATAACTACTTGTCCAGCAGTACAGAATGCGGACATTACCTTTTTATTAGGCTTAGTTTATATCTGTGCTAGAAGATTGGGCACAGATATGATAGAAAATTCTGGACTAAATAGTGTAGCGCTGTTTTGTTTGCTAAAATGCCAAGCGACCTATCAGAAGCCCAATGCACCCCATTATTGTCACTTGTTATATTTGTTGAGTCCTGTCATGGAACTGAATAACAGAAATGTTAAACCACACATGTGAAAGAGGCCTTAAGGGGCATTCCTACACTGTTTTACTCTACGCTGTGGGATTCCATCTGAGGGTTACCGCAGAGATGCTGAAAACAGCAACGACATACCACAGTGGACCAACTGACCCAGCAGTACAACAGCAGAGAAGATAGACAAATTTCCACAATGACCATGTAGCGTACCTTGCATCGATGGGGGTTTAATAGCCGAAGATCGACAAGTGTGCCTCTCATGACCCTGCATCATCACCAGCAATGCCTTGCATAGACCCAGGAAGATGTCAGTGAACCTTGGACACATGGTAGAGGGTCATCTGGAGTGATGAATCCTATTTCCTGCTGAACCATATTGATAGCCAAGTTCACACCTGGGATAAACAGCATGAAGCTTTATCCAATGGGTGCTCCGTTGGGGTTCAACAGGCGAGTGGTGCCAATGTCATGGTCTGGGGAGCGTGTTTCTGGCATGGCCTAGGACTTTTGATTATCATATCTCAATCCTTGAATGGTGACTGCTACAAGGACATGTTAGCTGACCATCTGCACCCATATTTTTAGCAAGTGTTCTTCAACCACAGTGCCATCTTTCAACAGGACAAGGGTCCAGATCATCAGGCTTTGATCACTAGGGAGCGGTTGGAGAAACACGACAATGAAGTCTCCACACTGCCTTGCCCCCGAAACACACTGAGCTGTAAACCCATTGCTAAACTGTAAACATGTTTAGGATGTGCTAGAAAAGGCTGGAAAATTTGCTCCCACTTATTTGCAAAATGTAAACTAACTGACGGAGTTGCTTCAGTGGGCATAGATCGAGTGGGGCATGGAGGATGTTTGCCACATGGTGGAATCTGTTCCCTGACACCTGAAAGCTGTAATTGCCCAAAAAGATGGACCAACTAGTATTTAAGTAGGTGTTCCTACTGAACTGGCTGTTCTGTGTAGTATAGCATAGTCAGCAATGTTATTCTGTACTCCAAATATAACAGAAACAAAAAAATATTGTCAAACGGACACCAAAGTGGTGTCTATCTCACTAATGACAGTGAATGGTTCCATTCATTTCTGTTGGGGGTTCCACAACAATACTGTTTTTGACACCTGTGACATAACCCTCAGATGGAATTGGAATACTCCTTCAGTGCATCAAACATTTCAGCCTCATACATTGGGCATTGGTGCAAAATATTAAACACAAAAAGCTATGCGATCTCCATAGAAAGGCATCAAGAGTAGAATAAGTCATACTGAAGAGTTCAGTAGGACCGATGTTAGATTACACTTTTCCAATAAGTTGTGCTTTACGGCTTCTGCTTATAATAAAAGCCAATGATGCAGTCCAAGATCCATTGTTTGACGCATCTCAATGGCACCCAATGAACCCTATTAACTTACAGTGGAATCTGTGTATATGCAGTATTATTTTTGTCATAAAATCTGACAACACTGCCTATGAAGTTTCCATTGTAGGTGTGAAACATTGGAGGTTGGAGCTTTAGGCCAGCATCACATGGGCAATTTTGTGTGTACAAATTTTGCATGAGCAAACGAAGAGAATAGAACCCATTGGTCTTCAAAGACTTTGTTCACATTTCTTTATTTTCCATGCGTATTTCAGTCACGCCAAAAAAAAAATAAAACATGTTCTGTTTTTATGCTAATTTGCACACCAAAATGTCCCCATAGAAGTCAGTGGGATGTGTGCAAATGCATGCACAATGAACAAGGAGATGCATTAAACACTGCATAATTCCATTGAAAAAAAGAGCACATCTGGAACTCATTTAGACTATTCAGCCATTTCAAATTGGTGCGTCTGCTTGCTGTGCACAAACAAACATTTCTTGCTGGCGTAAAAATGTACAATAAACTATGCTGATGCGCACTCAAAAAGCCTAGTTTGTTCTGCAAAAACGCTATGCTCATGCGTGCGCAAATACACATACTCATGTGAAGTCAACCTTAAAGTGAATACACACTTGCGTTATTCTTGTGCGTTTTTTTCACGCGATTTCGCAGCGTTTTTTTACCGTGATTGTCAATGGGACTTTCTAATGTTAAAAACGCATCGCAAGTTGGTGCTTTGCAATTTTTGTGCGATGTGTTTTTAACATTAGAAGGTCCCATTGACAATTGCGCAAAAAAAGCGCAGTGATATCGCGCGAAAAAAACGAGCAAGAAAAATGCAAGTGTGCAGGAGCCCTGAGTCACACAATATCACAGAACCATTATCCATTCAAATCTTTCAGATTGTTTCTAGAGCAGGTTGACAGTCTGTAGTCAGTGTCAACACAAGGAGTGGTTTTTGGGGTCTTCTGGATTTGGGTATCCATAGGTAAGAAGCCAAATACAAGCCTGAGATCACCATCCACAATGCCAAAAGTTGTCTACAAGTAACAGGATGGAAGGCATAGCAGCTGCTATTGGGTTCAGCAAATACGGAGGTCCATCTCCACTCCAACAAAAGTAAGATGCACTAACTATAACTGTGGATGATTGAAAGAGAGACTGAGAACATGAAATCAGAGGCCTAGGAGAGATAGAAAATAAACAGGGGACAAAGTGGAATCCAAACCCCACTTCCCAGCCTTTTCCCCACCTCCCTAATCGATTTTAACCTTCAAATCCGCAGTGAATCGGCTAATGTACTTGCAGATGCACTGCAGATCATAAGCTCCCATAGAGATGAATGGAGTACATCCCCGTGTGATCCACGGTAAAATGGAGCATGCTGCGATTTATTATCCATGCGTGCCATCCGCAAATCGAAAAAAATCACATCTGCAGGTGTTAAATTTAGTGCGGACGCCCCATTTATCTCTATGGGCATATTGAACTGCGGATTGTCCATGCGGGTGACCCCTGCAGATTCCACAATTCAATTTTGCCCATGGACAAGGCCTGAGGTATCGAGGCTCTTATTATTGCATTGTGTAATGCTCATGGTTTTGCTAAAAGCTCCACAAGAATGCAAACTTCAGTTGACTAAAAACATTGACCATGCAGACGATAAACATATTTTGTCTCTTTTTCTGCACTTCTCAAATATATATTTCTATTTTCTTTCTTAACAGATTAGCGTGTCATTGTCCAAATCAGAAGATCTGATTACAGCCCAGGATAAGGAGCAGCACAAATGCGTCTGTGAGGGGCACTCACACACATTCTCCTGGGATGTTTCAGCCTTAAAACCAAGTACTGTAATGATTAAATATTTTTACATTAAGGCCTCATGTCCATGGGCACGCACTGTTTCCAAGTGTGGAATCCTGCAGCCGTTTCCACCCGTGTCCACAGCCATGAGCCCTAAAAAAAAAATTTCTTACCCGCCTTGCTCACGTGCGGGTCTTCTCCATCGCGGCTGGATCTTCTTTCTTTTGCACGGGGGCCGCGTCACATTTGCAATGCTTTTTTTTAATCTCCTGCTTTCCTGCGGATTTACGACACGTCCGTAATGTCGTCTGCAGGTGTGCCGCAGGTCGGGCGGCTTTTATTGACTTCAATGGAATCCATCCGTGCGGGAAAACGCCAAAAATGGAGCATGTTGCTTTTTTTCCTGCACGCTGGGAGAACATGACATTTGCAGGTATTTAATTACCTGTGGATGCCCAGTGATTGTCTATGGGCATATTAAACTGTGGATCATCCGGGCAGGTCACCCAAGGGGATTCCAAAATTCAATTATGCCCGTGGACAGGAGGACAGAAGTTTTCTTACAAGGAAAAATATTTGATTTTTGTTTACTGTCATACATACAATGGGGTTGTTTTCTTTTGGCTAGTAGATTATAAAAATATTGCGTTAGAGTCTTGCATCCATATACTAGGAGCCCATAAGGCCGTGTTCAGAGGACAGGTTCCTAGTACAGAGCCCTAGGGCATCTGTGTACTGCCATACTGGCTCCGAAGGCTTCTGTACATACAGAGATATCATTCCCAAAGAAGTACATATGGAATTTATTGGATGTGTCACATTTTGATGTCAAATTTATATGGAAGCCAACAGAAAAGTCTCTGAATGCTTCTATATGAAGGTCTACAAAGGACAGCAGTGACGCAATCCATCTGTATGAGAGCTCTATGTGTATAAACCATGTCAATAAACCTCCTAGCATTGCAGTTAGATTAATTTAATCTAACATTTTATAAACCAGACAGCGTGATATTCCAGCTCTTGGGTTCAGCACAGTAATCAAAAATCATTTTCTAAGGAAGAGCAAAGAAATTGCCATTCCTAGAAAGCATAGTCATAATAGCAGATCTTGTGCCTCTTCCGGTAGATTATTTATCTGTACAAGGTAATTTTATATACTATGTTTCTATAAACAATCATTAATGCAGAGTATGTTATTATTTAGTACCTACCATGTCTCATTGATGACAAATTATAGGAATTTTACTATAGGAGAAACACGAGAAATGCTTCCAACCAGAAGGAAATGATCTGCTTTTAAAAACACTGTCTGAGCGCCCGCTGGCAACTTTTTATGATGATAATGATAAAAAGAAACTAAGTTTTAGAGTGCAGAAACCTCACATATTTACTGAAAATAGTTAAAATGCCATACAAGCTATTTTATGAAGCCCTCCACAATATGTTCTTTTACTTTCTAGTAATGATGACATGACTCTACTTTGATTTTTCAGAGGCACTAAAGCTTCATGTTGACAGTGGATCTATAGAAGTGGAGGGAGACTGCACCCAAAATGATCTTGTGATAGGAGATGACCACAGAAAGGATTCAGTGGAGAAAACCGTTGTGGTGAAGGTGAGGTACTGTACATTAACCACAATGTACAGTATAATGTACTGATAAAGCTGTAGTTTTATTAACCCCTTAATGACACGGCCCCTTTATTTCCCATTTTCGTTTTTTCCTCCCCCCTTTAAAAAAATCATAACTCCTTTATTTATCCATCGATGTCGCTGTATGAGGGCTTGTTTTTGGCGGGACGAGTTGCAGTTTTCAGTGGTGCTATTTAAAGTACCATATAATGTACTGAAAAACTTTTAAAAAATTCTAAGTGGAGTAAAATGAAAAAGAAACGACATTCCGCCATCTTGTTTCTACGGTGCACAAACTGCAACAAAAATGACATGATAACTTTATTCTATGGGTCAGTACAATTAGTACGATACCAAACTTGCATAGGTTTTTTTTACTATACTACTCTTGTTTTTTTTTCAAAGACATGTAATTTTTTTTCAATTATTTTCTGCAGTCATCTTGTGCGCGCAATAACCTTTTTTATTTTTCCATCGACGTAGTTGAGCAATGGCTTTTTTTTTGCAGGATGTTCTGTAGTTACTGCTAGTATCAATTTGGAATACATACGACTTTTTGATCGCTTTTTATTGCGTTTTTTTCTGTGAGGCAAGGTGACTGAAAAAGTGCATTTCTGGCGTTCTTTATTTTTTTGTCGGACGCTGTTCACAGTGCAGGGTAAATAATGTGCTACTTTGATAGATCGGACTTTTACGGACGCGGCGATACCAAATATGTATTTTTATTTTATGGTGTAGATTTTTTATAGATATGGCAAAAGGGGGATGATTTAACCCCTTCCCTCCCCAGGACGTACCGGTATGTTCTGGGAGCCTGGTACTTCCCGCAACAGGACGTACCGGTACGTCATCGGGATAGCGCGAGATCATGACTGACCTCGCACTATCCCGCAGCGGGAGCCGGCTGTCAGTCACAGCCGGCGTCCCGCTGCAACAGCAGGGGGCATCGGAGATGCGCCCCCCGCTGTTAACCCCTTCCCTGTCGTGCTCCCTCTGTGTCTCCGGCCGGCTCTCGCGATGTCATCTCGAGAGCCCGGCCTGTCACCATGGCAACAGGATGCCAGACACTGGCGTCCTGTATTGCCTGTGCCTATGATCGCTGTATAAGCGATAAGGCATGGCAGAGCAGTAGCTCTGCCATGCCTTATCACAGCGATCATAGGCACAGTGCCACAAGTCCCTCAGAGGGACTCAAATTGTGTAAAAAAAAAGAAAAGAAAAATGTTAAAAAAAGAAAAATGTTAAAAAATAATGTTTAAAAAAACCTTTTTTAATGCTTTTTCTAATAGCATAAAAAAATGTTAAAAAAAATTAAAACCCCACATATTGGGTATTGACGCATCTGTAACGTAGTGTACAAAAGGTGAACACACTTTTTATTTTGTACGACAAAAAGCGTAAAAAAACCCGCTAAAAAACAGAGGCAAAATGCTAATTTTTAGCATTTTGCCTCCCAAAAAATGCAATAAAAGTGATCAAAAAAGCCGTACATTCCCCAAAATGGTACCAATAAAAACTACTGCTCGTCTTGCAAAAAATAAGCCCTCATAGAGCTCCATACATAAAAAATTTAAAGAGTTACGGGACTTTGAATGCAGCTATAGAGAAAAAAAAAGATTTCCAAAAAAAAGGGGTTTTATTGCAAAAAAGTGTAAAAACCTAAAAAAATATAACAATTTCGGTATCGTTGTTACCGTACCGACCCGCAGAAAAAATTTAGTGTGTTATTTATGCTGCATGATTAACGCTGTAAAAAAAGAAAAAAAATCTATGGCAGAATTGATGCGTTTTCTCTCCCTGTTATCATAAAAAAATATACGATATAGTCTATGTACCCAAAAGTGGCACTGATAAAAACTACAGTTCGCCACGCAAAAAACAAGCCCTTATACGGCCGCGTCCACGGAAAAATAAAAAAGTTATGGCTTTTGAAAAATGGAGATGAAAAAATACCAAAAATCGCTTGGTCCTCAACGCCAAAATAGGCCATGTCATTAAGGGGTTAAACTTTTATTACTTTTTTTTTTACAATTAATAAAACTTTATTGATCTTTTTTTTACTTTTCATGCAATGCTTTGATCGCTCCTGCAGTATGAAGTAATGCTATAGCATTACATCATACTACAGTTTGACAGGCAGCCTATCAAGCCACCCCACGGGGATGGCTTATTAGGCAGTCACCTAAGGCAGCCCTGGGGCCTTTCAGAAGGCCCCCGGCTGCCATCACACCTGCACGGCTCCCCTGATATTACCGGGGGGAAGCGGTGTTCAGGGGATTTAAATGCCGCGATCAGCAGAATTGCCCGCGGGTGTCAGCTGTAATAAGCAGCTGACGCCCACGCTGTATGAAGACCGGTCGCCCCGCGACCTGTCTTCATACCTACCCCGACGTTCCAGGACGTAAATATACGTCCTGGAGAGGGAAGTAGTTAAAGAGGACCTGAATACTTAGTAATTGTAAGCCCTCATACAACTATACAGGATTGTATATTATCAGGTAAGTAATGGGCAGGTCAATTTTGAGGCACTGTATATCCTTATAGGTTCAGGAGCCATGACAGCAATTCAATTTATGTATTTACCAAATTTATAAAGTATAGAATATGTTTAGTAAGCAAGTATAAGATTGGGGTGCAAGCACTAGTTGTTCCCAGCATCAGCGCCAGTAGAGCCACCTTCAGGGCCAGCAGTGCCCCCTTCAGTAATGACAAGATAAAGCACCCTGTGTGAAAGCCCCAGTCATACACCTCTACGGGCCGCCCTGTGCCCCAGTTAGTACATGACTTGGAGGTCTTAGTGCAATTTGGAATAAGACAATTTACAATGAGCATCATGTGCTTAAAATACAGTGTATTACATTAATAGACTTTAAATAACCTTTTCTTGTTTTCTTTTAGCCAAAAGGACACGAAGAGGAAAAGGCAAAAACATTCCTTCTTTTGCCATCAGGTAACTCAAAATGAGAACATGAGTTTGGACAAATGCAGAGAATCAAGGATGTTCATTGAAAGATCTGCATAAATGAAAACTATAGCCACTCACAGTAGATTATAAGTACTGTTAGTCTAGGTTCACACTGCATCTTAGCATCATGTTCAGTTCGAAACTAAGCTACAGATACAGCTGTAACGTCTTCCGGCACTGGATAGGTATGGAGCCACGGGTGTAGTTACCGTGCAGGTCGTTGTCAGAAAATAGTCAGGGGGAAGCCAGAGATCGGTATCAGGTGGTCTCAGGATCGCAGTTCAATGGAGGAGGCGAGTATCGTTGTCAGGAGTAAAGCCAGAGGTCAGTTTCAGATGGTCTCAGGTTCGCTTGTTGTGGAGGCAGAGGAGAGAAGCTTAATCATGGCTGAAGCACAATAA
Source organism: Eleutherodactylus coqui (assembly GCF_035609145.1). Taxonomy (NCBI): domain Eukaryota; kingdom Metazoa; phylum Chordata; class Amphibia; order Anura; family Eleutherodactylidae; genus Eleutherodactylus; species Eleutherodactylus coqui. Next base: position 243,767,000 of record NC_089840.1, read on the forward strand.
TCACGCACTGGGGGAGTGCCAGGCTTTTATGGTGATCCTAATCAGGATTCAGGGGGAGCTAGAGTAGGGACTTGCAGAATCTGGGAACAAGTCAAAAGTCATGCAAGGGAAGGGAGAGCTACTGACTGGAGCACAGGAAGTCTGGGGTTCGATCCCTGACAATAGCTAAGTTTAACATGACTGCTAACTTTCCGCAACAACTTATCTTAAGTCATAGAAAAGCTATATGGCAGTATGGGCGATTTCCTCGAGCGATTTTCACGCATAGCTAGACAGCGAGAAATCGCATGTTTGTAGAGCCCACACTTTCCTATGGGTTGTTCCACACATGCAATTTTTTTTTTGTAGCGTGCAAGCTAGAGAGATTACAAAATCGCAGCATGTCTATACTGCCGCGATTTGTGATCTTTGTAGCCCATGTTTCCCTATGGAGTCTGCGATTTTCTAGCATCACATATCATGCTATGTTCTGCGAGAAAACTCTGCCTGCTATGGAGATCTATGCAAATTCTCCAGGGCAAGGTTTTTTGTGCATCTCAGAAGGAAGAGGTGATTTCCCAATGCTTCACTTCACCCCTGCCTGATAATTAATTTTCTCGGGCTGTAAAATCGCATGAGAAAAACAGGACCACATGCAATGCAATGTTAGAATTTTTGCAAGAAAATCGCAAGCACATAGCAATGATAGCGATGCGATTTTCTCGCATCCAAATCGCTATTGCCCTGTGAAAGTGGCCTAAAGCTCCTTCAATCTCACAGGAGCAGTTCGGGTCCTTAGATGTTGGTGACAGCCACGGACCCGGAAGAGAAGGCAGAAGCAGTTTTGAACTGCTTCTAGCTTTTCTTTTGTGGGCTAGATAGTACTATTTAGTGAAAAGATAAAGCAGAAGTGCCAGTGTTCATATTCGACCTGGCAATCACATGTTCGATGGGTACCCCCAGCACAGCAGAGCTGCAGGGCTTTGGGAAACCCAGAACAGCTCTGCTAGTGACTATTCTCACTACAGGGGGATGTTGTTCCCTGTAACTAGGGCTTCTGTGGATCTCCACAGGTATAGTGGAAAAGTGTGAAATAGAGAACACAAAAAAAATTGTGTGAAAGTACCCAAGAGATATAACATCATGGGGGTCATAGATGGTAAAAAAAATACATTAAAAAAAATGTACACAATAAAAAAAATATATATATACATATATAAGAACCACCACTGACGCCAACCTAATCTATCGCCATATCTGGTCTGTAATCAAAGACTATACAAATGAGATATCAAAACGTATGAAACAAAATGGGCAACCAATTCCTTTACTTTATTTTAGCGTAAATATGCTAATTTTAAAAATAAGCTACAAATGAAAAATATATATTTTTTAGCTGTTTATCTGTAGTAAAATTCATTGAAGAAAAATATATTTAAAATACCCCTATATGTCATCAGAAACACAGGAAAAATCATGTTCGTAGGGGCCATGTTGCAGGCGTCAGGCTAGGTCAGGGGTACGGGAGAGCAGCATCCGGCTTAAATGTGCGCAGTAGTCGGGAGGATTTAAAGGACATTTTGGGAAGAGTGTGTGGGTGTGTGAGGCATTAAATACATATGAGAGAGGACTTGGGTCAGGTTTAGGGGGTACTCAATTGCTAATTTTGGCATGGACGACTCTGTCAATTCCATCAATAAGTAAAGTCTGGTGGTGGGCGAGGGTCAGCAGATGTCGGGGGGTGATGGTGGCGGTATAGACAGAAAAAGAGGGGGATGGAATATAATAAGATGACAGAGCAGAGGGGAAGGTTTATGTATGTTTTGAGGGTCTGCTGGGAGCGCATAAAAAAAATGGCAGGGAAAAACATTTGGCAAGATGCATATGTGGGGATTTTCTCTCTCCTTTTGCAGAAATTTAATTTGGGTAAGGGGAAGGCAACAGACTTAAAAAAAGGAGAGAAGATGACAGACGTTTACAAATGGGTTACAGGTGTTCGCCATTTTAGCATCCAAAAATTATTCCCCACTGTTTTGTTATATGGATGCAATTGGGGAAGTGTATCGGGTGTATGGCGGGAAAACCTGGCTCTGGAATAATGAGCAGTTCAGGCAACGGAAAGCATTTTACCCTAGTATTAGATTCGACCACAAAGACACAGGACTCTGGGTAATGATGATGGCTCTGGTGAGATACGGGCAGTCCTTTCATGGAGGAGCCGGGTCTTACAGCTTGGCTAGTGCTTCCCATTCTCTGGTCAACCTGGAAAAATCAATGGGGAAAAAAGCGGTACTGTGTTGGCAATTTAATGAGGGCAAATGCCAATCTTGGGGAAGCTGCAGATTAAAGCATATCTGTTCGCATTGCAAGGATGACATGCAAAGATGTGAAGTTCTCCATATCAGAGCAGCCTCGCATGGGGGCTGGGTCGAAGAGTCTTGGAGTTGGTTATAAAATTGGTCGAAGGGGGAGGCACCTCTCATTGGATGGTTTGTGTTGGTTCTGACGCTTCTTGGCACTGACAGGGGGGAGTCCTTGCAGAAATGGTGGAATTTTTACCCTTGTAAAGGCTATTGGTGTCAGTTGTAGTGCGGCTGGAGGCAATTGGGATATTTCCCTTTAAATAGTGAAGCGTCACATTTTTTTGGGCTCCAGGGACTTACCCGCTCTTAGTGATGCAGTAGTAAGTTGTAAACAAAAAATATAAAAAGGGGGCTTTGCTGGCAAAAGATCATTATTGAGTTGGCTTTTCACTTTCGCTTGCTGGGAGGCTATTGAAGAGGGGGATATTTTGCGGACTGAGTTTTCATATGAGATATTCTAGATTGGCTCAGTAATTCATTACTGGTGCTGTTGGTTCCTGATAAAACTGAAAGGCCTTAAACTTGTTGAACTTCCTGGGTATTACCATTGACACAGAGGTTCTGGAATATTTAAAAAGAAAAAAAAAGGATGCCAGCAGATAAAAATTGCAGTCCTTGCAGCAAGAGGTTAAAGGGGTTGTCCCGCGGCAGCAAGTGGGTCTATACACTTCTGTATGGCCATAATAATGCACTTTGTAATATACATTGTGCATTAATTATGAGCCATACAGAAGTTATAAAAAGTTTTATACTTACCTGCTCCGTTGCTGGCGTCCTCGTCTCCATGGTGCCGACTAATTTTCGCCCTCCGATGGCCAAATTAGCCGCGCTTGCGCAGTCCGGGTCTTCTGCTTTCTTCTATGGAGCCTTTCGTGCAGGATGCCGGCTCCGTGTAGCTCCGCCCCGTCACGTGCCGATTCCAGCCAATCAGGAGGCTGGAATCGGCAATGGACCGCACAGAAGAGCTGCGGTCCACGGAAGAAGAGGATTCCGGCGGCCATCTTCACAGGTAAGTATAGAAGTCACCGGAGCGCGGGGATTAAGGTAAGCGCTCCGGTAAGCTTTCTGTACGTCCCTGCATCGGGGTTGTCTCGCGCCGAACGGGGGGGGGGGGGGGGGTTGAAAAAAAATAAAACCCGTTTCGGCGCGGGACAACCCCTTTAACAGGGCCCAGCGAGTTAATAATGGTGCGAGATGCCGATATGTCAGATAATGCCTATGGGAACGTTTTTCATAGATGTTTGGCAACGACCACGTCGGGAGTAAAAGCAGCTCATCATTACATTCAATTAGGAAAGAACAAAAGGTGGTTTTAAAGGTGTGGATGTACTTTTTTAAAACGTTGCAAAATCGGTATTGATTTCTGAGTCATTCGAGAATTTTTAATGCGAACTGTTTATAGATGCGATGGGCATTTTGGGGTTCGGTGTGTACTTTTTTTTAAAGAAAGTGGTGCGTTGGTTAGTGGTCAAATGAGTGGGAGGAGGAATTTGATTGTGCTTGACTTTTTCCCTAATTATTGTAGCAATGACGCTATGGGGTAAAAGGTTTCATAACAATAAGGATAGGTTTTAGTGCGACAATTTAGGAGTTCAAGCTATTAACAACTTAACGGAATCCTTCCCCCCACCTCCCCCTTACTGGTAGTGAGTTTGCTACGCTATTTACCAGGTAAAAAACTCAAATGTGAATTTTCTCTCTCACTTTCAGTGGGAGTGTTTTTCGATTGTTAGTTTTGGAAGCAGAAGAAGGGAGGAGGACGTGCCCGTCACAGCTTTGGAGATTGTTGGCAAGCAGTAAATCATCTGATTCTTGCATCTTTGGCACTGGGAAAATGAAGAGCGTATGAGGCAGCTTGACGGGAATGGGAAGATTGGCTAGTGTGACATACGGATGGACAACAACAGGGTGGGAGCTTTACTATACTGGTTGGGAAACGCATCCACGGCCGGCTGGTCTGCAGCCAAAGTCAAATCGCCTTATGGCAGCTTTGGGTTTTGTTTTTTTTAATATTTAGATGGGGGGGGGGGCTAAAGGCGTGACAAAACTATTTTAGTAGGACAGACCCAAAAAGGTTGAAGGAAGAGGAATGGGTTACCAATGGAGTCCCATGTCATTTAAATTGTTGGAACAATTGTGGGAAGTATTGAAATAATTTAGTAATGGGTCCTTTGAAAGGGCCTTATTTAGAGTAGCCTTTTCCTTGGCGGTCTTCAGAGCCTTACGTTTAGTGAAGGTTGTTTTTTCCCAGTAAAAGGAGAGGAGGTGGTTTACATATGGAAGATGTGATGCTCTTTGAAGATCGGTTGGAGGTTTGGATTCGTCGTTCTAAGATGGATCAGGTTATTGGTCAAGTTCAGGGGGCACGAATGTGGCCAGTCGGTTGTTGGGATGTTTCTAAAAAGGTTTCAGGTCTAACTACAGGGCTGTTATTGCATCCTGGAGACAGTTCCTTTGTTTGTTCAAATTCCAATTTTTGTGGGTTTTCCACAAGACCTTGGCGAGCTTGGGACTTGATAGTTCCCTTTTCAGTTCTCATCCGTTTCGGGTGGGTGCGGCAACAGAGATGGCTAGCTGGGGCTTGGATTCAGAAGTGGCAGATCGGCAGTTAGGAATCCAGGCGTTATAGGTCTTATGTAAGGCATTTACTATAAAGAGTAAAAAAGGCTGGGGGAACTTGCTCAGCGGAAATGTAAAAAAATATTGATGTTTTCCTTTATGTTTTTGCAATATTTTTCATCTCTTATTTTGCAGATCGTTGCCCTGCCCTAGTGTGGTCACTAGCCCATTCCTATGTTTACTGGGGTGCAGAGAGGGCAAACATCTGTCCAAACGGGAGACAATTGGGGTTTGCTCAGAACATCGCAGCAATAGGGTGGATAGGATTGCATACTATTGCATGGTGCTGAGTCCTTCCAGAGATACAACACCTTGCGGGCTTATATAAGGGTCTCTAACATTTTGGTTATACACATCGGGGGCAATGGACTCGGTTGTAGGCCGTTTTGGGAACATATGTGGGATATCCATTACAATATCCTACGACTCTTAACTTCTTTCCTGGGGTTAACAGTGGTTTGGTCGGATATTGTGCCACATAAGACATGGCACAATGTTAGGTTGGTGGACAGGCTGAATAGAGCACGGGTAAAAGTAAACAGCAATTTTGGGTTTTGTAGCTCTTAATGGGGAAGTGACCATTAGGCATGTGGATTTGGAATCTCAGCATGGGAATTTTTAGAGGAGTCATAGTGTCCACTTAAATGTAGTGGGCATAGACCTATGGTCATTGGCGATTCAAGAGGTGATCGAGAGAGCTTTAGTGCTGTGGGGTGTGTTGCAGGCTTGAGATGGTCAAGTCATGTGCGCTGTGCTGAGTGGGGGGTTCCTTGGAGTCGATTATAAAATTGATCGAGGGGGGGAGGCAAGGTGTGGATAGCCACCTTCTCCCCTCTCACTGGATGATTGGATGGTGTGTGTTGGTGTCTGGTGCTTCTTGGCTCTGACAGCGGGGAGTCCTTGAGGAGATGGTGGAGCCTATAGCCTTCTAAAGGCTGGTGGAGTCTCTGAGTCAGTTGGAGTGCGGCTGGAGGCAATTGGGATATTTCCATTTAAATGGTGAAGGGTCAGATTTTGGGGTCTAAGGACCTCCCCTTTTTGGTGGATGGTTAAATTATTTTAGGGATTTTGGTTAAAGTATTAATATATGTTAAATTGTTTGTAATAAAATGGCTGCTATGTCCAAATTGTCCACAAGCTTAGAAGTGTTTGTCATCATTGGGGAAGTAGCGGGTGTGGGGTTGGTAAATCAGAGGTTATGAAGGTCCTGGAGAGGGGAAGGGGGGTAGCAGCAGGTAACGACTCTGGTATACCTGAGTCATGCTGATCTGACTTGTCAGCACTGCTGATGTGGGCAGCACTGGTCACTAATGATGCATACAAATGCAGAGTGTGCATCAGGTGGTCAGTGAAGCTGATGTGGCCATCTTTGTCTGTCCAGGCCCGGAGAGTTAATTGTATAGGGGTTTTCCAGACAAACTATTGATGACCTATTCTCAAGATAGGTCATCAATAGTTGACAGCTGAGGACCCGCCACTCGGGATCCCTGCGATCAGTTGGAGGTGTGAAGGGGCAAATGATCACAAACATCTGTTTTATCTCTACTCTTACAGATAACAGAGAGGCAATTCATTTTAACATTGATGTTCCAGAGAGACTAGTACCCGGCTCTGAACATGCACACGTGATTATTCAGGGTGAGTAATGCTCAGTGATATATATCCTACCTGGGAAATCTCACCTTGTACAGAAATATAATACTGCAGTCAGTATATTATGGTTTTCTGTGTGTAAATGATTTATAACATGTTTTCTCAGGTGAAATTTTGTCCAATTTTATGAGTAACATAGACAGGCCCATCAATATGCCTGATGGATGTGGGGAACAGAATGCAGCAAAGATGTTCAGATATGTTTGCTTACTAAACTATCTTGAAAGCACACAAAAACTGACACCCAAAATTAAAGCGAAGCTTACAGAATCATTGGTTAAAGGTGAGTGACATGATTAAAACATGATGCTCTATATAGTTATTATAATTGTCATTCCTTTGTTCTTCCTGGGAATATACAAAGAATTTGACAACCAGGTGTTACCATTCCCCTTGTCAACATAATGTGTCTCTATACATTGCGACAGTGTCCAATCAGTGCTGATGGTCTCAGACAGTGTAGGGATGCTCTACTGATAAGGCTGCAGTAATAATTTGTTGTTTTATTTCTGCATTTCTAGGAGCAATAACAGAGGCATAGCACAGTGCACTGATACTGTCTAAACAATGCTGACAGTATTAAGGCCCTTTACACGCAATAATTATCGCTTAAAATTCATTCAAATGGCCTAAAGTAAGTGATAATCGTTACATGTAAAGGCGGACAGTCATGCACTATTCGTTCACTTATCGTTTAACGCTGGTTTTTAGCAAGCATAAAAATAGCTCCATTTAAATGGAAATAGTTCCGTATTTTGAGCTTGACAACCTGAGGGGAGTAAACAATGTACTCCTTCTGTATGCTTTGCAGCATACACAAGGAGCATACACAACGCCCACCCGAGCAAACAACTAGTTCCCCTTCTATAAAGTTTACTTTAGCTAAGGAGGGAAATAGAGCCATTATCTGTAGGTGTAATTGTATGCAAAGATGTCCTCAGTTCGTTCAGTCATTTGACCATTATCTTTGCGTGTAAAAGGGCCTTTAGTTTGTCTAGTGACATACACACTCTATTGATAAGGAGATGGTCACTCCCCATTGTCAGTTTGTTCACATATTTTAGTAGGAATAACACAGGAGTAACAGAATTTAGAGGTCTGACAAAAGTTGGCCCAGTATTGTTTTTAAGAAAATAAAGTATTTATGTTAAAAAACATGTCGGTGGAGCTGACGGATTACACCAGATTGTCCTTCACTTATTTTTCATTTTAAAAAATGCACTGGCACCGTGGGGAGTGTGTGTAATTTGTATGCACTGTGTGTTTGTGCACGCAAATATGTAGAAACAAAATCTTGATTTTGTGCCCATATGCTCCACAAATACGCACATTACCTGCATATTCGCCGCACATTTGCAGAATTCTTTGTAGCACATATTACATATTTTTGAGTGCAAAGTACGGCCATGTAAATGAGCCCATTGAAATCAATGGTTGCTATTCTCTGCGTATTGCGTGTGCAATATACTGTGCAAATATAGACGTGTAAGTCCGGCCTTAATGGAAAAAGTTTAGAGATGTATGCCGGGATAATTTTTCACTCTTTATCTGCAGGCTACCAAAAACAGCTCACATTTAAGACTGAAGGTGAAGCCTACGCATTTTTCCTAGGTTCAGAGCCAAATGTATGGTATGTACAGTATAAAAATGAGAAACCAACTACCATATCTAGTAAACTGACAAGAGTATATCATGCATAAAAGTAAAGTCAATTATTCTGTGTCACTCCTTCAGTTTTCAACTCATCAAAATTCATGTTATTAACCCATGCACTATATATATCTATATATATATATATATATATTACAGTTGCGTACTTTGCCAATTGACTCATATTTTTTCACAGGATACACAAGTATTAAAAAGAGTAGTGGAATAAGCACTTAGAACTGCTTCTAAGGAAAATCACATTGCAATAGTGTAATTTTTCTTTAAATTCTATCTATAGTAGAAAAGTCACCCAAAAAAGTGCAACATAAATGTCACATACAAAAATGTTAGGAAAAAAAAGACAAATCCAACCTGCTATAGTTTTTAAGCAATTGCAGGCTCATGAACACATATTATGCCTTGTTGATAAATCTGGCAAATACTGCACTAAGAAAGAGACTGGCACATTGCTTTTATGGTATGTTGATACAAATAAATCCACTTTTGTGTGTTTTAAGGAATACTCTGGCCTTTAACTGCTGACCTATCCCCTGAATAATTCATCAGTAGTTGATGGCCGGGGGTCTACTGCTCTAGACAAGTCTATCAGCTAATCGTCCGGCGCGCTGCACTGTCATCATCAATGGTCAGAGAAAAAAATCATAGCGCCGGCTTTGCTTCCATTGAAATCAGTGGGAACGCTGCACTGCTCCTTCACTCTCTGCTCAGGACTTTGGTCAGGATGTCACATGCTGTCCTGAGCAGGAAGCGTGAGAGCAGCATGGTACTCCCATTGTTTTCAATGCGTGTAAAGCTGGTGCTCCAACTTTCTCCTCTGATCACAGAGGATGACATCCCCCTGGTCTGCAGCAGATAAATACCAGCAAACTATTATGATCCCACTCAGAGCTGGTGTGTGCATGCTTTGTCTGAAGTGTCTCTCTCCTTCCATAAAGACAGTCATGGACACCTGCTGTCCCTGCCCTCATTGCAGTTTCTGGGGTGCATGCATTGAGTAGTGTTTGGTACGGTGACCATGCAGATGACCCACAGGTTACTCCTTATCACTTGGCAGGTGTGGCCTCCAGACGTCTTATGTACTATGTGTGTGTCAGATGGGTGATGTCTAACACTGTTCTCTAAGTCAGCACGGTGGCTGACTCTCTATTTCCTTTGTGTGAGTACACTTGGACTGGCTATGGTTTACCATCTGTATGCATGTGAGCTCTAGGTGGGGTTCCTGTTGTTTGCACAACCTGGCATGTTGGTGTGAACAGGGACCTCTGTGGTATGTCTGTGCAAGTGGCCAGACATGTGCTGTATGTGCTGTTTTGGTCAGTGTGGGTAAACAGTGTTGTGGTCAATGTGTGTTTAGTGCATCTCTCCAGGTTCCTGATCAGGGATAGCCAAATCACTAGAAGAAGACCGTGGGGCTGACCTTATCAGGACGATTACTCCACTTTTAGGCAGGGGTGCCCCAGTTTCCATGGGACAGGGGTCCTTCCATCTTAGCCTGGAGAGGTGCATTTGCTCCTTGCAATACTATATGTGAGTGTTTGCAGTTTGTAAATGTGAAAGATGACATTTGACAGGACAACTCAGGATCTCCTCAGAAAATGGTGTTAATTTTACATGCACACAGACCCTAGTGGATTATCATCCTAAACCAGAGTGTGTATATAAAGAAATTCAAACAACCTTATACAGTGCGGGCTAGCTTAATCACAGATTCATAACTAATGGTTAACACTTGGAGGAAGAGCTAATACAGAAAGAATTTATTATCACCTTCTACAAGAAAAGTAGTATGAGGAGAGGTATGCAAGTTGGGCTATCTTGCTATCCAATTACATCAGTCTGAGCAGAGAAGACTACAATATACCTTAGTTTTCTGTCTGATAACAGAAAGGCAATAGTAGCTAAAGTACTATTAGTTAAAGTATAATTTTTCTATGTCCTCATACCACATTTTTCCTCCCTTTGATAGCTATCACTAGCCTATAGCCTGTCATCCTAATTTAGGGGTTTATGCCCCCATTAACATGAGCATAGCCTGCGTATCCCATTCTCCATCAGCATCTATGCATGTTTTAGAGGGAGTATATATTAGATTATAGCATATGATCTGTGAACCTTGTTCACACATGTAGTAGGTGGTCTTATTGAATGTGCAACCCCTACTTGTCTCCCCTTACCTGTGTAGTAAGTATGGTACACTAATGTTCCTGTGGTTTGTGTACTCATTCTAGCTTCTTGCATACATTTATCACAATTATTGGCACAAGTCCAAATTTCCTGTATAGCATAATCCCACCGCCCCCAACACAATCTTTAGTAGGTTCTTCATTCTTCTTGTTGTCTTGCAGTTGTAGCTCTTCCCTCTCCTAAGTGTTTGAGAAAAAAACACAATGTTTCTGTGTGAAAACCACTGTCTCTGTGAAGAAAAACTATCTCTATGTAGTAAACACTGTCTCTATGTAGTAAAGACTGTCAGCTGGTGCCTACTGGGCTTCCAGGAGGGGGCAAGGTCCTTGTCTGGTCCAAGGCACTTCTAGAGGTCTTTTTTTTTTTTTAAGGTAAACTTCAAAAAAATCTGTCGTGTGTGGTAAGCAGGCATGGTCAGTGTTGGCCACTTTGACTCTGGTCTGGTGGATTCAAGGTCCCATCTCAGCCACTTTAATAATAGTCGGGGTAGATAGGATAGAGGTGTATGGACCCTTTCACCTAGGTTTGTGAGACCTCTAGTGCCAATCTTTCACCCACACTTTTTTCCCTGGAAGAAAAGAACTACAAAGCAGTATCCAGACATACAGGTAACTTTAGCACAGCAATATTTAAACAAATAGGTAACCTGCTCTTTTGGTGATGGTTGCCTTGGTTTTACCCAGGGCAAGCATCTGCTGGTGATTTTATAATTTCTCCCACTGCTTTGTTGTCTGCTCCAATCCCCAACACTACTTGTCTAGGCTTACCCTACATCATCTAAAGAGTGGAATACCCAGTTCTTTTAGTGGGGGCAAATCTGATTCTGAGCAGAGCAATGTGTAGGACTTCTGGCCATTTTAGGTGACTTTCCTGACAAAGCTTCCTTAGGGCAAGTTTTAAAGTCCAGTTCATACGCTCAGCCTTTCCTGAGGTCTGTAGGTAGTGAGCAAAGTACAATTTCCATCTGATCTTGAGACAGCTGACTAGCTCTTGCATGATCTCTGCAGCAAAGGCCGCTCCATTGTCTGACCCAAGCCGCATCGGTAGCCATGTCCTGGAATTATGTCTCTCAGTAGTGCTCTTGCCACTTTGGTCAAATTTTCAGTCCTAGCGGGGTAGGCCTCCACCCAGTCCGTGTAAGTGCAGACATAGACCAGGAGGTATGTCCATCCATCAGCTGCAGGCATTTGAGTAAAGTCCACTAATACATCTTGGAACAGAGCTGCACCATAAGATTATATCCCTGGAGTCTTCAGAGGTCCTTGTCTAGGACTATTTTCAGGGCAAATTACACATTTTCTGGTGCTCGCCTGGTAAATCTTGGGATGTATAGCACATCTTGGATTAGATCTTCCATAGTGGTGAACCCATAGCATGTTCTCGTGCACTTTTTTGACAATCTCTGTTGCTAATGGGACCACACTTCTTCCATCCGAGAGGATGAACCAGCCCTCAGGTGTGTATTTTCTATCTGGCTGCCTTTAGCCACTCCTGTTCACTTTGATTGTAGCAGGAGTTCCAGTTGTTTAGGGGAACCAGGAAAAGGGGTTGTAGCTTGACAGGACTTTCTGTGTTTAGGAGAGTGGCAGCTGGCTTGGCATCAGCATCTGCATCTCTGTTTCCCTGTGCAATGAGTGAGTCTCCCTTCTGTTTTCCTTTACAGTAAATGACCCACGCCTCTTCTGACAGTTCCAGAATGAGAGGAGCGTGCTTCACTTCTTGACTGGCTGAAGGGATCAGATCCTTTTCTCAGGGCCCCATTAACATAGAGTGTGAGGAAGGCATACTTTGAGTCAGTGAAGATATTGACTTTCATCCCAGCTGCCAGTTAGCTGTAGGGCTTCTGATAAGTGCAATAAGTTCTGCCTTTTGAGCTAAAGTTCCTTTAGGCAGTGGTTCTGCCTTTGTAGTAGCCTGTAGGGTGACCACTGCGTATCCAACATAGTGATGCCTTAATCCATGAAGCTGCTACCAGCTGTGTACTATTCGACATCAGGAGCTTCAAGCAGTGAGTCTCATGGATCAGGATGGCCACTAAAGACTTTATCCATCACCTCACAGAGTTTCTGGATTTAGAGTAATACATACTTCTAACTTCAGTCTTGGGTTTACACATAGGAGACCTTGGTACTTCGTCATGCGAGCATTTGTCAGCCTGTGGTGACCTTTAGCATCCATCAGAGTTAAGACAGAAGGTGATCCTATAATTGGCGTTCTGTGTTTTTCATATCTATCTGGGTCCAGACAACTATGAGGACTTTCCAGCCACTTCTTATCTCTGCATACCCTTCCCATCCTGGCACTTCCATCAATTAGCGCCTCAGTACACCCTCCTAGTACTAGTGCCCCCCGTGTCCCCCATAGAACTAGTGCACCTTCTGTAGCTCTGCAAAGTAATAAAAAAAAACTATGTCCTGGACTTACTAAGTTATAGTAGTCTTCTTTGTGTTAATTCTGTGGGCCCTAGAGTGTTTCTATGCACCTCACACCCACACCAGTCACTGACAGCCCGCCACTGTATACAGACTGTCTCCTCCCCCTAGTTCCGGACACACTGTACTCACAGGACCCAGGGGAGGGGACAGCCTGTGTATAGAGCAGTGCGCTGTCTTTGGCCAGCACCAGTGTGTGAAGTACATAGCGGTTGCTGCAGAAGCTGAATGTTTGTGGTGGCGGGGCCTGGGGGGCAGGACATACAGCAGACCTCCCATGACAGTGGGACAGACTCCCAAATTCAGGACTGTGTCACAGAATCCGGGACAGTCAGGAGGCCCAAAGTCACCTCAAGGCTTCGCTTCACCCACCCAGAGAAGCTCCCCTCAGTGCCCACAAACACTGATGATAACAACCCAGGGGCTGGAAAGAGCTAGAAGGATCCGGCTACTTTCTTCCAACCAGCACCACACCGGTCCGTCTGTTTGGTCTAATATCAGTTCTATAGACGTAAATGAGGCAGCGCTGCAGCACCAGACAGAACTTGTGGGCAGGGGTAATACTTACTGATAAAAAAAAATGTTGCTATGACTTTCTAATCCTGTACAAACCTTGTAAATGTGTAATGTTGTATCACAGGCTCACAGCAATGACAGTCAGTGCTTACAGTGGAGCGCAGAAGTACATATATATAAATGAGAAGCACATTCAAGAGATATGGAATTGGCTGCAAACCCTACAAAAGTCTAATGGCTGCTTCGCATATGTGGGAGATTACTACAACAATTACGAGAGGGTAAATATATATTTCAAATCTATATATTAGCACACACTAGTACAGGATAAATCTGGGCAGTGGACAGCGATTTATAAAATTGGTTGCAAGGAACAGTGAAGCAGATCGCCATGATGACGACAGACTTTTTCCAGCCACAACTCGTCTTTAAACACTCTGTACTTTGGGGGTCATTCAAAAGAGCGTATGAGTACAATGCTGCAAGTCTAGCAGTGTTGTACTCAGCGCAGCACCTACACGTACGGACTGCGATTGCAACTGCGCATGCCCGGGATTCTGACGTCATGGACATGCACAGTGTGACTTTTTTGTTTTTTAAATTCCTTGCTTTGTTCAGAGCAGGGCTGCGTGTTAAACGCTGTCCATTTGCAGGCATTTCGAAGGGGCAGCGGTTGAATATACAGCCCTTGAAGGGCTGCGTATTAAGCTTGGAGAAATAAAGCATGCTGCAATTTATTTCTCCTGCGTTTTATATGCAGTGTCCCTTCGCAGTTCCAACGTTGGCATGCGTTTTGGCTGCGTTTTCAGCACAGCTGAGAACATAGCCAAGGAGGCAGGAAACTTTTTTTCAGACTTGCTGGCATAGCAACCTGCGTTTAACGCTATAAAAACGCAGTACAAAGTTGTGCCGCTTTTTTAGCAGTGCTGAAAACGCAGCCCATTCATTTCAATTAGAGAGACACAGCTGAAAACGGCCAAGAATAGAAGATGCATCGCTGTCAGCCTTGTGTGAGCAGCCCCATTGAAATGAATGAGAGACTTGCACAGCGTTTACCACAGCGCTAAACGCTGTACAAAAACGCCTGTGTGAGAGAGGCCTTAGGCTCACCGGGATGTGGACTAATCATCCAAAATACGCAGACCTCAATGTAGTTCCAAGCAGCATCCTAACGTCCTGCAAAAAATGAGCCCTCACACAACTGTGTTGACAGGACAATCAAAAGGGGTATGTCAGAAGATGGCAGCAGAAAATATTTTTTTTCTGAAAGATTTTATATTTGAAAAGTAGTACAGTAAAAAACTATAAATGTAGTATTGTAGTAAATCTACTGACCCATAGAAAAAAGTTATCATGCCATTTTGATGCAGTGTATACACCGTCGAAAAAAGCCCCCCACCCTCCCAAAGACTATGGAATTTCGTTTTTTTCGCATTTGACTCCACTTGGAATTTTTTTCAATATATTGTATGGTACATTAAATAGTATCATTTGAAAAATACAACTCATCCTGCAAAAAAGCAAGCCCTCAGACAGCAATGTAATTTGATAAATAAAGGAGTTATGATTTTTTTTTTTTAACCCATTAAGGACCAAGTACTGTAAATTTATGGCGCTTGGTCCAGGACTTAAAGGCTAGCTGTATGTAAAACTATGGCAGGGATTAAAACCTCCTGCTTCTGCAATCAATCAGAAGCAGGACGGGTTGCCAGCTGTTAGTCACAGCTGATAACCCAGAGGAGGAGGAAGAAGTGGGTTTTAACCCTTTCTGCCTCCTCCTTTCTTTAATACACAGTGCTCAATGAAGTGATAGCAGTGCTCAGCCAAGCATCCAGACACTTCAGACAGCTTATTGGTGGGGGTCCCAAGTGGTGGACCCTTACTCATCTGACCTATCTTGAGGACAGATCATCAGCTTATCCTCTGAAAACCCCTTGAATTCTTTGAACTATAATGGCAAAACTAAACTTTACATTTCTGGACTTTAACTTTAGGCTGATGACATCAAACGCACGGCCTACGTCACAGTCGCTCTACTGGAACACAATGTTGCATACAATGTAAGTGATTTTATGCGCATTTTATTTCTCAGTGACGCTAGGAAAACCTAAACCTGTTGAAATGTGAAAACTATTGGAGAATCTTTATATCTTTCATATCAGCTGCTTCAGACCAGCTTCTGTTTCTGTAAGCAGAGTTGTGTCATCTGCGTAACGGAGATTGTTGATGTTTCTGCCACCTATTCTCACCACAATTTCCAATTCGTCTAGGTCCATTTTCCACATGATCACTTTACAAATGTGTAAACTGGTAGTAATTATCAGGCTGGGTTCACTAGTGTGCTGCATGGCTAATTACGTCAAGGCAAAACCGCATGATCCACATAGTCGGGCGATATAATTATTGGCTGCAAGGTTTGTACAAATGAAACACATTTAATTAAAAGGGAACCTGTTATTTTTCTTATGTCTTCTGTTATGTGTAGTCCAGGGAGCCTCTTTTCATACTCATTTGGTACCCCATTCCTGCTTTGTGCCTCAGCGAAGTCAGCGCGCCTGCGCACCAGCTTCACTCTCTTTTTAGTAGGCTGTGCATGCACATTCCTAATCCCATCTATGGGAGTGTCAACAGCCTTATGAAAATAGTCCAGCTGGTGTGCATGCACTAACTCCGCCAGGGTACACCACAGGAACAGGAGACCAAAAGAGTATGATAAAAGGCTCTCCTGACTGCACATCACCAAAACTATAAGCACCACAACTAAATTTATGGTGCCTAAACTGTAGTTGAGCACAGGTTCCATTTAAATATATTTCACCTGTAAGAATCTCACAGCTAAAACTGCAGCAACACTGTAGTTTTGTCGCTCAGGAATTGCCCATTTGACGCAGTACTGCTGCATGTGAACCTGGCCTTAGAAACTTAGAATTTGCTGAGTTCTCTGGCTAACATTACCCATCCACATGTTACGAAGAAGGCTATTTATTATGATGGCAGGTGTATCATATTACATTTCACCAGGAGGTTATTGTAATGTCAGCCAGAGCTTACCCTGGTGATAACAGCTGGTTTTAGAAAAAGTGTTCTTGATTAGCTCAATCAAATGGAACATGCTTTATAAAAACTAGTAGGTGAGAATTATGCTCTATATGTTGTCTTTAGGGAAGTCTTCTGGAAGATGCCTTGAGCTGTCTCAGGAAATCAGCGGACAGTGTTACATCAATACGCACCCAAGCTCTTCTGGCATATGCCTTCACGTTATCAGGAGACCATGATCTGAGAGAGCAGATACTGAAGAAACTGGATGAGACAGCTATAAGGAAAGGTGAGGAAGAGAAAGATCAATTTGAAGGGTCGCCATATAAAACTACCACTTTACCCTAAGCCGGCTTCAATCTATAGTGAACTGATCACCTAAACCTATCATTTTTATTTAACAGCAACTCCTTGGTCCCAGGCAAAGCAAGATTGCCACACCACAGGCCGTGCAGAGTAAAGCCGCGGGGTCTGTGCGTGTGACAGCTGCCTGCTACTGGTTATCGTGTGCGACCCCCAGTCACACGATCGATTGCATAAAAGTTTTTTAAAAAGTGAAAGAAAGTTATGGGTTTAAAAGGCAACTTCAAATATCAATGTCATAGAAGAATTTGGGAGTACAAGTTTCAAGTACCAGTAGAAGTACACTTTCAACACAGGTCTAAATATTTCAAGAGGTTTAATGCGTGACTGGAGATTGTGAGAAATCTTTAGCACAGATAACACACAAGCCTAGTGACCCCCTAACACCAATTTAGGGACCATAAAACTTCCACATCCCTTATCAGTAAAATAATTTAGTATTTACTCCTCTGCTCATTCTGTTCTGGTATTGCTTTAAGTGCAAATTAATCACACCATGTCTGTGCCTTTTCATATGTATGTGTATGCATGTATGTGTATATATGTCTCTTCGGATCTATTCCATAAGACTTTATTCACACAAGTTTATATTGGCCACCTTTTTACGGACGGCCCATATACGCGACCATCTGATGCTTTGGATTCTTATTCATCAGTTCAGGTGATTTTCCAGTGTGTAAAAACGGACGGCCAGAAAAGATAGCATATACAGTGCATATTCCCGGCCGTCCGTTTTTACACCAGCCAGAAAAAATAGGTCTGGATATATCTTTTTAACTGGAATACGCCAGCCGGTCCCATAGACTCCTATAGGAGCCTATTAAAGCTGCCAGAAAAGGGAAGTGGAAGGGAGTTTAGCAGTGTCTCTTCATCACGGCTGCCTCTCGTACATGTGATTTTTAGCTGTATGAAGGAGTCCTAAGCCTGAGGAAGAACCCAAAGTAGGTTTGAAAGCTCACTATAACATCATGTATTTTTATTAGCCATTAAAAGGTATTAAATCTACAAGATTACTTGGTTTGACATGCTGAAAACAATCACACAGAATACACTATGTTACCAAAAAATAAAATTACCCTAAGCCGGTAATTTTACTCTGTTATACCCTGGACATACTCTTGTGCCTTTACTAAAAGCTTTCTGTACCTACATGCACTACAACTTGGAGGATACACTCTAAACTAAAATAGTATTATTGTCTTTGGCTCAAAAACTACATCATACATTACACAATGTACACATATATGACATCACTCTGCTTGGGAAATCTAGAGTATTGATTTTGGGGGTCAATATTATTCTTTAAACAAGTTACCTTAAAACAAAGCGTAAAAATCAGAGGAAATGCTGTATTGGTACCTTTTTTAGCCAAATTCTCTACAAAATGAATTCATATTTAAATTTTCAATAAGGAAGCCTACTAAAAAGAAAGTGAAACTATTAAAATAAAATAAAAATCTCCTTTAAGCTTTATTCAGACGAACGTATATTGGCCCCTTTTTCATGGCCGGCCTATATACACTACCCATCTGTGGCATTGGAAACCAATGCTTCAATTCAGATGGGCGTTTTCCCGCTGCGTAAAAACGCCCAGTCAGTCAAGATAGCGCATACAGTGCGCACTCCGGTCAGGCATTTTTATTCCGGCCAGAAAAGATAGTTCAGGAACTATCTTTCGGCCGGAATACGGCGGCAGCTCCCATAGACTCTTATGAGAGCTGCCTGAGAAGGCAGATGGGAAGGAATTCAGCAGCATGTCTGCTGAACTCCCACCCCCTTCCCTCTTCCCCTTTGCCTCTTGCTGGCTATTTGCAATGGGGGGGGGGTGGAATAGGGTAGGAGCTAGTTGCTAAGCTCCTGCCCCGTCCTGCCCTCTCCCATTGCTGGCAACCAACAAGGGGCCTAACCCGGTGCCATCCCCTCCCCTTGCAGAGAGCTGGCGAGGGGGAGGAAAAGGGGCCGGTATGGTCACTTCTTTTGTACCCAGTGTTTTTCTCGAGCTCTGCTAGAAAGAAGAAAGTTCACCATTTTCAGATCCACACAAATATCATGTTCTTCATCATCCTCACTATCCTCATCTCATTCACTTGCAAAGCCTTTGAAAAGTGGAAGCGGGAGATCTTCACAACGTTGTACAGGTCTTATTGCCGAAGGTATATTAGGGTACGTTATTGCATGACAATTTTTCTTCCCTATACCTCTTATGCTGACAAGACAAAAATAGCAGTCAGTAATGTGGTCCTTGGGTTCTTGCCAAACCATGGGAACCCCAAAAGGCAGACCCTTTCATTTTCCTTTCGTCCAGTCACGAAGCATTTCTTCACAGTTATGGCACACAATATGCGGAGCCCATTTCTTGTCCTGGTCACCAAGAGGAATTTTGAAGTAAGTTTTTTAAGCAAGCCTCACAAAAGACGTTATATTCCGTCTCTGATGAGGAAGTGTGTAGCATCTGCACATGTAGCAGAAGGCATACTTGATAAAGCCATATTGCAAACTGTGAGATTGACGTGTTCTCATTCCCTTCTGAGGTTCGGCCTTCACTCTATTTAATCTTCTCTACTTGACTGTAAACAAATCGCAATGTACCACATAGTCAGTGGAACCTGAAAGACAAAAAAAATTAAATGGGAAAGCATAGATTTTCCAAATAAAATCAAAAATATCAAATTGCAAGAAATCTATAGCATCCACACAAAAACTTGAAATTTTAAATCAGCATTAGAGATGAGCGAACGTGCTCGGCCACTCCCCTTTTTCGCCCGAATACCGCGATTTTCGAGTACTTCCGTACTCGGGCGAAAAAATTCGGGGGGCGCCGTGGCGGCGCGGGGGGTAGCAGCGGGGAGTGGGGGGGAGAGGGAGAGAGAGAGGGCGCCCCCCGAATCTTTTCACCCGAGTACTGAAGTACTCGAAAATGGCGGTGCTCGATCGAGTAATTACTTGAAACGAGTACATTCGCTCATCTCTAATCAGCATTGAAAATGCACCTAGAAACAGTTAAAAAATCTCATGCAACAGAAAATTCAAAAAATTTGTTGGCCCGTGTTAATGCTGGAAATAGCAAATTCTGGTGATAGTCACCCATGTACATCTGACAGGCACTGAGTGACAAATCACTAAGTTGTCAGAGTCTCTTGGTTTCTAGCACAAATAAAAACTAAGTGCCCGTCGGGCCGTGTAAACAGGATCTGCTCAATCCTCTTCCATTCACTTGAATGGCTTGCTGGGATGGATGTCGGGCACTAATTTATCTGACAGTCATCCCGTGTAAATGTACCTTTAACCAAAATTAGGCAATAGGTGTCTGAACGGTGGTGACCAACCGAATGAGAACGGGGGTCATGTTCCTTCATATAACTGCGTGCTGCTACTCCATTCATATCTATGTGACTGTTGAAGAGACCAAAGCACTGTGCTCAGTTTCTCTACAGTAGTCCTATAGAGTGCATGTTTGACCATCACTCCATTCATATGTGGGGACAAAAGACCCCCACTTTCAGTGCATATCCCAGCGGTTGGTTCGCAACAAAACAGCACATCCTCTTAACCTGAGGATAGAGGGTATGCTTATATCTTGGGACAAGTAAGTATAATCCTCCTGAGGGCATGGCCTTTTTTTTGTTTAATAAATTTTTTATTGAATTTTAACATTAAGGCGAAACAGTTACATTAACGCGTAAATGATATTGAACCTAAGCAGAGCACTCATGGCTCCATGAATATTATTGCCATAAATTTCCAATCAAACAGAGATGCGTTTTGCTTGAGATTTGTCATCTCGCAAACAGTGACATATACAAAGACAGGGGTTTGAGACCAGGGAGGGAGGGAAGAGCGGGAAGGGGGGGGGGGGGGGGATCCAGGTATTGGGTTCGGTGGTATAGAGGCCAACCTTGATCGTTTGGTTCTATATGCAAGAACCTGTTTGCAGCCATCTGGTGAATAAGGGTGTCTCCCGAATATCTATCCACAACGCCCAGGTCTTATAGAAATTATCGTGACCCTGGGGGTCATCGGTTAGCCTCAGTCTCTCCATCCGGGCTATTTCATCCATTGCCCCCACCCACGCATGCCTGGGAACCTCTCTGTCCTGCTTCCAGAACCTAGGGATTGATAGACGGGTTGCCAAAAGGAAGAACTTTAAGAGGCCTTTTTTGAGGGACAGGGTGTTGGGGGCAATTGACAAAAGCGCCAGCTCCGGTGTCAAATCCAGAGTCTCCCTGCACGTACTCTCGTACAGGTTTTTCATTTGGTACCAGATGGGCGCTACCATGGGGCATTCCCACCAAATGTGAAGCATCGAGCCGGTCTCCGCTTTGCAGCGCCAGCAGATGCTCGAGGTTGCTGGAAAGATGGTATGTAATCTCTCTGGGGTCATGTACCATCTGGATAGAATTTTGAAATTAAGCTCCTGGATTCTGCTCGCAATAGACATCTTATGTGTGAGCTGAAAGGCCCTAGACCAGAGCTCTCCCGACACCGGCCGGCCTAGCGCTTCCTCCCATGCCCCCACCCACCTGGGGCGATGGTCGCCCAGTTTTTCGTCTAGTAATTGGTTATATAGCAATGAGACTGTGTGTCTGGGCGTTTCCGAAGCGCAACATAACTTCTCAAAGGGGGTGAGGTTCGCTGTCCAGCCCCCAGCAGGTCTTATTTTCTCCAAGTAACTACGGATCTGGAGAAATTGCATCCATGAGCCCGGGGGAGAGTGCACTGCTCCTCTGATATCTGCCATATCCCGCAGCCTTCCCGACTCCAGCACCTCCCCTATCCTTGCCTCCACGCCGGGTGGCATGAACCTCAGGTTGCGTGTGTGCAGTGTTGCTGGGAGTTGTGGGTTGCCGGCCAGTGGTGTGAGAGGCCCCGGAATCGACACGTCACACCCCCCCCTCCAGGCCCCCAGGAGGGAGTTCATTAGGAACGAGATCGTCGATTTCTCTTGTGTCCTCAGGCCGGGGACCCAGAACACCCCCCTCGTCTCAATGTCATTACCATCTTTCTCTATTTGCACCCACTGTTTGTCAGATCTATGGTGAAAGAGATCTAATATGAGGGTGCCGATTGTCGCCTTGTGATATAGACGCAGGTCTGGGAGTCCCGCCCCCCCCTTCACTTTTTGCTTGGTTAGACTTTTGTAGCTTAGTCTCCTGGATCCTCCTTTCCATACAAATTTAAGAATTTGGCTACGTAGTTTATCGAAAAACGCTTTTGGAGGGTTACATGGTGCGGTCTGAAATATGTATAGGACCCTCGGGAGGATATCCATTTTGATCGCACTCATCCTGCCGAACCATGATAATGGCATTCCCTCCCACTTCTCCAGGTCCTTCTCGATGGTTCTAAGAAGGGGTTTGTAGTTTAGTTCATAAGTCGCAGTCGGGTCTGTCGGGATTTGGATCCCTAGATATTTGATTGAGACCTGCTTCCAAATAAAAGGGAATTCTAAGGACAAGTCAGCTACGATTGTTTGAGGTATTGAAATATTCAGAATCACCGACTTTTGTGCGTTAACTTTATAGTTGCTAATTTTTCCAAACTCGTTAAATTCCCGGATAATGTTTGGGAGGCCTACACGGGGATTAGTGACGTATATTAGGAGGTCGTCCGCGAAAAGTGATGTTTTATATTCTGCCTGCCCAACCTGCATCCCTTTTATTGAGGGGTTATTTCTGATGGCGTTTGCGAGCGTCTCCATTACCAATATGTACAGAGTTGGCGACAAGGGGCACCCCTGTCTCGTCCCATTTTTGATCTCTAGGGGGGTGGACAGGATGCCGTTCACCCTGGTCCGGGCCGATGGGCTATTGTATAGTGCCATTATCCAGGATAGTGCCCTCGTCCCCAACCCCACCCTCCCCAACGTCGCCTCCAGAAATCTCCAGCTGATTCTGTCGAACGCTTTTTCAGCGTCCACAGAAAGCAGACAGAGTGGGACTCCCTTTTTCTTGGCCCGATCTATCAGGGACATGGTTTTGGTGGAATTGTCCCTTGCCTCCCTCCCGGGGACAAACCCCACTTGGTCATTGTGGATGAGACGCGGTATCGCCGGATTTAGTCTATTGGCTATTATTTTAGAAAAGATTTTAATGTCGCAATTGATCAGTGATATTGGGCGGTAGCTGCCACAAGACAGGGGATCCTTCCCAGGTTTGGGGATCAAGACAATATGAGCCTGTAAGGCCTGTGGGGGGAATGGGCACCCCCGGGACACTGAGTTAAAAGCCTGCATCAGTAGATCCGATACCCAGTCCCCACATGCCTTATAAAATCTCGGGGAATAGCCGTCCGGGCCTGGGCTCTTTCCTGGCTTGATGTCCGCTAATACTTTTGAGAGTTCTTCTAAGTCGAGGTCCCTCTCTAAATCCCCAACTTCGTCTGACGAAAGTCTTCTGGGAACATACTGATCTAAATACTCCTCGAGCTTCTGTGCGTGTTGGGTGTCAGAGATGTCTCGTGGCTCAGGGATGTTATATAGTTTTGAGTAAAACCGTCGAAATTCCTCTAGTATTGCTTTTGGGGAGTGGATTCGCCTACCTTCCGCTGAGTTTATGGAGTGTATGTGGGGGTGGGACAATTTAGGGTGTAGGGCCCTGGCTAACCATCTGCCACTCTTATCCCCATACTCATAGAATCCCGCTTTGAACTTATCCCTTCTGCATAGGGCTTTTTGATCGAGGATGTCTAAGACTTTGTGACGCGTCTCAGAGATTTCCGCCTGGAGGGTGGGAGATGGATGCCTCTTGTTGGCCAGTTCTTTTTGTTGGAGGTCCTTTATCAATTGGGTAAGCCTAGCTGTTTGGTCTTTTTTAATCCTGGCCCCATGTGATATGAAAACCCCTCTCAGGACGCATTTTAATGCCTCCCATTTTAGCGGGGCAGGCGTGGGGTCTGATTCATGGTCTATCCTGAAGTTATTTATTGTTTTTTTGACGTCATTCATACAGACAACGTCTTTGAGCAGGTTGTCATTTAGACGCCACGTGGGTGTCCTCAACTCCGTGTCCCCCGGGCCCAAGGATGCAAACACTGGGGAGTGGTCGGACCACAGCAGGACGTCCAGGGAACATCGAGGGTCCCCGTCTAGCAAGCTGTGTGAAATGTAAATGTAGTCGATCCTGCTGTAGGAGTTATGTGCCATGGAGTGGAAGGTGTAGTCTCGCTTACCCGGATGAAGAATGCGCCAGAGATCTATCAGGTCCATACTCACGAGGACTTCCTGTACCCTTCGGGTGGCTGACCTTGAGAGCGCTGAGCGCCCTGTGGAGGAGTCCAACCGGGGATCCATGCACATATTAAAGTCGCCTCCCACCAGGATCGGGGTTCCGTCTGCGAAATCCGAAAGGCTCCGGAGAGCCCCGACCGCGAAACTCACTTGTCCCTGATTAGGGAAGTACATATTAGCAATCGTGTATATTTTACTATTGATAGACACCTTGAGAAACATATACCTCCCCTCCTCATCCCCTTTCTGAGATATCACCGTTGGGGTTATAGATTTATGGAATGCAATAGAGACTCCACAGGTTTTGGTCTCAGGGTGGGTGGAATGGAACCACAGGGGATAATATTTGTTCCTACCACAGTCCGGTGGGCCCGAGCGTGGGAAGTGCGTCTCTTGTAGTAATGCAACCGCGACCTGTTTCCTGTGGAGTCTGTACAGCACTTGGTTCCTTTTGTTGGGGCTATTAAGCCCCTTTGTGTTGAAGGAGCATATATTTAGTCGTGCCATCTGAACGTATTAAGAGAATGACCTGCTGGCCACTTAATTTTTGGGGACTGAGTCCCGCTCATGTACCGTACCTGGAGTTGTAGGCGGGGGTGGGGGGTGGGGAACACACATGAGGGAAGGTGGGGGGAGGGACGACGGGGTAACAGTGGTCCACCTGGTAGCCACTTGAACATAACAAACTTCAAGCCTAAGGTGGAAAACACTTAAACTCTATCTATCAAACGACTAACGTCTCTACAGCAAAGACTTGCTGCGGTCCCTAGTGGGGGAGCGACTGAGTCGGGTCGAGTCTCTCGGACGTAGCTCCTCTCCTCCACGGCGACTGAAAAGAAAAAATTTTGGTTGTGTGGTGGGCATCCAAACCTTGATGCGGGTATCCTGGGCAGGGCGGGGAAATGAAGAAAAAGAAAGAAAAGAGGCACGGAGAGAAAAAGAGAAGAGAAAAAAAAAAAAGGGGGGGGGTGGTCCTCCATCGCGCATGCTGCTGACGGGGGAGGGGGGGGGGGGGGAAAGTCCTCCCATGCTGCATCCCAAGAGGTCTCGTCGTGGGTCCCGGATAAGCTGGATGGTCCTTTCCGTCTTGGGTCTCATGCTCGAGGAATAATGGGCACGCAGACAGGGCTCTGTTTCAGCTGGTACAGGGTGATGAGCCTCGGTGGCTAGCTTCCTTGGGTAGTGTTTCAGAGCCTGGCCTTAAGTATTGCAGCATCATCGGGGGGGGGGGGGGCTTCTCAAGACCTTGAAGAGTGTAGCAGCAAGCTGAGGTATGAGCAGGTTGAGTCTGTTTTGTGATTCCCTAAAATTCCACGGTAAGAGGGGAAGTCTCTCTTGTCTAGGGCTCACTTGTCTTTCAGGAGGCGGGGTCACGTGCTCGTCGGCCTCCCTCCTTGTTATTTTCCTTTCTTCTGTTGGGTTGTACTGTCTGCCACTGGCTTTTGGGTGGCGGCTGTGTCGGGGCTCTCGTCATCTGCCACTCCGGCAGCGAGACCATTGGAAGTCCGAAAGCGGCAAGGAACTTAGGTAGGTCCCCAAGTGATCTGAATATGGCTGTCTCGCTCCCCGAGCCGGCCACCAACTGGAAGGGGTAGCCCCAGCGATAAGGGATGTCCCGTTCTTTCAGTAATGTCAGTAAGGGCCGAAGTGCCCGACGTTGTTGTAAGGTTCTTCTTGACAAGTCCGGTAGTATCAATAGCTCTTTGTCCCTGACCTTGATTGGGCCTTTAGATCGGATCTGGCGCAGGATTTCTTCCTTCTCTTTATAGAAGTGTATCCTGCAGATCACATCACGCGGTCTGTCTGGGTTTGTTGGTCTGGGGCCTAAGGCTCTGTGGATTCTGTCGATTTCGATCGGTGTGCTTGAGGTTCTGCTCAGGAGGTCCCCGAAGCATTTTTGCGCCCAGGTCTCCAGGTGTCTGCTTTCAATCTCCTCATTTAGACCTCTAATCCTTAGGTTGTTACGCCTGTGGCGATTCTCGATGTCGTCTAGTTGGGTGGCGAGTTCCGATATCAGGCTAGCGTGTTCGCTTAGGATGTCGTGATGCTCGTTCACGTGATGAAGTATTTGTTCTTGCGTCTCCTCCGTCTCTCTTACTCGGTGTCCCATCTGCTGGATTTCTTTTTGCAGGGATGCGAGTGCTGCTGTTTGTGATGAGGCGAATCGGGCGAAGAGGTCATCCAGATCTCCCTTGGTTGGGATGGCTCTGAGGTGCTCCTTCCAGTCCCAATTGTCATTTGAGGGATCCATGGCCTGTGTAAGGGTCCCACTTCCCGCTCGGCCGCTTGACATTGTGGGAGGTTGTGTGGCCAGTCTCTGTTGCCTTTGTGGGGCCTTAGTTATGTTGGCATATGTAGGGGGGGTGGGGGGTATATCTCTGTAGTCCCCGGTGTGGGACACTTGTTCTTGCGGTGGACCCCTACGGTCTGGGGCTGATCTGTATGGCAGGGGTGTATGGGAGTTGGGGTCCCCCTGCTTCCTCCTGGTGTCAGGCCGCTGGTCTGTGCGCACTGTCCCCTCCCTACCTCCCCACGTTGTGGGTGAGGGTCCAGGGGTGGCTGCCCACTCCTCATCCCCCTCCATCATGGGCTCATGTGGCCTGGGCTGCTCCTTTTGTCCCTGCTTTGCCCCCCCTGCCTGCTCCGCTTCTGCCCTGCGGGTAGGACTGCGGTCCTCGGGGGTTTTCTGGCCCCCCCTCCCCCCGACGAGTGTCTCACCGGGTCCCTGGCGGCTGCTGAGGGCCTCCGTACCGGTGTTTTGCAGCCTCGCGCTTTGCTCCTCCCTCACTTCCGGTTGAGCGGTGAACAAAGATGGCGGCCGGGCCCGCACTTCCGGCAGGATCCTCCGGGCTCGCGACTCCGCTGGCGGTGAACGGTGGGCCTCGGCAGTTGGTGAGTGAGGCTTCTTGTGCTGCGGGGAGCCGATGTGCGCCGTTGTGGGTGCCTGGTCGGTTCCCTCTCCTGCTGTAGCTTTCGGGCTCGGCGGCGGAGCTTCATCCGGCGCCATCTTGCCGCCGCGTGGGTCGTCCGCCTGCTGTGTGGGAGACCTGCGGTCGCGCTCTCCGTCCCGGGGCCTTTCGCTGACGTCCGCCTCCTCCGATTCCTCCGTGCGACGTCTTCTCCCCTCTCTCTCCTTCGTCCCCTCCGCCGGGGGCCGCTTCCCGCCTTCTTCCTCCCGCCTGCAGCGATCCCCGCCGGCTGTCACGAAGCGGTCCAGGGGCCCGGAGTCTTCCTCTCTGCTCCTGGTGAGGCTTGTGGCTCTTCTTCTTCTCACAATGTTCGGGTTTGGTGTAGTTAGGGGGTTTGGATGCTCTTTTTTATGATTTCAGCCGTGGGGAGAACGGAGCTGAAGTGTGGCACGTCCTAGCTCTCCATCGGCCAGGCCACTCCTCCGGCATGGCCTTTTTTTTTAATTATTTTTTTTTTCAGTTTCTTCTTCCCACTTTCAAAAAGTTGTAACTCTTATTGCTGTCGGAGGGTTTGGTTTTTGCAGGAAAAATTGTATTTTTAGTGGTACCGTTTAATATACTATACAATGTTAAATGAAAAGGGGAAAAAACACAATTTTACCATCTTTGCAGGATTTTGTTTTTGGGGCGTAACCACTGCAGCAAAAGATTACATGCTAACTTTATTCTGTCGGTCAGTATGATTGCAGTAATGCCAAAACTTTGGATTTTTGTTTGCTGTACTACTTTTTAAAAATATCTTTTAAAAAATTATATATATGTGTGTATGTATATATATATATATATATATATATATATATATATATATATATATATATATATATATATAATAAATAAAAAAATATATATATACACACACATATATATATATATATATATATATATATATATATATATATACACATACACACACACACATTTACGTATATAGTGGGAGAATTAGCTCACGTAGAGCGCAATGCGTAGGGTTGCAATGTGAACGTCAGTCAGAGACTACAACAGCATATAAAGTCCATACAGGCTTGGCCTGTGTTTATTAGAAAAGCGTAAAAATAAACAAAATACAGCCTTAGGGCTTATTTGGGCGACCCTATATCGGCTTGGTTTTCACGCCGAGCCGATATACGGTGTCCTTGTCTGCAGGGGGGGGGAGGATGGAAGAGCCAGGAGCAGGAACTGAGCTCCCGCACCCTCTCCGCCCCTTGCCACTATTTGCAGTAGGGGGGGTGAGACGGGGTGGAGCTAAGTCCCGGCGCGTAGCCCCACCCTGCCCCTCCCATTG
Organism: Eleutherodactylus coqui; assembly: GCF_035609145.1. Classification (NCBI taxonomy): domain Eukaryota; kingdom Metazoa; phylum Chordata; class Amphibia; order Anura; family Eleutherodactylidae; genus Eleutherodactylus; species Eleutherodactylus coqui. The sequence goes on from NC_089840.1 coordinate 243,795,292, forward strand.
CAAATAGTGGCAAGGGGCGGGACCTGAGTTCCTGCTCCTGGCTCTTTCATCCTCCCCCCGTCTCCCTGCAGACAAGGGCACCGTATATCGGCTCGGCGTGAAAACCGAGTCGATATACAGTCGTCTGAATAAGCCCTTAACTTCAGGCATAAAACAAAACCTGCTTATCCAGCATTTTCTATACAGAGTTCATCCCTGACTATACGGACGGCTTGCTGCAGCCGTACGAAAACCACACGCTTGTACCAAAGTCCAGTTTGTCCCTTGGTAAGGGATAAGGCGTCTCATGAGACCAGCAGCTTGCAGCATCTAGCTGAACCCGGAAATTACCCAGCCTCTGCACCTGGGGAGCTTGCCTCCCCTCAATAAGACCTGGAGTGGAGGGAGTGGAATGGACAGCCCCACTACCAAGCCTGCCATCCATTCCAAAAAAAACAGGCCCAACACATTTTGTAAAAACCCGTTTTTTCCCCACGTCCCATACAGAGAGACACAAACTCCCTCATATCCACTGTGCGTAACATCTGAATTGAGGTGGCACATATTGACTGTCCATTATTAACCCCTTGAGTGTCTCACACTTATATATATATTATATATATTTTTTTCCCTGTCACCATCTTCTGACCGCCATAACAATCTTTCAGTCAATAGGGTTGTGTGATGGCATGTTTTTTATAGTACGACCTGCGGTTTCTATTGGTACCATTTTGGAGTACATGTGATGTTTTGATCTCTTTTTATTACATGTTTTCTTGGAGACCGGGTGACCAAAAAAGCGTTCTTCTGGCATTGTGTATTTTATTTTTCTGCTGATGTTCAGCGTGTTGGACCAATAATCTGTTATTTTGATAGATTGATACCGCAATGTCCGTAAAAGACCAAATATGTTTTGAGCTTTTCTTGTTTTGATATAAGCGATTTGATCGCTTTTACAATATACTGCAATATTTCAGTATTGCAATGCCATGTTATTGTGCTGGCATTCTATTACTCTAGGCCTTCTCTTCACAAGGCCCCTGGATGGCATGCCAACCAAATGGCATCTCACGATTTCATCGCAGGTGGCCCTAAACTCTGATTGGTGCTTTTAAATGCCACTGTCACAATTCACAGCAGCATTTAAAGGATTAATTACTGTGATCTGCATGAGCGCAAATCTAAACTGTGGCCTGCAGGTGTCAGCTGTTGGAAACAGTCAGCACTTGCCCTGTGTATAGTGGGATTGGCTACCGATCCCGCTCCATACAAACCTTAATTCTGGAGGGTGTGTGTGTATGCCTAAAAGCAACAAGGGGTTAAATAAACCAATTAGCTGTTTAGGTTACAGCTGTAATATTTTCATTGTTATTCTCTTGCTAGATGGAATGATGCACTGGGAAACAGGATTATATGGTGTAGGATTGGTTGAGATGTCCGCTTATGTTGCTCTGGCCTTGCTTTCTGAGAAAAAACCAACCAACAAAAATCTGGAAGATAGCGAGAACATCATGCGATGGATGGTGACATACCAAAATCTGCGGGGTGGCTACACTTCTTCTCAGGTTACTTCATTTTCTAAATCAACTACACATGCAAGAAATGTTAACTTAAAGGGGTTTTCTGGGACTACAATATTGAGACCTATCCTCAGTCTCAGATCAGTGGGGGTCTGCCACTCGGGACCCCTGCCAGTCAGCTGTTTATAGAGGCCCGGGCATACGTTTATTTGTCATGTCACCTTAGAGCAGCACAGTACCGTTCAAGTGAATAGGATTGAATCGCTATACCACGCATCGCTGATACAAAATGTACAGCTCTGTGCCCACCTGCTATGCAGTGAAGAGCATGGCAGCCTCTTCAAACAGCTGGTAGTTGGGGATCCCGAGCAGCAGACCCCCATTGATCAAATATTTATGACTAGAGATGAGCAAACCTACTCGTTTCGAGTAATTACTCAATCGAGCACCGCGATTTTCGAGTACTGCAGTACTCGGGTGAAAAGATTCAGGGGGCGCCGGGGGGAGGCGTGGCGGAGCGGGGGGTAGCAGCGGGGAACAGGGGGGAGCCCTCTCTCTCTCCCTCTCCCCCCACTCCCTGCTGCAACCCCCCACTCACCAACGGCGCCCCCCGAATCTTTTCGCCCGAGTACGGAAAATCGCGGTGCTCGGGCGAAAAAGGGGTGTGGCCGAGTAGGTTCCCTCATCTCTATTTATGACCTATCCTAAGGATAGGTCATCAATATTGGAGTCAGTGAAAACTTCTACAATTTGGTTTGGTTCACACAGCAGATTTTTGCCACAGGTTTTATGCAGAATCCACAATGAATTTGTGCCGATTACACATGAGATTTGCCACGAAATGCACAGCAAAAAATGTACCATTAATTTCAATGGGAATCTACTTCTTAGTTTATACGGCTTGGATTTTTCAGATCCACAGCAGCTACATATGCAATTCTGCAGTTGAGATCCATGACTCCCCCTACAGAGCAGTAATGGATTGTGCCAATGTACATATATCTTTAGTGCATTGAAAGCTCAATTACAGCAAACTTAATTTGGCTTTTTCAATGGCTTTCGTTGTGTTAAATTACATTTTAACATTTACAGCTACTGTGTAAACGGGGTTGTACCAAAATTACAAGTTATTTCCCATCTACAGAATAGGGGATAACTTTCTGATCAATTGGCGTCTCATCGTTGAAACCTCCGCCAATCTTGAGAATGGAGTCATGTGTCCAGTTCTGCCTGCTACTGCGGGGGTCTTTTCTTTTCATGCAGTGACATTAGCATGAATGGTGCGTGGGGTCAGCATTCTATTCATTTCAATGAAGCTGACTGAAATACCCGAGCGGTTGCCGCTCTGGTATCTCCACAATTCCACTGAAAGGGAATGGAGCACTTGTGCGCTCCTGTGACCAGCGCCCCATTTAGTCTCCTCCTCACTCCGGGGTTGCTGTAACCCCACAGTGAAAGGAACGGGTGACATGGGACCCCCATTCACAACATCGGTGGGGTCTGAACAGTAATACCCTCACCAATCAGCAAGTTTTCTCCTATCCTGTGGGTAGGAGATAACTTATAATCTTTGTATAACCCCTTTAAAACACTAGGTGTAGATTACCAGGTAGCAGATTTGCTGTGGATTTGGGTGCGGATTTGCTGCAGATTTTTCCACTGCAAATAAACCCACAGGAAGTCTGCCACATAAGAACATACCCTAACGATGTATTCACATGGCGAGAATTCTGTGCGAGTTCTGCCTTGTCTGAAAGAAAAAATAACCCATTCATTTGAATGGGTTCATTTCTGCATATCCTATTTTTGTGTGAGTCTCACACGAGAATAGGACACTTTAATTTGTGGTGTCCCACACATCATATAGCACAAGAGGGAGTGTTTGTGTGTTCTGTGATGCAAGTTGCGCTCCAGAGCAGAATACGGAAGCTGTCAGGGCAGCATGTATATGAAAGACTAAAAGATTCTAGACTCAAGACTAGGCAGAAAATGGAGACTAATAGCTAAGTGCTGAACAGAGCCCCTGAACCTGCCATAAAGCGGAGCACCTGTTCCAAGAAGGGCAACCCCACTGTTTGCACATGGTCTGAAGTCAGAACCAGGGGACCAGACCAGAGAACCAGACAGTCAGTAACGGGTGCTCTCGGTATGCAGTACAGAAGGATGAGGCGCGTAATGTAGTCTGATGGAAAGCCAGAAGTCAGCAATGGGTGGTCTGGGTATGCAGTACAGAAGGGTGAGGTGGGTAGTGTTGTCGTGAGGGAAGCCAGGTGTCATTATCAGGAAGTCTTCAGGTCACTTGTAATGGAGAAGTAAGAGAGGAGCTAGATCAAGGCTGTGGAGCACAAGAATCAGGCACAGAGGGGGTGGAAGGGACAGGCTTATATAAGTGCTAATTAGCAGCAGGGTGGGGCCAGGACAGGAAGGCAAGAAGTAGATCAGAAGCCAAGACAGAAGGTCCCAGGTTCAGATCCCTGACACAGACCAAGAAACTGGGACTGAAGACTATGGATGGACTGTACACAAAGGGTATAACACTGACAACCTGACAGGTATGCTGAGAGTCCTGACAGGGCCAGAATACTAGGAGTGTAAGAGGTACCTTCAGCAAGGAGGAGACAGTTTATATAGCTGAATAGCACCATTGAGAGGTTTAGCCCTCGATATCCAATACTGAAAACGCTGGCAGGTGTATCATGAGATCCGAAACAGACATTGTCATACAAGAATCGTACTAGACATTGAAGAACCTGTTGCAAGCGTCATTGTGACACGCCTGTTAGGAGATAAAATTTACATGACAATACTTATTACTGTAATTTTGTATGGACCCCATATAGAAAGACAAAATAAATCTAATTCTTGTAATCTATAATGTGGTCGGGCACATTATATAACGGTTGGCCCTGCGAGCATTCGGCCAACAGTTATTTCTTCCGACTTCAACATATACACACAAACTTGGCTTGGGCTAGAATGCATGTTTATTAGAAGAGGGGGAAAAAACTACTCTGGTGTAGTTTATGACACATGGGAAAAAAGGATGACATGTCTGATCCTTCTTTTCCCCAAGATCTGCCATCAAGGGAAAGTCATGTGGTCCCCATATACATTGTGTTCAGCAGCCAATCCCACCAACATCAGCGGGTTCAGATGGGTTTCATCTAGTGCATTTGTGCACATTAACTTCCTGGAGTAATTATGTTTCAAATTTTCCTTTTTTCAATTGGCTATTTTACTCTTTATTTTGTTGCTGGTTCTGTAGGACACAACAATCGCTCTTCAAGCCATGGCTAAATTCGCCGAAGCCATCAAGCACAAGGAGGGAGATGCAACAGTGACAATTACCTCAAATTCCGGCTTCCAAAAGATAGTTCATGTGGACAAGAACAACAATCTTCTTGTACAAACAGTTGACCTTCCAGACATCCCTGGAAACTATACCATTAGCGTTACAGGTGATGGCCTTGTCTACGCACAGGTAAAATAGCTAATAAGTATTTTTTTCGTCTTTTAAAACTAAGATACATATTACTTGCTGAATCATGAAATCATGTTGTTGGAAACTGATGCTTTTCACCAAAAATGTTTGATTCTTCATAGTTTATCCTTTTTTTTGCAGTCACATTTATATTACTATGCTCTACCTGACCGCACGGAAAAAGGACATTTTCCCTTCCATATAAGCACTGAGCCATCTACCTGCTCCCGTGTATCTCAGCAAAGGTTTAATGTGCATATGGATGTCGGGTGAGTTCAAAGATGCCGGGAATTTATGAGTGCCCATAAAAAGTGTTAGATTAGGGTCACACGTTTCGGTAAAATGTATGTGATTGAACTCCTGCCCCTCTGCACTGGCTACTGATCTAGAAGATTTTGCTGCTAAAAGGGCAGTATTACTGGCCAAATATTATGACCATTAGTAGAAGCAAGTGGGCATAGTTTTGAACGCATTCATTTACTGCAGCATGGGAACTTACCCTCAGTTTGCTGTAAGGCCAAGAAGAATACAACAAAATCACATGATTTACTGCAAAGTGCCACATTTCTGCTATGAAGTTGCTGGTTGGGATAAAGGGGCTATGCTACAGTTCTCTTCACAGCAGCTAGCATGGGAGTGCCACTGTGCACAGAACTGTATATCATCCTCATTCACCTAAATTCTTTTGGTGGGGACCCCCCACCCAATTTTCATAATGTTATTTCATATCTTAGTGATATGCAATAACATTACAAGAAGGCAGTATCCCTTTGATAGGTTTGTGTCATCCAAACAACCAACATTAAGGAACTGCCGGAGCCGAAAAACCCAGGGTGTAGGCGGGAGGCAGGCATGACGGGGTTAACGGGGAGTGAAAGGGTTAATTGTAGAAAGCTGGGAGTAAGAGAAGGAGGGGTGAGTGGGGAGAGAAAAGAGCGGCAAGAAAGAGGAAGGGGAGGGGTTAAAATTCAAAGAGGAGCAGTTGGAGCCGAGACGTGGAAGAGTGAAGAAGCAAGAAGAACAGCGACGACCAGACCAAGAGGGAAGAAAAAGGTAAAAAGGTGAAGAGGGAAGACCGGGAAGAAAAGGAGAAGACTAGGAAGGGAGAAGAGGGAAGACCAAGAAAGGTGAAGAGGGAAGACCAAGAAAGGTGAAGAGAGAAGACCAGGAGCCGGGAAGAGGCAGCGGGAAGTGAGAAGAGAAGCCATAGAAGAGGAGCGGAATATCGGCGGGGAGAGAAGAAAGGCAGCGGGGCGAAGACTGTAGAAGAAAGTCCCGACGTCCACTTACCGGGTGAAGAAATGGAAGAGATGCTGAGGAGGATCCGGGCTGAAGCGGAGGAGAGGGACCTCACCTGGCTGGTGAGGCTGATTGATGGACCCGCGGGAGAGGCTGCGCCGGCCCCGGCTGCAGCTCCGATGTCTCCAATGCCGGAGGAAAGCGGGAGAAGACCGAGGAGGGCTCGGGTGCCGGTCAGGTTGAGCCCGGAGCAGGCGCCTGCTCGGCGGCGCCGCGTGCGGAGCCCCTCCCCCGCCCCACCACGAGATGTTCCTCCTGCAACCCCTACGGGCAGGGGAAGGAGGCCGGGGGGGGCGGCTGCACGCCGGAACATCAGAGCAGCTCCGGATGTAAGGGAGCAGGAGAGGGCGAATGTGCAGCAAACAGCGGCAGCATCGGAGAGGAGGCAGGGAGCGGGGGGAGGTGCACCCGGACATGTGCCGGTCGGGGCACCCGCCAGACGCAGCAACAGGCCAGACAATGGGGGCAGCAGACAGCGCCCCATCAGGCAACAGCAGGCCGAAGATGGGGGCAGCAGGCAGCGCCCCAGCATCACAGAGGCGGCCAAGCGCGCATCGGCGCCACAAAAAGCGGCTGGGACCAGAACCGAGCGGTTTCAGCCAGGAGGAGAGCTACCAGCAGCAAGGATCGACGACCCGGAGGACGATGAGAGTCAGCAGCAGGACGTGGGAGCAGCGGCTGGTGGGTACACAGCCCCCTCGCAGCCAGGTGAGAGATCTATGTCGGTATTGTCCAATGCGCTCAGCCATGTGGCGCGTACGGGAGTTAGGTCAGGGGCGCAAGCAGGCGGTGGCGCAGCGACGCTTAACGTGCCGGGCGGGGGCGATATGGGAGCGTTGCTGGGTGTGTTGTGTGGGTTACTTATGCGTCAGGGGGGGGAGGGAGTAGGGCAAGCCACGCCGCCTGTGGCGGCGGACATAGCGCCGTGTAGAGCGTCATCCAGCGTCACGAGCGGCCCAAGCGGAAGCTCGTCTGGGGGGACTGGGGGTGAACAGGCGGTGTGGGGAGCCATAGAACAGCCCTCCCCTTCAGTGGTGTCAGCATGGAGCTCGGACATAGGCTCGCAGGGGGACAGGAGACAGGCAGCAAGCGGGGGTGCGGGCGTTAACCAGTCAGTAACGGTAGCGGTGCAGACGGAAAAAGATGGGGACGGGGTTAGATTGGATGATAGAGCCAGGGGGGAGGTGTACGTCTGCTTCGAGGGCCCCCTGGGGGCCCATCTGAAGAAAGAAGTTAGAGAGAAAATATGGAGGGATGAATATGTCGAAATATTCTCCCTCCTCCCCTTGGAGAAATTTAACCATGACAAGGGGAAGAGAACCGAATTCAAAAAGGAGGAAGAGGAGAAGCGGAGGTGGCGTCTGATCCCACAGACGTTCACTAACTGGCTCCAAGCGTTCGCCATTCTGGCAAGCGTGATTGGGGAAAAAGCGCCGGAAAATTGTTCCGGCCTTTTTTGCTACCTAGACTCGATTGGCGAAGCCTATCGGGTTTACGGTGGACAGACCTGGCTGCGATACGACGAGCAGTTCAGGCAACGTAAGGCGGTGCGTCCCTCCATTCGGTGGGACCAAAAAGATATCGGGCTGTGGCTGAGGGTGATGGCCCCGGCACGGCTAGGACATCCCTTTCAAGGAGGCGCCGGGTCTTCGGGCTCGGCCTCTACTTCCGGATCAGGACAAGGAGGGCAGGCTGGAGGGAATCGGCCCGGATTTTGTTGGCAATTCAATGAAGGCCAATGTAAATTCGGGGCGACATGCAAGTTCAAACATGCATGTTCCCATTGTAGCGCCCAGTCCCACGGGGCGGTCAGATGTTTCAAAAAAGGTCGGGGTAGAGGTGCAGGGGGTGTTCCTAAAAGGGATGACCCCAGTGAGGGTGGCAGAGATGGCACCCTTTCTAAATAAATATCCAGATAGGGAAAAGGCGGAATTACTGTTGAACGGTTTTTTAGACGGTTTTGTTATCCCACCCCCGGCTCACGCGGTCCCCTTTTCGGTTAAAAATTTGCGTTCGGCGCGGGAGCACCCGGGGGTGGTGGGGAAGAAGCTCGCGAAGGAAGTGAGGCTAGGCCGCATGGCCGGCCCCTTTTCCGAACCCCCTGTTCCAGATTTGGTGGTGTCGCCACTTGGCGTGGTGCCGAAAAAAGAGCCGAATGAGTTTCGGCTAATTCACCACCTATCCTATCCAAAAGGGTCCTCGGTGAATGACGGAATTGACCCTGACATTTGTTCAGTAGTTTATACGTCATTCGATGCGGCCGTTCGGTGGGTTAGAAAATACGGTAGGGGGGCTTTGTTGGCAAAGGTTGATATTGAATCGGCCTTTCGCCTACTGCCGGTGGCACCTGAGAGCATTAGACTACTGGGGTGTTTTTGGGAGGGAGAATTCTTCGCGGATCGCTGTTTGCCTATGGGATGTTCCATCTCATGCGCATACTTCGAGGCCTTTAGCACATTCCTCGAATGGGTGGTAAGGGATACCGCGGCAGTACAATCGGTCATCCATTATCTGGATGACTTCTTGTGCGTTGGTCCCGGGGGGTCGCCACTTTGTGCGACCCTACTGGGTACGGTCCAGTGGGTGGCAGAGCGGTTTGGTGTACCGCTGGCCCCGGAAAAAACGGAGGGCCCCACAACCTGCCTTAGTTTTTTGGGCATTTCCATCGATACAGACGCAATGGAGTGCCGACTGCCGGAAAATAAATTGCGCGATTTGCAGGGGGAGGTGCAGTTTGCGCGTTCCGCCAAAAAAGTCACGTTGCGACGTTTGCAATCCTTGCTGGGCAAGCTTAACTTTGCCTGCAGAATCATGCCTATGGGCCGGGTCTTCTGCAGGCGGATGGCGGCGGCGACGGCAGGGGTGAGCGCTCCCCATCATTTTATTAGGTTAGGATCAGGACACAAAAACGATCTGGCGGTTTGGGACGCTTTTTTGAAGCGTTACAACGGCAGGTCGGTTATGATGGCCGAAGTCAGCGAAAACGCAGACTGGGAGCTGTTCACGGACGCAGCTGGGGGGGCAGGTTTTGGGGCCTATTTTCAGGGCAAGTGGTGTGTTGGCGAATGGCCAGAACAGTGGAAGCGAGAGGGCCTGGTTCGGAACCTGGTGCTATTGGAGCTATTTCCAATAGTTGTAGCGGTGGCGCTTTGGGGGGCTCACTTTCGGGATCGAAAGGTGAGGTTTCACTGCGACAACTTGGGGGTTGTGCAGGTCATCAATAATATGACGGCCTCATCTCCCCCAGTTGTTAATTTATTGCGGCACTTAGTACTTGAAGCGCTGGCACTGAACATCTGGATAGTAGCGGTTCACGTTCCAGGAGTCCATAATTCAATTGCGGATGCTCTCTCTCGCTTTCAGTGGGAGCGGTTCCGGACGCTGGCGCCGGGAGCGGAGCAGACGGGGAGGCGGTGCCCTCAACAGCTCTGGAACGTGGTAAGCGAGCAGTGGGGGACTTGATTTCACAATCACTGGCTCGGGGGACGAGAGCGGCGTATAGCGCTGCGTGGACGGAGTGGGAGGATTGGATGGATCAATGTGGGGGGGCTTATTCGACGGATGATAGGGTAGGAATGTTATTGAGTTGGTTGGGAAGGGGTTCCAGGGAAGGGTGGACACTGGGGCGGGTTAACAGGTTTATGGCCGGGGTAGCATTTGGGTGTAAACTAAAAGGGGTAGTAGACGTGACAAAAAACTTTATTGTAAGACAGGCGTTAAAGGGTTTTAGGAGAGGGAAGGGGCGGCCAGATACGAGAAGGCCAGTGTCTTTTGGCATCTTAGAAAGGTTGGGGGGGGCCATAGACTCGGTTTGCGGGGAAAATTTTGAGCGTTTGTTGTTTAAAGCGGTTTTTTCCCTGGCGTTTTTTGGGGCTTTTCGGGTGGGAGAATTAGTTTCACCAAGCAAGGCGGTAGGGGGAGGAGTGCAGAGGGAGGACGTTAGGTTGGTGAAGGATCGACTGGAAATTTTTGTGCGACGGTCTAAGACAGATCAGGAGGGGAGGGGACAACTGGTACGGTTGGGAAAGGTCGCAGGGGCTGTTATGTGCCCGATTAGAGCTTTCAATAACTATAGTCAAGTTGCAGGGGGGGGTAGCGGTCCATTGTTTCAACACCGGGACGGGCAATTTTTGTCGCGTTTCCAATTCACGGCGGTTTTTAAGAGAGCGTTAGAGGAGGCGGGTTTTGATAGCTCGCAGTTTGGGTCCCATTCCTTCAGAATCGGGGCAGCGACGGAGGCCACGGTTCAGGGTATGGACGAGCAGGCGGTGAGAAGGATAGGGCGTTGGGATTCGGCACGATTTAGGTCATATGTACGACCACACCTGTTATAATTAAGAGTTGTAAGGTATTTAAAGAAATTAATATTTAAAAAAAAAAAAAAAAAAAAAAAAAAAAATATATATATATATAAAAAATATATAAATAAATAAAAAAAAAAAAAAAAAAAAAAAAAAAAAAAAATAAATAAAATAAAAATTTTGTTTAATAATAAAAAAGTGGATTTATTTGTCTGTGATTGGTTCTGTTTTGTTTTCTTTCAGGTTGTCCTCAAGCTTTAGTGTGGATATTAGGACACTCTTTTGTTTTTTGGGGGGCTGAGCGGGCTAGGGTTAGGTCTAACGGGAGACAGCTTCGGTTTGCTAGGAGTGAGGCGTTACTCAGGTGGATTGGGATTAGGGGGATGCTTTGGGGTAGGGTGATAGAAGAAGTGGAAAGAGGAATAGAGTTGGATAGAGTGCCGGACGTACTGGTCCTGCACGCCGGGGGGAATGATTTGGGGCAGAGACCGTTTAGAGACTTATCTAGGGACATTAGGTATGACATACTTAGATTGATGTCGTCATACCCGGGATTAAAAATAGTCTGGTCGGAGATAGTCCCCAGAAAAACGTGGAGGGGGGTGAGATCAATTAAGGGGTTAGACAAAGCCAGAATCAAATTGAACAGGGAAGTTTCACGCTTCGTTGGGCAGCGAGGGGGTTTGGCCATTAGGCATATTGATTTGGAACGGGGTATAGGCAACTACTGGAGGTCGGATGGGGTCCATCTGAACGAGATAGGGACAGATTTATGGATGGAGGGGATTCAGGAAGGAATCGAGCGAGCGTTGTTGTTGTGGCGGGCGGCGCAGGCTTGAGGGGGTCAAGCCGTGCTGGCAGTGGAGGGGTCCCGTGGAGTCAGAAAGTGGGGGTAGTAGGGGGTAACAGGGAGCTGGATAGCTTCCGTTCCCCTCGGTAAACTGTTTGTTAGAACTGTCGCCTATGGGAGTAGCAAGGCGGTGCCTTGCAGTGGTTTTGGGATGGGTTAGCCAGGTTATGGCTAGCCGTCCTCAGGGTCCGGATGAGGCGACCTGAGACGAAGTGGAGAGTGCCGGGCCCCCGTGTCTGTCGACTTGCGGCCGGGGCACTTGTAGGGAAGTAGTGTTGCCCGAGTCCGCCATGCGACGGGTGACAGGCACAACTACTTCCAGTTTTTCTGGTAAGGCGACAGTCCGGGGGTAGGGCTCCATGGGATCCCTTCCCAGGTTATCTGCGGTTAAAAAATTGGTTATTTTACTGTTGATGTTTGTTGTTTAAATAAATGTGGCTGCTGTGGCCATTAATTAATCCAATATTGGTGTTGCGTGGTTTGTAAGGTATGGAGGTAAAGGGAGGTGGGGATAGGTCACAGTGCCCGGCGACTCCGTAATACCCTAGTCAAGGAACTGCCGGAGCCGAAAAACCCAGGGTGTAGGCGGGAGGCAGGCATGACGGGGTTAACGGGGAGTGAAAGGGTTAATTGTAGAAAGCTGGGAGTAAGAGAAGGAGGGGTGAGTGGGGAGAGAAAAGAGCGGCAAGAAAGAGGAAGGGGAGGGGTTAAAATTCAAAGAGGAGCAGTTGGAGCCGAGACGTGGAAGAGTCCCACCCGCCCGCCCTGGAAGATAGGGGTTGGGGAAGGGGGGGGGCAAACTGTCATGGCAGCAGGGGGATGGAGGGGTCCCGTGGAGTCAGAAAGTGGGGGTAGTAGGGGGTAACAGGGAGCTGGATAGCTTCCGTTCCCCTCGGTAAACTGTTTGTTAGAACTGTCGCCTATGGGAGTAGCAAGGCGGTGCCTTGCAGTGGTTTTGGGATGGGTTAGCCAGGTTATGGCTAGCCGTCCTCAGGGTCCGGATGAGGCGACCTGAGACGAAGTGGAGAGTGCCGGGCCCCCGTGTCTGTCGACTTGCGGCCGGGGCACTTGTAGGGAAGTAGTGTTGCCCGAGTCCGCCATGCGACGGGTGACAGGCACAACTACTTCCAGTTTTTCTGGTAAGGCGACAGTCCGGGGGTAGGGCTCCATGGGATCCCTTCCCAGGTTATCTGCGGTTAAAAAATTGGTTATTTTACTGTTGATGTTTGTTGTTTAAATAAATGTGGCTGCTGTGGCCATTAATTAATCCAATATTGGTGTTGCGTGGTTTGTAAGGTATGGAGGTAAAGGGAGGTGGGGATAGGTCACAGTGCCCGGCGACTCCGTAATACCCTAGTCATGGAGATGATTGGCTTTTTGGGACCACCTTCTACCTATGTACCCGAGCCAAGAGATGCTAGGTAATGATCCATCCCCAATCCACACCCCCATACATGTTTTCTATGAGTGGTTAATTGTTTAAATGGCTGCTATGTAATGCTAAAATTCCCCTGCAATAACCACAACTTTCCTTTTAAAGGGGTTGTAATGCTAAGATGGTCCCTTTAATTTGCAGATCTCCAAAAGTATCTCATATGTAAATTGTGCAAAACAAAGAAAATGTTCTCTTGTAATCCTAGAGGATTCTGGGACTGTTCCTTGTTCCAGTCTTATTATTTGGTGCTGCAGCGACCCAGACCTAGGAGGCAGTCCTAGGGCTTATTTACACGAGCGTATATCGGCCGGCGTTTTTACGGCTGGTCAACACCATCTGATGCATTGGATTCCAATGCGTCAGATCACACAGGCATATTCCCGCGGCGTAAAAGCGCCTGGACGGCACTTTTATCCCGGGCAGGAAGGATAGTCCTGGAACTATCTTCCTGGCCAGACTACGGTCGCTGCCATAGACTCCTATGGGAGCCAATGACAGTGGCCGGAGATGGGAAGTGGGAGGGAGTTTAGCAGCGTGACTGCTAAACTCCCTCCCTCTTGTTCTCTCTGCCCCTTGCCGCTGTTCCAGTGGGAGGGGTGAGAGCTCAGCCTGCCCCCTTCCATTGCAAACAGTGGCAAGGGGCAGAGAGGTGGCGGGAGTTCAGCACACTAGCTCTCGCCCTGTCCCGCCTCCTCCCCTTGCAAAGAGTCGGCGAGGGGGAGGGAAGGGGGAGACAGCTTAGCAAAGCTGTCTCCCCCTCAGTACATTACAAGTGGAGTAAAATGAAAGAAAACCCCAAATTCCGCCATCTTTTGGTACGTCTTGTTTTTACGGCGCATAAACTGTAGCAAAAATGACATGATCATTTTATTCTATGAGTCAATACGATTACTACGATACCAAACTTATGTAGTTTTTTTTTTGCTATACTACTTTTATTTTTTTTCAAAGACATTTTATTTTTTAAAATTATTTTCTGCCACCATCTTCTGCATGCAATAACTTTTTTATTTTTCCATTCGCATAGTTGTGCAAGGGCTCATTTCTTGCGGAACGTCTTGTAGTTTGCAGTAGTACCATTTTGGGATACATACAACGTTTTGATCACTTTTTATAGCACTTTTTCTTGGAGACAGAATGACCAAAAAAGCGCATTTGTGGAGTTCTTAATTTTTTTTTTTCGGACAACGTTCACCGTGCGGGGAAAAAAATGCATTACTTTGATAGACCGGACTTTTACGAATGCAGCAATACCAAATATGTATTTTTGTTTTAGGATTTTGATTCTTTTATTCAATCTAACCAATGACCTGTAAAGACACAGTTCATTAATTACAACTTACTGGTGGATGATCCGCAGTGTTTCCGCCACGTGGAAACATACCCTATATTTTACATAAACCTACACTTATAGTGTTCAGTCAGCACGCAGTGTGTAACAGCAATTCCGAAATTGTTGCGCAATCACTTTTGTTATTCTTTTTATTAAGAATGGTTTATGGCGAGAATACTAGATTAATTGTATAGGCAGATTTCCAAAAAATACAATACAACTGCAATTGGATTACTTTATAACATACATAACTGGAAAACCTTACGTGGCAGAGAAAAACGGATATCATATTTGAATTGAACTCACTAAAGTTAATATAAGCTGCCAATCTGTTACAAAAATTGTGTTGCACAGTATAATAAAATAATCAAATTAGGTAGTTGTTGTAACCTGCTACCCGCGAAGTCGGGTATGGGAAAATGTTAGTTTGTCGTGATGCCTCTCCATATATGGGTAGAGACCCATTCCGGACAAAGATAATAGTCTAAAAATTGGAGAAATAAACAATAATGGGGATAGTAGTGCTTGTTCCTGAGGCCTCGGTCACACCGGCGTTTTTTCGCGCGATTTGCGGATCGCATAACGGATGCGCATCCACAAATCGCGTGACCGGGGGTGACGATTCGCTGAAAAATCTGCACCTAGCAGCGTTTTCAGCTAAACGGCCCAGCGCTGCCCGCTATCCTCTGCCACAGCTGTGGCAGAGGAGAACGATGTTCGCCCATTGAATTCAATGGAGCCGGCAATACAGCCGGCTCCATTAAAAGCAATGGGCTGCCGGCAAGCGCTGGATGAATTTTCGGGGAAGGGCTTAAAATATAAGCCCTTCTCTAAAACCATCCTGAAAATATACTCACCTTTTTCCTGCAGCCGGAGTTCAGCCGCGTCCGGCCGGCAGTTCTCCTGAACTGCTCTCTGTAGTAGTCAGCAGGCGGAGATTTAAAATCCCCGCCTGCTGAATGAGCTGCCTTTGATTGGTCACAGCCCTCACCAATCAGAGGCAGCTCTCACTCACCCATTCATGAATTCATGAATGGGTGAGTGAGTGCTGCCTCTGATTGGCTGAGCGCAGGGACCAATCAGAGGCAGCTCTCAGCTGTCTTTCATCCGTAGCTTTGGGTGGATACCCACTGGCGTTTTATTCTCTCTTGCGCTGCGATAGCAAGTGAAAACACTCGCCTTGCAGCAAAAGAAAAACGCTGGAATATCGCCAGTGCTTCTAATGGGGCCAGCGGCAGCAGCGCTAGCCCCATTGAAAACATAGGGAGAATACCGCGAACTTCTGCCACAGCTGTCACAGCTGTGGCAGAAGTGCAGCATGCTATCCAATTGCTTTCAATGGGGTCGGCGCTGCTGCCTTCCCCATTGAAAGCAGTGGTTTGTGGCAACCCCCGCAGTATGATTTTCGGGGAAGGGCTTGAAATATAAGCCCTTCCCTGAAAATCATCATTAGCTGGATAAAAAAGAAAAAATTTACTCACTTCTCTGCCACTCAGACGCGTCCTCCGGCTGGCTCCCCTGCACTGCTGTCCAGCACTTTCAGCAGGCGGGGATTTAAAAATCCCCGCCTCCTGAAAGGGCTGTGCTGATTGGCTAAGTGCTCAGCCAATTACAGCCTGCGCTTAGCTATTCATTCATTAATAACTTAGTGCTGGCTGTAATTGGCTGAGCGCTCAGCCAATCAGCACAGCCCTGAAAGTGCTGGACAGCAGTGCAGGGGAGCCAGCAGGAGGACACATCTGAGCGGCGGAGAGGTGAGTAAATTTTTTTATGGTTTTTTAACCAGCTAATGATGACCCCATTGAAAGTAATAGGATAGCATGCTGCACTTCTGCCACAGCTGTTACAGCTGTAGCAGAAGTCCGGGGTATTCTCCTTATGATTTTAATGGGGCTAGCGCTGCTGCCGCTGGCCCTATTGCAAACACTGGCGATATTTCAGTGTTTTTCTTGCGCTGCAAGGCGAGTGTATTCACTTGCTCTCGCAGCACAAGAGAGAAGAAACGCCAGTGGGTGTCCACCCTTTGTCTAACACTGTGCATAAAATTCACTGACTTGGTTCCTCCCTTTTCTCTTCTGTTTCCCTTTTCTCTCTCCTCCATTGTCTCTCCAGCATAAACTTGGCGTGTTACTACTCACTCTTAGATGTTATAGCTCCCCATCACACTGACTCCTGTAGATGTTCCCTTTGTTCCTCCCCAGTCTCTATCTTTGGGCTGTCTTCTCTCCATGAACTCCAGGACTAGTCTTCCTCCAGGCGTGCCAGAACTAGACTAGTTAACCCTGCCCAAGCTCTACCTTTTATACCTTTCTTCTCCACCAATCCTAAACTTGGAGAAATCTGACTATCCGATCCCAAGCTAGCTAGGGGTGACTGACAGATGCAAGAGCAGGTTAGAGTGTACTGTGTACAGTCATGCAAGGTTAGATAGTAGGAACACCACAATTTAACACTTTCCTTACCATTTAAAGAAATATACACATAATTACACATAATTATAGATGTTTACACACAATTTACATTAAGTAAGTACTCTGGGATACTGTAGTGGTTTTACCCTAATCTTTCTTTTTGCTTTCTATTTTAGATATGCAGGAAAACGAGAAGAGACCAATATGGCTATAATTGTAGTGGATCATGTGTCTGGCTATGTTCCAGATGAGGACACTGTGGAAGAGGTCAGAAATAAGTAGACTAATGTTCTATGGTTAAAGGGGTTTCTGAGACTTAAAAGAAGTTAAAATGGGCTAAAATTAATAAGAATTGAATAGTCACCTATCCCAACCACTCCCTGTCACTGCTGTCCAGGTGCCTGTAGCGTGAAACTTAGAAGAAGCGGCAGGTGGCCATGTGCCATTCATTGTGCACATGACCTCACAGTCATTTACAGGCTTCACTGGCTATGGAACAATCACCATTGAAGCCTGTAGGTCGCTGAGCAGTCATGTGCATAATGTATGCTAGGTGGCTGACCAACACTTCTTCCAGTTTTCAGCTGCCATGTCTTTGATTCTAGCCTTTATAATAAACCATTATCCCTCATCAACAACTCAGCTGGAAAACTGTAGTCCAAATCAACCAACCAAATGTGAGCTTTATTTATTTTGTGAGAGCAAGATTTGTCATATAAAGAGTGATCTGATTAGTTGTTAAAGGCAACACGAATTTCCTGGGTTGACCCCTAAAAATTAACTTTTATTGAGATACTATTAAAAAGCCTCAAAGAACAAAACAAACACAAAAGTGGGAGAGAGAAGTGGGGAACCTAATAAGGAACCCACTGTCTCTTCCAACCAAACAGCAGTAATTCAGTTAGTGAGATGGAGAACTGTAAACCGCTTTAGTTTGAAACAATTGTTGATTCCTCTGCCTCAGTGATCTACCTTAAAGGCAACACGGGTGACAAAGCCAACTTCACTACAGTTTTCAAATTTGTTGCAAGAAGAAATCTAGACCTTGTCTTCAACTGTGCATCATATAGGGAAGGTGCAGGGAATCCCAGTGCACAGGTGGCTAAGGAGTAATTCCAAAGCATAAAACTGAAATGCAGCCCCAAAATGAGGATAAAAATCCTTTGTATTAGATCATTAAAAACAGTTTCACTGCCAAAGAATACCAACAACCTACGCATTTGAAGCTTTACTGCCCTTAGTCATGGCACAGCAGTTCATAATCATGTTGCGTCCTTAGGCCGTACAACCTCAATAATACAAACAAAAGGCACAACTGTGCAAAGGAAACAAAGCTAAGGGGAATTCTCTCCCTATAGTACCCTAACCCGGGAGAGGGCCCTGCCTACTCGGCGGACCGATCGCTCTGAAAAGTGCGAGCCCGCACGCATGCCTAGGCCACTGACAAGTCCCTGTGAGGGAGCCCTAGCACCAAAGAAAGGAAAAACAAATAACTAAATAAAGCAGAAAAGGACTTAGCTGGAGTAGAGGAGCCCCAGCCAGGTGCTGACTGACGTTACTACTGCAACTATCACGCCCCTCAGCTCCAGGAGAAGCAAGGACACACCCAAAACCTGGTCTGGCCTGCAAGCCCGGTGCAGGCCTCAGAACGGCTGCAACAGTACCTCCCCTTCTAGGAGGGGCCCCAGGACCCTTAGGACCAGGACGACCAGGGTTTAATCTATGAAAAATTTTTACCAGCCGATCTGCATGAACAGCCGCTGCAGGAACCCATGACCTCTCTTCTGGGCCATAACCATGCCAGTGCACCAGGTACTGCAGGGAATTCCTGACTAGACGGGAGTCCAGAATGCGACTGATTACAAACTGCTCCTCCTCATCCACTAGCACAGGGGCCGGGGGTGGTGAGTCATTCCCAGAATCAATGAGTCTTTTGAGCAGAGATTTATGGAACACATTGTTGATTTTCATCATGCTGGGAATTTCTAACCGGAAGGCCACTGCGTTAATCTTTTCAATTATTTTAAACGGACCGATAAATCGTGGGCCCAGTTTAGCGGATGGTTGTTTGAGTTTTATATTTCTGGTAGACAACCACACCAAGTCTCCAACACAGAATCCCGCCCCCTTAGAGCGGTGACTGTCTGCAACTCGCTTGCTGTGCCGAACGGATCGCTGTAAATTTTTCTGGACCTCCGCCCACCCGGCCTCAATATCGGAACAAAACTCATTTGCTCCTGGTACCTCCGAAACCCTCTTGGAAAGGGGGCCAAAACATGGGTGAAATCCATAGTTACAAAAGAACGGTGAGGTCCCCGTAGCCTCCAGTGGTCTATTGTTTAGAGCAAACTCGGCTAGTGGTAAGAACTTCGACCAGTCCTCCTGATTTTCTGAGGCATAACAACGTAGATACTGCTCCAGGTTCTGATTACACCTCTCCGTTTGCCCATTGGTCTCAGGATGGTATGCCGAGGAAAACGAAAGCCGGACACCCAAACAAGAGCAGACTATTCGCCAAAAACTAGACACAAATTGTACGCCGCGATCTGAGACTATATTCGCTGGCAAACCATGTAGTCTAACGATGTGGCAAATGAACAAACTTGCCAACGTCTTGGCATTAGGTAAACCGGGGAGTGCCACAAAATGGCACATTTTACTAAACCGGTCCACTACCACTCACACAACCGTGTTGCCATCAGAAGGTGGTAAATCCGTAATGAAGTCCATGGACAAATGCGTCCATGGTCTCTTAGGAATAGGCAGCGGCACTGCGGGATGACTTGGTTCTGGCACACACCTCACAAGACGAAACAAAACTGAACGTATCCAGTCGTAATGACGGCCACCAATAGGTTCTCGAGAGTAACTTACAGGTATTATTAATGCCCGGCCAACACCGAACTGTGAATCTGGGCCAGCACCTGTAACCTGAGAACAATCACATTTTGCTCTACTGGCTAACACGGTACCAGATCTTTGTTTTCATTATACTTAGATGAACCGGAACAAAAAGCTTCCCAGCCGGAAGATTTGACGGGGCCAATTTTTGTGCTTTATGGACTTGCTCCTCTAACTCTAATGACACTGCCGACACCACCACCCCTTCAGACAGGATAGGGGCAGTGGGTTCCTCAGAAACCACTGGAAGAAAACTTCTGGAAAGAGCATCGGCCTTCACATTCTTCCAGCCTGGGCGATATGTAACTAAAAAATTGAAACGGGAAAAGAAAAGCGACCAGCGTGCCTGTCTGGAGTTAAGTCTCTTGGCAGATTGCAGATATATGAGGTTTTTGTGATCCGTGAAAACCGTTACTTTGTGTCGTGCCCCCTCTAAAAAATGGCGCCACTCCTCGAATGCCCATTTAATCACCAGCAATTCCCTGTCCCCAATGTCATAATTTCGCTCCGAAGACGAAAATTTACGGGAGAATGCACACGGGCGGAGATCTTGCAATGTCTCCGTTTCCTGAGATAGAACTGCTCCAACCCCCACCTGAGAGGCGTCGACCTCAACAACAAAGGGCCTGGAAGAATCTGGCTGCACCAGAACCGGAGCAGTAGCAAAACACCTCTTCAATCTCTGAAATGACTGCATAGCTTCCGTCGACCATTTAGTAGGAAAGCACCCATTCTTAGTCATATCAGTGAGAGGTTTAACTATCACCGAAAAATTCCTAATGAATCTACGGTAATAGTTGGCGAACCCCAAGAACCTTTGTAAGGCCTTCACATTTTCTGGTAGGACCCAATCCTGTACAGCTCGGACCTTCTCAGGATCCATCATGAACCCCTCGTGGGTAATTATATGCCCCAAAAATGTGATCTCTTTTACAGCAAACACACACTTTTCTCTTTTGGCGAACAAACAATTCTCACGCAAAGCTTGGAGGACCTGGCGAACATGAGAAACATGGGACTCGAAATCCGGAGAAAAGATCAAAATATCACCCAAGTATACTAGTACAAATCTGCCCACAAATTGAGAGAGAACCTCATTGATCAAGGACTGGAATACAGCAGGGTCATTAGTGAGACCAAAAGACATCACCAGACACTCAAAATGCCCCTCTGGGGTATTAAACGCAGTCTTCCACTCGTCCCCCTCCCTAATCCGGATTAAATTATATGCCCTGCGCAAGTCCAGTTCGGAAAACCAGTTGGAGCCATTTAACTGTGAAAACAGATCCGGAATAAGGGCGCCCACCCACTGGCGTTTGCGATTTTCGTGCGTGAAAAACGCAGCGTTTTCGCTGCGTTTTTCCCGCGTTTTCCGCGGCATTTTTTTGTCTTGTTTTCGCGGCTTTTCCATTAATTTCCATTGACTTTCATGGGTGCATTAGGAGAAAAATAAGGACACATATGCAACTGACAGTTCCTATGTTAAAAATCGCAACGCAACGCAAAAAAAAACGCCAGTGGACAGGAGTACATTCAATTCTAATTGCTCTTGAGAAAAAACGCAAAACGCAAAGAAAAAAAAATCGCCAGTGGGTGGGCGCCCTAAGGGGGAGAGGGTATGGATTGCGTTTCGTGATTTTGTTCAAATCCTTAAAGTCAACACAGGGACGTAACCCGTCATCTTTTTTCTTTACAAAAAAGAAACCAGCTGCTAGTGGGGAATTAGATGGTCGTATATGATTCCTTCTCAAGCTGTCCTGGATATAATCTTTGAGCGCCTGTCTCTCAGGGTCCGATATGTTGAACATGCGACTCTTGGGGTACTTGCAGTCAGGGAGAAGTTCAATGGCACAATCCCCCTGTCTGTGCGGTGGTAATTTGTCTGCCCCTTCTTGGGAAAACACATCCGAGAAGTCAGTGATAAATTCAGGCAACTCCTCTGCCTGAATGAAGGCTATATTAGCAGAAATGCAACCGGACAGACAACCAGGGCTCCATTTAACAATGTCCCCCTTTTCCCAGTCCACTACTGGGTTGTGTAAGCACAGCCAGGGCAACCCCAGAACTACTTGCGTAGGGAGGGATTCCATGACATAGTGTTATACATTCTGTGTGGAACAGCCCAATCTTTAAATGGACATTAGGTACACAAAAGCTCAGCTTTCTCTGAGATAGTGGAGCAGCATCAATGGCGGACACAGGGATGGGAGAATCCAAAGCACTCATCTCTAAGCCTAAATGTTTGACAGTCTCCTGATGTATTAAATTAATACTAGCTCCACAATCCAAAAAGACTCGTATGAGACTGTCAACCCTGCCACAACGAATTTCAGCGGGAAGTACCAGCCTGGAAGAGGATACCCAAGCAATCTGATGGCCTAGAGGAACCTTCCCTCTAACCTCCAGTCCATCTAGTTTTTCCCACTGGGCATTATGACGTGGGCAAAACTGAGCCATATGACCTGTACGATTATAGACAAAGCATCGGCCATTAAACTGTACCGTCCTTCTCCTCCTAACCCCGCCAGCCAGAGACCCCAGCTGCATGGGCTCTTCCATACCTGTAGGTAGGAGGTCGGGATCCGTAGACTGTTCCTGATGCCTCTCCCTGATCCGTCTCCCAACTTTAGTAGCCAGAAACATGGCCTCATCCAGACTGTGAGGTACTGGATGTCCTACCAGTACGTCCTTGATCTCATTGGACAGACCACAATGGAACTGGCTCTTTAAAGCAGGGTCATTCCACTGAGTTTCTGCTGCCCAACGTCGAAACGTAGCACAGTAATCCTCAACAGTGGAATCTCTCTGTCGTAAGCATCTGATATTTCCCTCAGCCACCGCTATCTTATCGGGGTCGTCATAAATAAGACCTAAAGCAGCAAAAAAGTTATCCACTGAGGTCAGAGCCTCAGACGTCGGGGGTAATGAAAACGCCCATGTCTGCGGCGCCCCCTGCAGTCTGGACATTACAATGCCCACCCTCCGGGAGTCGTCCCCTGAAGAGCTAGGATGGAGTCTGAAATAGAGCTTACAGGCCTTTCGAAAGGATCCGCATTTCTGCCTATCACCAGAAAAACGGTCCGGTAGCTCAATCTTTGGTTCCTTGCTGGGAACCTGCAGTGTAAGTTGTCGCTGTTTAATCTCAGCGACCTCCGCAGCCAGCGTGCCAAGCTGGTGCAACAAAATCTCAAGGGGATTCATGTTAACAGCACAGAATCTCCCTGAGTAGGTAAGGGCTGGTCAACCTGTTGCGTCCTCAGGCCGTGCAACCTCAATAATACAAACAAAAGGCACAACTGTGCAAAGGAAACAAAACTAAGGGGAATTCTCTCCCTATAGTCCCCTAACCCGGGAGAGGGCCCTGCCTACTCGGCGGACCGATCGCTCTGAAAAGTGCGAGCCCGCACGCGTGCCTAGGCCACTGACAAGTCCCTGTGAGGGAGCCCTAGCACCAAAGAAAGGAAAAACAAATAACCAAATAAAGCAGAAAAGGACTTAGCTGGAGTATAGGAGCTCCAGCCAGGATGTGTTCCTCCGTCGCTGTCCAGCCGCAACTGAAGCATTGACCAGCACAGGGGTCAATGCTAGCACAGTTTAAATAGGAGCCAAGCTACTCAGCACCAGGTGCTGACTGACGTTACTCCTGCAACTATCACGCCCCTCAGCTCCAGGAGAAGCAAGGACACACCCAAAACCTGGTCTGGCCTGCAAGCCCGGTGCAGGCCTCAGAACGGCTGCAACACATGTTATAGTAAAGGGGATACTTCGTGTAATTTTAGTGCCGGATTTCACATATATCTTCTGAGATACTACTGTATGTTGAAGATCCAGGCTGCAGCTACACATACCACTATCCTCCTAGTTTCATTGCCATTGTGTCTACTATTGAGGGCAAAGCATGATCCACACTGACAGGATTATTAAAAGGTTATTCCCATCTAGGCTTTTCATAGCGGAGATGGGAAACCATTGCTACGGCTACTGGCACGTAGCATAGAAAGAGCTACGGCTAAGAGCTGAGCACTTCGCACGGCACCGTTTCTGTAGCTTTCATTGTTATGAATGGGAACTATGGAAATAGCATAGTATGCTGTGCCACACTGTTTCCATAGTTCCCTTTCACTTCAATGAGAGCTATCTAAATAGCGCAAGGCATTTTCGGAAAGATGGTCAGAACAGAGCTCCAGGTCTTCCCGTCTCAGCCATTGCTTATGTACATTGTCAGTATTTTGATTTTAACTCTATCAATGAACTCTATGAATCATGCCGGCATCGCTATGCTATTTGGGTAGCATGCCGTTTGCTATGCAGTACGCAAATAGTGTAGCGCCACATTATCTCAGTAGCGTGCTAACACAAGATGCGTTAATGCTGCTACAGCTGTATGATCTGAAGATTTTTGGTCCCTTATTGCTATATGATACCCTTCAAGAACTGACATTTACACGACATGTCCTTTCATTTTGCTTAGATGAAGAAACATCCTCTAGTGGAAAAAACAGAAATTTCAGCGCAAAACCTCACTATATACCTGAAGAAGGTAAGACACAAATCCATCTTGTAAAATAATTGGCCTTTTTATGGAGAATGTTTTTTTGTTTTAAATTAGATTTATTTATTAAACTCCAAATCACAAACAAACTTTGGTCTCATATATGTTAAAAGTGAGAGGACCATCATATCCAGCTTTTCATAAACTTTTATTACAAACATATGAGCTGTTTAAAGGGAGTCTGTCAGCTGGAACATACTGTCCAAACTGCCGGCATCATGTTATAGAGCCGGAGGAGCTGAGCAGATTGTATGTAGTTTATGGGGAAAGATTCAGTAGGACTCGTATTATATTCATTTACATCTCCGGTCCAATAGTGACTGTGAACCACTGTACAAACAGGAGATGTCTGTTAATCACTGATGGGAGCGCCTACTGGACTCTTCAGCTCAGAAGGAGCAGAGATGTAAATGAATAAAATACAAGTCAGGGCTCCTTCACGGGGCGTATGTGTTTTTACGCGCACCTCAGTGCAACATATTTGCTTTATGAATGAAGATTTGTTGCATATGTATTGGCGCAGTTTATGGTTTTTTTGCGCGTGCCAGACTTGTTCAATTATGCGCAGCAGATGGACCCGCCTTCATTTAAATGGCGATTGAGCCTAATGAGTTCTAGACGTGTTCTTTTTTTCACTGAATTGCGCATTTGTGCACTTCCCATACACTTCTATGTGGATCTTTAGTCCGCAAAGAAAATAGAGCAGGTCCTATTTTTTGTGCATGTGATAAATGCGCACTTAAAAAAAAAAAAGAAATGTGAATGAACCTATTGAAATCAATATGTTCTGCTCTCTGCATAGTGTACGTGCTAATACACCCGGGTAAAGGAACCATTTATACTTAATCTTTCCCCATAAAACTATGCTCAGCTCCTCCTGCTCTATAAAGCCTTGGTCAGACGAGTGTTATTTTTTGCACACCTATGTGTGGCAAAAAAATGCGCTGTATGAATGTGCAAAGTGCACGTGACCAAAGCGCCGTGCTACTGGAGCAGCTGTGCTTGTAGAAGCGCAGCTGCTCTACCAAGGTCCCCTCATCACTGAACACTGTGCCTGCACTGTCACAGTGTTCAGTGATGAGGGGACTGCAGCGGGGATGAAAGAATCCCCTGCCACAGCTGTGGCAGAGGATCGCAGTGTTCTCCCATTGCTTTCAATGGGGCCGGCCCTGCTGCCACCCCATTGAAAGCAAAGGGATGTAGGCAACCCTTGCAGTTATTTTTGGGGAAGAGCTTGAAATATAAGGCCTTCCCTGAAACTAAGCTCTTGCTGAATGAAAACATTGTAAAAAATTAATATATTACCTAGCAGGCACTTCTTCTCTCTGGCTCCCCGGCAGTGTTCTTCAGCATTTTCTTCTGGCCAGTTAAAGGCAGCACTTCCAGGTGGTAGGGATTTTTAAATCCCCGGCCAAAAGAAAATACTGAAGAACACTGTCAGAGAGCCAGAGAGAAGAAGCGCTGGAGCCCTGATAGTGCTGCTAGGTAATGTATTCATTTTTTAATTTTTTAATTTAGCAAGGGCTTATTTTTAGGGAAAGGCTTATATTTCAAGCCCTCCCCCGAAAAATCACTGGGGGGTTGCCTGCATCCAATTGCTTTCAATATTGTAAAGAATTTTGCCGATATATTTTTTCTCATTTTTCACCATCTATGTTTAATCCTTTCCAAAACAGTATCAGAGCTCATCCGACATTGAGATTTCCCTGAATAGCTCTCATGTCAGGTGAGGTCCAACACATGTTTCTAACACTGTGCAGAACAGAGCTCCGATGTCAGAGCTCTCTTCTGCATAGTGCTATAAATATATGCCATATACATTGCATGTAGTTATAGGATGCCTCTGTATGGCACTGGATTATAGAGATATATATCATTAGAGAAATTAGAAACAAATAGTCTTATTATAAAAATGTATGTAATATCAATATACGCATATTTACAGGATTATTACAATCTTCCTGATGTGAAACTCATAACTCACGTTTAATTTTCAAAAAATTGCTAAGAAAATCATCATGACTGCTCATTTTTATGCGTTTTTGTTGAGTAATTCCAAGGAATCCACAATGGTCTTTCCCATCCAAAATAAGTAAGAGCTGGGGAGTACGCGGGTAGCAGGGAAATTGGATCTAAAAGGCTTAAAACAAAATCCTAAAATCTGGCATTTTCGCACTGAGTATAGAGTTTAGTACTAGTCTATCACTTCCTCTAGTTAATAGATCAGCCTCTCCTATACATGAAGATATTTTATTCATTCTGTTTGGCTCTTTTGCAGCTCACTCATAAAACCGTAAACCTTAACTTTTCTATGGAACGGGAAGCTCATGTAGAGAATCTGCAGCCTGCTAATGTTCTAGTTTATGATTACTATGATCCAGGTATGTGCAAATATTCAGCCATTCAGTCATGTACAGAAGTAGCAAATGGTAACTTGACATTTAAAGTGTTCTCGTAATTCAAAGCCAACGTATCACAATGCTGTAAATCGAGTTTTCACAATGTACCAGTCATATTAACGATTGCTACATGGGATTTTCCAAAATTCTGTTCAACTGATAAAATGATTTCACAGTAATTTCAATAGACTCTTTACTGTTGAACTGATGGTTCCATTTGGTATACACTTGTGAAAAGTACCTTTTATAGCCAGATCAGCCTGATATAGCCTACTAATGCACATGGGTGGATTTTTGCTGCGGAATCCAATAACTTGCTATTGAAAAATGAATTTTCATGCACACACCAGAAACCAATTGCGGTTTCCGCTCGCGGATGAAAAATCGCAGCATTCTCCATTTTCCTGTGATTCCTGCATGGACGGCTTCCATTGAAGTCAATGGAAGCTGTCCGATCCACACCCCGTCCAAAAAGCAGGAGTTTAAAAAAACAAAACAAAACTGTACTGCGGATGTCCAATGACGAGCTTTGCAGACCATCCACAGTACCGATGGAGATCAAGAAGGGCAGATACATGCGGACGCTGGGCGGATTCCGTGCGGGATTCCACATCTGGCCAATGTGCATTTGGCCTTATTGCAGGTCATTTTGGAACAACTAGTTATTTTGACTTAACCCCTTCCCGCTCCAGGACGTACCGGTACGTCCTGGGAGCCTGGTA
The DNA here is from genome assembly GCF_035609145.1 of Eleutherodactylus coqui. NCBI lineage: Eukaryota > Metazoa > Chordata > Amphibia > Anura > Eleutherodactylidae > Eleutherodactylus > Eleutherodactylus coqui. The sequence goes on from NC_089840.1 coordinate 243,822,475, forward strand.
CTTCCCGCAACAGGACGTACCAGTACGTCCTGGGGATAGCACGAGATCACATAAGATCCCGCGCTATCCCGCAGCGGGATACAAAAAGTTGAACACACTCTTTATTTTGTATGACAAAAAGCGTTAAAAAAAAACGCTAAAAAACAGGCAAAATGCTAATTTTTAGCATTTTGCCTCCCAAAAAATGCAATAAAAGTGATCAAAAAGCCGTACATTTGCCAAAATTGTACCAATAAAAACTACATCTCGTCTCGCAAAAAATAAGCCCTTATAGAGCTCCGTACACAGAAAAATAAAAAAGTTACAGGACTTTGAATGCAGCTATAGAGAAAAAAAAAAAAAAAAATTCCAAAAAAAAGGGGGTTTTATTGCAAAAAAGTGTAAAAACCTAAAAAAAATATAACAATTTTGGTATCGTTGTTACCGTACCGACCCGCAGAAAAAATTTAGCGTGTCATTTATGCTGCATGATTAACGCTGTAAAAAAAAGAAAAAGAAATCTATGGCAGAATTGATGCGTTTTCGCTCCCTGTTATCATAAAAAAAAAATTTAAAAAATTTACGATATTGTCTATGTACCCAAAAGTGGCACCGATAAAAACTACAGCTCGCCACGCAAAAAACAAGCCCTTATACGGCCGCGTCCACAGAAAAATAAAAAAGTTATGGCTTTTGAAAAATGGAGATGGAAAAATACCAAAAAAATCGCTTGGTCCTCAACGCCAAAATAGGCCATGTCATTAAGGGGTTAAATCCCTCTGTCGGTCTGTTGCTGAGTTATTCATTATACGTTTCTATTCCAGTTGAGCGTACATCGGGTGATTATAATCCCCCCTGCTATTCAGGTAAGAAATGACCCTGATTATCTTGTCTTTTGGTATATCATCAGAGGTCTGACACTTTGTTTTCTGAGACTATTTATCAATAATATAACTTGTAACTCTGCCTCTAGTCCCATTCCCTCTGCCTCTTGTCCTGTGAGATTATTGCTAACTCAAAGAGGCAGAGGGAATGGAACTGAGAGACAAATGTTTGAGTTTTATGATACTTCAACTCCAATGTAAAGGAAAAGTCCACTTATCGTCAAGCTTTTCAAAAACAGTCTACTAGCCTAAATTTAAATTAGTTCCCCAACTGTGAAAAGCAGTATACTACAGATTATATCATATGGGTTCTTAATACAGTAATAATACAAACCCATGTGGCCTTCACCAAAGATGACTAACTAAGGTATAATATAATGCGGAATTAAAGGTGTATTTTAAAGAAAAAATATTTTTCCATGTTTTCACCCATCTGCTGGATGGGTGAAAACTAATAGATCGTTGGGGGTCCGACTGCTTGAACCCCCACCAATTCTTAGCATAGGGGAGTTCTGTTCTCTCCTTTCTCTCAATGCAGGGTTGCTTCTCTGTAGTTCTTTAACGTCACAGCAAATGGACCACTGGTCACACATACACAGCCACAGCTCCATTAATTTCATTGCGGCAGACAGTGATAGCTGAGCGCTATACTTGCTATGTTCGTTAGCCCCATTAGGATGAATGGGGACACAGCGTGCATGCGTGATGTCGCTCCATTCATTTCAATGGGACTGACTGAAATAAGCAAGTGCTTTGTACGGAGCTCTCTCTGTCTGCTCCAATGAAATTAATAGAGCAGTTTTCATTGTGACTTTACAGAAATCGAGAGGAACACGAGTTCCCTGTTCTCCGGATCAGTGGGGTACCAGCGGTCAGACCTCCACTGATCTATCAGTTTTCACCCATCCAGCAAATGGGTGAAAACTTGGAAAAATATTTACTCTCCCTTGGAAATACCCTTTTAAGAGCTTAGATGGAGAAATATGAGGCACATCCTAAGTTTCAAGAAGCCCTGTGTGAGGTATGATAAGAAGAAAAAGAGATGTAGAAAAAGCAGCAACAATAAGTAAAAGTGCAACGGGAAGAAAACAAAAGGAGAAAGAAAACGGTGGGTGGTAGAAAAAAAAGAAAGAATAGGAAAGCAAAGGGTTAAAGGGAAGCTAAGCTTATGGGCTGAAAGAAAGTGACCCGTGGAGTCAGGGAATGTAAGTGTTTTACTTATCTTCTCCTTCGCTCCCCCGTTGTCAATGCTAGAATGCATTGAGCGACTCGCTAAGTAGTCCGCTTATAACATAATAAATCCCACAAGCTCACAAGAGAATATTCATGTTATGCTGTCATATCGATGTTTTGCAAAAATCACGGCAAAAACATAATATGTCTGCAAAGTATGAATATACTTAACAATTCTATCGCCATAGTACAGAGCCACTGGGAATCCGTGTGCGGTCATACATGGCTCTGTCATGTGCATGAAGCCTTAAGGCCTCATGTCCACGGGGAAAATCAGGCCCGCTATGGATTCTACATGGAGAATCCGTAGCGGGTCCCTCCTGCCCCGCAGACATGAGCGCTGAAAATAAGAATAAACTTACCCACAGCGGACCGGGCACGTCTTCTTTTCTTCACGGCCGGATCTTCTTACTTCTGCCGGCGGATGTGCACATCCGCCGGGCACATCCGCCGGGCCGAAGAAGGAAGATTCGGCCGTGAATAACTTACCGCTGCGGGTAAGTTATTCTTATTTTAGGTCTCCCGCGGATCCGGACGGCTTCCATAGACTTCAATAGAAGCCTGCGGGAGACCCGCACGAAAATGGAGCATGTCCATTTTTTTCATGCTCCATTTTTTTTTAATACACTTTTATTGACCATCCGCGGGTATTTATCTATTTAAAATACCCCCGCCAGCTGAAAAGGCTGTATCTCATTGGCTGAGCGCAATCAGCCCATGACAAGGGGACTCCCTGTGGGGAATATTTACATGGCAGCAGTGGAGAGGTTTGTGTGTGTGTGTGTGTGTGTGTGTGTGTGTGTGTGTGTATATATATATAAATATATATACAATTGCTTACAATGTTGCTTACAATTATTAGCAATGTAAAACATACTCACTCCACAGGCCACTGACATTCATATACAACATTGGTTATTATTAGAGATGAGCGAACACCAAAATGTTCGGGTGTTCGTTATTCGTAACGAACTTCCCGTGATGCTCGAGGGTTCGTTTCGAACAACGAACCCCATTGAAGTCAATGGGCGACCAGAACATTTTTGTATTTTGCCGATGCTCGCTAAGGTTTTCATGTGTGAAAATCTGGGCAATTCAGGAAAGTGATGGGAATGACACAGTGACGGATAGGGCAGGCGAGGGGCTACATGTTGGGCTGCATCCTAAGTTCACAGGTCCCACTATTAAGCCACAATAGCGGCAAGAGTGGGCCCCCCCCCCTCCCAACAACTTTTACTTCTGAAAAGCGCTCATTAGCATGGCATACCTTTGCTAAGCACCACACTACCTCCAACAAAGCACAATCACTGCCTGCATGACACTCCACTGCCACTTCTCCTGAGTTACATGCTGCCCAACCGCACCCCCTCCCCCCCACAGCGCACACCAAAGTGTCCCTGCGCAGCCTTCAGCTGCCCTCATGCCACACCACGCTCATGTCTATTTAGAATTGCGTCTGCCATGACGAGGGACCGCAGGCATACACTGCAGAGGTTGGCACGGCTAGGCAGCGACCCTCTTTAAAAGTGGCGGAGCGATAGCCCACAATGCTGTACAGAAGCAATGAGAAATAGAATCCTGTGCCACCGCCATCTGGAGCTGCACACGTGGGCATAGCAATGGGGAACCTATGTGCCACACACTATTCATTCTGTCAAGGTGTCTGCATGCCCCAGTCAGACCGGGCTTTTTAATTCATAGACACAGGCAGGTACAACTCCCTATTGTGAAGTCCCTGTCGACCCACAGCATGGGTGGCTCCCTGGAACCCACCGGCGGTACACAAAAATATCCCATTGCATTGCCCAACACAGCTGAGGTAGTAATGTCGTGCGTAATACAGGTGGGCTTCGGCCCACACTGCATGCCCCAGTCAGACTGGGATTCTTTACAAGTGGACACATGTAGGTTTAACTCCCTGTGGACCCACTGCCTGGGTGGGTGCCAGGAAGCCACCGGCGGTACATAGAAATATCCCATTGCATTGCCCAACACAGCTGAGGTAGTAATGTCGTGCGTAATACAGGTGTGCTTCGGCCCACACTGCATGCCCCAGTCAGACTGGGATTCTTTACAAGTGGACACATGTAGGTTTAACTCCCTGTGGACCCACTGCCTGGGTGGGTGCCAGGAAGCCACCGGCGGTACATAGAAATATCCCATTGCATTGCCCAACACAGCTGAGGTAGTAATGTCGTGCGTAATACAGGTGGGCTTCGGCCCACACTGCATGCCCCGGTCAGACGGGTTCTTTAGAAGTGTACAGATGTATTAAAAACTCAGTGTGCACCTACAGCATGGGTGGCTCCCTGGAACCCACCGGCGGTACACAAAAATATCCCATTGCATTGCCCAACACAGCTGAGGTAACGTCAGCTGTAATGCAGGTGGGCTAAAAATTAATTTGATTACACTGTAGGCGAGGGCCCACACAAATTGCTGTATCAACAGTACTAATGTACATCCCAAAAATTGGCCATGGCCAGCCAAGAGGGCAGGTGAAACCCATTAATCGCTTTGGTTAATGTGGCTTAAGTGGTAACTAGGCCTGGAGGCAGCCCAGTGTAACGAAAAATTGGTTCAAGTTAAAGTTCCAATGCTTTTAAGCGCATTGAAACTTATAAAAATTGTTCTGAAAAATTATTTGAGTGAGCCTTGTGGCCCTAAGAAAAATTGCCCGTTCAGCGTGATTACGTGAGGTTTCAGGAGGTGGAGCAGGAGGAGGAGGAGGAGGAATATTAGACACAGATTGATGAAGCAGAAATGTCCCCGTTTTGGATGGTGAGAGAGAACGTAGCTTCCATCCGCGGGTGCAGCCTACGTATTGCTTACGTATCGCTGCTGTCCGCTGGTGGAGAACAGAAGTCTGGGGAAATCCAGCCTTTGTTCATCTTGATGAGTGTTAGCCTGTCGGCACTGTCGGTTGACAAGCGGCTACGCTTATCTGTGATGATTCCCCCAGCCGCACTAAACACCCTCTCCGACAACACGCTAGCCGCAGGACAAGCAAGCACCTCAAGGGCATACAGGGCTAGTTCAGGCCACGTGTCCAGCTTCGACACCCAGTAGTTGTAGGGGGCAGAGGCGTCACCAAGGATGGTCGTGCGATCCGCTACGTACTCCCTCACCATCCTTTTGCAGTGCTCCCGCCGACTCAGCCGTGACTGGGGAGCGGTGACACAGTCTTGGTGGGGAGCCATAAAGCTGGCCAGGCCCTTAAAGACTGTTGCACTGCCTGGGATGTACATGCTGCTCGATCTACGCACATCCCCTGCAACATGGCCCTCGGAACTGCGCCTTCTGCCACTAGCGCTGTCGGCTGGGAATTTTACCATCAGCTTGTCCGCAAGGGTCCTGTGGTATAGCAACACTCTCGAACCCCTTTCCTCTTCGGGAATCAGAGTGGGCAGGTTCTCCTTATACCGTGGATCGAGCAGTGTGTACACCCAGTAATCCGTCGTGGCCAGAATGCGTGCAACGCGAGGGTCACGAGAAAGGCATCCTAACATGAAGTCAGCCATGTGTGCCAGGGTACCTGTACGCAACACATGGCTGTCTTCACTAGGAAGATCACTTTCAGGATCCTCCTCCTCCTCCTCCTCCTCCTCAGGCCATACACGCTGAAAGGATGACAGGCAATCAGCCGGTGTACCGTCAGCAGCGGGCCAAGCTGTCTCTTCCCCCTCCTCCTCATCCTCCTCATGCTCCTCCTCCTCCTCCTGTACGCGCTGAGAAATAGACAGGAGGGTGCCCTGACTATCCAGCGGCATACTGTCTTCCCCCGCCCCCGTTTCCGAGCGCAAAGCAGCTGCCTTTATGGTTTGCAGGGAATTTCTCAAGATGCATAGCAGAGGAATGGTGACGCTAATGATTGTAGCATCGCCGCTCACCACCTGGGTAGACTCCTCAAAATTACCAAGGACATGGCAGATGTCTGCCAACCAGGCCCACTCTTCTGAAAGGAATTGAGGAGGCTGACTCCCACTGCGCCGCCCATGTTGGAGTTGGTATTCGACTATAGCTCTCCGTTGTTCATAGAGCCTGGCCAACATGTGGAGCGTAGAGTTCCACCGTGTGGGCACGTCGCACAGCAGTCGGTGCACTGGCAGCTTAAAGTGATGTTGCAGGGTGCGCAGGGTGGCAGCGTCCGTGTGGGACTTGCGGAAATGTGCGCAGAGCCGGCGCGCCTTTACGAGCAGGTCTGACAAGCGTGGGTAGCTTTTCAGAAACCGCTGAACCACCAAATTAAAGACGTGGGCCAGGCATGGCACGTGCGTGAGGCTGCCAAGCTGCAGAGCCGCCACCAGGTTACGGCCGTTGTCACACACGACCATGCCCGGTTGGAGGCTCAGCGGCGCAAGCCAGCGGTCGGTCTGCTGTGTCAGACCCTGCAGCAGTTCGTGGGCCGTGTGCCTCTTATCGCCTAAGCTGAGTAGTTTCAGCACGGCCTGCTGACGCTTGCCCACCGCTGTGCTGCCACACCGCACGACACCGACTGCTGGCGACATGCTGCTGCTAACACATCTTGATTGTGAGACAGAGGAGGAGGAGGAGGAGGAGGGTGCTTTAGTGGAGGAAGCATACACCTCCGCAGATACCAGCACCGAGCTGGGGCCCGCAATTCTGGGGGTGGGTAGGACGTGAGCGGTCCCAGGCTCTGACTCTGTCCCAGCCTCCACTAAATTCACCCAATGTGCCGTCAGGGAGATGTAGTGGCCCTGCCCGCCTGTGCTTGTCCACGTGTCCGTAGTTAAGTGGACCGTGGCAGTAACCGCGTTGGTGAGGGCGCGCACAATGTTGCGGGAGACGTGGTCGTGCAGGGCTGGGACGGCACATCGGGAAAAGTAGTGGCGACTGGGAACTGAGTAGCGCGGGGCCGCCGCCTCCATGATACTTTTGAAGGACTCCGTTTCCACAACCCTATACGGCAGCATCTCAAGGCTGATGAATTTTGCGATGCGGACGGTTAACGTTTGAGCGTGCGGGTGCGTGGCGGCGTACTTGCGCTTGCGCTCGAACACTTGCGCAAGCGACGGCTGAACGGTGCGCTGAACTACACTGCTGGATGGGGCCGAGGACAGCGGAGATGAGGGTGTGGGTGCAGGCCATGAGGCGGTAGTGCCTGTGTCCTGAGAGGGGGGTTGCATCTCAGTGGCAGGTTGGGGCACAGGGGGAGAGGCAGGGGTGCAAACCGGAGACGGTGAACGGCCTTTGTCCCACCTTGCGGGGTGCTTGGCCATCATATGTCTGCGCATGGTGGTGGTGGTGAGGCTGTTGGTGTTGGCTCCCCGGCTGAGCTTTGCGCGACAAAGGTTGCACACCACTGTTCGTCGGTCGTCAGGCGTCTCTGTGAAAAACTGCCAGACCTTAGAGCACCTCGGCCTACGCAGGGTGGCATGGCGCGAGGGGGCGCTTTGGGAAACACTTGGTGGATTATTCGGTCTGGCCCTGCCTCTACCCCTGGCCACCGCACTGCCTCTTGCAACCTGCCCTGCTGATGCCCTTGACTCCCCCTCTGAAGACCTGTCCTCCTGAGTAAGCGTTGCACACCAGGTGGGGTCAGTCACCTCATCGTCCTGCTGCTCTTCCTCCGAATCCTCTGTGCGCTGCTCCCTGGGACTTACTGCCCTTACTACTACCTCACTGCAAGACAACTGTGTCTGATCGTCATCGTCCTCCTCACCCACAGAAAGTTGTTGAGACAGTTGGCGGAAGTCCCCAGCCTCTTCCCCCGGACCCCGGGAACTTTCGAATGGTTGGGCATCAGTGACGATAAACTCCTCTGGTGGGAGAGGAACCGCTGCTGCCCAATCTAAGCAGGGGCCCGAGAACAGTTCCTGGGAGTGTTCCCGCTCCTGAGCAGGTGTCATTGTAGTGGACTGAGGAGGCTGGGAGGAAGGAGGAGCAGCAGACAGAGGATTCGGATTGGCAGCAGTGGACGGCGCAGAACTGCGGGTAGACGATAGGTTGCTCGAAGCACTTTCTGCCATCCAGGACAGGACCTGCTCACACTGCTCATTTTCTAATAACCGTCTCCCGCGTGGACCCATTAATTGGGCGATGAATGTGGGGACGCCAGAAACGTGCCTCTCTCCTAATCGCGCAGCAGACAGCTGCGACACACCTGGATCAGGAGCTTGGCCTGTGCCCACACCCTCACTTGGCCCTCCGCGTCCTCGGCCACGTCCACGTCCACGTCCTCTAGGCTTACCCCTACCCCTCAGCATGCTGTATTACCAGTGATTAGATTTCCCAGGCAGGAAATAAATTGGCGCAAGACTGCAGGCCAAATATAATTTTTGCCCTTTTTGGAAAACGAAAGGCCCCACTGCCTCTAGTGAATGAATTATCTAAGTTTAATAACTGTGCTGTGTCCCTGCTTATGTGTCACAGAACGTGAGGGTAGCAGAGTTATTATAACTCTTGGAGAGCAGGTATTTTTTTTCCCAATTAAGGAAAGCAAATGGCGAACCCAGCAGTAAAGCGTAGCTGGGTGCGTATGATTTAGCAATGTTTTTCACGCAGCTCACACGTCTACACAGGCGTAAGGACGGACACAGGCTGGACAAATAGATTTGTTTTCAGTTTTTTCCCACCAACAGGCAGCACTGCGTATATTCAATGAACCTGCGAAGTTTAATAACTGCGCTGTGTCCCTGCTTATGTGTCACAGAACGTGAGGGTAGCAGAGTTATTATAACTCTTGGAGAGCAGGTATTTTTTTTTCCCAATTAAGGAAAGCAAATGGCGAACCCAGCAGTAAAGCGTAGCTGGCTGCGTATGATTTAGCAATGTTTTTCACGCAGCTCACACGTCTACACAGGCGTAAGGACGGACACAGGCTGGACAAATAGATTTGTTTTCAGTTTTTTCCCACCAACAGGCAGCACTGCGTATATTCAATGAACCTGCGAAGTTTAATAACTGCGCTGTGTCCCTGCTTATGTGTCACAGAACGTGAGGGTAGCAGAGTTATTATAACTCTTGGAGAGCAGGTATTTTTTTTCCCAATTAAGGAAAGCAAATGGCGAACCCAGCAGTAAAGCGTAGCTGGGTGCGTATGATTTAGCAATGTTTTTCACGCAGCTCACACGTCTACACAGGCGTAAGGACGGACACAGGCTGGACAAATAGATTTGTTTTCAGTTTTTTCCCACCAACAGGCAGCACTGCGTATATTCAATGAACCTGCGAAGTTTAATAACTGCGCTGTGTCCCTGCTTATGTGTCACAGAACGTGAGGGTAGCAGAGTTATTATAACTCTTGGAGAGCAGGTATTTTTTTTCCCAATTAAGGAAAGCAAATGGCGAACCCAGCAGTAAAGCGTAGCTGGGTGCGTATGATTTAGCAATGTTTTTCACGCAGCTCACACGTCTACACAGGCGTAAGGACGGACACAGGCTGGACAAATAGATTTGTTTTCAGTTTTTTCCCACCAACAGGCAGCACTGCGTATATTCAATGAACCTGCGAAGTTTAATAACTGCGCTGTGTCCCTGCTTATGTGTCACAGAACGTGAGGGTAGCAGAGTTATTATAACTCTTGGAGAGCAGGTATTTTTTTTTCCCAATTAAGGAAAGCAAATGGCGAACCCAGCAGTAAAGCGTAGCTGGGTGCGTATGATTTAGCAATGTTTTTCACGCAGCTCACACGTCTACACAGGCGTAAGGACGGACACAGGCTGGACAAATAGATTTGTTTTCAGTTTTTTCCCACCAACAGGCAGCACTGCGTATATTCAATGAACCTGCGAAGTTTAATAACTGCGCTGTGTCCCTGCTTATGTGTCACAGAACGTGAGGGTAGCAGAGTTATTATAACTCTTGGAGAGCAGGTATTTTTTTTTCCCAATTAAGGAAAGCAAATGGCGAACCCAGCAGTAAAGCGTAGCTGGCTGCGTATGATTTAGCAATGTTTTTCACGCAGCTCACACGTCTACACAGGCGTAAGGACGGACACAGGCTGGACAAATAGATTTGTTTTCAGTTTTTTCCCACCAACAGGCAGCACTGCGTATATTCAATGAACCTGCGAAGTTTAATAACTGCGCTGTGTCCCTGCTTATGTGTCACAGAACGTGAGGGTAGCAGAGTTATTATAACTCTTGGAGAGCAGGTATTTTTTTTTCCCAATTAAGGAAAGCAAATGGCGAACCCAGCAGTAAAGCGTAGCTGGCTGCGTATGATTTAGCAATGTTTTTCACGCAGCTCACACGTCTACACAGGCGTAAGGACGGACACAGGCTGGACAAATAGATTTGTTTTCAGTTTTTTCCCACCAACAGGCAGCACTGCGTATATTCTATGAATAATAACTGTGTTGTGGCCCTGCCTATACAATTCTTTCCCTGCAGTATCAATGGAGGGTGCAATGCTCTGCAGAGGCGATTTTGAGAAGCCCAAAAAAAATGCAGCACAGCCAACAGCAGCCTGGACAGTACTGCACACGGATAAATATGGCCCTAGAAAGGACCGTTGAGGTTCTTGAAGGCTACACTCACTCCTAACACTCTCCCTGCCTATGCAGCACTTCTGTCCCTAATGCCAGGTGCAACGGTCTGCAGAGGCGATTTTGAGAAAAAAAAAAAAATCCCACTGCTAACAGCAGCCAACACACAGCTATCAGTGGCCCTAATAAGGACCTTTGGGGGGTCTTGAAGCCTACACTAACTACCAATTCTTTCCCTACAGCAGCTCCGGTATAAACAGCACTGTCCCTCATCTAACTCACACCGCATCTGAGGCGAGCCGCGGGAGGGGCCGACTTTTATATTAGGCGAACACCTGATCTCGCCAGCCACTCACAGCAGGGGGGTGGTATAGGGCTTAAACGTTGCAGGGGGAAGTTGTAATGCCTTCCCTGTCTTTCAATTGGCCAGAAAAGCGCGCTAACGTCTCAGGGAAGGAAGTGAAAGTAACCAGAACACCGCATGGTGTTCGTCACGAATAACGAACATCCCGAACACCCTAATATTCGCACGAATATCAAGCTCGGACGAACGCGTTCGCTCATCTCTAGTTATTATTAATGGGTAAATGAAATAGAGGCAGAAACCATAATATTGTAAATGCTAAATTATTAATGATTTGTCCATGTTCAGTCGTAGCTCACTGTGCAATGTCTGCTACCGAGAGAGAGGATTGTGGATTCCCAAATATATCAAAGGAGCAATGTGAACAGAAAGACTGCTGCTTCGACAACAGCATCCATGGAACCAAATGGTGTTTCCACCACGGTATGACTTAACATTTAACCTCGTTTGTATCCTTCACACTGTGGAGCAATGTGATATGTTCTTGTTTATCATATAAAAACATTTCATGGTACTTTCATGTAGAACATTCTGTAATTAGGTGTTTGTTAAAGGGGTTTTCTGATTTAGAAAACCTATTTTTAACAATTCCAAGGCGCCCCCAGTTCCAAATTGATGCTGACTTTTTTATTTGATGAAATCTGATAATCCAGATCTCAATATTTTTGGTATATTCTTTTAACTTTTTCAAATTAGCTTTAACAGGTAGTGATTCCTTTGGTGGTCACTGTAGCGCCCATATTATACAGGCAATCTGTGATCTAAAATAGATAAAAAACATTTAGGGCTCATGTCCACGGGCGGGTTTGAATTCCGGAACCCACGTGGTGCACCCGTGCAGGGAAGATTTTTTTTTTTTAAATCTTCCCCCACATGCACGGAGGACCCACACAGCTGCCAGAGGATCCAGACTCGTAAGTAATGTCCTCATGCTGCGGGCATGGTGGGATCCTGCAGCAGAGCTCCCAACCATGGAACCCGACCCACCCGTGGATACGGTGCCTTACAGTAAATGTCAATCGGATCAATCAGGCAGGCCACGGAAGTGTGACAATGTTGTGGAGGCATTCCTGTGACAACCTTGTGTGTGTGGCCGAGCATTATCCTGCTGGAAAATGCCTTCTAGAAGCTGCAATGAAAGGAACACATACAGCTGCAGGATTGTCTGAACATATCGCTGAGCTGTCATTGTACCTCGTACCACTACTAAGGTAACTGTCATATGCATTTGCCCCCCAAACCGTCACACCAACAGTGGGGGCAGTGTGCTGGACTTGGCTGGATAGAGAAGAAAAACAAACCTTACTAGACCACCATGAAAACTTCTTCCAGCCACAACTCGTCTCTGAACATTTCCGATGCTACTATTTCCAATAAACATCTCAGTGCCCCCACAAAGTAATAGTGCACCATCTTTGGCATCATAAAGTAACAGTGTACCCTCTGTGACTCAATTAAGTTATAGCATCCCCTCTGTTGTCCCATTAAAAGTGCTCCATCTGTGCCTCCACTAAATAATAGTGCCCTGTACTCTAATTCGATTTGATTAAATATTCATTGGGTCCCCCACTTCCAATCACCAGTAGAATATTATGGGGCTGGAAGCTGCGTGCTCTATGCATAGCATGACCTGACTTCTCCTCCATCTCCTGCTCTCAGTACAGTGTTCAGGAGATGGAGTAGGAGTCAGGTTACGCTGTACATAGAGTGTGCAACATCCAGCTCCATAGTCTTCTACTCAACAAGGCTTATCAGGTGGTATGGAGAGGTGGGGTTATGTGGCACTGGGCACTCTTCACAGCGTTTGTCCTGCCTCCATCGGTGGCAAGCCACTGATGGAAACCTGTACAGGACTCTCCACTCTAATGAAAATGGCTAGTCAGGTCCCAGCTTGTGGAAAAGTCTAGAATATTTATGAAATGTCTGAAGTTTTTCCCTGATCTACAAAATTCTCTTTTTCATAGGTTTTAAAGAGACAGAAAACAACTAATCGAGAATCGGTAACTGTACATTACATCTGTGGTGTCTTCTCCATGGAACAGACCATAACAAATGTATAAAAAAAGAGGAAGAGCGTCTGGTGATATAAACCATCAAAATGTGTCTTATAAAGAAACATTCAATAAAATGAATAAGTCCTAACTGAAGCCTTGTCTTATGTCTGACTTTCTGTACTCAGAATAAGAAACAAATAAACATCTGTGAAAGAGACTTGGATACACTAATAGATCACAGACTGAACATGAGTCAACAGTGTCATGCAGCAGCAAAAAAGGCAAACACAATTCTGGGATATATTAAGAGAAGCATAGAGTTTAGATCACGTGAGGTAATTATCCCCCTCTACTCTTTCTTAGTCAGACCTCATCTGGAATACTGTGTCCAGTTCTGGGCACCCCAATTTAAAATAGACATAGACAAACTGGAGCAAGTTCAGAAAAGAGCTACCAGGATGGTGAGCGGTCTGCAGATCATGTGCTACGAGCAGTGGCTATAGGATCTCGGAATGTTAAGCCTGCAAAAAAGAAGGCTGAGAGGAGACTTAATAGCTGTCTACAAATATCTGAAGGGCTGTCACAGTGCAGAGGGATCAGCCCTATTCTTTTTCATTATTAAAAATTGTTGTTCAATTTTTCAACGGTACAAAATAGACCCATTTGCATAAAGTCTGTAGCTGACATATCCAATCTATTGCAATACAAACAATCTGTGTAGGCATTCCTATACCTGCTGCACAACACCCATAGAGACATACACTGTATACTCGCTCATGCATAAGGAAGGGGACATAGCCCCACAAATTGGCACGTGATGTGATTGCAGAGACCTCAGCATTTTCTTATTCTAATGCACTTTGATTTAGAAGTCAAGCAAAGGAAAGCTAGATACGTATCTGGACGTGCTAATGAAGTGTGACGAGCTGCTTTACTATAGTGGCTTTTCTATTGCCCAATAGAAAGCCTGTTATCTGCTGTTGAAAGATTGTGATTGAATGGGGTGAGGGTTAGAATCAGGATTGGATTTAATATTTTTAATTAAAGAAAAAAATTACCTTCACCCTACACTCCTGTTGCACAAATACCACTAACACATTAGACACCTCCAAACACTTGACATATACTGTAGTAAGCCGTAATGGGGATCAATGTTTTGAGAGGGTCTGGTTCCCTGTCTCAGAGTGGCTGTTACTGTGTGAGGCTTTATGGCACTACCACAAATATTGGGGTGATGGTAAAAAAGGCTGGTCTCTGGTGCCTGGCGTGGTGATATGATGTTGTGCACAGATGCCAAACACAAGACCCACGAGCCAAATCTAGCCCGCCATCTCATTTTATGTGGTCTGCCAGCCATGCTTAATATAGGGTTTATCTAGGTAGCACACGCCGGGATACATCGGGGTCTGAGCGGAACCTGTCTAGTGGCTGGTGCATTGAATTGCAGGTGCAGATCTCAGTGAAATCAATGGAAGCTGTGTCTACTATTAGAAATGCAGCCGCTACACAGTTGTCAGAACAGCGGCTTCTGCTCTGACTCTGGTGTACCTCGACGGGCACTGAACTCTGCACCAAGGTGAGAAGTCAGAGGTCGCAGACTCTGCACTGTGCCACCAGAATGGAGCTGTAATTGAAGGGGATTATAAAGTGTGTGCAGTCGTTAATGTGTATGAAGGAAAATCATATTAACCCCTTATTGTTTACATTACAATCTTCACAAAACATTAGAGTTTAATCGCATTTCTAGCTAGAGTCTATTATATTATGCAGGGGTATAGTTAAAGGCACTGGTGCAATGGTTCAGCTTGCCCCCCACCCAACTATTCTTCATGGCTGCCAGCTACAATATCCAAGCAGGGCATGCCAATGTGGGGAGACCATGGGTACACAAGATGGATTTCACGGGTGGCTCTGCGATCTGTCCCTGCAATGACTGCAAAGGTGCCTGGCTCAGTTGCGCACAGTGGCACAAAGGGTTATTACAGAAAGAACTTATCAATGATGGTTTGTCATGTGACGCTAGTATCTCTATGTTAACGGACTCCAAGAATGAGTGTAGAAATAATTGACACAAGTGCTTGTAGCCTTGATGGCGTAAAGAAGATTGGTAGACTCTAGAGCGTTATTAAGATATGCCTTAGAGTCAACTAATCTGATCTGCCCTAAATCCTCTGCTGGCCACCGAGTAACATGTCTCTACCCAAAACATATAAGTCTAGGTCCCCAGGGAATGGATTCTGAATGGTCAACAGGAGAGGTCTACAGTTTTTATCAGTCCATTCACGAGGAGGGGGTCTAAAGACATGTCTCAGGTCATTCTTTCAAGGAGGCTCTTCCCATTGTTACCCTTCTGAGACAGAGCCTTAGGCAGCTAATATCCCCAACTGGTACCAGCATTCCAGCCTACATCTGACCAGGAATTACAAACATCATTTTCCTGTCTGGTAACATAGAGGTAATAATAGGTGTTCCTGCATGGGGATGATGGATCAATGGAGCATTTGACAATGTCACAGAAATCAAACTTGACCGAGAATACTTCAGCAGACATATTTACATATAACATGGTTGGAGTACCTTTGTTAGTTGAGAACTTCTGGCATCATGATTTTGTACAGCAGCCTCAATGGTCATAGGCACAAGACACAAAAGGATATACAGACTCATTATGAGTCTTGATCTGGCTCAGGGGAAACCAGAAGATTTTTACAGTGTAATGCGTGGATCCAAGAGTCCTTCCCATGAAGTTTCACAGACGTCTCGGTGGTCAGCAGGACTTGGAAGGGACCATCATATCTGGGTTCAAGGCTCCTTCTGGTATGTCTTTTGACTACCACCCAGTCACCAGGGCGCAGTGTGTGACTACCCTGGACAGAATCTAGATCAGGAAGAGAAGAATAGACTTTTGAATACAATTGGGTTTGTTGAGCAGTAAGGTTGCTCATGCAAGAGGTAATAGAATCTTGTTACATTTGCAGTTGCTGTGCAAAGTCCTAAACCAAAGAGTACTTCATAGAGGCTAAGTCTTGTCTGTCTTTTTGGCAGGTGATGGACTGAAAACAGTGCTAGTGAAAGTGTTATGTTCGTGAGGGCAAATGAACACAGGGCCCACACGAATGTGCCCAAACAGGGGTTAGGGACCACAAACAAGGAAACCTAAAATGAATTTCAGACAGGACATGGTGACGGAAACACCAACGGGACAGAGAACTGCATACTGCAGACTTGACTGACAGACAGACACAAACATAGGGACTGACAAATGACCAAAACACTCACCTTGCATACCTGTACACATAAGCAGATGATATAGCTATAACAGTACGTATTGGTTTGTACATTGGCCAATGAACTTAAGCCACAAGGCCACAACAAGGCTCCTCGTGTCTTGCGGTCTCTACACTAGCAAGACACATCTACTAGAGAATCCTAAAGGACACCCTAGCCCAGAAATGGCAAATAACTCAACAGGACAAAGCAGAGACAAACTGACATAAAACTAAAATAAACGTAAGAAGAGACATGAACCAACAAGACACCAAGCAAGCTGCAACAGACAAGGATACATAACTGCTCACGCTAAACACCAAACAGACAGCAAGCTGCAATGGACAAGGATATATGACTGCTCACTCTGGACACCTTACAGACGGTGCCAGGAGCTGGGTTTATATGTGAGCAAAGACTCGGGGGATTGGCTAGCAGGAGGTCACCACACCCAGCCAGCTCAATCATTCCACACCTGTGGGGCTGTGCTGCTAGAAACCTATGTGGTACAACAGATCCCAGCATCACAACCTAACAGAAAGGCAGTCAGACCATGGTTTGTTAAGTTCAGTTATTGCTTTCAAATTTTTATTTTTAAGGGTACCATTTAGTCTCTCTACTCTCCCACTGCTTTGAGAGTGATAGGGTGTGTGGAAAGTTTGTTCAATGCCCAGCATCCCTGCCATCTCATTCATAAGTGTGGTCACTCAATAGTTTCTGGGACCCCAAATCTAAAGATGACTTCAGCAAGTAGTTTTTGGTGGTGTTCCGAGCGGTTGCCTTAGAGACAGAGTAGCCCTCAGGCCACCCAGAAAACAGGTCAATACATACTAGAACACATTCGTAGGAACCACTTGAGGGTAGTTGGATGTAGTCTATTTGTAGACATTGGTAAGGAAAATGTGGTCTGGGAGTTTGTTTAACTGGTGGTTTCTCAGTCCTTCCAGGGTTGTTGAGAGCACAAGTCATGCAGGCCCATGTATAGGAGCCTGCAAGGGTAGAAAACCCAGGGGCATACCAGTGTCTGCCAACAAGATCTGTCAGTTAGTTTACCAATATCTACCGGACCTTGTTCCCACAGGGTGTCTGGGACCTGGGATAAAGCACAGTCTAGTTCCTGAAAAGTTAGTGATGGGGTCATCACCATAGTAAGACACTGTTCTTCCTGATAGGCAGCAAGTAGGCAAATGTCTTTCTCTTGAATTGAGCCTTGTAGCCGGATATGTTCATAAGGTTCAAAATGCAAACTTGCTTGAAGGCTTTGAAGGAGATCTGTCCCCAACAGGGCAAGTATCACTGATCAAGAATTTGGTGAACAGTGAGTGATTGGGAGAAAAAGCGACATGTAAGTCCTTGGTAAGAGGAGTGTCTTGTGGAGTACCATCTATGGCCACACAAGAGACAGACTTAGTACTCAGGGCAGTGGGGGGGGGGGGGGGGTCGCATGCCTGCTATATATAATGCTTTTGGCGGCACCAATTTCAATTAAGAAAGGGAGAGGTCCATGTCCAGCAACCTTAAGGGAGACAATAGAGGTAGGACCCAGGGAGGACCTTTTTACTGTATCTTGTATGCAGGCCATGTGTGACTCTGATATGCCGATTTCTTAGTGCTCAGAAGGAGTTGACATTTCAGTTTCGGGGTTGTTGTTTGGACGGGGTGCTCACCTGCAGTCTCTATTAAGATGTCCAGGTTTCCCACAATTGTAGTAAGTGATCCCCTGTTTGCTTCCTGAATTCTGCAGTTGTTGATTGAAATGGACATTTGCAGTGAGACTGTTAGTATTCCACACCTCTGGCCACCAGGAGGACTATGTCTAGAGTATGCCATTCTGGGTGGGCCATTTTAATCTTCTTCTTGATACACTCCTTCAGTCCACCTAAGAAAGGCTGGGTAAGCAAATGAGCATGTGTGGGAATGTGAGCATGAAAGCCAGTATCTGTCCAGTGCCACTTAATGCAAGCCCAGAGTAAGCCACTCCAGACACCAAAGTACATTTTTCTACTGGGGCATTACCCGTTGCTTAATGAATCAAGGGATAGGAGTCCTCTGCTCTGGATTGAACTAGGTCCTCCAGATCTTTCCAGCAACAACTGTAGGTACAAACAATCTGGGCACAATGATGGGCAAACAGCATGGGTGGGTTTCTGGATCCGGTAAGCAGGAGAGCAAAGTCATGAGATCCTGTGGGCGCCAAGGCTTGAAAACTGGTTGACTGACAGCTTCAGCTTGGTAGGGAGGGGCAGCATTCCTGTAGCCAGAGTAGTATGCATCGGGTGCTGGAGATGTAGTTACAAGGAGGTTGTCTGCCGATAGGACAGGAGGAGGCAATGACTGGAGGTTGGGTAATGACAGTGTGGGGGTTGTCACAGCCTGTGGGGCAGATGGTAGGGGGGGGGCAAGGTGGATAGAATCTGAATATTTCTACTGAATTCAGAGAAGGTACTCATCAGTTGTTGTGCTGCCTGCAGTGTGGATGTAGCAGCAAAAGCAGCTGCTATGGCAGCAGCATCAGGTTGCCGTGGAGTCTGATCTAGTGTCTGCCAAAGTGCAGAATCCAAGGCAGTGGGCTGAGTGCAGGAGATGGGTGTTCTAGTGGCCACAGAGGTTACTTGTAGCTGCAAAAGGGGTGGTTGTGGTGTTGTTTCAGACACTCCCACTGATGCAAGTATTGGGATTCCAGGTAAGAGTACAGCTATGGGAGGTGACACCCCAGACTGTGCTTGCTGTGGAGTTAAAATGGCAGCTGCCAAGGGTGTTACAGCAGAGTGGCTGTGGTGGGCGTGGCCTACATGGAAATGGCCACTGGGTGAGTGGCCTTTGCTAAAATGGCCACCAGGGGCATGGCCTACACTGAAATGGCTGCGATGCATGTGGCCTCATGAGGTGGGGTGTAGAAATGGGATGCGTCAAGGCTGCAGACAAGGGCATACAGTTCCATTAACCCTTTCCAATCCAATTTGTATCCTGGTTTTCCTAGGGGGCTTACTCTTTTTCTGCCATTATACAACAGCACTATATGCTGGCTAAAGTCAGTACTGCATGAGATGACACATTGGATAGGCTCTGACAGCAGAGAGGCTGGCAATATACAGTAAGAGAACCCCGACGGCTGTCTTCCAACATCGAAGCTGTACAGCCTTAAATCATAATGTCTTCAGAGGTCAGACAGTGGATTGGAAAGGGTTAAGGGAAATGGTGACAGGGGCAACGCCTGACTGTGTGTTCATGAGGGGCATTGTCTAGGAGCACCACCCGCTTGACACGTATTATGGCAGGCAGGGTTCTGTTGACTACAATGCCAACACATCCATCCAGGGTCCGGACAATAGGATCGAGGTACCATTTGTGACACATCTGTGGAGGAGTCCTCGGATGGAAAACAAGGGCTGACCTTCTTTGTCTTACTCACAGAATACAAGTGACAATCACCATCTTTAATTTCAACTAGCTTTCTTTTTGTAACAGCCTAGACATTTTTCATCATGCCTCTGCAGATCTGAGCAGTCCTTTATTGGACAAAGTCCCTTTATTATAATCTAACACATCTACAGAATTGTTGATCTAAATAGCCACTGAGACAACATTCTGTAATTTGCATCAGTTTTTTTATTTTCTGTACATGCGTTTTGCCTTCCACATGCTGCACTATCTCTCCTGCTTTATAAATCCTATCTTTATTATCATTCTTATCAGATTTACCCATTTTGTACAGCTAAAAAAAAAAAGCCTATGGGTGAGCTTTTCCATCAACTATTCAGCACGGGTACAAACTGTTAGGGGTTAATCCTATTTCTAAATAACCCAACATAAGAAAGATAAGGAAACAGTGTAATAAATGTGACATTAGGTATTTTGTTGTATATGTTATGTATTATGGAAATGAAAAATATGTAAAACATTCCGGAAGTTGCTAATAGAACTTGGATATAGAATCATATGTCAAAAAGTATATTCAAGCGTTTAATTGAATGATGATTTTAAAATACTAAATGTATGATTATTTAGTATTCATTCAGCCATATTGATTACAATTTTGAACCTTTCACCAGAATATACTGAGTAGGTGGCTAAACCAGTTCTATGTGCAAATCAGAAACAATGTCCCCTCTTTGATGTGCAAATCCGATTGACTTGGAGACAAGGTTAAACCTAACATGATGGACTTTTAAGATTACATCCTGGTCTAGGCAGAGGTGTAATTAAGTTTGTACTCAGACAGTGTGGAGTCAATCTTTATGACCATATGCAACTGTTTGATGTCCACTTCACACAGGAGTGTGCTGATACCTCTTTGTTTAGAAGGCCTTGGTTGACAGCCATATGGTAATCTGTTGGAATGAGGACTTGGTCAGCAATATTAGAATGTAAAGTAGTTTGACCTTTTGTCACTAATCTTTGTACAAGGCAACATTTGGATACGCCTTCTTTTCCTCTTGTATAAAAACTGGCAATGTTCAACAATAAAGTAGAATGCATTTGATTCACTAGACTGTGTGTGTAGTGGCTTCTTATGGTTCTCTCCTACGAGTACTCGTTATAACTTTCCTTTGAATTTGGACTCAGGCAACATCCGCACTGGTCTCCGTGGAAGACCCCCCACAGTTTATTTGGCGCCCAACGTGGGACAGAGGCTAACTCCTTATCTGCAGCCGATACCTGCCGACCCTACCTGCCAACCAGCCGGACCAGAGGCCACGGGACCGTAGATCTACAAAACACCGGTGTAAGGTAAGCCCTTGACTTGCCACTCCAGCTCTGGGCTCCCCTGACTTCAGTCCTGTGTTGACAGGAGGGGAGTCGCTGCATGTTATATATGACGCCTCTGCCTGTTATTTACGGTGTTCTTAGTAACCGTGCTAGATGGAAGAACCCTTGTGTGTATAGTGCCATGTTGCATGTAGTAATTGTTGAAATCTGTACGTTGATAGTCTGTGTCATTTTAGCCATAATTTGCTTTTACTGAATCTGTTATAATATCACCAGAAGTTCCCTTAGAGGAGAGGTCTGGTCTCCCCTGAACCCCCTAAGTAGTCTAAGTGACTGCTATAGTAGTTCCGTAAAACTATTCCAGGACCAGGGACTAAGTGTCCTTAGTGTACTGTGTGAAATAAGGTCCTGTATAGTGGGAAATAAATTACCTTCGTGGTTGAGAAAAAAAAAAAAAAGGTCTGTGTGACAAATAACTGTTCTGCCAGTTACGGACTTGGCAGAAGGGACTAGCCTGATTTACCTGAAGGTAGCTGTGTGCATTCTTATACTGTGTGATTGAGGTAAAAACAGGGAACAAGTCCATAGTTGTCCTGCCAGTTGCGGACTTGCCAGAAGGGACTAAAAGGTCTGTGTGACCGCCAGATTTATCCAAGAAAGCTGTGTGCATCCTCAATACTGTGTGATAGTGGTAAATCAAGAGGTAAGTCCATAAGAGAAGGGGAATGGAAGGACATTTGTAGACAAGCCTATAATGTATATAAACTGATAGGACTTAGAATGGCGGGAACCTTTAACTATGAGTTCTGGTAACAGTACGGGAAAAAGCATATGAAAGATATCAGAGAAGCCGGTCTAGAAGAAGAATGTAGTAAGGTGTTTAGAATTTTGGGAGTCTTAGACCAGCAAGTTTGGGAAAGATTCAGAGATAGTCAAAAGGTTGGATAAAAGTATGTTAGACAGATGGATAGAGGCAAGTATAGATACGGCAGTAATGGGTTATCAGAGAAAGGGAATCCTCTTATAGTTTGTGTTTCTCTGTGACATAAAGCAAGTTCATGCAAAATCTGTGGACAATTATGTGACAAATAACCATTATTGTTTGTCTTGTATGTCTTGATGTTATGTAATCTAATCTTTGTTGTACGTCTTAGTCTTCTTCATATAAGTATAAGAAAGTTATACCCCACTCACATCTGTGGGGGCTTTTAAGAATACAAGGGTTAAAAATGCAGAAAATGTTGCGCTGTTAGAAGCGCTTGGCATGTTTTCTTTTCTATGTGTTTAACTATTCATATCCTCAGAGAAATATACCTTTTGTAATTACTAATGATTAATGTTGTTTAAAGTCTGAATGTTCTGGCTGCTTTCTAAAATCTTAGCTATTGTTCTGTTTCATAGAGAGATAAAATTCAGGGTCATAGAGAGAGGGACAAACGCTGATGAAATAAGAAACTTGTAATGAATTACGTGAATTATACGGTCTTAAATAGAAAACATATAGGGATTTTAAGGTATATTTTTGCTTTTTGGGTAAATGTCAGCTCTGTGATTGGTTGGACGTCTGTATCACTGCTAAATGTTGTTAGTACTGTACTGTCGCTGAGAGAATGTTCTGTAGGAGAGACATGCAAACGACCAGCATCGAAGGGGTGGAGCTAGATGATGTAAAAGTACGTAATGTTTCATCCCTCTTTTGTCTACAAAGGAGGGGGTGAGAAGCTTGGGCAGTTAGGAAAAGTTTTTTTTTTTCTCAAATTTGATGAGACATTGCAGGCAGGATCAGATTAATAATGAATTTGCTTAAAGAATATCATATTCCAATGTGGCTAGATTTTTGTGGATTATTCTGACTTGTTGTAATTCATGTCTCTGTTATTTGTACTAATCTCTTACAAGCTTTATCTGCATCCATCAAAATTCTCACCAGATGGATTGGTACGGGTTGAGACCTCAGGTGACAGTTCAGAAGAGGTTTGTAAATTAACTGCTCTCTTGGTAGATCCGTCTCATGTATTTGTCTTGATAGCTACTGCAGAAACTCAGCTTTCCGCAGGTCCTGACTAATAGTAAGCCACCTCCAAGACAAACTCCAATTCTGCAAAACAAAGGTTGTTCTCCTGGGTCATTGCTTAGCCCAAGGAACTGGACATCTGACATAGGTGATCTAGGTATTACAGGTCAGCAATTTAAAAAAATTTTTTTTTTGCAACAAGGTTCTGATCTATTTTAAATAGAATACCAGCCTGATTGTCTAGCAGTAATCGGTGCAAGGGGTTTCAGGAGTGCCGATTCAGCTGGCAGAAACTGAACCGCTAGAGGTAATGTTTAAAGGGTCGCGATGCCTCATGCGCTTCCTTGTGCTGGAAAGTCCTGAAAGCATATTGGGAACTGACGTGATGGGACCCTTGGGATGTTGTATCGAACTTCACCCATCCAGTGAGGCTCGTATACACCCCAGATCTGAAAGTCACCCGACCTTCTGTCGGATGGCAGCAGACCTAGCGACACCTCTCCCTGTCCTCACTCTTACGCACGCAGAGGAACAAGTTCTTAGTGTCGTTCCTTCGAGCCTTTGGGCTACCAGTCAGACGGACCTCGACAGACTGTCAGTATTTGTTTGCATTTACTTTCAGAGGAAAGCAGTACTGTTGGACAGTGCTGCCACAAGGGGCTCAGAATAGCCCAAAACCAGTTCACCAGATGCATGAACCTGGTATTAGATGCCTGGCCAATTCCCGAGGACACCGCCCTCTTGTAATGTGTTGATGATTTACTTTTATGTACTCCTGACCCAAATAGTTACCTCAATGCATCACTAAGCCTTTTGTGTTTCCTCCATCAGAGTAGAATGGCTGCAAAGCCAGCAAAGAGAAACTTCAGTTCTGCAAATCTCACGTAGTGTTCCTGGGCCACTGCCTAGGTCCAGGAACTAAACACCTGACGCCGGAGCGCACGAAGGTGGTAAGTGACATGTAACTTCCCACCTCCCATGCCCAGTTGCGTACCTTCTTGGGACTGGTTTCATACTGTTGGCCATGGATACGCTCTGCCTCCATGACCATGCAGCTTCTGTACGACTGTTTGGGTTCACGGCCATTTGCCCTGACCCCGCAGGCCGAGTCAGCCTTCCATCAGCTGAAAGTACAGATAACCAGTGCACCCGCACTGGGGCTGCCAGACTATGACAAACCTTTCCAAATGTACGTCACTGAGATGGCAGGACACGCCACCGCTGTACTGACACAAATGCATGGTGACAAAAAGCGACCTGTAGTATACTACAGTGCCCATCTTGACGCGGTGGCTAGAGGGTCTCCATCATGCGTCCGAGCGGTTCTAGCAGTTCAGGCGCTACTGGACAAAAGTTCTGACGTTGTCTTAGATCACACCATGGTGATCTACACCCCACATGACATACATGGTATCCTGACACAGGTAAGCCGTAGACATCTGTCCCTTGCTAGACAGATCAAAATGGAACTTGCAGTACACTCTTCATCCAACGTCTCATTTCAACGTTGCACCACTTTGAATCCGGCCACCTTATTACCATTAGGTGACACTGATTCAAATGGGGGAGTAAGTACAGGGGACCAGCTTTTTTCAAATTCTCTGACTGATGATGAGGAGGAGGCCTTTTGACGCAGAATACCAGCATGATTGTGCAGCGCTCATGGAGCAGGAGACAGCTGGGATCACACATGTCACTGACAAACCTCTCCTAAACCCCCACCTTGAAATGTTTGTAGATGGATCCAGATACCTGAATGACGAAGGAAGGTTTGTAACAGGTTTTGAAATAGTCACACTGAATGAGATGCTTGTACAAAAACCACTGCCGCCATACATGTCAGCGCAGGAGGCTGAGCTCCGTGCTCTAACTGAGGCCTGTACGATTGAAAAAGGTACCACTGCTAACATCTACACTGATTCCAGGTACGCCTTTGGTACTGCACATGATTATGGACCCATCTGGCGGTCCAGGAGCTTTCTCACGGCACAAGGCAAGCCCATTAAGAATGGTGTATCAGTAGGTAAATTAAATGCAGGCCATCATGTTGCCAGAACAGGTGGCCATAATAAAGGTTAAAGCACACACGCAGGGGCAGTCACCAGAGAGCAAGGGAAATGATAGAGCGGATAGGGCAGCCAAGGCTGCAGCTCTCCTGGACAGGATGCAAGACCCCTTGTGCTGTAAGTTGGATCTTGGTCCCACCACTCTTGTTAATGTGGGATTTGGCGTTCTACAGGATGAAGTGGAGCAGTGGACCAAGGCAGGAGCCAGGTACGTAGATGATGTATGGAAATTAGGAGACAGAGTGTGTTTACCAGCGGCTGCCTACCCCCACCTCGCCATCCTAGCTCACGGGAAAGGGCATGCCTCTCGGAATGCCATGGTTTCTGTTGTGGACAAGGTATGGTATGCTCCAGGGTTCGACAGGTTGGTGAAGGCATATGTGAAGGCATGTGAAGTGTGCACCCTGCCCCCGGAAGTGCACACCCAGACCACTGTCAGAGATTACAAATCGATTACATCCAGCTTCCCAAATCAGGCAGGTATGAGTACGTCCTTGTGTGCGTGGACCTGTTCAAAGCCACCGCACAATGTACAGCGACTAAAGTTGTGTCAGAACTTGTATGTAGATTTGGGGTACTAGAGACAATTGAGAGTGACAGAGGTACACATTTTACAGGTGAAGTGATGCGAGAGGTGATGTCAGACCTTGGGGTGGAACAAGCGTGTCACACTCCATACCACCCGCAGAGTTCGGGAAAAGTAGAAAGACTTAATAGTACTTTAAAATTCTAAATCCAAAAAGCCATGGCTGAAACTAGAAAACCATGGCCAGAGTGCCTCCCGATGGTTCTTTATTCTGTACGCACCACCCCCAATCGAAAGACAGGTCTTTCTCTGTATGAAGTACTGTTTGGCTCAGTGCCAAGATTAGGCCTGTACCATCCACAGGCCCTACAGCAGGGGTGTGATAAGGTTATTGAATATGTACAAGAACTATGTCGTAAAATGAAATAACACACGATCTAGTATTTTCTCAATTCCAGACCCTGACGACCTAGAGGGGACTCACTCCTTGCAGCCTGGAGACTGGGTGGTCGTAAAAAGACACTTAAGAAAGGCCTTGGACCCAAGGTTTGACGGACCATACCAAGTTCTGTTGACAACGCCTACTTCGGTAAAAGTAGAAGGGAGAGCTACCTGGATACACGCCTCCCACTGCAAGAAAGTTCCCGAGCCAGAGGAAAAGTGATGGGTGGGATCCCGGCGTTGTTTGGGTGGGGGGTACTGGGCATTTTGACTTTGACATCTGCATTTTGTCTTATTGGACTGACCTCTTATTGGGGAACACCACTACAAACGATCCACATTGAGAAGCGATGGACTGGATGGGCAAATATTTCCCACATGTGTATGCCCAACCTCAGGAGTGGAGAGGACATTTTGCGGACTTGTCTATTATCCGTCCCCACCCCTGTAAAGACTCTTCGAGACATATACTCAAAAGTACACAATGATAGTGATGTAGTAGATGACAATGTTGTTCAGGAAAACACCTTTAATATATATGAATATTGTCCCCATTGCGATGCCATTGAACATACACATTGGACGAATATGACTCGGTTTCAGGTGAGAAATGTTGCATTGGCTGAAGTGTGTTATAATTTTACTTGTGACCCTAATGAAATTGGGAAATGTCAACAAATTAAGGCAGCAGAAGTAACAGCTACTAAAGATTCTCAAATACTCTGCAATCGTCCGATTAGTATAATCTTATGTGTATATATTGCAATAAAGGTAATAATTTCATGCGTAGCTAAATGTACTGAATGCCGATTTTCTGCACCCATTTAAATGTCTTGATACCCTAGATGGACATAGAGTGCACCATTCCTACCTGGGGATCCGGCTGGAGCCGGCACCAACGGGTGACAGAACCAGGAGATAATGGTGGCTCTGATGTCCAAATGGGGGATTATGTTAGGGGTTAATCCTATTTCTAAATAACCCAACATAAGAAAGATAAGGAAACAGTGTAATAAATGTGACATTAGTTATTTTGTTGTATATGTTATGTATTATGGAAATGAAAAATATGTAAAACATTCCGGAAGTTGCTAATAGAACTTGGATATAGAATCATATGTCAAAAGGTATATTCAAGCGTTTAATTGAATGATGATTTTAAAATACTAAATGTATGATTATTTAGTATTCATTCAGCCATGTTGATTACAATTTTGAGCCTTTGACCAGAATATACTGAGTAGGTGGCTAAACCAGTTCTATGTGCAAATCAGAAGCAATGTCCCCTCTTTGATGTGCAAATCCGATTGACTTGGAGACAAGGTTAAACCTAACATGATGGACTTTTAAGATTACATCCTGGTCTAGGCAGAGGTGTAATTAAGTTTGTACTCAGACAGTGTGGAGTCAATCTTTATGACCATATGCAACTGTTTGATGTCCACTTCACACAGGAGTGTGCGGATACCTCTTTGTTTAAAAGGCCTTGGTTGACAGCCATATGGTAATCTGTTGGAATGAGGACTTGGTCAGCAATATTAGAATGTAAAGTAGTTTGACCTTTTGTCACTAATCTTTGTACAAGGCAACATTTGGATACGCCTTCTTTTCCTCTTGTATAAAAACTCGCAATGTTCAACAATGAAGTAGAATGCATTTGATTCACTAGACTGTGTGTGTAGTGGCTTCTTATGGTTCTCTCCTACGAGTACTCGTTATAACTTTCCTTTGAATTTGGACTCAGGCAACATCCGCACTGGTCTCCGTGGAAGACCCCCCCCACAAAACCAATGCTCAGAATAATTAATACAACCTTGAGATCAGACGTCTATGCAGGTACTATGGCAGCTGCAAACTGTCCCTATTTCTCAAATATCCTTCAACATCGCTCAAAGTCCCCATTGAGACCTGGAACAAGAGTAACACTACAAATAATGATAACAACTATCTTATGTCTAACAGCAATTCAATAGCACATAACAACATAGTACAGTGATATCACATACAGGGTCCATGCCTGTAGCAGACGTGCAGATCTACAAAAGTGGTACCCTTTACGTGGACCCATTCACCAAACACGTGGCACCTGGACAGACAGTATGTACAATGGGAAGTAAGTAAGGAATACGTCCCTACCTTTGTTGCTGTGTTTTCCCAATTGCCCCCGTCCGCCAATCCGCATGCCTTGTGGTAGAGTCTGTGTTTCCAATGCACTCGTCCCTTTTCGGGCAGCCAAATTGTAGTGGAAACTAAATTGATTCCTCTGATTTCACTGTCAAATTGGTTATCAAAGAAAACAAGCATGGGAAGAAACTGACAATGAGACAGTGCTGTATCAAATCCAATGTGCTTCTGGTTTATATTGAAAGTAGCAAAACTTCTTACAGACAAAGAAAGGGTTAAATCACAAAATAGGAGTGTATAAAAAGGGCAGTGTGTTCAACCAGATTGGTTACATACATACACAAAATGATGTAACATTTTGTAGAGATACATACCCTTAAAGTCATAAGACCTCAGGATGGGTTTTAAAATATGTTAATACATTAAGGTGTGTGTTACTATGAAAACATGTGATTTCTAAGAAACAAGGTGAAACGAAACTCGTACTGTGATCATTAGCCTAAAAATGAAAAGGTGGGTGTGAGCAGCTTCTCTTATCAGTGGAGGAGGCCTTAAATTCGCTACCAGGCTAGTTTTCCCCTGAGAACGATGCATAGGACAGAATACAAGAATCTTGCTCATACAAGATAAAAATATTAACATGGTAGCATTTGCCTGCTGCTTATACTAACAGGAGGACATACCTAAATATATATATGGGCACGTTTGCATAGGCTGTTGGAAAATACACAGAAATTGCATAGATAAATCAGGCTCATGTGAGAAACACAGTAATTGCATAGATGTATATATCTCTTCAGCAACAGTATTACCTTGAGGTTCAAGGATCACCCGACTGCTAGCAGAACTCTATAGAAGAGCTCACAAAAAACCGACCATGTCAAAAACAGTCCTCCCTCAAGTCTCTTCCGACTATGGAATATCTTGACTGACTGAAGTTAGACACATGAAATCATTATCTCATGATAATGATGGAAAGGAATAATTATAACAGTTCTGATGACTATTTTTGCCATGTTTCAAGTTCATAGGTGCATTAAATGTTGTTTCCCCACACAAACTTTGACCCCCCTTTTCACCCCTTAGAGATTGAATTTCAAAGAATCCTTTCTTAAGCCCCATTTATACTGATAGATGATCGCTCAAAAGTCGCTAAAACGATAGTTTGAGTGAGAGTTTTGAGCGATCATCTTTGCATACTTTATAGTAGCTAATTAGCTACTATAGAATATGAAAGCGGCCACGGCCCCTAATAGAACAATACAGCTGGAATCGCTCAAAAGACAGCTTTAAGCATTTTTTTTTTTAAATCAAATTTATTGGAGGTTTTTACAGTACAGATAACTCAGAGTCCGACGTCTGAGAGAACATAAAAGAAAGTACAAGTCGAATAATGTTACATAAGCACACTCTCAAGCGCAGGGCAGAAAATGGCACAACCATAGAACAAATAAACGTCCTGGGGCTTCGCTTGCAGGGGGCAAAATGCTTCATGGTTCGCCCAAGGAGAAGCCCACATAATAAACTGATGTAAACGGTTAAGTAAATAAACTGTCCTATTTGCGGAAAAAGAGGAGCAAATGTAATAGGGTGGAACAATATAGCTAGGAGGGGGGGGAGGGGGAGAGATAGAGGGGAGGGGGAGGAACATGATAAGGGAGGAGTGCTTTGGGGGCACCAGGTGGTGTAGGAGTACCTCTAAAGTCAGGGGGGGGACCTCCCCTCGTTAGTCTTAAACAGCCAGAAGCCTCACAGTCCTCCAGGGGAACCAAATCTGGATGAACGTGTCATGAGTATTTTTAGTTCAGCTGTGGAGTTCTTCTAGGCTATACAGAAGGTCAACTCTTTCTCTCCATTGCTTCAATGTAGGAGGTGTGTTCTGTTGCCAGAGATGGAGGATTAGAGCTTTTGCTGCGTCTAAAAGAAGGGCTATTAGTTTATTCTTCAGGGGACGGAAGGTCTTGGTCGGTCACCATATGAGAGCTATGTCCGGAGTGAGGACAAATGACGGGGAGATTCTTTGTAAGATTGCCTCAACACCACTCCAAAAGGGGGTCAGAACTGGGCATGTCCACCATATATGCAGATAGGAGCCTATGTCGTTTTTACATCTCCAACAAATGTTCGCGGGAGCAAGTTTGTGGTCGAAAAGCCATTGAGGTGT
This sequence comes from Eleutherodactylus coqui, assembly GCF_035609145.1. Lineage (NCBI taxonomy): Eukaryota > Metazoa > Chordata > Amphibia > Anura > Eleutherodactylidae > Eleutherodactylus > Eleutherodactylus coqui. The sequence continues at coordinate 243,852,691 of NC_089840.1, forward strand.
TTCGTACCATCTAACTAAAACTTTATAATGCGATTCTAGTGCCAGAATGCATGGCGATAGACCAAAAGAGGTATTTAGGATTAGGTTGGCCTCCCTCGCGGAGAGTGAGATGCTCAGCTCTTTTTCCCAGGAGAAGAGGAATGTTGGTTTATAAGATGTAGGCGGGGTAATAAAGTTTTTTCGTAGAAAGGAAATCTTCCTTAGACTAGGTTTGTTCTTGGAGAGTGCTTTCTCAAAGGGAGAGAGAGGTCAGGTAGATTTATGTGTGTTTAGGAACTCTCTGAAGATTCCTGCGATCTGGGCTTTATGCAGAAAAGAGAGGTTGTCTAGGGGAAGTAGTGTCAATACAATGGAGACTGGGGTAAGGTGAGCCAAGGACTGTAAGTTGGTCAGTGTAACTGCTTCGAGCCTTTTCCATAGTGAGGCGGAGCACGGGTCTAAGGAATGGCCTAGCAGACTACCTAGAGAACGTAAGGGAAGAATGGGCGAGGGGTCCGGGGCAAGGCCGAGTCTAAGCTTGTTCCATACTTCACAGTGACCTCTAAGGAGGAGATTGAAGTTCTGGCTTCTAAGTCGTTTTCTCAAGGGTAGCCAGAGATTCTCAGTAAGGCACCGTCGCAGCCTTGCGCTAGTGCTCTGAGTAGAGGGTCTTGGGAGGGATGGGCTAGTTCTGACCAGTAGTTCAGTTGGGAGGCTTGGTAGAAGTCGTATAAATTGGGTAACATCATATGATCTTAGTAGGTTCCTTACATGTCCCAGTAATGGAGTAAAATTAGTGCTGTATAATGATTTTCAGTTAGGTCAAACTGTAACTAGTGACCTAATGCGACTGTGAAGCGACAACTGCAAAAATTCCAAAACGGTTGGATTTTTGGTTGGTCACATGTGACTTCACCATCATAGACTGCAGTGCAAGTCACACATGATGCCACTTGCATACGATATGCAAGTCACAGACAAGTTGCACAATTTTTTTGGCTGTGCACTTTTTTAATACTTGGTGTCACAATGATCAATTGATCAATTTCGTCACCATTTCGTCTTTAAAACAAAACCTCATTCCACAGTTGGGCCAGGCCTAAAATACAAAACAAAGGTATACTCACTTCTCTTGAGACCCTGGAATGCAGCTTACAGCCAGCGCTGGTATTGGCGGTGAATTCTGAGTAGATGGGCTGGGCAGAAGCATGTGACCACTGCAGCCGATCAGAGTCTGCAGCATCATGTTCCCAAAAGCATTATGATGGGCAGATATGCGCATTGATGCCGGGATTGCCAATGGTGAAACTTCGATTTATGATTGGCCGCAGAGGTCACATGCTTCTACCTGGCAGTCTACCCAGCCCCAGCTGTCAGCTGAATTCCTGGGTCCCAGGAGAGGTGAGTATAGTGCGGTATGCATGAACATGGAAATCGTCTAACACTCCATCTTCAATTCAATTCTCATAAATTTCTGATCAGCCACTCCCTATCTCTTTCTTATACCAGCTACTCCCAGCCAACCTGTGCGGAGGGCTTATCTGCCCATTACAGGTCTGCTAACAAATTACTTTCTAGCTAGCCAATACCTGGGCTGCGGCTTGGTGATTGATGGACTAGTAAGCATACTAGGGTGAACAACCAGTAGGGTATAAGTTTAGGTTGCAAGGAAAAATATAAGTGACAAACAAACCATAAGCCTCTTACATACAGTCATATACATACATTTAGGCAATAACCACATTGCTTTATAGAGTGTACCACTCTGGTACACTACAATACCCCTGTTTGTTACTTTAAGTGGGTTCCAACTGCAGGAGAAGGTTTCGTTTTAATAACAAAACCGCTTTAAAAGACTCTTCTTCTATGCTCCACATGAATCCTAAAGACACTTTTGTTTTTCATAATTAAAAATAAAATAATACAATAAAACATACTATTAAAGTGAATAGTCGACAATCACACAGTGTAACACTCTAATTCACCCCTTTACAAACAGGGACACAAACTTCTAAAGATTGTTCCTTCTGAGGCACCATGTGTTGTAGGTCTATGGCAGTGTGAAATACGATGACATCACTGCATTCAGCACATTTTTCAAACAGTCCAGAAGTGGAAGCTGTGATATTGGCAGCCTCCGGCAGGTGACGTCGGCGCTGCTTGTCCTCAGGGTTTTTTTCTTTGAATTAAACTTTACAGAACTTTTTCTGATACTATTTTTTCAGTCCCTCAGGTAGACTTGAAGATGCGATCATTTCATCATTAGGATACTACATTGTATTACTTATGTAATGCATTTTACCAATAATATTACAGCAGCCTATTCACTATAAATGAGAAGGAAATATATATATCCTTGCAGGTAGAAAAGAAAACACTGGAATATATACACTTATATAGATATAGTTATGTGCCTTTTTTTTTATATGTATACTAACTTTATTCTTATATGTACTAACTCTATGAAAAACTTAATACTTGGCCTTATACCAGATATTCCAAAGGCCTTGCCAGGCAAAGACAAAATGTATTTTAAACACAGCAAAGAAGAATCGGACAAGGCCGTGTGCTTGGCTGTTTTTCCAGAAGCGCCATATCAAGATAACGACTGTTCAACTACGTACATAACTTTCACTGTCTCAGGCCGGAAATCCGGACTTCCCATATATGGTTATGCGGTGAATTTGAGCCCATCACCCATTTCTAGTGATGAGACCAAAGGGTATAAGATCTCATGTAATCTGTAATAAAGCGGGCAGCGCAGTCATGTTCCCGTGTGAGGAACTATACCAGACCTCCGTGTGGTGTCTCTTCTTTACAGCCGGCAGCGGGGCAAGTGGGGTGGGCCTGATTGGTGCTGTACGCAGAAAATTTTACCCTGACAATTTGGTGCCCGAACGTGGGGCGGTAAAACCGGAGCCGTACAACGCAGTCCACCCGGATCCACGCCACGGGGAAGCCACCCTGCTGCAAACCGAGCCTGATCAACTCACAGAACTCCAGGTAAGACCAGCATATATTTATGTTGTGTTTTACACTGCGAGTCTTGCAGCGGGAGGGACTATCTGTGTTTTGTGACCGGACGGGTTGGGTTAAGAGTTCTACATGGTAACTCGTGTGGGCTTCGGGTTTGCCGTCATGGACCACTGACCGTGATATGCGCACCAATCGCTCACCCAGGAACTAGTCTGTAGTGTATTTGTACTTTGAAGTCCATAGCGTTTTAGCAATAGTGAAGGTTGTTTGTTGTATCTGCAGAATTTTTTTTTCTCTTACTTTTCATTTGGTCTCACAGAAGAAGGAACCCTCGGTTGTTTTAGTTGTTAATGGTTTAGCTGAGGAGAGGGATGCACTCTGTGAGACAGGTACCATAGAAGAAGGAACCCTCGGTTGTTTTAGTTGTTAATGGTTTAGCAGAGAGGGATACACTCTGTGAGATAGGTTCCACAGAAGAAGAGACCCTCGGTTTTAGTTTAGTTAAGTTGTTGATGGTTTAGCTGGGGAGAGGGATGCACTCTATGGGACTGGTTCCATAGAAGAAGATGCCTTCGGTTGTTTTGCCATATATAAGGGGCTGACAATTCGGGTCAGAAGGATGCACTCTATGGAGCGTGTTATTATTATTATTGTTGTTGATGTTCTAATATGCGTAAGATCTTATTAAAGAAGACAGAGCCCCTCAAGGGCCGCCGCCGTGCGGATCAATTGGTGGAGGAGAGATAGGAGTTCCAATGTGTAAAATGTAAGAAAACTTATGAAAATGTGTGACATCGACCCGCACGGTAGATTACAAAAATGGTGACTAGGAGGTCTTTAGGACCAAGAAGCGTGCCTTGAAAGACCAAGGTTTTCTAGAAAGTGCTGGAGTGAGGAGGAGAGAGAGACAGTCAGAGAAAGTTAAGTATGTACACATTATTTGTTTAAGAAAGTATCCGTAAGTGAAATGTTGGAAAGTACAGTAAGTGATCAAGAGGGTGTCGGGAGAGTGTCTATTGAAGGTTACATTGGCAGTTAGGTAGGGGAGAGAAATAAGGGGAACAAGCAAAGTCGAGAAGAAAGTTACAATGCATGTGATTTGTTGGCAGAGAGAGAGAGGAAAAGGTGTATAATACAAGATAGATAATAGATATAGATATATATGTGTGTATATATGTATATATATATGTGCAAATAGTTAACTGAGCTTGCTTTTAGAAGAGAAGGGTTTGTTTATGTGAAGCTGCAGCTTGTGTTTAGTTTTCAAGGTCAAGCGATAACAAAGCAGAGAGAATGAAATAATGACCCTGGAAAATATCTTTGCTTGCTTAAATGGAATGGAGGCTTGAAATGAATTTAATTAATTATACTGTCTTAGTAGGCAGGAAATATAGCAATTTCTAAGGTATATTCTTACTGGGTTCTGAGGTCACAAATGGACACGTCTTGGACAGGTGTAAGGAAGTTTACCCCACTCACATTCTCTGGGGGCTTTTAAGAATACAGGGGTTGAAAATGAAAAACATGTTGCGTTGTCAGAAGGTCCCAGCATATGTGTTATTTATGAGTTCAAATGCAGGCAATAGTTAAGCTAAAACAACTTATTCAGTCTGTGTGTCATATTCGTAGAGAGATAACAGATATTTTACAAAGGTGGGGGCTTTCAGACTTGACTCAAACTCAGGGTCACAGAAACTAAAATACTTCAGCGTTTAATACAGCATATAATAGCTTCAGTAAATAAGAAAGATAGAATGCCTCAGTCACTCAGCAAATTTTTTTTTTCCACATAATTTGTCAAAAATAGCGCTCATTCACAATCTCATCTCAATAGAATCATGTATTTTATAACATTATAGCACTCACGTCAATGTTTTTCAACTGATGTATGTATGTTTGTCACACTTTTTGTCTGTGCATCTGTATGTATTGGTACACCTTCAATAGGGGGTGACGGGGCAGACTTGAGCACATGGATGGATGAGAGTTAGTGACCCGTGTTCGGGCTGTGGTGAGTGTGTGATGCAGATATTGACTGGGGATAAAAGGTCCCCCCATGCATGGGACTTTGCTTGGTTGTGGTGTGGATGCTTAGACTGTTAAGCTTAAATAAAGCTGTGAAAAAAAAGACGCAAGCGACCAATATCGAAGGGGTGGAGCTAGATGATGTAAAAGTACGTAATGTGGGTCATCCCTCTTGTCCACAAGGGAGGGGGTGAGAATCTTGAGCAGCTAGTAAAAGTTTTTTTTCTCTCTCAAATTTGATAGGACATTGCAGGCAGGATCAGACTAATAATGAATTTGCTTAAAGGATATCACATTTCCAATATTAATAGATGTTTGTAGATTATTCTGCCCTGATGTAACTCATGTCTCTGTTATAGGTGCTAGCATCTTACAGGCCTTATCTGCATCCATCAAATCTTTTTACAATGTTATACTACCTTGAAACCGGGTACTCTTCTTCCAATTGAGTACCCTGGTTCAAAGGTGGGAGGAGAAGGCATAGGTGATCTAGGTATTGCAAATCAGCCATTTTTAAATTTTTACATTTTTTGCAACAAGATTGTGATCTTTTTGAAATAGAATACCAGCCTGATTGTCTAGCAGTGATGCAACAAGAAAATTTAAGTTTTAAAAAAAGTTACTGAAAGCCCTTGTTAACAATGCATATTTTGAGTTGTTTTTTATAGATGGTACCAGGGTGATTGACAACTCCACACTGGATATGCAGTAGTCACACAACAAGATGTCCTAAAAGCAGAATGCCTCCGCATGTCGCAGTACAAGAAGCGGAACTAAAAAGGCCATCACTGAGGCGTGTAGAGTGGAGGAAGGTAAGACGGCAAACATTTACACTGACTCCGGGATGCATTTGGCATAGCTCATGATTACGGCCCAACATGGAAGGCCAGACAGTTTTTTGCCTCAGCAGGACAACCAATTAAGAATGATGCAGCGGTGCAGAGTCTCATGGAGACCCTACTTCTACCTGACAAGGTGGAAAGCTCACACCAATTCCTACACCGGAGAAGCAAGAGGCAACGCCATCACAGACCACACAGCAAAAGCAGCGGCCCTCAAGCCGTGGAAGAAAATAAGAAAATAAGAATTTAACAATAACTTTGGACTTTAACAATAACTTTGGACTTTGATAAAAACTTGAACTTTGATATGCTAAAGACTTTACAGTTACAAGCCAGCAAGGAAGAAAAAGACAAATGGACTAAAAAGGGACGGCATATGGTGGACAGTCAACAGCACTTGCCTACCACGGTCCCTGTGCCCCATGATGGCCCAGCTGATGCACGGAAAGACGCACCTCTCAAAGCAGCAATGGTGTCGACGCTTGAACGAGGACGGGTGGCTCCTGGGTTTTCTGTAGCTGCTGCATCATTTGTCCAATTTTGCATGATCTTTGCCGTAAGCAACAGGGCAGAAGTAAATTTGCCACATAATACTTGCCTAGACCACTCTACCCATTTCAGGGATTGCAAATTGGCTACATTCAGCTCCCACTTGTTGGGAAGCATGAATATGTGCTTGTTGTTGTTGATTTCTTTTCAGGTTGGAGGCCTACTCTGTTACCAAAGTAAATAAGCAGGTAACTGCACAGAAGCTCATGAATGAGGTAATCTGCAGATACGGGGCACCGGAAGTGATTGAGTCAAACAAAGGTACAAACTTCACAGGTGAAATAATGCAATACATCATGTCTGCTTTGGGTATATTCCAGGCTTTTCCCACACCCTACCATCCACGGAGTAGTGGGAAAGTAGATACAAAAGGCAATGAAGAAAATGGGCAAATCCTGAATTGAGTGTCTTTCATTAGTTTTTCTTTTTCTCAGGAGGATACATGCCAAAGTAGCTGAGTTTGGGGAATGATTTTCTAGTTAATTTTGTCATAGGCCTCTCCAAGGAATTGTCAATAATGCATTCTGCAGTCTCTGCTTTTCTCCCAGGTCCTACAGATGAGTGTCACTATCTGAAACCAGGTGACAGGGTCTATGTGAAAAAAGTTTGAGAGAGAAACCCGGTTTGAATGTCCCTACCAGATGTTGCTTACCACCCCAACTGCAGTCAAGCTTGAAGGAAAGGCCACTTGGATCCACACTTCGCACTGAAAGAACTCATGATCCTGCATATCCTTTACATGCTATAATGTGGTACAATTCCTCTAACACACACAAGTAGCCACACACACCTTTGACTACTGTACACTAGCCATCCACATGTATACATAGATGCAATAGGAGTGCCAAGGGGGGTGCCAGATGAATTTAATTCTAGAGATCAGGTTAAAGCAGGTTTTGAGTCCTTATTTGCTATTGTCACTGTTAATAATAATGTAGATTGGATGAATTATATCTATTACAATCAGCAGAGGTTTGTAAACTACACCAGAGATGCTTTGCAAGGGTTAGCGGACCAGTTAGGGCCCACTGCATCCATGACGTTCCAAAATAGAGTGGCCCTGGCTATGATTTTAGCAGAAAGAGGTGGGGTATGTAACTTCCTGTACGTGTATTATCCCTTTGATCAAAAAGAGTATGAGTAAGGGACTGGATAATGTGACACCAAAATTTCCCTTGTTTGAAAAAGATGAAGAGCCAGTTCCGATAATGCCAACCACGTACGTTACCAGAAAAATGGAGAGATGGACTAGTACTGCGTCGCCCCGGTCTCATAAGATGAACTGTCAGTGGACTTCCCATTTGCCTAGGGATAGTGCAGAAGACGTTAGGTTCCGGCGAGGGCACACCCTGTGGGGTGTTAACTTGTACAGATAGAGGGTATGGATGCCCGGAAATAAGCCCAGGGAATCCATGGCCTCCTTCTGAGGTGAGGTAGGGATCCCCCCTCCTAGGAGTAGGGACTTACGGGCAGTGGGGAAACCCTGACGCAAGGGAGAGGTGACCGAGGAAGAGTGCGAGGCCTGGTGCTTGATCTCCGTATTAGGTTTTTAGGGGGGTTTGAGAAGGAAATATATATATCCTTGTAGGTAGAAAAGAAAACACTGGAATATATACATTTATATAGATATAGTTATGTGCCTTTTTTTTATATGTATACTAACTTTATTCTTATATGTACTAGCTCTATGAAAAACTTAATACTTGGCCTTATACCAGATATTCCAAAGGCCTTGCCAGGCAAAGACAAAATGTATTTTAAACACAGCAAAGAAGAATCGGACAAGGCCGTGTGCTTGGCTGTTTTTCCAGAAGCGCCATATCAAGATAACGACTGTTCAACTACATACATAACTTTCACTGTCTCAGGCCGGAAATCCGGACTTCCCATATATGGTTATGCGGTGAATTTGAGCCCATCACCCATTTCTAGTGATGAGACCAAAGGGTATAAGATCTCATGTAATCTGTAATAAAGCGGGCAGCGCAGTCATGTTCCCGTGTGAGGAACTATACCAGACCTCCGTGTGGTGTCTCTTCTTTACAGCCGGCAGCGGGGCAAGTGGGGTGGGCCTGATTGGTGCTGTACGCAGAAAATTTTACCCTGACATAAAGAATGTGGGGTATAATAGGCTGAGTTACACTGCAAACATGGAGGTCTTTGTCAGGCTTTCAGCTCCCATGGGAACTCATTGGTACCTTGCAATCGCACTGTGGGGTGCCGATGGGTGACAAAATGAGCCCCCTCCCCTGTCATCTGCTTACATGCTGCAGTTGCTATTGCTTGTGGCATGTAAGGGTTAAACCGCCAGGATCTGAGTTTTTTCCACTACTGGCTGTTAGAGCAGTAAAGCAGAAGTCTGGCTTTCAGTAGTCAGCCAATCCATCACCTTAAAATGTAATCAGGTTTTCAGGAAGTCTCCACGACAGCACCCATACATTCAACCCCCAAAATACTTTACCGTCATGTGTGTTATGTATTTGTGTGTGGAACCACTGTGTCGTTCCTCTGAGCAGGGAAACTACCCAGCAGGATTGGCAGCTGACCCAGGGATAGGATGCTCACTCCTCGGAGCTTGGTATGAGGTAGAGACCAGAACTGAGCTAGCCCTGAGCTGGTGAGGGATAATGAAATCCCTGCCTAACAGGGTGGAGTAATCGTCCTGACAAGGACATCCCTGAGCTGGAACCTGTGTGCTGTATAATCCAAAGGTCTTTACCAAAACAGGATGTACCAAGCAGAAACAGGTACTGAGGATGTGAGCAGGAACAGATGGTCAGGATACAGCACAAGTAACTTACAGCTACAGCAAACTTGAGATCAATTGTAATAGAGATACTGCAGGAGCAGCAGCCACGAGCCGCCATAGAAGAACAACCCAGAAGCACTGGATAGCAGATCTGGGGAAGTTATATAGTAGACTGATTGGCAAACAGCCTCCAGCTGAGTGGAGTAGTGAGGAATTGTTAACACTGGAGATGTTGGAGTAAAAAACAAAAAAACAAAAAAAATGACTCTATAGTGACAGGGTGGTGCCGATATTCAAAAATAGGTCAAAAAGCGAACCTGGAAACTACAGGCAAGTAAGTCTTACTTCTTTTGTAGCTAAAATATTTGAAGGGTTTTTAAGAGATGCTGTCCTGGAGTACCTCAAGGAAAATGGCTGTATAACTCCATATCAGCATGGGTTTATGAGAGACCGCTCCTGTCAAACCAATCTGATAAGCTTCTATGAGGAGGTAATTTCTAGACTGGACTGGGGAGAGTCTTAGGATCGTGTGTATCTGGACTTTTCCAAAGCACTTGATACTGTGCTGCATAAAAGGTTGGTATATAAAATGAGAATGCTTGGTCTGGGAGAGAAGATGTGTAAGTAACTGGCTCAGTGATAGAAAGTATAAATGCTACATACTCTGATTGGGTCACTCTTACTAGTGGAGTACTGCAGGGGCTGGTTTTGGGCCCTATTCTTTTTAATATATTTTTTAATGACCAAGTAGAAGGACTGTGCAGTAAAATATCAATATTAGCAGATGACACAAAACTATGTAGAGAAATTAACACAAGAGAGGACGCAGGGAGATTCCAAGAGGCAGGTAACTAAAGCAATAAATAGAAGGGGCAAACTACAATACCCAGAGAGCCTATCAAAATTGGAATTATTTAGTTTAGAAAAAAGATGGCCGAGGAGCGACCTAATACCTATGGATAAATATATCAGTGAACAAAACAGAGATCTCTCCCATGATCTCTTTATACCCAGGACTGTGGCAGTAACAAGGGGGTGACAGCTATGTCTAGAGTAAAGAGAGTTTCTACACTGACATAGATGGGGGTTCTTTACTGTAAGAGATGTGAGACTATGGAATTCTCTGCCCGAGGACGTGGTGGTGGTGAATTTGATAAAAGAGTTCAAGAGGGCCTGGATGTCTTTCTTGAGTGATTAAATATTATATATTCTGATGCATGGAACTTCAGACATGTCTTAAAAATGCACCTCTTCAAAAAGCATACCAAATCTCCTGATCTAATCCCACACCCCCCACAACATGCCCCCTGCTCCGCCCTATGGCTCCCCACACTTTCCACTTTGCCTATTGTGTACATTTCCTACTCCTGTACATCCTGTATCACCCCAACCCCATTTGTTTCCAAATAATTGAATACCACATGTAATTGTCATATTATTTTTCTCCATGTGCTCTGAAAACATTGCGGAATAAGTTTTCGCTATACAAATAAAGATTATTATTATTAATAGGGATGAGCGAGTATACTCGCTAAGGCACTACTAATAATGTGCCTTAGCCGAGTATCTCCCTGCTCGTCCCTAAAGATTCGGGGGCCGCCGCAGCTGACAGGTGAGTTGCGGCGGGGAGCGGGGCAGAGCGGGCGGGAGAGAGAGATCTCCCCTCCGTTGCTCTCTGCTCTCCCCCGCAGCTCCCCGCCCCACGGCAGCACCCGAATCTTTAGGGACGAGCAGGGAGATACTCGGCTAAGGCACATTACTCGAGCGAGTAGTGCTTTAGCGAGTATACTCGCTCATCCCTAATTATTAACCATGCTCTCCATTTGTGAAACCCAACAGTGTCCGAGTCTGAAGCACACACCACAGGCAAAGGGAAACATGCTCTGTCCACCCATTATATGAATCTGGACCACACATATCTCAACACAAAAATCTATATCTATATATGTGTAAAAGGTATAACACATAAATGTATTAAAAAGATATATAAAAAATTTCCAAAGTAAAAAACTTAAATACATACGGGGACCATGGTGTTCAAGCGTGCAACCAACAAACTTGAGTATCTTGGCAACTGCAGCACACACACTTTACTCCTACTTTCTAGGCGCACAGCTTCAGTGTCCACTCTGGCTATGACAGTGGTCCAGAGGATGTGTATCCTAGGCCATGTGCTTAAAGGTCCAGCATGCATCTTACAAATCACTCTCAATCATCGATGACACTTGGATATATCAGACATCCTCCACTTACAGAGGGTGCCCGAGTAGTGTGGTTCCCTGCATCGACATGGACTGTCTGAATACGCTCTTGTAAACACTCTCACATGCCACACCTTGGTATAAAGTAGTGTCAGCTGTCACACTACTTGGACCACTTCCTCAGAAACAGCCTAGAGCCCCCACAGCGAATTACACATCCCGATTGGTGGTGTAGTTAAAGAGTGAAGAGCGTGTTTCCTCAGGTGTCACCTTTGGATCTGGCCCAAAGCCAAACCAGTGTGTGGCACAATGGATTTACATCCACTGATCTTGACACTTGGGTTATACTCATAGACGCATTGGTCCCATATTTCACACTTTGCACATCTATAGTACATAGGCTTAAAAAAACAAATACATGTGTATGCGTAATATATGTCCTTTTAGACCTCATAAACCCCCCTATGCCATTTAAAAGGTGATAAGATGGGTATTCCTGTAAAATGAAAGGTTTTAGTATTGTTGCACTGCATGCAAAACATGGGTGATCGGCCCGGTGGGCTTGCCGAACCGTCTAGGAGGGCCTGCGTGCCTCTCCAAACAGTGCCCCGTTCTGTGCAGGTCATCCCCATCGTGGTCTACATCTCGCTTTGGTGCCACGAGCAACGTGATCAGCGCATGTGCAGTTTATTTAACCCCTTAGTGACCGGGCTTTTTTGCTTTTTTCCATTTTTGTTTTTTCCTACTCCCTTTTAAAAAATCGTAGCTCCTTTATTTATCCATCGAAGTCACTGTATGAGTGCTTGTTTTTTGCGGGACGAGTTGTATTTTTCAATGGCACTATTTATTGTACCATATAATGTACTGAAAAACTTTTTTAAAAATTCTTAGCGGAGAGAAATGGAAAAAAAAAACGACATTCCACCATCTTTCGGTGCGTCCTGTTTCTACGGCGCACAAACTGCAACAAAAACGACCTGATATTTTTATTCTATGGGTCAGTACGATTACTACGATACCAAACTTATATAGTATTGTTTTTGCTGTAGTACTTGTATTTTTTTTTTAAGATATTAAATTTTTTTCAATTATTTTCTGTGGTCATTTTGTGCGCGCAATAACTTTTTTATTGTTCCGTCGACGTAGTTGTGCAAGGGCTCATTTTTTGCAGGATGTCCTGTAGTTTCCGACAGTATCAATTTGGAATACATACAACTTTTTGATCGCTTTTTATTGCGTTTTTTCTGGGAGACAGGGTAACTAAAAAAATGCATTTCTGGCGTACTTTATTTTTTTTTTCGGACATATTTTTATTTTATGATTTAGATTTTTTAATAATAGATATGGCAAAAGGGGGGTGATTTAAACTTTTATAACTTTTTTTTTTTTTACAATTTAAAAAACTTTATTGATCTTTTTTTTTTACTTTGAAGTCCCCCTGGGGGACTTTAACATGCGATGCTTTGATCGCTCGTGCAGTATGACGTAATGCTATAGCATTACATCATACTGCTTTTTTACAGGCAGTCTTTCAAGCCACTCTGTGTGGATGGCTTGATAGGCAGTCTGCTAAGGCAGCCCTGGGGCCATTCATTAGGCCCCCGGCTGCCATGACACCTGCACGGATCCCCCTATCTCACCGCGGGGGGGCCGTGCAGGACCCCCAAACAGCGTTCGGGGGATTTAAATGCCGCTGTCAATTTAAAGGGTTAATAGCCGCGATAGGCCGAGCGCGGCTATTGCCCGCGGGTGTCAGCTGTAATAAACAGCTGACGCCCGCGCTGTATGGAGGGAGATAGCGGCGCTACTTCCCTCCATACACGTCCTGCAGCTGCAGGACGTAAAAACACTATGGCCCGGTTGTTAAGGGGTTAATTAATCTGCTCAGAACAGGAGTCAGGTGAACTGCAGATTCTGCCAATTAGGTTGCTGGCAGCATATGTAGACCATGGGGGTGATGATGAGAGAACATCCGACATCACTAGCACAGAGTGGGACAGTGTTTGGGGAGGCATGCAGACCTCCTGGGATGGTCCAGCACACCCACTATACCAATCACCCATAATTTCCATGTGGCGCAGGAACACTATAACCTTTTATTTTACAGGTATGCTGGGGCATGCATGGTTAGCAAGTAACTATGTAAATGCCAATTTTTTCACCTTTTAAAATGACATAGGGAGGTTTATAAGGTGTAAAAATGGTGACTAGTTCCCTTTAATATTTAATCCCTTAACGTTGCAGGGCATACAGTTACGTCCTGCAGGTTCAGGGTATGTATAGAGGGAGATCGCAGGTCGATCCTGTTCCATATAATGCGGGTGCTGACTGTTTCTTACAGCTGACATCCACCGTCAAAAGGTATTACATCATACTGCTGGAGTGATCAAAGCATCGCAAGTTCTTGTTCTCTCTGGGAACGAAAAAAAAAAAAGTAAAAATAAATGTAAAAATGTTTCACTAATTATTTAAAAAAATAAAAAGCAATAAAAATGTTCTCTCTCTGACCTCATTATGGTGTCATCTATCGAATAATGGCCTGGCCAGGGCCTAACCTTCAATTATTAAAGGAATAAGGAATCAAGGTATGTGGGAGGAGTGGGGAGGGAGGGTGTTTCATGTCTTGCAGAGTCACATAGTATAACACTACGTACAAAGTATTGTCAGCTTTACTAATGTGGCAATTTATAGGGAAATTAAAGAAAATGTTTTGTGAAGGGAGTATGTAGTTTACCCATAGTGCCTAGACTCTCAGAAATGCCTTGTGGCAGTCAAGGATTATTGATGTCAGCTTTTCGTTTATTAAGTACCAGTTTAATCTTTTAATTTCTAAAAAGGAGGTCTTCTTTCAAGACTGGGAAATTATCAGTTTAGTTGCTAAGAAAAAGAAAGAGATCAATCCTCTTGATTCCAGAGGAATATTTGCGATTTTTTTTATCCAATAAGGCCTCCCACAGATTTTTTTTAGATATTTCAATCTTTAACAGGGTAAATGAATGAATATGCTCTTATCCAAAGTCATTTGACTCAGGGTCAAGACCACCAAATGTGTATCATGTCACCCGGAGATTGACCACCAAGAAAGCAGTTCGATGGGTAACCTGGCACAGCATGGGCTATTCAGGTTGGGTCTGGATACCATCTGAATAGCACTTTAAAGGAGGATTCTAACTAGTGTATTGTGGGTGCTTTTATTAGTTGATTCCCAGATCGGAGACCATTCATCTTCGTTGAGTCTGTTTCCAATATCTGTTACCCAGTAGGAAATATATGATAATTGAGTGCGGTAAGAAGAGTGGACTAATCTGGCTTAGATTTGAGAGATAACACATCTACATTTCAGGCAGAAGGTTTCGAAGGGCAGTAATGTTAATGGGGAGTTTTAGTATTTTTCACCAGTAATGATATGAATTGCTTAAGTTGTAGGTATCTGAATATTTCTGAGTATAGTATAGTGTAGTTACTCTGAAGGGTGGGGATTGAAAGAATGCCTTCTATAGAAAGTACATGGTATATTTTGGTGGGCTCTCTGTGCGTCCAGACCTGAAACGTATGAGGAGGGTTCTCACCAGGGGGGAGATAATGGGTTTCGAAGAGGCGCTAGTAGGGGTAAGTGAAGTGAAACTAAACCACCAGAGTATTTGATAGAATCCTATACTTTCCATGAGTGTTTTGTGATAGGATTTGTAATGGCGGGGTCTGTAAGTTGGTGGGGTCCATAAGATTGAATCGATGTTGACGGAATAAACCTCAAGGGCTTCTAGAGATAGTAAGTATGGCGTGTTCGTTTGCAAATGGAGTAGGGCGGGTTGAGCTGCCTGGTAATATTTTTGAATATTTGGAACACCAAGGCCGCCTTTTAGTCTGTCTATAGAAAGGGAAGCGGAATACCCATGAGGTAGAATTCTGGCAAATAAAGTGGATGGACATTCCGGGGTAGATCCTAAAAACATTTCAACAAATGTCTATCCACTGTAGTTGGCAGAATTCCATCACATGGGTATCCCGCTCCACTTCAAGAGATAGCAGGTATGATGTATTAGTTTAGGAATAGAGGAGGGCTAGTTGGACTATTTGGGTTGCCTGGTAACATTTTGAATTGGAAGAAATCTAAAAAGATACAACAGCTTGGGGAGGAGAGACATTTTAATGCATTTACCCTCTTCATCCATGATATGTGATAATGACGTCAACTCTCCAGGAGGAGCTGGGACATAAATGGGAGAGGTGGGTAATTATGTGTATATAGTGATGAATAAGAATGAGTTTGTCTGACACCTAAATAACCTAATAAACCTGAAACCCACTGAAATGGGAAGTTAGCTTGAAGCTGTAATACTGTTTGCGCGGGTAATGTTACATAGGAGGCCTTGGTTTTCACGTTATTAATTTTCAGGCCTGATAATGCTCTAAATCCGGATAGTTCTACCAGCATATTGGGTATTGAAATATGAGGGGAGGACACTAACATTAGCATGTCATCTGCAAACATGCAAGGTCTGTGTTGGAGTGAGGCGATTTTACCCCTTTAACCCCTTAGTGACGAAGCCTGTTTGCGCCTTAGTTACGGAGCCAAATTTTGGAAATCTGACATGCATCGTTCAACGTTGCATAACTCCGTAAAGGCTTTACATATCCAAGTGATTCTGACATTGTTTTTTTGCCACATGTTGTACTTCATTTAGGTTGTAAAAAGAGACCAATATCATTTGTGTATATTTATTAAAAGTACCAATATTGGAAAAATTTTGAAAAAATTGTCATTTTTTCACATTTTCAACTGTAATATCTCAAATATGTCCAAACATACTGTACAAATTTTTGATAAGATATGTATTTCTATCTGTTTACTTTATTCTGAATGCACACTTCAAAAACTTTTGTGTTTTTTTTAACCATTTAGAGGACGTACAAATCTAACATTACTTTTCAGCATTTTGAGGAGCACTTTGTTTTCCTGCACCAAGCCAAGTTTGCAAAGGCTCATAAGTGTCAGAATAATAGATACCCCCACAAATGACCCCATTTTAAAAACTACACCCCTTAATGTATTCACTGAGGGGGGTCATGAGTATTTTGACCCCACCAGTTTTTTTCAGGAATTAATTCAATTTAGAGGAAAAAAAATAAAATTTCATATTTTTGCAAATATGTCATTTTAAAGACATAATTTTTTTCCTATAGAGCCCACGAAAATGAGGATTTACACCCCAAAATGGATACCCCCGTTTCTCCCGTGTTCAGAAACATACCCATTGTGGCCCTAATCTTATGTCTGGATGCACAACGGGACCCAAAATGAAAGGAGCAGTCGGTGTCTTTCAGAACATAAATTTTGCTTGAAGGTGTTTTACGCCCCATAGCACTTTTGTAGAGCTCTTAAGCGGCCAAAACCAAAGAGAACCCCCAAAAGTGACCCCATTTTGAAAACTAGACCCCTTATCGAATTTATCTAGGGGTATACTGACCATTTTGACCCCACAGTTTTTGAATGAATTCAAGCGAAGCAAAAGGAAAAAATTGTGATTTTCGTTTTTTTGTCAATTCTGTCATTTTAAAAACAGCTTTTTTGTACAGCACACACGAATGAAGACTTGCACCCCAAAATGGATACCCCTGTTTCTCCCGTGTTCAGAGACATACCCATTGTGGCCCTAATCTTTTGTCTGGATGCACAACGGGGCCCAAAATGAAAGGAGTAGTCGGTGGCTTTCAGAACAGAAATTTAGCATGAAGGTGATTTAGGCCCCATTGCCCACTTGTAGAGCCCTTGAGCAGCCAAAACGACAGAGAACCCCCACAAATGATCCCATTTTGAAAACTAGACCCCCTAACGAATTTATCTAGAGGAGCACTGTGTATTTTTACACTACAATTTTTGAATAAATATAAGCAAAGCAGTAGGAAAAAAAATTACAATTTTTGTTTTTTTGGCAGTTGCATCAATTTAAAAACTGTTTTCTTTTGTACAGCACACATACGAATGAAGACTTTCATCCCAAAATTGATACCCCTGTTTGTCCCGTGTTCAGAACCATACCCCTTGTGGCCCTAATCTACTTAAAGGACACATGGCTAGACCTATAATGGAAGGAGCACCCGTTGGATTTCAGGGTACAACGGAATAAATTCCAGGCCCCATTGCCCACTTATAGAGCCATTGAGCGTCCAAAACGATAAAGAACCCCACAAATGACCCCATTTTAAAAACTAGACCCCTTAACGAATTCATCTAGGGGTGTATTGCGTATTTTGACCCCACAGTATTTGAATAAATCTAAGCAAAGAAGAAGCAAAAAATTACGATTTTCATTTTTTTGGCAATTTTGTCAATTTAAAAACTGTTTTTTTTGTACAGTGTACATAGGAATGAAGACCTTCACCCCAAAATGGATACCCCCATTTGTCCCATGTTCAAAAACATATCCATTGTGGCCCTAATCTACTTACAGGAAACATGGCTAGGCCTGTAATGGAAGGAGCACCCGTTGGATTGCAGGGTACAACGGAATAAATTCCAGGCCCCATTGCCCACTTATAGAGCCATTGAGCATCCAAAACGACAGAGAACCCCCAAAAATGATCCCATTTTGAAAACTAGACCCCCTAACGAATTTATCTAGGGGTGTACTGTGTATTTTTACACTACAATTTTTGAATAAATCTAAGCAAAGCAGTAGGAAAAAAATTACAATTTTTGTTTTTTTGGCAGTTGCATCAATTTAAAAACTGTTTTCTTTTGTACAGCACACATAGGAATGAAGACTTTCACCCCAAAATTGATATCCCTGTTTGTCCCGTGTTCAGAACCATACCCCTTGTGGCCCTAATTTACTTAAAGGACACATGGCTAGACCTATAATGGAAGGAGCACCCGTTGGATTTCAGGGTACAACGGAATAAATTCCAGGCCCCATTGCCCACTTATAGAGCCATTGAGCGTCCAAAAGGATAAAGAACCCCACAAATGACCCCATTTTAAAAACTAGACCCCTTAACGAATTCATCTAGGGGTGTATTGCGTATGTTGACCCCACAGTATTTGAATAAATCTAAGCAAAGAAGAAGCAAAAAATTACGATTTTCATTTTTTTGGCAATTTTGTCAATTTAAAAACTGTTTTTTTTGTACAGTGTACATAGGAATGAAGACCTTCACCCCAAAATAGATACCCCCATTTGTCCCATGTTCAAAAACATCCATTGTGGCCCTAATCTACTTACAGGAAACATGGCTAGGCTTGTAATGGAAGGAGCACCCGTTGGATTGCAGGGTACAATGGAATAAATTCCAGGCCCCATTGCCCACTTATAGAGCCATTGAGCATCCAAAACGACAAAGAACCCCCACACATTACCCCATTTTAAAAACTAGACCCCTTAACGAATTCATCTAGGGGTGTATTGCGTATTTTTACCCCACAGTATTTGAATAAATTTAAGCAAAGCAGAAGGAAAAAATTACGATTTTCATTTTTTTGGCAATTTTGTCAATTTTTAAAACTGTTTTTTTTTGTACAGTGTACATAGGAATGAAGACATTCACCCCAAAATGGATACCCCCGTTTGTCCCGTGTTCAAAAACATACCCATTGTGGCCCTAATCTACTTACAGGAAACATGGCAAGGCCTGTAATGGAGGGAACACCCATTGGATTGCAGGGCACAACTGAATAAATTCCAGGCCCCATTGCTCATTTGTACGGAATAAAAATTGACTCCCTAAAAATATCACCCCCTTCCGCACCCTTTTCGGCGTCCCCCAAATCTTAGATAAAAGTAATAATGTGAACTGTGTAGTATTTCCAAAGACAGGGGTAATTACGGAGGCTGGTTGGGATGGGTACATGGGGCAATAAAACCGGGTATCCCCCCTCCTCTCATGCTTTTTGGGGATATTTAGTGACCTCAGTGGCGGGTATGGGGTGTAAAAAGTAGCCTTTCGTGAGTCTTCGTAAGCTTGATGAGGTGCAGCGGTCTCACACAGAAGACGCTCAACAAGCTGCTCCTGGAACTGCAGGAAGGTGAGCGTTTCCGGGGCTTCTTGTAAATTGTGATTACAGGTAGCGGTCTGAATAACGCCGGGCTCACGCAGCCGTAGGTGGAATCGCTTGCGGAGGCCCGCAGCGGATCCCAGCTGTAAGCCCGGCTGTGACCCTGCGTACAGCCGCGTAATGTACTGCGCATAACTGCCTACTCACACAGGCGGTCATGCGCAGTACTTTTTTTTTTTTGCATTTCCCGCACCGTCACTTAGCGATGACACGGGTACCTGCAGCCCGTATACAAGGTAGTTGCGTATGGGCTGCGGGTATATCCGCGACCACAGAGCACTATGGGCTCTATGTTGCGGATATCCGCGGTAAAATAGAACCTGCTGCGTTCTCTTTTCTGCGAGTGGATTACGCGATTCCAACCCGCTAATGTGAGCGGAATTGTGTAATCCAATGCGATTGATCTGCGTAATACCGCGGATCAGACGCATGTGGAATCCGTAATTCCTATCCGGTCATGTGAGACTGGCCAAAGGCAGATCGCTACCTTTTTTTCACGTGACTGGGGACCGCTCAACGAGGCCACCCGTCACTGCTCCAGGCTCTCGGCGACCGATGGTCGCTGAGAGCAAGGAGATTTTAAATTTCCTGGGCTCCCCGACTTCTGCGCATGTGTCCGGTGTTTTGCCGGCGGTCGCATGCGTAGAATCCGGGAAAGTTCACGGAAGAAGATTGCGTCGGGGTGCAAATACGGAGGCCTCCAGTAAAAAGTTTCATCTCCTCTCACCGATCACATCAGTGAGGGGAGATGAACCTTCACCTTTTTTAAACTTTTACGTGATCGCCATTATTCATTGGATAACGGCAAACACGTGACCAGGAACCGCTCACCGCGGCCCCCCGTGAAATCTCCAAGCTCTCGGCTAAGTTTTGTAGCCAGGAGCAGGGAGATTTTAAATTACCACGGCTTTTGCGCATGCGCCTGCCATATTGGCGACGGACGCGTGCGCAGAAGCTGGGGTAAGGTCTGCGGATAAATCCGCGGGCCTTAGGTACGTCATTTCATCCTCCCTCACGGATATGATCCGTGGGGGGAGATGAAACGCAAGCTTTTTTAACTTTTTTAAACTTTTTTTTTTTTTACTTTTTTTACTTTTTTTTTTACTTTACATGATCACTGTCATCCTCAGGCAAGTGGGCATTAATCCTAAGAGGATGCATAAAACTATGTCCTCTAGGATTAAAGCCCACTTTCTGAGGACGTAGTTTCCCGATGGGGCAGTCGTTAAGGGGTTAATGTCTGAATTGTTGCATATTTTAATGGCTTGAGGCTCCATGGCTAGAATAAACAAGAGGGGAGGTAAAAGGCATCCATGTTGTGTGCCACGGAGAATGGTAATGTAGTCAGAGCAGAAACCATTGGTGTTTCGCTAGGGGTTGCAATTGTGACCCGGCCCCTAACCAAACAGGAGCCCGCGAGCCCCCTGCCAGATACACTCAAATCCCAATAAGGCAACAGCATCAATGGTGTAGAAAAACCATAAAGTTGAATTTATTGCTCCATAAAAATGGCGACGTTTCGACTATATTAGTCTTTTTCAAGGCTTGAAAAATACTAATATAGTCGAAACGTCGCCATTTTTATGGAGCAATAAATTCAACTTTATGGTTTTTCTACACCATTGATGCTGTCGCCTTATTGGGATTTGAGTGAGTACGCTTGGGACTGGAGGTCCGTGGTCCCATAGGTGGCTTGGCATTTCTCCGGAACCTCGGCACTGATAGTGCATGTGTATGGAGTGGTGCAGGACTTTCCTTAAGGATCCCTGCCAGATACAGTCTCACCACTGTGGGTGATGCTGGGGGACAAGAGGGCTGTTACCCAGGAAGCCGCAGCCAATTACACGTTGCAGGCTTCCCTGGCACGCTCCTCACTTCCACTGAGAAACTGCAGTTGTGATTGGTCACAGTGCACTGCCAACCGTGTAATTGGTCCGGCCAGCAGTGCAGTGTTAGGGGTGGCCTTGCAAAGGAGACCAAAGTACTGATGTCGCCTGGGTCCAAATTGGTATAAGCAATCAATGAGCGCTCGGAGAAGACACACTGACCAGACAGACAGAGTGTGATCAAAATGGCTTCTAGTTTATTGAAAGAAATACATTGGATTATAAAGACCATAGACCACTGCCCAGGAAGGAAGGGCTTGTGGTCAGCAAATAATTGCAAGGATACATTCCTTCTTAATGAGCTATTGTAAAGAAGAAAAAAAGAAACTTTACAAACAGTACATCTCGTTATTTTAGAACACAGGATGTTCTTGTCACTAGATACCAGAGACCTTGGACTGCTTCTGAGAAGTCCATTCTCAACCACCTGTTTCTCTAACCAAAACACATTTTGTATTTAAAACTATTTATTCGTATTTTGATAGCCTAGCAACTAAATTAACCCTCTACATCTCCCCCATTTTGGACATGGAGTCAAGACAAGTACGACTCCTAGTCCATAAACACGTAATTCATATCGGCGCAGAGAAAACATTTTCAGTACATTTAAAAATACATGAGATTATAACCTTAATTGCTCTATAAATGCATAATAAAATCATCACAACTTGTAATATACTTTGTAGAATCCCCATGAACCAACCTCCTAAACCAGAAAACCAATTGGCAGGGTTCAAAGAACTAAATGTGTTACCCCACCAGCTATCTCTGGTTTCTGAGTTTTCATTTGTCCATGCAAACAGTTCTTTCGACGGAACAGGAACAGCCAAGAAAGGAAAACTAGTGGCACCAGGTGTGTATAAGTCCAACAGTCTTTCACCTGTGAGGTGTTCAGTCCATCTACCAGTATTTGGTGGTGTCTAACAAAGTGGTTCTGGGCATTGTCATTTTGCACCCTCTCATAAGGGTGAAGCATGGAGTGAGGAGTCCAAAAGTCCATCAATAAACAAAATGTCCTTCATTTTTCCTTCTCATGGGGGGGCAAAGTAGGGCGTGAAAAGTCCCATTAGTCTCAAGACAAGCAACAGCTCCTTCAACTTTACTGAAGTTGGTGTGGTCAGCAGGACTTGATAGGGCCCCTTGAATCTGGGCCCTAGGGATTTCCGGACACGCCTCTTTACGACCACCCAGTCTCCAGGTTGTAGGGAGTGAGATTCCCCTAGGTTGTCTGGGTCTGGAATGGGAGAAAAAGACTAGATTCTGGGTTACTGGTAGTTGGTCACACAGGTGCTTTACGTATCCGGCTACTATGTCATAGCCCTGCTGTAGGGCCTGTGGATGATACAGCCCCAATCTTGGCATAGAGCCAAACAACACTTCTTTTAAATTAAGCGTACCATTTAGTCTCTTAACTTTGTCTAAACTCTGCGGGTGGTATGGAGTGTGAAACGCTTGTTCCACTCCAAGGGCTGACATCACCTCTCGCATCACTTTACCTGTAAAATGTGTACCTCTGTCACTCTCAATTGTCTCTAGTACCCCGTCTCTGCGGATTACCTCATTCATGAGCTTCCGTGCGGTTACCTGGTTATTTACTTTAGTAACGGGGTAGGTCTCCAACCTGAAAGGAAATCAACAACAACAAGCACATATTCATACTTCCCAACAAGTGGGAGCTGAGTGTAGCCAATTTGCAATCCCTGAAATGGGTAGAGTGGTCTAGGCAAGTGTTATGTGGCAAATTTATTTCTGCCCTGTTGCTTACGGCAAAGATCATGCAAAATTGGACAAATGATGATGCAGCAGCTACAGAAAATCCAGGAGCCACCCGTCCTCGTTCAAGCATCGACATCATTGCTGCTTTGATAGGTGTGTCTTTCCGTGCATCAGCTGGGCCATCATGGGGCATAGGGACCGTGGTGGGCAAGTGCTGTTGACTGTTCGCCATACGCCGTCCCATTTCTGCTGCTCCCATATTTAGTCCATTTATTCTTTCCTTCCTTGCTGGCTTGTAACTGTAAAGTCTTTAGTATTTCAAAGTCCAAAGTTTATATCAAAGTCCAAAGTTTGTATCAAAGTCCAAAGTTTGTATCAAAGTCGAAAGTTTTTGTTAAATTCTTCTTTTCTTCTTTTCTTCCATGGCTTGAGGGCCGCTGCCTTTGCTGTGTGGTCTGTGATAGCGTTGCCTCTTGTTTCTCTGTTGTAGGAATTGGTGTGAGCTTTCCACTTTGTCAGGTAGAAGTAAGTAGGGCCTCTGTGAGACTCTGCACCGCTGCATCATTCTTAATTGGCTGTCCTGCTGAGGTAACAAGCTGTCTGGTCTTCTATGTTGGGCCGTAATCATGAGCTATGCCAAATGCATACCGGGAGTCAGTGTAAATGTTTGCCGTCTTGCCTTTTGCCACTCTACACGCCTCAGTGAGGGCCTGCAATTCCGCTTCCTGTCCTGAGACATGCGGAGGCATTCTGCTTTTAGGACATCTTGTTGCGTGACCACTGTAAAACCTGTTACAAACCTTCCCTCGTCATTTAGGTATCTAGATCCATCCACAAACAGCTCAAACTGGGGGTTCTGCAGGGGCTTGTCTGTGACATGCGCAAACCCAGCCGTTTCCTGGGCCATGGAGGCCACACAGTCATGCTGGTTTCCGATGTCAAATGCCTCCTGTTCGTCAGTCAGGGAGTTGTAAAACAACTGATCCCCTGTACTTACTCCCCCATTTTGAATCTACGTCACCTAATGGAAGTAAGGTGGCTAGATTCAAGGTGGTGCACCTTTGGCTTGAGATGTTCGAGGAGGAATGCACTGCGAGTTCTATTGTATCTGTCTGGCAAGAGACAGATGTCTGCAGCTTACCTGGGTCAGGATACCATGTATGTCCTGTGGGGTGTAGATCACCATGGTGTGATCTAGGACAACGTCAGAATTTTTGTCCAGTAGTGCCTGGACTGCTAGAACTGCTCGGACGCATGATAGAGACCCTCTAGCCACCGCGTCAAAATGGGCACTGTAGTATGCTACAGGTCGCTTTTTGTCACCATGCATTTGTGTCAGTACAGTGGTGGCGTGTCCCGCCATCTCAGTGACGTACACCTGGAAAGGTTTGTCATAGTCTGGCAGCTCCAGTGCGGGTGCACTGGTTATCTGTACTTTCCCCGCGGGGTCAGGGCAAATGGCCGTAAACCCAAACAGTCGTACAGAGGCTGCATGGTCATGGAGGCAGAGCGTGTCCACGGCCGCCAGTATGAGTCCAGTCCCAAAAAGGTACGCAACTGAGCATGGGAGGTGGGAAGTTGCATGTCACTTACCACCTTCGTGCATTCCGGCGTCAGGTGTCTAGTACCTGGACCTAGGCAGTGGCCCAGGAACACTACATGAGATTTGCAGAACTGAAATTTGTCTTGCTGGCTTTGCAGCCATTCTACTCTGATGGAGGAAACACAAAAGGCTTAGTGATGCATTGAGGCAACTATTTGGGTCAGGAGCACACAAAAAGTAAGTCATCAACATATTACAAGAGGGCGGTGCCTTCGGGAATTGGCCAGGCCTCTAATATCAGTTTCATGAATCTGGTGAACTGGTTTTGGGCTATTCCGTGCCCCTTATGGCAGCACTGTCCAGCAGTACTGCTTTCCTCTGAAAATAAATGCAAACAATTACTGACAGTCTGGCTGGCCCTTTAAACTCTTTCTGTTAATGGGGAACAAAAGGGGTATTGGCTGGGAAAACACATTCCTTAAGGGCTTTAAGTTAACATAAAGAAGAGACAGTGTCTGCAATTGCATCTTCCTGGACATGTACCAGGAGGTACTGATGGACCAAGGGGCTAAGAGCTTGTTCCTCTGCGTGCGTAAGAGTGAGGACAGGGAGAGGTGTCGCTTGGTCTGCTGCCATCCGACAGAAGGTCGGGTGACTTTCAGACCCGGGGTGTATACGAGCCTCACCGGACGGGTGAAGGTTGATACAACATCCCAAGGGTCCCATCACATCAGTTCCCAATATGTTTTCAGGACCTTCCAGCACAAGGAATCGCGTGAGGCATCGCGACCCTTTAAACATTACCTCAAGCGGTTCAGTTTCTGCCAGCTGAATTGGCACTCCTGAAACCCCTTGCACCGATTACTGCTAGACAATCAGGCTGGTATTCTATTTCAAATAGATCATAACCTTGTTGCAAGAAGGAAAAGAGAAAAAAAAAAAAAAATTTTAAATTTAAAAATAGCTGACCTGCAATACCTAGATCACCTATGTCTTCCCTCCCCCCCCCCCTTTGAATTAGGGTACTTAAAGGGGTTGTCTCGCGAAACCAAGTGGGGTTATACACTTCCGTATGGCCATATTAATGCACTTTGTAATATACATCGTGCATTAAATATGAGCCATACAGAAGTTATTCCACTTACCTGCTCCATTGCTAGCGTCCTCGTCTCCATGGTTCCGTCTAAATTCGCTGGCAGCTTGCTTTTTTAGACGCGCTTGCGCAGTCCGGTCTTCTCCTTTCAGCACGAGCCGCTTCAGTGTGCTCCCCGCTACAGCTCTTCTGCGCATGCGCAGATGAGCTGTCACTGCTCGGGAGCGCGCTGGAGCGGCCATTCTGTACCATCCTCTGTTAGAGGAAGGTGCAGAGCCGCCCAGCTGTCCGGAGAAGCCGCCCAGCTGTCCTGCCGTCCAGCTGTCCTGCCGTCCAGGTAAGTGATGGGCCGGGGGGGCTGCCGCTGTGCCGGGGGGGGGGCTGTCGTCGCTGTCGCTGCGATGGGGGGGGGCTGTCGCTGCGATGGGGGGGGGGGCTGCCGCTGCGATGGGGGGGCTGTCGCTAGGCCGGGGGGGGCTGTCGCTGCGATGGGGGGGCTGTCGCTAGGCCGGGGGGGGGCTGTCGCTGCGATGGGGGGGCTGTCGCTAGGCCGGGGGGGGCTGTCGCTAGGCCGGGGGGGGGGGCTGTCGCTGGGCCAGGGGGGTAAGTGATGGGTCGGGGGTGATGTTCACTGACAGGTGAAGGCCCCGGAGCCCAGCGCTGGGCTCCGGGGCCTTCACCTGGGCTCCGGAACCTAGCGCTGGGCTCCGGAACCTAGCGCTGGGCTCCGGGGCCTTCACCTGGGCTCCGGGGCCTTCACCTGGGCTGAGGGTCTAGCGCTGGGGAGCCGGGAGCGTAGCGCTGGGGAGCCGGGGGCTAGCGCCGGTTACCTGCTGCCTGGCGGTGGGTGACTGGTCGGCGGCTGCGGGGCGTCTGGTCGGTGGCTGCGGGGCGTCCGGTTGCCATGGAGACACAGCTGGCAGCGTCTCGGGAGCGCGCACGTCGGGCTGCAGCGAGCGACGGGGAAAGAGCCGGTGGCCATCTTGGGGAAACTTTTATAAGTTGCTGAAACGCTGGAACGGTAAGTACAAACCAGCTAGGAAAGTAATTTACAGGGGTAATTAGTAATGTATGTTTAATTAGGGGGACTGGGCAAAAAAAAAAAAATCACTGCTACCTCGAGACATCTCCTTTAATTAAAAAAAAAAAAAAAAGTAGCCAGGTTGAAAGGAGTAGCAACATTGGAAAGAATGAAAAGAGCACATTGTAGCCGGATCTGACAGGCCAGAGATAAGTGCTTGGGTTGCACTTGCGTGTATATGCTCCGGATGCCATGGGATGGGGGGGGTGAGGACCACTAGGGGGTAGTTCAATACCAACTCCGAAGATTTGTCAACCATTGCCTGTACTGCTGCCACCGCACAAACACATGAGGGAGCTCCTCGAGCCACTGGATACAGCCTCATGGAGTAGTACCCAAGTGGCCGTGGTTGTCCTCCGTGCCTTTATGTCAATACTGTCACCTGGCCAGAAAATTCAGTACAGAAAAGAATAAATGATAAAGTGTAAAAGGGTGAGAAATGAGCTTCAGGGGTGAGAGAGAGAAAAGAATGATTGAAAGGCAGTCATAGAGTAGTTGCATAAGAGCGGAAACAGAGTGGACCCATGGGCGGCAGTATGAAACAAGGCCCAGAAAGGTGCGGAGTTTGGCAGCAGGTGTAAGTACAGGTATGGCCGTTTGCGCGTTTCTTCTATAAAACATTCTCTCAGAAACAGTATAATTGTGGCTTGTTGGCAGGCTTCCAAATTATCAGCACACAGCGCCTACATCACACATTTTACATTCATTACAGTCTGAACACGGGTCATGTACTCTCATCCATTCATGCGGTCAAGTCTCATTCAAATATTAGTAAGAGTTCACACAGGACATAACGCGTATGATGCAACTGTCCTCATCTTGCAAACAAATGCATTCAATTCTGTTCAAGCAAGCAAGGCTACTTGTCCAGGGTTCTCCGCTCTAATCTTTGGCCTTGAGAAGCACACATTCCTTCTCTGCAAATCTCACTAAACTCTGTTCCTCTTCACTGTACCCCCCTTTCGGAGACAAGGGGGGGGGGGGCGACTTGCAGCTGCGGCTTTTCACAAATCAAGCATTAACCCTCTATCTATTCCTATATATATATTTTCTATTTTTAAAACCATATAATTCACATAATTCATTCAACGTCTGTCTTTCTTCTATGACTTTGAATTTTATCTCTCTAGGAAACAGATTTTTGGGAAGCAGCCAGAACATTCAGACTCTTAACAACATTAACCCCTAGTAATTATAAGAGGTATATTTCTCTGCACAGACTATCAAACACAGACGGCAGGGGAATAGTTAAACACATAAAAAAAAGGACAAAGAAGACTAAGACGTATAACAAAAATTAGATTACATTACATCAAGACAAACAATATTGGTTATTTGACACATAATTATCCACAGATTCTGCATGAACTTGCTTTATGTCCCAAAGGAACACAAACTATAAAAGAATTCCCTTTCTCTAATAACTGACGTATCTACACTTGCCTCAATCTATCTATTCTATCATACTTCTAATCTTTACTATCTCTGAATCTTTCCCAAATTTGCTAGTTGAAGACTCCCAAAATTCTAAAACACCTGCTTTTCTCAACAATTCGCTACATTCTTTCCCCATGGCTAACTTGCTTTGTCTGACCTTTGCTATTTCTCTAGCTGTTCCCATATAGGCATACTCCTTGCCTTGGACAGGCATACCTACCGATATCCTCCCCTTCCCTCACTCTTATTATCTCAATAGGGGTAAAATCTTCCAGCAATCACACAGATTACTTCGGAGGGTTGAGGGGAGACCACATTTACTGATATCTTCCCCTTCCCTCTCTCTCATTCCTGCCCCCATCTCAATATGCCCACTATTCTTCACGAAGTAAACAGGACACTATTTTCACACAGTACGTTATAGGAGGACACACAGTCGTCCTTGTCCCGGAATAGTTTTACAGCGACTTCCAGTAATCACACAGATTACCTCGGAGGGTTAAGGGGAGACCACACTTGCCTCTCAGGGAACCTTTGGTGATATTATAACAAAGCCAACAAAAGCAGATAATTGCCAACGTGATACAAACAATCAGTACAGAAACTTCAAGAATTTCCTCAGGCAACATGGCATAAAACAACAGGGTATGAGTTCTTCCATCTATTACAGTTTTATGAACACATACGTTAAAATATGGCGGAGTATTCTTATAAATACATGTAGCGACTAACCTTCTGTCAACGATGAGCCCAAAAATCAGGGAAGCCCAGAATTGAAGTGGCAAGACAAGGGCCTACCTTTCACCGGTGATTTTTGGATTCCGGGGTCCCGTGATCCTGGTCCCGTGGTGTTGGCAGTTGGCATCGTCAGATATCGGCTGCAGGTAAAGAATAAACTCCGCCCCACGTTTCTGGCGCCAAGTAACTGTTAGGGGTGGCCTTGCAAAGGAGACCAAAGTGCTGATGTCGCCTGGGTCCAAATTGGTATAAGCAATCAACGAGCGCTCAGAGAAGACACACTGACCAGACAGACAGAGTGTGATCAAAATGGCTTCTAGTTTATTGAAAGAAATACATTGGATTATAAAGACCATAGACCACTGCCCAGGAAGGAAGGGCTTGTGGTCAGCAAATAATTGCAAGGATACATTCCTTCTTAATGAGCTATTGTAAAGAAAAAAAAAGAAACTTTAGAAACGGTACATCTCGTTAGTTTAGAACACAGGATGTTCTTGTCACTAGATAACAGAGACCTTGGACTGCTTCTGAGAAGTCCATTCTCAACCACCTGTTTCTCTAACCAAAACACATTTTGTATTTAAAACTATTTATTCGTATTTTGATAGCCTAGCAACTAAATTAACCCTCTACAGCAGTGACCAATCACGTGGCCGGCAGTGTCAGGAAGCGGAGGAGGTGGAAAGGACTATAATCTATCTATCAATTTATTTATCTTCATATATATCTATCATTTATTTCATAGCTAACTATCCATCCATTATCTATCTATTTATCTTACTATCTTTCATCTATCTATTTATCTGTCTCGTATTTATCTATCATCGATCTCTTATCTATCTACACTACCGTTCAAAAGTTTGGGGTCACCCAAACAATTTTGTGTTTTCCATGAAAAGTCACACTTATTCACCACCATGCGTTGTGAAATGAATAGAAAATAGAGTCAAGACATTGACAAGGTTAGAAATAATGATTTGTATTTGAAATAACATTGTTTTTACATCAAACTTTGCTTTCGTCAAAGAATCCTCCTTTTGCAGCAATTACAGCATTGCACACCTTTGACATTCTAGCTGTTAATTTGTTGAGGTAAGCTTGAGAAATTGCACCCCACGCTTCTAGAAGCATCTCCCACAAGTTGGATTGGTTGGATGGGCACTTCTGGCGTACCATACGGTCAAGCTGCTCCCACAACAGCTCAATGGGGTTCAGATCTGGTGACTGCGCTGGCCACTCCATTACCGATAGAATACCAGCTGCCTGCTTCTGCTGTAAATAGTTCTTGCACAATTTGGAGGTGTGTTTAGGGTCATTGTCCTGTTGTAGGATGAAATTGGTTCCAATCAAGCGCTGTCCACTGGGTATGGCATGGCGTTGCAAAATGGAGTGATAGCCTTCCTTATTCAGAATCCCTTTTACCCTGTACAAATCTCCCACCTTACCAGCACCAAAGCAATCCCAGACCATCACATTACCTCCACCATGCTTAACAGATGGCGTCAGGCATTCTTCCAGCATCTTTTCATTTGTTCTGCATCTCACAAACGTTCTTCTTTGTGATCCAAACACCTCAAACTTGGATTCATCCGTCCACAACACTTTTTTCCAGTCTTCCTCTGTCCAATGTCTGTGTTCTTTTGCCCATCTTAATCTTTTTCTTTTATTGGCCAGTCTCAGATATGGCTTTTTCTTTGCCACTCTGCCCTGTAGCCCAAAATCCCGCAGCCGCCTCTTCACTGTAGATGTTGACACTGGTGTTTTGCGGGTACTATTTAATGAAGATGCCAGTTGGGTACCTGTGAGGCGTTTGTTTCTCAAACTAGAGACTCTAATGTGCTTATCTTCTTGCTTAGTTGTGCAACGCGGCCTCCCACTTCTTTTTCTACTCTGGTTAGAGCCTGTTTGTGCTGTCCTCTGAAGGGAGTAGTACACACCGTTGTAGGAAATCTTCAATTTCTTAGCAATTTCTCGCATAGAATAGCCTTCATTTCTAAGAACAAGAATAGACTGTCGAGTTTCAGATGACAGTTCTCTTTTTCTGGCCATTTTGAGCGTTTAATTGACCCCACAAATGTGATGCTCCAGAAACTCAATCTGCTCACAGGAAGGTCAGTTTTGTAGCTTCTGTAACGAGCTAGACTGTTTTCAGATGTGTGAACATTATTGCACAAGGGTTTTCTAATCATCAATTAGCCTTCTGAGCCAATGAGCAAACACATTGTACCATTAGAACACTGGAGTGATAGTTGCTGGAAATGGGCCTCTATACACCTTTGTAGATATTGCACAAAAAAACAGACATTTGCAGCTAGAATAGTCATTTACCACATTAGCAATGTATAGAGTGCATTTGTTTAAAGTTAGGACTAGTTTAAAGTTATCTTCATTGAAAAGTACAGTGCTTTTCCTTCAAAAATAAGGACATTTCAATGTGACCCCAAACTTTTGAACGGTAGTGTATATATTTCGTATTTATCTATATCATATCTAGCTATCATCTATCTCATATCTATTTATCTATTTCATATTTATCTATCTATGTTTTTTATATCCATCTATTTTTCTTCATCTCTATTTATCTATCTATCTTGTATTTATCTATCTATGTATGGCTGGTACGGGGGGGGGGGGGGGAGGTGAGTGGAACTATTAAACCCAGGCCCCTGAGCCTTTACTTACACCCCTGGTAGAGACCATTACATCTTACAAATGCTTTAGCCATGTCAAGAACTCAGTTGGGAATTTCCAATGTTCTAGTACATATATATATAGTATATATATAAATATATATAGTAGTAGAGCAGAGATACTCCGAGATTAGTATAAGTGTATGAGGTGCGTAATTCAGCACCGGGTACAAAGTCTATTTTCTGATCCCATCCTGACTGCCCGACTTCCTAACCTACCATACCGCAGCCGGAACACCAGCGACCATCCCCGCCGAGGAAAAGAAGATTCTAGAGCACGCTGAAGAAGGTACTCACCAGCCCCAGCACCAGGCTCAGTCCCCGGGCGCCTGCTCCGAAACTTCCGGCTGGAGAGACGGCGGGAAATCCACGGCCCTCCCGCTCAAGAACCACCTGAGAGATGGCGGGACCCTCTGAGGACATCCTCTCTCGAGCCCGAGACGAGGAGCGACTCCTGAGGGACAACACCAGCCGGCGAAGGTCCCGACGAGGCTGCGGCGCTCCGTGACAGACGGCCTGGTGCCCCCCCACCTCCCAGAGGCACGAGGAGGGGGAGAGAGAAGGCTGAAGTGGAGCAGACTCTGTGCAGGCAGCACTACACCCAGGACCTGACACCCCCTGCTCTAACCCCCCTGAGGACATTACCAGCATACCAGTAAGGGGGAGCGGGAGCGCTGGAGTGGAGAGAGAGAGGGGAATCCCCCGAAGGTGCCGTGCACTTGGCCCTTAGAGACACTGCATATAATACAGAGGAGTCCCACTTAACGGGCACTCTCTTCCTCTCGACGAGCACCCCAAGGGTAAAACCTGCTAAAGTGCAAATTAACTGCCACACAGAATCAGCAACCTTTAGTGGTGGCACAGCTCACAGGTGACACCTGCCCTGCAAGTAAAACACCTCCAATGCAGGGAGGCAGGGGATAACCCCCACACCCAGAATCCTGCTGCCTAGAGTAGATACACTCCAACTGTGAATGCAGGGAGAGACAACCTGAAAGCTGAATGACAAGAGTCAGGCACACTACTAAACCATTAAATCTTGACACCAGATCGACGGACTCTATAATTCCTAGAGATCCACCCACGGTAGTCGCACCAACTGTACACAAATACCGCCAATCTGATCTGCGAGACTGCCTGCAGCAAACGTCGGCCCTACTCCGACCGTTAGCTACCTAAGTCGAGCACTCCAGAAACGTCAACATCTCCAAAATCCTTCTTCCTTTGAAGCGGAATGTATCTATAAATCTCAAACCTCCAGCCTAAAAAAAGATCCCTTGTTGATATCCCACTGTATAAAGACCGCAAACATATCACTGCCGCTTTCCTCCCGCAAGCGGGGCAGCCGCAGGTCCTCCAGGATGAGCCGTAGCACCCCTCCACCGATAACGGAATGTCTTAAGGCCTTTGTACTTGAGCCAATACTTGGCGCTGCACATCAATCACCCAGGCCAGAGCTAGAAATAGGAGAAGCCGCGGGACCCCCCCTATCCGCAGAAACAGAAAGAGAACCAAAACTAAGACAAGTCACAGCGCAACTTCTGGAAGCCATACATTCTAGCACAACCTCCTTAACCGGGAAAATTGAAGAGGTTAAAATGGATGTAGGGCTGCTGCGGCAAGACATGCATAACCTCAGAACTAGAGTGGGAGAGGCAGAAACACGTATATCCCAGCTCGAAGATATTGTGGCTCCACTACCTGACAAAATCGCACAAATTGATAAGGCTGTGAGTTCCTGGGCCCAATGCGCAGACGACCTCGAGAACAGGCTGCGCAGAAATAACCTCCGAATAATAGGTCTGCCAGAACGTGTGGAGGGCCAGGACCCCTGCTCCTTCATGGAAACCTGGTTGAAAGATCTTCTGCCAGAGGCTAAGTTTACTGCAGCGTTTGCCATTGAGCGAGCCCAACGGGTCCCGGGCCGCCCCTTGCCCCCAGGCGCACCCCCAAGGCCGATGCTAGCAAGACTCCTTAGCAGCAAAGATAGAGACATAGCCCTACAAGCAGCTAGATGCATGCACTCTCTCAAGTATCAGAATGCTAATATTTATCTTTTCCCAGACTTTTCTGCAGCTCTTCAGAAAACCAGAGCATCCTTTGTAGCTGTTAAACAACGTCTGAGAGAAGCCGCCATACCATACTCTATGATGTATCCAGCCCGACTCCGCATCGTCTACAACAAACACGCCACCTTTTTCTCCACCCCAGAAGAGGCTGAGGACTGGCTCGACCGCACACCAAGGTCACCTAGACTCCAGTGATCTTCTGACAGGTCCGCTTGGGGGGGGGGGGGGGGAGGGCGAAGGAACATGGACTCCTGACCACGGTCAGTCTAACACCTTTCATGCTATTAATATCTGCATTCAATGTGTATCTAAATATGCCTCCCCCTGCTCCTCCTCTCCTCTCTCTTGTTGCCCCTCTGTCCCCCCCTGGGATGCTCTCTAACAAAGTTTGCATACCTCCTTTTTGGCTTGATGATCCCGGGAGGGAGCGGGGAATAGCATATAGCACATGTAACTTCCGGTTGTATATGTTTCCTTTTAAACACATATAAATCTATGGTTGGGCAGAAAGCGTATGTACCTGTGATGATGGGGTCCTAGAGTTCTAAACAGAGTTACTCTGTCTGTGCCCAGATTTACCACCATAGAGTAGGTGCACAGTCTTCCCCGTTACCACATGCACGTTTGTGTTACGTTAATGGTTATAATGTTTACTACACCCAGACAAATCTATACTGATGTAACTCTAAATGTAACTTGTTGGACAGGTTCTTGCAGTACAATGTTTAAGATTAATTTAAGCTATGACCATAGGCCACAATCTCCGATCACTTTCTGGGAGGAGTTGGTGAAGATCCTTGCGCAGAGTCAGCCCACCCCGGTTGAGGACACTCCCCCCTGCATATATAGGAATAACCAAACTAAATGGCCAATATAAACATACTCTCTTGGAATGTACGAGGGATGGGCACTCCTAGGAAACGGTCCATGATTTTTTTCATACATTAGAAATCATAATGCACATATAGTATGCCTGCAAGAGACACATATGTTATTGCAAAAGGTTGGGCAACTGCAGAAGCCCTGGGTCCAATGGTCTTCACACTCTACATACTCATAATATGCCAGAGGAATGTCAATCTTAATCCATAAGCGGCTGAGATGGGAACCCGGGCGTATGGTCAGAGACCCGGAGGGCAGGTACACCTTCATCCAAGCATGGATAGACTCTCTCCCTTATATACTTATAGGGGTGTATCTCCCCCCCGCCGGCCAACATAACAATCCTTCACCAGGCGGCTCAATTTGCCTCCCGATACCCTAATGCCTCTATAATATGCATGGGCGACCTGAACTTAGTACTAGATACCCAGATCGATAGATTTGGTGCCTCGCAGACCCACCCAGCACAGGTAAACCCCGATCCTGTGGCGGCGTTCCTACAGGAGTTCGGCTGGAGGGATGTGTGGAGGATTAGATGGCCAGCAGCCTACGAATATTCTTGCCATTCCACTGGCAGGAACACCATCTCCCGTATAGATTATTGCCTCGGGAATGCTAGACTATGCACAGCAATAACTCGCATTGAATACCTTCCTAGGGGCATATCAGATCACTCCCGATACTTGCGGAAATCTCTACACCAGACTCATATTCCCATAGACATAACTGACGGGTACACCCCTTCTGGCTGAGTCTATTTGGCACAAATGATAGGATCCATGACCAGTTTTCCTACCTTTTTAGAACTGAGCCAACCAGACACAGAATCGGTAATGCTCTGGGAGACATTGAAGGCCTTCCTACGAGGCGCCTTAAAATCATCTATTTCCTACATAAAAAAGAATCCTCCATACTAGAACGCGAGATGGCGTCCCAATACACACGCCTAGAGGCAGCCTACTTCGCAGATCCATCAGACAAACATAGGGAGCAATGGTTAAGACATGGAAGACAATATCTAACCCACTTACAAGAAAAAGCTCGCAGAGCTTCCTTCTTCGTTAAACAGCGATTCAATGAACTTGGAAACCAATCCAGCAGCTTACTAGCCCACTTGGTACATCAAAATTCGGCATCGCCGTCGATACTCCGTATTGCGTCTGAGACAGGCGAGATTTTCCACGATAAGATATCGATAGGAGCGCGATGTCAACGCTTCTACAGCGAGCTGTATGCCACTGGATTACAAGCCACACACCAGGAACTTGAGAACTTTCTATCTAATCTCAACTCTCCCACACTTACCCCCGACCAACAAATGTTAATAGATGCTCCATTTACATTAATCGAACTCTCAGAGGCCCCAGGGGAGGTGTCTAACGGCAAAGCCCCAGGTCCAGATGGCCTGCCGATTGAAGTCTACAAAAGATATCAAGAGGCACTTTTGCCTATATTATTAGCGACCTACAACGCAGCCTTCAATAATAAATCATTGCCCCCCTCCTTCTATGAGGCCACTATCGTACTCATCCTAAAGCCGGGAAAGGATGCGCTTGATTGTGGGTCTTACAGGCCCATTTCTCTCCTCAACTCAGATTATAAACTTTTAAGTAAAATGCTTGTACGACGTCTTAATAACGTTATCTTAGATCTAATACACCCAGATCGGGTAAATCCACAAGAGAAAACCTAATACGGGTCCAGGTTTTAACACAAGTCAGGTAAGAAAGGAAAGCGGATTGGGCCCTGGCCTCCCTAGATGCAGCTAAAGCCTTTGACTCTATTGAATGGCCCTTCCTGCTCCAGGTGCTAAAGAGATTTGGGTTTGGAAATAAATTCATCCAATGGATCTTCCTAA
This sequence comes from Eleutherodactylus coqui, assembly GCF_035609145.1. NCBI lineage: Eukaryota > Metazoa > Chordata > Amphibia > Anura > Eleutherodactylidae > Eleutherodactylus > Eleutherodactylus coqui. The sequence continues at coordinate 243,889,058 of NC_089840.1, forward strand.
TTTCCGAAGTTCTGCGAGTCCTGGATTGCTCGGGTAGCCTTTGGTAGTGCGTTCCAGAGGACCGGTGCTGCTCTGGAGAAGTCTTGGAGGCGGGAATGAGAAGTTCGAATTAAAGAGGCGCTCAGTCTGGTTTCGTTAGCAGAGCGGAGAGCCCGGGCTGGTTGATGGATTGAGATCAGGGAGGCGATATAGGGTGGTGCTGCACTGTGGAGGGCTTTGTGGATGAAGGTAGAGAGTTTAAAATGAATTCTGTATTTAACGGGCAGCCAGTGCAGTGACTGGCACAGGGCAGAGGCGTCCGAGTGGCGGCTGGACAGGAAGATGAGCCTGGCTGCCGCATTCAGGATGGATTGGAGAGGGTAGAGTCTGGTGCAGGGGAGGCCGATTAGTAACGAGTTGCAATAATCGAGCCTGGAGTGGATGAAGACAACAGTCAGCGTTTTTAACGTGTCCACAGTGAGAAAAGAGCAGATTCTTGCGATGTTCTTGAGGTGCAGCTGACATGTTCGAGCGAGAGATTGGATGTAGGGGGTAAAAGGGAGGTCAGAATCGAATATGACCCCAAGGCAGCGGGCATGTTGTCTAGGAGTTATGGTGGCGCCACACACTGAGATGGAGATGTCAGGATGAGGTCGGTTAGTGGAGGGTGGACATATCAGTAAGTCAGTTTTAGAGAGGTTTAGTTTTAGGTAGAGAGAGGACATGGTGTTAGAGACAGAAGACAGACAGTCGGTGATGTTTTGGAGTAAAGGTGCAGAGATGTCACGGGAAGAGGTGTATAGCTGGGTGTCGTCAGCATACAGGTGGTATTGGAGGCCAAATCTCCTAATGGTTTGTCCAATAGGGTCTGTGTAGATAGAGAAAAGAAGGGGGCCGAGGACCGAGCCCTGGGGGACCCCAACAGCAAGGGAAAGAGGAGGGGAGGTAGAGCCAGCAAAGAAGACACTGAAAGAGTGGTCAGATAGGTAGGAGGAGAACCAGGAGAGAGCAGTGTCCTTTAGGCCAATGGAGCGTAGCATACTGAAGAGGAGTTTGTGGTCAACAGTGTCAAATGCTGCGGAAAGGTCGAGGAGGATCAGTAGGGAATAAACGCCCCTCGATTTGACTGTCAGTAGGTCATTGGATATCCTTGTAAGGGTAGTTTCTGTCAAGTGTTGTGGTCAGAAGCCAGACTGTAGGGGGTCTAGGAGAGAGTGCTCACACATATATATATAATGTATGTGTGTATATATGTATATAGCTGCTCCCGTAGCAGATATATGTGTCCCCCACTACACTCTTTAATGTTACTATTAGAGATGAGCGAGCATACTCGTCCGAGCTTGATGCTCGTTCGAGTATTAGGGTACTCGAGATGCTCGTTACTCGAGACGAGCACCACGCAATGTTCAAGTCACTTTCATTTCCTTCCCTGAGAAATTTGCGCGCTTTTCTGGCCAATAGAAACACAAGGAAGGCATTACAACTTCCTCCTGTGACATTCCAGCCCTATACCACCCCCCTGCAGTGAGTGGCTGGGGAGATCAGGTGACACCCGAGTATTAAAATCTGCCCCGCCCGCTGCTCGCCACAGATGCATTCTGACAGAGATCAGGGAAAGTGCTGTCTTGCTGTAGCTGCTATAGGGAGAGTGCTAGGTGTTATATTCGTCTTCAAGAACCCCAACGGTCCTTCTTAGGGCCACATCTGACCGTGTGCAGTACTGTTGAGGCTACTGGGAGCAGTGTTGCACAATTTTTTTTTTTGTATATCGGGCGTGCAGACCATAGCATCCTCAGTCTGCAGTCATTTTACAGAGTATAGGGGCAGTACTGGTGAGGCAGGGACAGTGGGAAAGGTGAAAGAGATATACTGTCTATATAGGCAGCGGGCTTTTTCAAAAAAATTGGGGAAAAATACTATATTTGGGCTGCCTGTGACCGTCTTCAGTGCACTGCGTGTCTGCTGGGGGTAGTAGTCGCTAATTAATACAGCAGGCTTGCGCATAATTGTTTCCTGGCTCTGCTGTGCCCGTTACATCATCGCCGTCATCCCGCCAGAGGGAAACAGTATACATAATATACGCTGCATACAGTGTCTGTCTGGTGTTTCAGCTCACAATTTAAAAAAATAGAAGCAAAATACTTAAAGGGGTTGTCCCGCGGCAGCAAGTGGGTCTATACACTTCTGTATGGCCATAATAATGCACTTTGTAATGTACATTGTGCATTAATTATGAGCCATACAGAAGTTATAAAAAGTTTTATACTTACCTGCTCCGTTGCTAGCGTCCTCGTCTCCATGGTGCCGACTAATTTTCGCCCTCCGATGGCCAAATTAGCCGCGCTTGCGCAGTCCGGGTCTTCTGCTTTCTTCTATGGAGCCGCTCGTGCCAGAGAGCGGCTCCGTGTAGCTCCGCCCCGTCACGTGCCGATTCCAGCCAATCAGGAGGCTGGAATCGGCAGTGGACCGCACAGAAGAGCTGCGGTCCACGAAGGTAGAAGATCCCGGCGGCCATCTTCAGCGGTAAGTATTGAAGTCACCGGACCGCCGGGATTCAGGTAAGCGCTGTGCGGGTGGTTTTTTTAACCCCTGCATCGGGGTTGTCTCGCGCCGAACGGGGGGGGGGGGTTTAAAAAAAAAAAAACCCGTTTCGGCGCGGGACATCTCCTTTAAGGCCTACCACTGGCCTTTGGCCACTTGACTGCTTCTGCGCTGTGAATTCCAGTAGCTGAGTCATACGCACCTACGTCTCACTACAGGCTAGCGCATAATTGTTTCCTGGCTCTGCTGTACCCGTTACATCACCGCCGTCATCCCGCCAAAGGGAAACAGTATACATAATATACGCTGCATACAGTGTCTGTCTGGTGTTTCAGCTCACCATTTAAAAAAATAGAAGCAAAATACTTAAAGGGGTTGTCCCGCGAAAGCAAGTGGGTCTATACACTTCTGTATGGCCATATTAATGCACTTTGTAATGTACATTGTGCATTAATTATGAGCCATACAGAAGTTATAAGAAATTTTTCACTTACCTGCTCCGTTGCTAGCATCCTCGTTTCCATGGAGCCGTCTAATTTTCAGCGTCTAATCGCCAGATTAGACGCGCTTGCGCAGTCCGGGTCTTCTTCTTTTCTCAATGGGGCCGCTCGTGCCGGAGAGCGACTCCGTGTAGCTCCGCCCCGTCACGTGCCGATTCCAGCCAATCAGGAGGCTGGAATCGGCAATGGACCGCACAGAAGCCCTGCGGTCACCCGAGAGAGAAGATCCCGGCGGCCATCTTCAGCAGGTAAGTAAGAAGTCACCGGAGCGCGGGGATTCAGGTAAGCGCTGTCCGGTGTTCTTGTTTAACCCCTGCATCGGGGTTGTCTCGCGCCGAACGGGGGGGCTGTTGAAAAAAAAAAACCCGTTTCGGCGCGGGACAACCCCTTTAAGGCCTACCACTGGCCTTTGGCCACTTGACTGCTTCTGCGCTGTGAATTCCAGTAGCTGAGTCATACGCACCTACGTCTCACTACAGGCTTGCGCATAATTGTTTCCTGGCTCTGCTGTGCCCGTTACATCACAGCCGTCATCCCGCCAGAGGGAAACAGTATACATAATATACGCTGCATACAGTGTCTGTCTGGTGTTTCAGCTCACCATTTAAAAAAATAGAAGCAAAATACTTAAGGCCTACCACTGGCCTTTGGCCACTTGACTGCTTCTGCGCTGTGAATTCCAGTAGCTGAGTCATACGCACCTACGTCTCACTACAGGCTTGCGCATAATTGTTTCCTGGCTCTGCTGTGTGTTCCGTAAGCGAAGTCAGCCTCCAACCACAGACCAATAAGCAGCACATTTAATTACAGCGTTCTGTTTTTGCTCTACTCGTAATACACCATGCTGAGGGGTAGGGGTAGGCCTAGAGGACGTGGACGCGGGCGAGGACGCGGAGGCCCAAGTCAGGGTGTGGGCACAGGCCGAGCTCCTGGTCCAGGTGTATCGCAGCCGACTGCTGCGGGATTAGGAGAGAGGCAAGTTTCTGGGGTCCCCAGATTCATCTCACAATTAATGGGTCCACGCGGTAGACCTTTATTAGAAACTGAGCAGTGTGAGCAGGTCCTGTCGTGGATGGCAGAAAGTGCATCCACCAATCTATCGACCACCCAGTCTTCTACGCCGTCCACTGCTGCAACTCTGAATCCTCTGCCTGCTGCTCCTCCTTCCTTCCAGCCTCCTCACTCCATTAAAATGACACATTCTGAGGAGCAGGCAGACTCCCAGGAACTGTTCTCAGGCCCCTGCCCAGATTGGGCAGCAATGGTTCCTCTCCCACCGAAGGAGTTTGTCGTGACCGATGACCAACCTTTGGAAAGTTCCCGGGGTCCGGGGGATGAGGCTGGGGACTTTCGGCAACTGTCTCAAGAGCTTTCAGTGGGTGAGGAGGACGATGACGATGAGACACAGTTTTCTATCAGTGAGGTAGTAGTAAGGGCAGTAAGTCCGAGGGAGGAGCGCACAGAGGATTCGGAGGAAGAGACGCTGGACGATGAGGTGACTGACCCCACCTGGTTTGCTAAGCCTACTGAGGAGAGGGGGAGGCAAGTGCAGCAGCAGGGCAGGTTGGAAGAGGCAGTGCGGTGGCCAGGGGTAGAGGCAGGGCCAGACCGAATAATCCACCAACTGTTTCCCAAAGCGCCCCCTCGCGCCATGCCACCCTGCAGAGGCCGAGGTGCTCAAAGGTGTGGCAGTTTTTCACTGAGAGTGCAGACGACCGACGAACAGTGGTGTGCAAGGTTTGTCGCACCAAGATCAGCCGTGGAGCCACCACCACCACCAGCATGCGCAGACATATGATGGCCAAGCACCCCACAAGGTGGGACGAAGGCCGTTCACCGCCTCCGGTTTGCACCACTGCCTCTCCCCCTGTGCCCCAACCTGCCACTGAGATCGAACCCCCCTCTCAGGACACAGGCACGACCGTGCACATAGCCAAATTGATCAGCCTGGAGATGCTGCAGTATAGGCTTGTGGAAACGGAGGCTTTCAAAAACATGATGGCAGCGGCGGCCCCGCGCTACTCGGTTCCCAGTCGCCACTACTTTTCCCGATGTGCCGTCCCAGCCCTGTACGACCACGTCTCCCGCAACACTGTACGCGCCCTCACCAACGCGGTTACTGCCAAGGTCCACTTAACAACGGACACGTGGACAAGCACAGGCGGGCAGGGCCACCATATCTCCCTGACGGCACATTGGGTGAATTTAGTGGAGGCTGGGACCGAGTCAGAGCCTGGGACCGCTCACATCCTACCCACCCCCCAGAATTGCGGGCCCCAGCTCGGTGCTAGTATCTGCGGCGGTGTATGCTTCCTCCACTAAACCACCCTCCTCCTCCTCCTACGCAACCTCTGTCTCGCAATCAAGATGTGTCAGCAGCAGCACGTCGCCAGCAGTCAGTGTCGTGCGGCGTGGCAGCACAGCGGTGGGCAAGCGTCAGCAGGCCGTGCTGAAACTACTCAGCTTAGGAGAGAAGAGGCCCACGGCCCACGAACTGCTGCAGGGTCTGACAGAGCAGACCGACCGCTGGCTTTCGCCGCTGAGCCTCCAACTGGGCATGGTCGTGTGTGACAACGGCCGTAACCTGGTGGCGGCTCTGCAGCTCAGCAGCCTCACGCACGTGCCATGCCTGGCCCACGTCTTTAATTTGGTGGTTCAGCGCTTTCTGAAAAGCTACCCACGCAGTGTACCAACAGTACTAATGTACCTCAGAAAAATTGCCCATGCCCAACCAAGAGGACAGGTGAAACCCATTAATCGCTTTGGTTAATGTGGCTTAATTTGTAACTAGGCCTGTAGGCAGCCCAGTTAAAATAAAAATTGGTTCAGGTGCAAGTTTCAACGCTTTAATGAGAATTGAAACGTATAAACATTGTTTACAAAAGTAATATGACTGAGCCTTGTGGGCCTAAGAAAAATTGCCCGTTCGGCGTGATTACGTGAGGTTTCAGGAGGAGGAGCAGGAGGAGGAGGATGAATATAATACACAGATTGATGAAGCTAAAAGGGGCATGCACTGTGGGCCGAAGCACACCTGTATTGTATGTGACGTTACCTCTGCTGAGCAGGGCACTGCAATGGGATACATTTATGTACCGCCGATGGGTTCCAGGGAGCCACCCATGCTGTGGGTCCACAGGGACTTCACATTAGGGATTTGTACCTGCCAGTGTCTATGTATTAAAAACCCCGGTCAGACTGGGGCATGCAGTGTGGGCCGAAGACCACCTGCATTTAATCGGACGCTACCTCAGCTGTGCTGGGCAATGCAATGGGATATATTTATGTACCGCCGGTGGCTTCCTGGGACCCACCCATGCTGTCAGTCCACACGGAGTTGTAACTGCATGTGTCTAGTTATAAAGAACCCCAGTCTGACTGGGGCATGCAGTGTGGGCCGCAGCCCACCTGCATTAAACCTGACGTTACCTCAGCTGTGCTGGGCACTGCAATGGGATTTATTTATGTACCGCCGGTGGGTTCCAGGGAGACCCCATGCTGTGGGTCCACAGGGACTTCATATTGGGGATTTGTACCTGCCTGTGTCTATGAATTAAAAACCCCGGTCAGGTTGGGGCATGCGGTGTGGGCCGAAGCCCACTTGCATGTAATCTGACGTTAGCTTTGCTGTCCAGGGCACTGCAATGGGATATATTTTTGTACCGCCGGTGGCTTCCTGGGACCCACCTATGCTGTCGGTCCACACGGAGTTGTAACTGCATGTGTCTACTTATAAAGAACCCCAGTCTGACTGGGGCATGCAGTATGGGCCGAAGCCCACCTGCATTAAACCAGATGTTACCTCAGCTGTGCTGGGCACTGCAATGGGATTTATTTATGTACCGCCGGTGGGTTCCAGGGAGCCACCCATGCTGTCGGTCCACACGGACTTCACAATAGGGAATTGTACCTGCCTGTGTCTACTTATTAAAAACCCCAGTCTGACTGGGCCAGGCAGTGTGGGCCAAAGCCCACCTGCATTTAATCTGACGTTAGCTCTGCTGTCCAGGGCACTGCAATGGGATACATTTATGTACAGCCGGTGGGTTCCAGGGAGCCACCCATGCTGTGGGTGCACACGGAATTCCCATTGCGGAGTTGTACCTGCCTGTGACTATTTATAAAAAACCCCGTTCTGACTGGGGCATGCAGACACCTTGACAAAATGAATAGTGTGTGGCACATGGGTTCCCCATTGCTATGCCCACGTGTGCAACTCCTGATGGAGGTGGCACAGGATTGGATTTCTTATTGCTTCTGTACAGCATTGTGGGATATTGCCCCGCCCCTTTTAAAGAGGGTCGCTGCCTGGCCCTGCCAACCCTCTGCAGTGTGTGCCTGCGGTTCCTCCTCATGGCAGACGCACTTATAAATAGACATGAGGGTGGTGTGGCTATGAGGCCAGCGTGTGGCATGAGGGCAGCTGAAGGCTGCGCAGGGACACTTTGGTGTGCGCTGTGGACACTGGTTGGGCAGCATGTAACCCAGGAGAAGTGGCAGCAGAGTGTCATGCAGGCAGTGATTGTGCTTTGTTGGAGGTAGTGTGGTGCTTAGCTAAGGTATGCCTTGCTAATGAGGGTTTTTCAGAAGTAAAAATTGTTGGGAGGGGGGGCCCACTCTTGCCGCTATTGTGGCTTAATAGTGGGACCTGGGAACTTGAGATGCAGCCCAACATGTAGCCCCTCGCCTGCCCTATCCGTTTCTGTGTCGTTCCTATCACTTTCTTGAATTTCCCACATTTTCACAAATGAAAACCTTAGCGAGCATCGGCTATATACAAAAATGCTCGGGTTGCCCATTGACTTCAATGGGGTTCGTTACTTGAAACGAACCCTCGAGCATCGCGAAAAGTTCGACTCGAGTAACGAGCACCCGAGCATTTTGGTGCTTGCTCATCTCTATTATTTATCAATAATACAACTTGTAACTCTGCCTCTAGTCCCATTCCCTCTGCCTCTTGTCTTCTGAGATTATTCCTACATCAAAGAGGCAGAGGGAATGGAACTGAGAGACAAATGTTTGAGTTTTATGATACAACACCGATGTAAAAGAAAAGTCCAATTACTGGCAAGTTTTTCAAAAATAGTCTACTAATCTAAATTTATATTAGCTCCCCAACTGTGAAAAGCAGGATATTATATCATATGGGTTCTTAATACAGTAATAACACAAACCCATGTGGCCTTCATCAAAGGTAACTAAGTTATAATATAATGCGGCATTAAAGGGGTGTTTTGAAGAGAAAATATTTTTCCACATTTTCACCCATCTGCTGGATGGGTGAAAACTGATAGATCGTTGGGGGTCCGACTACTGGAACCCCCACCAATCCTGAGAATAGGGGAGTTCTGTTCCCTCCTTTTTCTCAATGCATCGTTGCCTCTATGTAGTTTTTTATATGACAGCAAATGGACCACTGATCGCACATACACAGCCACAGCTCCATTTATTTCATTGCGGCAGACAGAGATAGCTGAGCGCTACGCTTGGCTTTTTATTTCAGCTCTGTTAAGATGAATGGGGAGACAGAGTGCATGCGTGATATCGCTCCATTCATTTCAATGGGGCTGACTGAAATAAGCAAGTGCTTTGTACGGAGCTCTCTCTGTCTGCTCCATTGAAATTAATGGGGCTGCTTTTACTGTGACTTTACAGAAATCGGGAGGAACACTGGTTCCCTGCTTTCGGGACCAGTGGGGTACTAGCGGTTGGACCTCCGCTGATCTATCAGTTTTCACCTATCCAGCGGATGAGTGAAAACTTGGAAAGATATTTGCTCTCCCTTGGGAATACCCTTTTAAGAACTTAGATTGAGAAATGTGAGGCAAATCCTAAATTTCTAGAAGCCTCGTGTGAGGTATGATAAGAATAAGAGATGTAGAAAAAGCAGCAACAATAAGAAAAAGTACAACTGCAAGAAAACAAAGGGAAAAAGGTGGGTGGTAGAAAGAAAAGAAAGAATAGGAAAGCAAAGGGTTAAAGGGAATCTCACCTTCTTTCAGCACTCCAAGCTAAGCTTATGGGCTGGAAGTAAGTGACCCGTGGAGTCCCGAGGATGTAAGTGTTATACTTATCTTCTCTGTCGCTCCCCTGATATAAATGCTGGAAGCCGAAACTCAAAGTATTGAGCTATGTAGTCCGCCTATAACATAATAAATCCCACAAGCTCTAAAGGGTTTATTCATATTATGCTGTCATATCGTGGTTTTGCAAAAATCACGGCAAAAACATAATATGACGGCAAGCTATGAATACACCTGTAGAATTCTCTCTATAGCACAGAGCCACTGGGAATCCGTGTGCTGTCATACATGGCTCTGTCATGTATTGTTTATAGTTAAATCCAGCCCATTATAAACATTTTTTGCATTTACAACTATTAAATAAAATCTTTGTATCTCCTGATATTCCAGGACTAATGTTAGAATAGCGCCATCTGCTGTTTCTATTGTGCCCACCTCTGTAAATGTTCCATCTGCTTAGTCTTGCTTCCCTTTCTGCTCTGGTATGATAAGGGATCTCTGGTGTGGGGAGCGGCTGCCTCTGAAGTAGCTGCATCTCCTCTGATGTCAGAAGAGATGCCGAGCCAGTGATAAGAGAGGAGACAGAACTACTGCTGAGAAATAAAGGCCCATTTACACGGAGTGATGATCGCTCCAAAAATCGTTTAAAAGCGATCGTTTGAGCTATAATCGCTGCGTCTAAACGCGCGGCCATCATGCACTGCTGGTTGATCGTTAAATTCAAGTCAGCCTAAAACTCATCGTGCAGTCTTATCAGGACTGCACACTAAATTCTCTGGGGTAGTGCTGATAGCATCAAGCGCTTGATAAAGGCTCATTATGGGCAGAAACATAGCCTACCCTTTTATAAAGACTATGGAGAAATAAAAAGGTTGCTTTTTTAATATTTACTCCGGTTTAAGCTGCCACTACTTCTGATTTCTTCTGGACTGCATGAGGTTGTTTGGCTCTGACCTACTATAGTGGCATGTATCTGCTTTCCACCTCACCCTGGGGAGTTATATCTTGTGAGTGCTGCTGTATACCTTCTCTTTCACTGAATCAGTGTAGAGATGGTATTGGAGGCTTTTTGAGGATGATTTGTCCAATTGGGGCTGTGTAGAAAGAGTAGAGGAGGGGACCAAGGACCGAGCCCTGGGGTACCCCGACAGTGAGAGGAAGTGGAGATGAGGTAGAGCCAGTGAAGGAGACGATGAAAGAGCGGTCAGAGAGGTAGGGGAAGAACCAGGAGAGAGCAGTGTCCTTTAGGCCGATAAAGCAGAGCATAGTGAGAAGGAGGTCATGGTCGACCGTGTCAAATGCAGCAGAAAGGTCAAGAAGGATTAGTAGTGAGTATTCGCCTCTCGGCTTTGCCGTCATCAGGTCATTTGATACTTTTGTGAGGGCGGTTTCGGTCGAGTGTAGAGAGTGGAAACTAGGCTGGAGGGGGTCAAGGAGAGAGTTGTCAGAGAGAAAGCGTGTGAGGCGGGAGAAGATTAAGCGTTCTAGTAATTTGGAGATGAAAGGGAGGTTTGAGATGGGTCGGTAGTTGGTGACATCAGTCGGGTCAAGGGTTGTTTTTTTTAAGCAGAGGGGATATGATCGAGTGTTTAAATGAAGAGGGGAAAGTGCCAGAGGTTAGGGAGAGGTTGCAGATTGAGGTGAGTATTGAGAGCTGGGGAAAGGGACCAGAGGAGGTGAGAGGTTCACTAGCGCAGGTGGTGGGGTGAGCAGCGGAAAGCAGCCTGGAGACTTCTTCCTCTGCGTTGGTTCTAACATGGAAAGTGAGTGGGTGCTGGATTTAGTGATGAGGAGACTGGGATTGTGGCTAGCCGTGCAGTTTTTGGAGATTCCTTTTTGCTTTGAAATAGGCGGCTAGTTCTCTAGCACTGAGATCCGCCATGGGGGCCTGTTCTTTGGGGCTGGGGAGGGAGTGGAAGGTGTCGAAGAGTCGTTTGGGGTTGTGGGATAGTGAGGAGACAAGGGAGGTGAAATAAACTTGTTTGGCATGGTGAAGGGCTAGGTTATAAGTTTTAAGCATGAATTTGAAGTGGAGGAAGTCTGCGGATGAAGCATGTTTAAGACGTGAGCCAAGATTGCCGTTGTCTGTGGTTGACGGCTTGGGTCACGGGCAGTGTCACTTTATCCAGGGCACGTCTGAGGGTGGTGTGGTAGTGTTCGGCTGCCAGGTTAGGGCAGGGAAGGAGAGAGATAGGGGACAGGGAGGACTGGATCGTCTTGGCGAACTGTTGGGCGCGGATGGACTGGAGGTTCCTAGAGGTGCGATAGATAAGGGGGTTAAGGCGAGATGCTAGGGTGCCTTATGGAGAAAGAAAGGAGGTTGTGATCTGAGAGTGGAAGAGAGGAGTTAGTAAAGTGAGAGGCAGAGCAGAGATGGAGGAAGATTAAATCGAGAGTGTTGCCGTCACTGTGAGTGGGGAAGTCTGAGATTTGTGATAGGCCGAGGGAGGAGGTAAGCGTTAAAAGCTGGGAGGCAGATGAGGAGCAGGGGTCATTAGTAGGGATGTTGAAATCGCTAAGGATAAGGGTTGGGATTTCACAGGATAGGAAGTGGGGGAGCCAGGTGGTGAAGTGGTCTAGGAACAGGTACGTGGGAGTTGGGAGCCGGTAAATAACTGCGACACGCAGGGGCAGTGGGCGGAAGCGTCATAGGGTGTGGACTTCGAATGACTGGAAGGTGAGCGAGGGAGCTGGGGGAATGACCTGGAAGCTACAGTTCGGCGAGAGGAGGACGCCTACTCCTCCGACGTGCCTGTCGTCCGATCTGGGGGTTTGAGAGAACTGCAGGCCATCATAGGACAATGCAGCGGGGGAGGTAGAATTGGACTGCTGTATCCATGTTTCTGTGAGGGCGAGCAGGTTGAAATGTTTGGTGGTGAAGAGGTCGTGGATAGTTGTGAGTTTGTTGCATGTGGATTGGGAGTTCCATAAGGCGCATGTGAATGGGGCAAGGGGGGGAGGGATTTTGGTAAAGAGCCGTACGGGGTGGGCCTGGATTGAGGGATATGTCCCCTGTAGCTAGGAGTAGCAGGGTAGCAAGGGTAAGCACGTGGTTGGGGGATTTGTGTGGGTGGCTGAGGTGTTTCTTGGCAGTATGGGGGGGTTGGAGGTTTTCTGGTTTAGAAAAACAGTTTTTAATCATTTTTAAGAATCCCAAGCTGTCCCCAGTTCCACATTGTTGCTGACTTTTTTCTTTGATGAAATCAGACAATCCAGATGTCTACTGTAAATATTTTTTATATATTTTTTTTAACTTTTTCAAATTAGCTTTAACAGCTTTGGTGGTCACTGTAGCGCCCATATCATACAGGCAATCTGTGATCTGAAATAGATCAAAAACATTTACAGTAAATGTCTGGATGGCCTGATTCATCACAAATGTAAAAAAAAGTTTGCATTAATTTAGAAGTGCATGGAGTTTCTTACAACTTTGTTATATTGGATACTGGGTTTGGAACCTGACACTGCACCTCAGTGGGATCAATCGGGCAGGCCACGGAAATGTAGCAAAGTTGTGGAGACATTCCTGTGACACCCTTGTGTGTGCGGTCCAGCATTATCCTGCTGAAAAATACCTTTTGGAAGCCCTGCTAATTGCCAGTAGAATATTATAAGGCTGTAATCTGCGTGCTCAATGTATAGGTCCACCTGACTTCCCCATCTCCTCCTCTCAGTACTGTGTTCAGGAGATGGAGCAGGAGTCAGGTTATGTTGTACATACAGTGAAAGAAATAAGTATTTGATCCCTGATTTATCAAAGACATGAACAGTCTATAATTTTTAGGGTAGGTTAATTTTAACAATGAGAGATAGCATATCCAAAAAAAAATCCAGAAAATCACATTGTCTTAATTATATATATTTATTAGCATTTTGCACAGAGAAATAAGTATTTGATTCCCCTACCAACCATTAAGAGTTCAGGCTCCTCCAGACCAGTTAAGACGCTCCTAATCAACTCGTTACCTGCCTTAAAGGGGTTGTCCCGAGGCAGCAAGTGGGTCTATACACTTCTGCATGGCCATAATAATGCACTTTGTAATGTACATTGTGCATTAATTATGAGCCATACAGAAGTTATAAAAAGTTTTATACTTACCTGCTCCGTTGCTGGCGTCCTCGTCTCCATGGTGCCGACTAATTTTCGCCCTCCGATGGCCAAATTAGCCGCGCTTGCGCAGTCCGGGTCTTCTCCTCTTCTCTATGGGGCTCCGTGTAGCTCCGTGTAGCTCCGCCCCGTCACGTGCCGATTCCAGCCAATGAGGAGGCTGGAATCGGCAATGGACCGCACAGAAGCCCTGCGGTCCATGGAGACAGAGGATCCCGGCGGCCATCTTCAGCAGGTGAGTATGAAGACGCCGGACCGCCGGGATTCAGGTAAGCGCTGTGGGGGTTGTTTTTTTAACCCCTGCATCGGGGTTGTCTCGCGCCGAACGGGGGGGGGGGGGTTTAAAAAAAAAAAAAACCCGTTTCGGCGCGGGACAACCCCTTTAAAGACAGCTGACTTAAATGGTCACCTGTATAAAAGACTCCTGTCCACAGACTCAATCAGTCACACTCTAACCTCTACAACATGGGCAAGATCAAAGAGCTTTCTAAGGATGTCAGGGACAAGATCATAGACCTGCACAAGGCTGGAATGGGCTACAAAACCATAAGTAAGACGCTGGGTGAGAAGGAGACAACTGTTGGTGCAATGTTAAGAAAATACAAAATGACTGTTAATCGGCATTGATCTGTGGCTCCATGCAAAATATCACCTCGTGGGGTATCCTTGATCATGAGGAAGGTGAGAGATCAGCCTAAAACTACACGGGGGAACTTGATAATGATCTCAAGGCAGCTGGGACCACAGTCACCAAGAAAACCATTGGTAACACATTACGCCGTAATGGACTAAAATTCTGCAGTGCCCGCAAGGTCCCCCTGCACAAGAAGGCACATGTGCAGGCCCGTCTGAAGCTTGGATGATTCTGAGAGTGATTGGGAGAAGGTGCTGTGGTCAGATAAGACAAGAATTGAGCTCTTTGGCATTAACTCAACTCGTTGTGTTTGGAGGAAGAGAAATGCAGCCTATGACCCAAAGAACATCGTCCCCACTGTCAAGCACGGAGGTGGAAACATGTTTTGGGGGTGTTTCTCTGCTAAGGGCACAGGACTACCTCACCGCATCAATGGGAGAATGGATGGAGCCATGTACCGTAAAATACTGAGGGACCACCTCCTTCCCTCCACCAGGACATTAAAAATGGGTCATGGCTGGGTCTTCCAGGATGGCAATGACCCAAAACATACAGCCAAGGCAACAAAGGAGTGGCTCAAAAAGAAGCACATTAAGATCATGGACCAAAAATTTCTTCTGACATGTGCGCAAACCTCATCATCAACTACAGAAACGTCTGACTGCTGTGCTTGGCAACAAGGGTTTTGCCACCAAGTATTAAGTCTTGTTTGCCACAGGGATCAAATACTTATTTATCTGTGCAAAATGCAAATAAATATATATAACTTAGACAATGTGATTTTCTGGATTTTGGATATTCTATCTCTCCCTGTTAAAATTAACCTACCCTAAAAATTATAGACTGTTCATGGGTTTTGACAGTGGGTACACTTACAAAATCAGCAAGGGATCAAATACTTATTTCCTTCACCGTAGAGTGTGCAACATCCAGGTCCATAATGTTCTACTCCACAAGACTTATTAAGTGGGATGAAGGGATGGGATTATTTAGCATTGGGCGCCCTTGCCCGATAGAGGCAGACCAAACGGCGTGAAGCCAACTGGGCTTCACAGCGTTTGGTCTGCCTCAATTGGTGGCAAGCCACTGCTGAAAACCTGTACAGGACTCCCCGCTCTAGTAAAAGTGACTAGTTAGGTCCCAGTTTGTGGACAAGTCTAGAATATTCCTGAAATGTCTGAAATTTATCTCAGATCTACAATATTCTTCTATTTTTCATAGGTTTTAAATAGACAGAAAACAACTAATCAAGAATCAGTGACTACACATTACTAGAGATGAGCGAACACCAAAATGTTCGGGTGCTCGTTATTCAAAACGAACTTCACGCGATGCTCGAGGGTTCGTTTCGAACAACGAACCCCATTGAAGTCAATGGGCGACCAGAGCATTTTTGTATTTCGCCGATGCTCGCTAAGGTTTTCATGTGTGAAAATCTGGGCAATTCAACAAAGTGATGGGAACGACACAGCAACGGATAGGGCAGGCGAGGGGCTACATGTTGGGCTGCATCTCAAGTTCACAGGTCCCACTATTAAGCCACAATACCGGCAAGAGTGGGCCCCCCCCCCCTCCCAACAACTTTTACTTCTGAAAAGCCCTCATTAGCATGGCATACCTTTGCTAAGCACCACACTACCTCCAACAAAGCACAATCACTGCCTGCATGACACTCCACTGACACTTCTCCTGGGTTACATGCTGCCCAACCGCCCCCCCTCCCCCCCACAGCGCACACCAAAGTGTCCCTGCGCAGCCTTCAGCTGCCCTCATGCCACACCACGCTCATGTCTATTTAGAATTGCGTCTGCCATGACGAGGGACCGCAGGCACACACTGCAGAGGTTGGCACGGCTAGGCAGCGACCCTCTTTAAAAGTGGCGGAGCGATAGCCCACAATGCTGTACAGAAGCAATGAGAAATAGAATCCTGTGCCACCGCCATCAGGAGCTGCACACGTGGGCATAGCAATGGGGAACCTATGTGCCACACACTATTCATTCTGTCAAGGTGTCTGCATGCCCCAGTCAGACCGGGCTTTTTAATTCATAGACACAGGCAGGTACAACTCCCTATTGTGAAGTCCCTGTCGACCCACAGCATGGGTGGCTCCCTGGAACCCACCGGCGGTACACAGAAATATCCCATTGCATTGCCCAACACAGCTGAGGTAGTAATGTCGTGCTTAATGCAGGTGGGCTTCGGCCCACACTGCATGCCCCAGTCTGACTGGGGTTCTTTATAAGTGTACAGATGTAGTAAAAACTCCGTGTGCACCTACAGCATGGGTGGGTGCCAGGAAGCCACCGGCGGTACATAGAAATATCCCATTGCATTGCCCAACACAGCTGAGGTAGTAATGTTGTGCTTAACCCTTTCCAATCCAATTTGTATATGGTTTTCCTAGGGGGCTTACTCTTTTTCTGCCGTTATACAACGGCGCTATATGCTGGCTAAAGCCAGTACTGCATGAGCTGACACGTAGGATAGGCTCCGACAGCAGAGAGGCTGGCAATATACAGTAAGAGAACCCCGACGGACGTCTACCAACAACGGAGCTGTACAGCCTTAAACCCTAATGTCTTCACAGGTCACACAGTGGACTGGAAAGGGTTAATGCAGGTGGGTTTCGGCCCACACTGCATGCCCCAGTCAGACTGGGTTTCTTTATAAGTGGAAACAGATGCATTTATAATTCCCTGTGGACCCACAGCATGGGTGGGTGCCAGGAAGCCACCGGCGGTACATAGAAATATCCCATTGCATTGCCCAACACAGCTGAGGTAGTAATGTTGTGCTTAACCCTTTCCAATCCAATTTGTATATGGTTTTCCTAGGGGGCTTACTCTTTTTCTGCCGTTATACAACGGCGCTATATGCTGGCTAAAGCCAGTACTGCATGAGCTGACACGTAGGATAGGCTCCGACAGCAGAGAGGCTGGCAATATACAGTAAGAGAACCCCGACGGACGTCTACCAACAAGGGAGCTGTACAGCCTTAAACCCTAATGTCTTCACAGGTCACACAGTGGACTGGAAAGGGTTAATGCAGGTGGGTTTCGGCCCACACTGCATGCCCCAGTCAGACTGGGTTTCTTTATAAGTGGAAACAGATGCATTTATAATTCCCTGTGGACCCACAGCATGGGTGGGTGCCAGGAAGCCACCGGCGGTACATAGAAATATCCCATTGCATTGCCCAACACAGCTGAGGTAGTAATGTTGTGCTTAACCCTTTCCAATCCAATTTGTATATGGTTTTCCTAGGGGGCTTACTCTTTTTCTGCCGTTATACAACGGCGCTATATGCTGGCTAAAGCCAGTACTGCATGAGCTGACACGTAGGATAGGCTCCGACAGCAGAGAGGCTGGCAATATACAGTAAGAGAACCCCGACGGACGTCTACCAACAACGGAGCTGTACAGCCTTAAACCCTAATGTCTTCACAGGTCACACAGTGGACTGGAAAGGGTTAATGCAGGTGGGTTTCGGCCCACACTGCATGCCCCAGTCAGACTGGGTTTCTTTATAAGTGGAAACAGATGCATTTATAATTCCCTGTGGACCCACAGCATGGGTGGGTGCCAGGAAGCCACCGGCGGTACATAGAAATATCCCATTGCATTGCCCAACACAGCTGAGGTAGTAATGTTGTGCTTAACCCTTTCCAATCCAATTTGTATATGGTTTTCCTAGGGGGCTTACTCTTTTTCTGCCGTTATACAACGGCGCTATATGCTGGCTAAAGCCAGTACTGCATGAGCTGACACGTAGGATAGTCTCCGACAGCAGAGAGGCTGGCAATATACAGTAAGAGAACCCCGACGGACGTCTACCAACAACGGAGCTGTACAGCCTTAAACCCTAATGTCTTCACAGGTCACACAGTGGACTGGAAAGGGTTAATGCAGGTGGGTTTCGGCCCACACTGCATGCCCCAGTCAGACTGGGTTTCTTTATAAGTGGAAACAGATGCATTTATAATTCCCTGTGGACCCACAGCATGGGTGGGTGCCAGGAAGCCACCGGCGGTACATAGAAATATCCCATTGCATTGCCCAGCACAGCTGAGGTAGTAATGTCGTGCTTAATGCAGGTGGGCTTCGGCCCACACTGCATGCCCCAGTCAGACTGGGGTTCTTTACAAGTGGACACATGTAGGTTAAACTCCCTGTGGACCCACTGCCTGGGTGGGTGCCAGGAAGCCACCGGCGGTACATAGAAATATCCCATTGCATTGCCCAACACAGCTGAGGTAGTAATGTCGTGCGTAATACAGGTGGGCTTCGGCCCACACTGCATGCCCCAGTCAGACTGGGGTTCTTTAGAAGTGTACAGATGTATTAAAAACTCCGTGTGCACCTACAGCATGGGTGGCTCCCTGGAACCCACCGGCGGTACATAAAAATATCCCATTGCATTGCCCAACACAGCTGAGGTAGTAATGTCGTGCTTAATGCAGGTGGGCTTCGGCCCACACTGCATGCCCCAGTCAGACTGGGGTTCTTTACAAGTGGACACATGTAGGTTAAACTCCCTGTGGACCCACTGCCTGGGTGGGTGCCAGGAAGCCACCGGCGGTACATAGAAATATCCCATTGCATTGCCCAACACAGCTGAGGTAGTAATGTTGTGCTTAACCCTTTCCAATCCAATTTGTATATGGTTTTCCTAGGGGGCTTACTCTTTTTCTGCCGTTATACAACGGCGCTATATGCTGGCTAAAGCCAGTACTGCATGAGCTGACACGTAGGATAGGCTCCGACAGCAGAGAGGCTGGCAATATACAGTAAGAGAACCCCGACGGACGTCTACCAACAACGGAGCTGTACAGCCTTAAACCCTAATGTCTTCACAGGTCACACAGTGGACTGGAAAGGGTTAATGCAGGTGGGTTTCGGCCCACACTGCATGCCCCAGTCAGACTGGGTTTCTTTATAAGTGGAAACAGATGCATTTATAATTCCCTGTGGACCCACAGCATGGGTGGGTGCCAGGAAGCCACCGGCGGTACATAGAAATATCCCATTGCATTGCCCAACACAGCTGAGGTAGTAATGTTGTGCTTAACCCTTTCCAATCCAATTTGTATATGGTTTTCCTAGGGGGCTTACTCTTTTTCTGCTGTTATACAACGGCGCTATATGCTGGCTAAAGCCAGTACTGCATGAGCTGACACGTAGGATAGGCTCCGACAGCAGAGAGGCTGGCAATATACAGTAAGAGAACCCCGACGGACGTCTACCAACAACGGAGCTGTACAGCCTTAAACCCTAATGTCTTCACAGGTCACACAGTGGACTGGAAAGGGTTAATGCAGGTGGGTTTCGGCCCACACTGCATGCCCCAGTCAGACTGGGTTTCTTTATAAGTGGAAACAGATGCATTTATAATTCCCTGTGGACCCACAGCATGGGTGGGTGCCAGGAAGCCACCGGCGGTACATAGAAATATCCCATTGCATTGCCCAACACAGCTGAGGTAGTAATGTTGTGCTTAACCCTTTCCAATCCAATTTGTATATGGTTTTCCTAGGGGGCTTACTCTTTTTCTGCCGTTGTACAACGGCGCTATATGCTGGCTAAAGCCAGTACTGCATGAGCTGACACGTAGGATAGGCTCCGACAGCAGAGAGGCTGGCAATATACAGTAAGAGAACCCCGACGGACGTCTACCAACAACGGAGCTGTACAGCCTTAAACCCTAATGTCTTCACAGGTCACACAGTGGACTGGAAAGGGTTAATGCAGGTGGGTTTCGGCCCACACTGCATGCCCCAGTCAGACTGGGTTTCTTTATAAGTGGAAACAGATGCATTTATAATTCCCTGTGGACCCACAGCATGGGTGGGTGCCAGGAAGCCACCGGCGGTACATAGAAATATCCCATTGCATTGCCCAACACAGCTGAGGTAGTAATGTTGTGCTTAACCCTTTCCAATCCAATTTGTATATGGTTTTCCTAGGGGGCTTACTCTTTTTCTGCCGTTATACAACGGCGCTATATGCTGGCTAAAGCCAGTACTGCATGAGCTGACACGTAGGATAGGCTCCGACAGCAGAGAGGCTGGCAATATACAGTAAGAGAACCCCGACGGACGTCTACCAACAACGGAGCTGTACAGCCTTAAACCCTAATGTCTTCACAGGTCACACAGTGGACTGGAAAGGGTTAATGCAGGTGGGTTTCGGCCCACACTGCATGCCCCAGTCAGACTGGGTTTCTTTATAAGTGGAAACAGATGCATTTATAATTCCCTGTGGACCCACAGCATGGGTGGGTGCCAGGAAGCCACCGGCGGTACATAGAAATATCCCATTGCATTGCCCAACACAGCTGAGGTAGTAATGTTGTGCTTAACCCTTTCCAATCCAATTTGTATATGGTTTTCCTAGGGGGCTTACTCTCTTTCTGCCGTTATACAACGGCGCTATATGCTGGCTAAAGCCAGTACTGCATGAGCTGACACGTAGGATAGGCTCCGACAGCAGAGAAGCTGGCAATATACAGTAAGAGAACCCCGACGGACGTCTACCAACAACGGAGCTGTACAGCCTTAAACCCTAATGTCTTCACAGGTCACACAGTGGACTGGAAAGGGTTAATGCAGGTGGGTTTCGGCCCACACTGCATGCCCCAGTCAGACTGGGTTTCTTTATAAGTGGAAACAGATGCATTTATAATTCCCTGTGGACCCACAGCATGGGTGGGTGCCAGGAAGCCACCGGCGGTACATAGAAATATCCCATTGCATTGCCCAGCACAGCTGAGGTAGTAATGTCGTGCTTAATGCAGGTGGGCTTCGGCCCACACTGCATGCCCCAGTCAGACTGGGGTTCTTTACAAGTGGACACATGTAGGTTAAACTCCCTGTGGACCCACTGCCTGGGTGGGTGCCAGGAAGCCACCGGCGGTACATAGAAATATCCCATTGCATTGCCCAACACAGCTGAGGTAGTAATGTCGTGCGTAATACAGGTGGGCTTCGGCCCACACTGCATGCCCCAGTCAGACTGGGGTTCTTTAGAAGTGTACAGATGTATTAAAAACTCCGTGTGCACCTACAGCATGGATGGCTCCCTGGAACCCACCGGCGGTACATAAAAATATCCCATTGCATTGCCCAACACAGCTGAGGTAACGTCAGCTGTAATGCAGGTGGGCTAAAAATTAATTTGATTACACTGTAGGCGAGGGCCCACAAAAATTGCTGTATCAACAGTACTAATGTACATCCCAAAAATTGGCCATGGCCAGCCAAGAGGGCAGGTGAAACCCATTAATCGCTTTGGTTAATGTGGCTTAAGTGGTAACTAGGCCTGGAGGCAGCCCAGTGTAACGAAAAATTGGTTCAAGTTAAAGTTCCAATGCTTTTAAGCGCATTGAAACTTATAAAAATTGTTCAGAAAAATTATTTGAGTGAGCCTTGTGGCCCTAAGAAAAATTGCCCGTTCAGCGTGATTACGTGAGGTTTCAGGAGGAGGAGCAGGAGGAGGAGGAGGAGGAATATTAGACACAGATTGATGAAGCAGAAATGTCCCCGTTTTGGATGGTGAGAGAGAACGTAGCTTCCATCCGCGGGTGCAGCCTACGTATTGCTTACGTATCGCTGCTGTCCGCTGGTGGAGAACAGAAGTCTGGGGAAATCCAGCCTTTGTTCATCTTGATGAGTGTTAGCCTGTCGGCACTGTCGGTTGACAAGCGGCTACGCTTATCTGTGATGATTCCCCCAGCCGCACTAAACACCCTCTCCGACAAGACGCTAGCCGCAGGACAAGCAAGCACCTCCAGGGCATACAGCGCTAGTTCAGGCCACGTGTCCAGCTTCGACACCCAGTAGTTGTAGGGGGCAGAGGCGTCACCAAGGATGGTCGTGCGATCCGCTACGTACTCCCTCACCATCCTTTTACAGTGCTCCCGCCGACTCAGCCGTGACTGGGGAGCAGTGACACAGTCTTGGTGGGGAGCCATAAAGCTGGCCAGGCCCTTAAAGACTGTTGCACTGCCTGGGATGTACATGCTGCTCGATCTACGCACATCCCCTGCTACCTTGCCCTCGGTACTGCGCCTTCTGCCACTAGCGCTGTCGGCTGGGAATTTTACCATCAGCTTGTCCGCAAGGGTCCTGTGGTATAGCAACACTCTCGAACCCCTTTCCTCTTCGGGAATCAGAGTGGGCAGGTTCTCCTTATACCGTGGATCGAGCAGTGTGTACACCCAGTAATCCGTCGTGGCCAGAATGCGTGCAACGCGAGGGTCACGAGAAAGGCATCCTAACATGAAGTCAGCCATGTGTGCCAGGGTACCTGTACGCAACACATGGCTGTCTTCACTAGGAAGATCACTTTCAAGATCCTCCTCCTCCTCCTCCTCCTCCTCAGGCCATACACGCTGAAAGGATGACAGGCAATCAGCCGGTGTACCGTCAGCAGCGGCCCAAGCTGTCTCTTCCCCCTCCTCCTCATCCTCCTCATGCTCCTCCTCCTCCTCCTGTACGCGCTGAGAAATAGACAGGAGGGTGCCCTGACTATCCAGCGGCATACTGTCTTCCCCCGCCCCCGTTTCCGAGCACAAAGCAGCTGCCTTTATGGTTTGCAGGGAATTTCTCAAGATGCATAGCAGAGGAATGGTGACGCTAATGATTGTAGCATCGCCGCTCACCACCTGGGTAGACGCCTCAAAATTACCAAGGACATGGCAGATGTCTGCCAACCAGGCCCACTCTTCTGAAAGGAATTGAGGAGGCTGACTCCCACTGCGCCGCCCATGTTGGAGTTGGTATTCGACTATAGCTCTACGCTGTTCATAGAGCCTGGCCAACATGTGGAGCGTAGAGTTCCACCGTGTGGGCACGTCGCACAGCAGTCGGTGCACTGGCAGCTTAAAGTGATGTTGCAGGGTGCGCAGGGTGGCAGCGTCCGTGTGGGACTTGCGAAAATGTGCACAGAGCCGGCGCGCCTTTACGAGCAGGTCTGACAAGTGTGGGTAGCTTTTCAGAAAGCGCTGAACCACCAAATTAAAGACGTGGGCCAGGCATGGCACGTGCGTGAGGCTGCCGAGCTGCAGAGCCGCCACCAGGTTACGGCCGTTGTCACACACGACCATGCCCGGTTGGAGGCTCAGCGGCGCAAGCCAGCGGTCGGTCTGCTGTGTCAGACCCTGCAGCAGTTCGTGGGCCGTGTGCCTCTTATCGCCTAAGCTGAGTAGTTTCAGCACGGCCTGCTGACGCTTGCCCACCGCTGTGCTGCCACACCGCGCGACACCGACTGCTGGCAACATGCTGCTGCTAACACATCTTGATTGCGAGACAGAGGAGGAGGAGGGTGCTTTAGTGGAGGAAGCATACACCTCCGCAGATACCACCACCGAGCTGGGGCCCGCAATTCTTGGGGTGGGTAGGACGTGAGCGGTCCCAGGCTCTGACTCTGTTCCAGCCTCCACTAAATTCACCCAATGTGCCGTCAGGGAGATGTAGTGGCCCTGCCCGCCTGTGCTTGTCCACGTGTCCGTAGTTAAGTGGACCGTGGCAGTAACCGCGTTGGTGAGGGCGCGTACAATGTTGCGGGAGACGTGGTCGTGCAGGGCTGGGACGGCACATCGGGAAAAGTAGTGGCGACTGGGAACTGAGTAGCGCGGGGCCGCCACCTCCATGATACTTTTGAAGGACTCCGTTTCCACAACCCTATATGGCAGCATCTCAAGGCTGATGAATTTTGCTATGCGGACGGTTAACGTTTGAGCGTGCGGGTGCGTGGCGGCGTACTTGCGCTTGCGCTCCAACAGTTGCGCAAGCGACGGCTGGACGGTGCGCTGAACTACACTGCTGGATGGGGCCGAGGACAGCGGAGGTGAGGGTGTGGGTGCAGGCCAGGAGACGGTAGTGCCTGTGTCCTGAGAGGGGGGTTGCATCTCAGTGGCAGGTTGGGGCACAGGGGGAGAGGCAGGGGTGCAAACCGGAGGCGCTGAACGGCCTTCGTCCCACCTTGCGGGGTGCTTGGCCATCATATGTCTGCGCATGGTGGTGGTGGTGAGGCTGTTGGTGTTGGCTCCCCGGCTGAGCTTTGCGCGACAAAGGTTGCACACCACTGTTCGTCGGTCGTCAGGCGTCTCTGTGAAAAACTGCCAGACCTTAGAGCACCTCGGCCTCTGCAGGGTGGCATGGCGCGAGGGGGCGCTTTGGGAAACACTTGGTGGATTATTCGGTCTGGCCCTGCCTCTACCCCTGGCCACCGCACTGCCTCTTGCAACCTGCCCTGCTGATGCCCTTGACTCCCCCTCTGAAGACCTGTCCTCCTGAGTAAGCGTTGCACACCAGGTGGGGTCAGTCACCTGATCGTCCTGCTGCTCTTCCTCCGAATCCTCTGTGCGCTGCTCCCTCGGACTTACTGCCCTTACTACTACCTCACTGCAAGACAACTGTGTCTGATCGTCATCGTCCTCCTCACCCACAGAAAGTTGTTGAGACAGTTGGCGGAAGTCCCCAGCCTCTTCCCCCGGACCCCGGGAACTTTCGAATGGTTGGGCATCAGTGACGATAAACTCCTCTGGTGGGAGAGGAACCGCTGCTGCCCAATCTAAGCAGGGGCCCGAGAACAGTTTCTGGGAGTGTTCCCGCTCCTGAGCAGGTGTTATTGTAGTGGAGTGAGGAGGCTGGGAGGAAGGAGGAGCAGCAGACAGATGATTCGGATTGACAGCAGTGGACGGCGCAGAACTGCGGGTAGACGATAGGTTGCTCGAAGCACTTTCTGCCATCCAGGACAGGACCTGCTCACACTGCTCATTTTCTAATAACCGTCTCCCGCGTGGACCCATTAATTGGGCGATGAATGTGGGGACGCCAGAAACGTGCCTCTCTCCTAATCGCGCAGCAGTCGGCTGCGACACACCTGGATCAGGAGCTTGGCCTGTGCCCACACCCTGACTTGGCCCTCCGCGTCCTCGGCCGCGTCCACGTCCTCTAGGCCTACCCCTACCCCTCAGCATGCTGTATTACCAGTGATTTGATTTCACAGGCAGGAAATAAATTGGCGCAAGACTGCAGGCCAAATATAATTTTTTCCCTTTTTGGAAAACGAAAGGCCCCACTGCCTCTAGTGAATGAATAATCTAAGTTTAATAACTGTGCTGTTTTCCTGCTAATGTGTCACAGAACGTGAGGGTAGCAGAGTTATTAACTGTGGCAGAGCAGGTATTTTTTTTCCCAATTAAGGAAAGCAAATGGCGAAGCCAGGAGTAAAACGTAGCTGGGTGCGTATGATTTTTACAGGTTGCAGACGCAGCCGACACGTGTCCACCGGCGTTAGGACGGACAGAGGCAGGACAAATAGAATTATTTTCCGTTTTTTTGCACCAAAAGGCAGCACTGCGTATATTCTATGAACATGAGAAGTTTAATAACTGTGCTGTTTTCCTGCTAATGTGTCACAGAACGTGAGGGTAGCAGAGTTATTAACTGTGGCAGAGCAGGTATTTTTTTTCCCAATTAAGGAAAGCAAATGGCGAAGCCAGGAGTAAAACGTAGCTGGGTGCGTATGATTTTTACAGGTTGCACACGCAGCCGACACGTGTCCACCGGCGTTAGGACGGACAGAGGCAGGACAAATAGAAATATTTTCACTTGTTTTACAAGCAAAAGGCAGCACTGCGTATACTCTATGAACATGAGAAGTTTAATAACTGTGCTGTTTTCCTGCTAATGTGTCACAGAACGTGAGGGTAGCAGAGTTATTAACTTTGGCAGAGCAGGTATTTTTTTTCCCAATTAAGGAAAGCAAATGGCGAAGCCAGGAGTAAAACGTAGCTGGGTGCGTATGATTTTTACAGGTTGCAGACGCAGCTGACACGTGTCCACCGGCGTTAGGACGGACAGAGGCAGGACAAATAGAATTATTTTCCTTTTTTTGCACCAAAAGGCAGCACTGCGTATATTCTATGAACATGAGAAGTTTAATAACTGTGCTGTTTTCCTGCTAATGTGTCACAGAACGTGAGGGTAGCAGAGTTATTAACTGTGGCAGAGCAGGTATTTTTTTTCCCAATTAAGGAAAGCAAATGGCGAAGCCAGGAGTAAAACGTAGCTGGGTGCGTATGATTTTTACAGGTTGCACACGCAGCCGACACGTGTCCACCGGCGTTAGGACGGACAGAGGCAGGACAAATAGAAATATTTTCACTTGTTTTACAAGCAAAAGGCAGCACTGCGTATATTCTATGAATAATAACTGTGTTGTGGCCCTGCCTATACAATTCTTTCCCTGCAGTATCAATGGAGGGTGGAATGCTCTGCAGAGGCGATTTTGAGAAGCAAAAAAAAATGCAGCACAGCTAACAGCAGCCAGCACAGTACTGCACACGGATAAATATGGCCCTAGAAAGGACCGTTGAGGTTCTTGAAGGCTACACTCACACCTAACACTCTCCCTGCCTATGCAGCACTTCTGTCCCTAATGCCAGGTGCAACGCTCTGTAGAGCCGATTTTGAGAAGAAAAAAAATGGCACTGCTAACAGCAGCCAACACACAGCTATCAGTGGCCCTAATAAGGACCTTTGGGGGGTCTTGAAGCCTACACTAACTACCAATTCTTTCCCTACAGCAGCTCCGGTACAAACAGCACTGTCCCTCAGCTAACTCACCAGGCATCTGAGCCGAACCGCGGGAGGGGCCGACTTTTATGTTCGGGTGACACCTGATCTTCCCAGCCACTCACAGCAGGGGGGTGGTATAGGGCTTGAACGTCACAGGGGGAAGTTGTAATGCCTTCCCTGTCTTTCAATTGGCCAAAAAAAGCGCGCTAACGTCTCAGGGAAGGAAGTGAAAGTAACCAGAACACCGCATGGTGTTCGTTACGAATAACGAACATCCCGAACACCCTAATATTCGCACGAATATCAAGCTCGGAAGAACACGTTCGCTCATCTCTACACATTACACCTGTGGCGGCTTCTTTTTGGAACAGATCATGACAAATATATAAAGAGAAGAAGAGCGTCTGGTGATATAAACAATAAAAATGTGTCTTATACAGAAACACTCAATAAAGTGAACATGTCCCAACTGAAGTCTTGTCTTATGTCTGACTTTCTATACTCAGAATAAGAAACATGTAAACATCTGTGAAAAAGACTTGGATACACTAAAGGCCATCTTTTGAGCGATAATCATTGCGTCTAAACGTGCTGCGATCATGCACTGTTCATGCACTATTTTTTCATCATTAATTTCTAGAAATCACCGATGACTCTTATCAGCGCTGTACGCTGATTTTCTTAGCAGGCAGCGCTGATAGTATACTTTCAGCTGGTATCCTACTGGGACTTCTCAGCAGTATATCAGCTGAAAGCTCCGAGAACAAAGGAGCTGTCAGCACTCCTGCTGTTTCTTGGGACTATCAGCTCAGCGGGACACCGAGAGTACAAAGCAGTTGTTTGCATATACAAAACAGCTGCTTTTCTCGGAGTTATCAGTGCTGTCCCACTCCGCCTGCAATTAACTCTTTAAGTAGCTATTTAGCTACTTAAGAGTTATGCACAGATGATTGCTTAAAACTGTCACTCAAATTGTTGTTTGAGCGATTTTTGAGCAATCATCTTTCAGTGTAAATGGGCCTTAATAGATCACAGACTGAACGTGAGTCAAAAATGTGATGCAGCAGCAAAAAAAGGTAACCACAATTCTGGGATGTATTAAGAGAAGCATAGAATCTAAATCACGTGAGGTAATTATCCTCCTCTACTCTTCCTTAGTCAGACCTCTTCTAGAATACTGTGTGCAGTTCTGGGCACCCCAATTTAAAAAAGACATAGACAAACTGGAGCAAGTTCAGAGAGGAGTTACCAAGATGGTGAGTGGTCTGCAAATCATGTCCTATGAGGAACGGTTAAAGGATATGGGAATGTTTAGCTTGCAAAAAAGAAGGATGAGAGGAGACTTAATAGCTGTCTACAAATATCTGAAGGGCTGTCACAGTGCAGAGGGATTCTTCAACAGTACAAAATAAAACCATTTGCATAAAGTCTGTAGCTGACATATCCATTCTATTGCAATACAGTCAAACAATCTGTCGCATACTAAGATTACAATAAACTATACATATAGATAGAAAGAAATCTAGAATGGAGCAGAAAATATATAAAAAAATATGAAAAAGGGGAAGGGATTGAGTGACAATGTATTATTCATTAGGAGATAGCACCCCCCACTCTCCACCTCGCCATACCGTGCACATCTCCAGCCCCTTTACCTTCTGTATCACCCCATTATTTGTAGTATGCAAGCTCGTTGGAGGAGGACCTTTACCCCTATTGTTTCCATCAACTGATTACTATATGTAACCGTGGTTCTGTAATTGTTCTTTTGTCTTTCTGTATTCCCCCTGTCTTTGTAAGCGCTGCGGAATATGTTGGCGCTATACAAATAAAGATTATTATTATTATGAGAGAACATGTCTTGGTTTGCGGACCAGCAGATATTTTCTGTGTGGATCAGCCCTATTCTTATTTGCACAAGGAAAGACTAGAAGCAATGGGATGAAACTGAAAGGGAGGAGACACAGATTACATATTAGACAGTAGGAGTGATCAATGAGTGGAACAGGTTACCACAGGAGGTGGTGAGTTCTCATTCAATGTAAGTCTTCAGAGGCTGGACAGACATCTGTCTTGGATTATTTAGTGAATCCTGCATTGAGCAGGGCATTGAATCCAATGACCGTGGAGGTCCCTTCCAACTCTACCATTCTATGATCTTCATTCTACAAAAATTCCTCAAGTATAAACCAATATCTAGAAGACAGAGGAGGTGGAGCTGCAAGGGTATCCCTTCCACTTTGTCTGTATAAGAGTATGCTGTAACAATGGAGAGGGGATAAGGTGGGGGGACAGCTGATAGGACAGAACTCACAACACAGTTCTCAGATCAGCACCAGGAGGAGCCCACCCACTCACCATCAGGAGGAGCCCACCCACTCAACACACTTCTAGGTAGAAAATGAACATGAAGCTACACAGAAATGCAAAAGACACCAAAATATACAAGTCAGATACATTATTCTCAGACAAACAGTAATACATTTAGGAAGGACTAAAGACTGGTTTAGACACAACGATTATCGTTCAAAAAAATCTTTTGAGCGATAATCGTTGTGTTCTTTACAGCGCAAGGTGATCGCTCAAATGTTGAGCGATCACTTTACGCTCCGAGCGGAGGATGCAGAAAACAAGCGGCCCCACTTGCTTTCTGCATCCAGCTGTTCCCCGCTCGGAGCACCTAGCTGTTATACAGCCGAGCGCTCCAAGCAGAGGAAGCAGAAGACAAGCGGGGTGGCCCTGCTTGTCTTCTACATCCAGCTGTTCTCTGCTCAGAACGCCTGGCTGTTATACAGCCGAGCGCTCCAAGCGGGGTATGGAGAACACAGCTGGACCGCTCTGTTCTTCATACCCCGCCTGTCGTCAGGCAGCGGGATACAGCCAAAACAATAGTATCAGCTGTATCCCGCTGTGAATTCCTGATAACTGATCGATGATCTTTCAGCATGCTGAAAGATCAGCGATCAGTGATGGCTTAACGAAAACAGCACAATGTCAGTGCAGTTAGACACAACGATTATCACTCAAAAGATGGCTTTGAGCGATTTTTGAGTGAAAATCATTGTGTCTAAATCAGCCTTTACTCTCCACCTGTATTATAAAACTTCAGCTAAGCTGTTAGATGTGTGTGTGCCCCTCCAGTCTAGAGATGCATTCATCTATTCGAGGATGGGTCTCTCAGAGGCTCCATGAACAGTGCCCATTTTTTTTTTTTAATTCTGGACAACCCCCTTTAAGCGAAAATGAGCAACCAAGAGGGCCGGATTGAAACGTAAAATCAGCCCTGCAATTCTTAAGCACACAGACCCACCCAAGGGCATACACAGCCGGCTGTGGGACTGGTGCATGGGCCCCACCTGTTTGATATGAAAAGTCATTAGGGAGATTTAGCAAAAATAGTGTGCATGAAAAGAGGATCAGTTACAATTAATCTGGTCGCTGCTTTCATTTTCCAAAGGGATCTGAAAAGTGAAAGGTGGATTCTGATTGGTTGCTTCGGGCAACTGTTCGATTTTTCCTCTGCACTAACTGTGATAAATCTCCTTTCTTGTGCACAGTTTATAAAAGAAACTCAGTGGTGTCCGTCAGGCGCCGGTTAATAACAAACATGAGCAACGCAGCACTCAATAGAGGTTTCACCAACCTGGGTTGGACTTCAATAAGAAGTGTATGGTGCAATAGCCCAGCGAGGTCCGGATCAAGACCCAATAGATAAGCCAATATATAGAGTGGAGGCAGGCAGCATCTGATGTATTTTAATAGATAAAAAACCTTTTATTCCTCCATAGTGAAAAGACTGGCGACGTTTCGGCTTCACCTGAAGCCTTTCTCAAGCCAGCCGGTTCATGTCCATCACGTGATGGATAAGTCTATGGCTTGTATCTCATTTTTCTGTGCCTATGATGGAAGGCGAAAATGAAATGCCCCATCAGTAATGAAGGAAGCCTTAGTTTAATTAGTAGGTGAATTAAGTTCCTTTTTCTAGAGATTCTTATTGCCACAATTCATCATATACGATATAATGCCTTCTTATACCTGGTGCACAACTACCATGGGGACATACACTGCACACTCGCTCATGCATGAGGAAATGGGTGTAGCCCTACAAAATAAAACGTGATGTGGTGATTGCAGAGACCTCAGCGTTTTCTTCTTCTAATGCACTTTGATTTAGAAGTCAAGCAAATGAAAGCTAAATCTAGAGATGAGCGAATGTACTCGTTTCGAGTAATTACTAGATCGAGCACCGCGATTTTCGAGTACTTCCGTACTTGGGTGAAAAGATTCGGAGGGCGCCGGGGGGAGGCGTGGCGGAGCGGGGGGTAGCAGCGGGGAACACGGGGGAGCCCTCTCTCTCTCCCCCCCCACTCCCCGCTGCAACCCCCCACTCACCCACGGCGCCCCCCCCCCGAATCTTTTCGCCCAAGTACGGAAGTACTCGAAAATCGCGGCGCTCAGGCGAAAAAGGGGCGTGGCCGAGTAGGTTCGCTCATCTCTACAATACGTATCTGGACGTGCTATTGAAGAGTGACGAGCTGCTATATTAAGCTTTCCCAATAGAAAGCCTGTTATCTGCTGTTGAAGGATTGTGATGGAGTGGGGTCAGGTTTAGAATCAGGATTGGATTTAATATTTTTAATTAAGGAACAAAATTACCTTCACCCTACACTCCTGTTGAACAAATACCACTAACACATGAGACACATCCAAACACTTGACATATACTGTAGTAAGCCGTAATGTTTTGGGAGGTCTGGTTCCCTGTCTTAGAGCGGCCACTACTGTGTGAGGCACTATGGCTCTAGTGAAATATGGGGGTGATGGTAAAAGGGCTGGTCTCTGGTTCCTGGCGTGGTGGTATAGCGTTGAGCACAGATGCCAAACACAAGACCTGCGGACCAAAACTGGTCAGCCACTTCGTTTTATGTGGTCTGCCAGCCGTACTTTATAAAGTGGTTATGCAGGTACCACCTGCCGGGATACACAAGGGTCTAGTGGCTGGTGCTTGTAATTGCAGGCACTGGTCTGACTGAAATCAATGGGAGCTGCGTCTGCTATAAGAAGCGCGGCCGCTACACAGGGGTCAGAACAGTGGCGCGTCATGCGGGAGCTACGCAGCGGATCCGGAGGTGAGTATGGGGTCTTTGGGGGGTTCCGTGACGGACTCTGCTGTGGTATTTCGCTTGCAAAGCCCGTCACGGAAGTGGGCATGAGCCCATATCATATTTCTAGCTAAAGTTAGTTAGTTATCTCGCTTGGACGATGAGGATCTGTACCGCCGATCTAGAATGACCACGACAAAGAGCATTGTTCCATTCAGTTTAGATGTCAGAGGAGGTACCGTTGCCTATCTGTTGCACCCACGAGCGCAGTGGATGACCAGGAGGCCTAGCTAAAGTCTATTATATTATGGAGGGGCGTAGCTGAAGGCCCTGGTGCAAAGCTTCAGCTTTCCCCCCACCCAACTACTCTTTATGGCTGCCCAGAACCTTCCACAGCACTGCTGAGTCTCTTGAGTGACCCACTAACGCAGCACTAGTATCCAGGGAACTTATTAGGGCCTTAGGTTATGAAAAAGATTAGGGGCCCCAAGTTGTATGTCAACCCCCCTCCTTAAAAAAACTAATAAATACATTTTATAGGAGGAATATATCTATAAGCCATCTGTTATAACATATCAAGAGCAGATACAGGGGCTCAGCTTTAGTATAGCTCTAAACGATGCAGTAACCGTATAACAGTGAGATACCAGCACTACACAGATAGGGATTACAGTGTAATTACCTCCAGTGATCACAGGGGACGTATCCTCCAACTGGAATTGTCCACTTACCCCTTTTTCTGTATGTGGGCCATGATTCAGCTGTCTACCCGTCCTGCCACTACCACAATGTCCTCCTACGTGCCCCCAATAGTAATAGTGCCTGTTATGTGCCTGACAAAATAATAGTGTCCACGCACGGTAATAATTCCCCCTTAGTGCCCACCACAAGAAATAATTCCTGAAAGCTGTAACAATACCATTGTGCCACACAGGGAAGTAGCTTTTCTGCTCCGACTCAAGATAATACTGCCCACTTTGTGACCTTGAAAAGTAATAGTGCCCCCTCTGTGCCACTCAAAGTAACAGAGCCCCAGTTGCTCTCATAAAGTAATAGTGCCCCCTCTAAGTAACAGTAATCCCTATGTGCCTAGGCAATGTAATAGTGGTCTCTTTGTGTCTCAACAAAGTAATAATGGTCGCTCTGTGCCCCAACAAAGTAACAGAGCCCTCCTCACAAAATAGATACCTACCTTGATGCCCCCTCAGACTATTAGAGCCCACTGTGCTACCTCAAAGTAATAAAACCCACCAAAGGTAAAAACGTCCCATCCAATTACTTAATAGAACCCCCAGCCCCCAGAATCAAACCTCTGTCCCACTGTTGGGCAGAAGTCACTTCAACTATCCCCATGGCGTTGCTCTGCAGCGCTTTCTGTTGGGCAATGCCACTGCGCCCGTCAGCCAGCTCCGCAGAGCAGCACGATAGGGATAATGAAAGGGACTTCTGCTGAAGATTCGGGGGCACAGGCACAAGTCACTGTGGCCAGGGAAGCCTCTGTGCCCCGCGGCTTAGGGGTCCGGACGTACTGCGCCCCCTATAGCTACGTCACTGATATTACATCATTTCTTCACATACACTCCAGCAGTAATTGTCTAACTTCAACAGGTCAACTTTCCTCATCCTCCTTCCAAGCTCTCATGCTGGGGGCGCACTGATAACACTCGGGCTACACGACGTTTGTCGCGCAACATTTGCAACATATCTAATGATTTTCAGTCAGACTGCGACTGGCGGCCTAATGTGACACGACAACTGCTCCTGCCTGCCTACCAGTCCCCACCAATGCCAGCACTGGCTGTCAGATATGTCCAGGGGCCCCAGAAGAGATAAGTAGACCCTCTTTTGTTATTTTAGGCAGAGCCCAGCCGGGAGAGGAGGAGGTTTTGTTTTAATAATAAAACCCCTTTTAAAAAAAAACCCAACTCTTCTTCTGCCCTGCACGTGGGGTCTTCAAGACACCTGTGTGTTTCCTAATTAAAAATAAAGTAATAAAATAAAACACGATTACAAGTGATTAATCGGCAATCCGACAATAGCTACACTATTAGGCCTCCTTCCCACGAACGGATTTCCGCCGCGTAATTCGCGGCGAAAATCCGCTGCGTTGCACGCAGCTATTAGGTTCTATTGAACCTAATAGCTCAATGCTCACGATGCGTAATTCCACCGCGGAATTACGCACCGCGATTTCTCCCGTCCTCACCCGCAGCATGCTCTATTTTCTGCGGGTGAGGACGGGCTGTACGCACTGACGGCTTCCATTGCAGTCAATGGAAGCCGTCCATTCACGCTATCTCCCGCTGTAACCAGCGGGAGATAGCGTGAAAAAACGCTTTCCCGCCCACCGCCGAGCGTCATATGACGCCAAATGACGCGGTCCGGCCGCGTCACGTGACACGGCCGGCTGTGCACGTGACACGGCTGGTGACGTGCGGCGGTGGGCGGTGACGAGCGGTGACGCGGCGGCGGTGGGCGGGGAAGCGATTTCACGCTATGTCCCGCAGGCATATTAACACATTCTGCCGCAGTTCTCCAGCGCGGCCGATTCACCCAATCAGCTGGCTGGAATCGGCACATGTGACTACACAGCGTGCACGCGGATTGCCTGCAGCAGCCGTGTGCACTACACAGTACAGTTAAGCAGCCGTGTACTACACACTACACTTAAGCAGCACGGGGTTAGGGTTTAGGGTTAGGTTTACGGTTAGGTTTAGGGTTAGTGTTTAGGGTTGGGGTTAGGGTTAGTGTTTAGGGTTGGGGTTAGGGTTAAGCTTTAGGGTTAAGGTTTAGGGTTAGTGTTTAGGGTTAGGGTTAGGGTTGGGGTTAGGGTTAGGTTTAGTTAACCCTAACCCTAAACCTAACCCTAAACCTAACCCCGTGCTGCTTAAGTGTAGTGTGTAGTACACGGCTGCTTAACTGTACTGTGTAGTGCACACGGCTGCTGCAGGCAATCCGCGTGCACGCTGTGTAGTCACATGTGCCGATTCCAGCCAGCTGATTGGGTGAATCGGCCGCGCTGGAGAACTGCGGCAGAATGTGTTAATAT
The DNA here is from genome assembly GCF_035609145.1 of Eleutherodactylus coqui. Lineage (NCBI taxonomy): Eukaryota > Metazoa > Chordata > Amphibia > Anura > Eleutherodactylidae > Eleutherodactylus > Eleutherodactylus coqui. Next base: position 243,923,584 of record NC_089840.1, read on the forward strand.
GCGTCCCGCAGGTAAGTATAGGGGCTCTGGGGGGCGCCGTGACGGGCTTCACTGCGTAATATTACGCTGCGGAGCCCGTCACGCTCGTGGGAAGGAGGCCTTATGCATCCCTTTACAAACAGAAGACGCAAACGTCTAAAGATTGTCCCTTCTGAGGCACCGTACTGAGGCGTACGGTCAGCGTGTATGACGATGACGTCACGGCGTTCGGCGCGGTTTTCAAACAGCCCGGAAGTGAGTGGAGGCTGTGATGCTGGCGGCCCCCGGCAGGTGACGTCCGCAGGTCAGTCCCGGTGCTCGGGTGTCTCGTCGGATATGTGACCGCTCTGTACCGGTCGCCCTCATTCTGTTCTACTGTGTGTGTAATAGAACTGTGAGAGGGCAGTTATGTCGGTCTATGTGGAGCTGGGAGGGGCTTCTTTGCTGTATGGACCCCTGGGATGCTGTTTTTTTCTCGCCTGGGGCCATATAATATCAGGCCTCTTCAACTGCGTGTCCCGCGGGCGGATTCTTCTGTCTGTATTCAGTCCACACTTTTGACTGACTGACTACGGATCCATTGGATTAAATTGGTGGTTTCAGACATGTTTCTTTTCCCTACATGCACCGATTATTGTGTGTAAAAACAATAAAAGGGAATTAACGGCCCAAAGTCATTCACTTAAAATCTATGTGCGTGTGGGGAAGGAATCTTCACTTTTTTTTTTCTTGTTCTCTTTGGGTTGCGACAAAGCTGGCGCTGCTCGGGCCTTCCTGCGTGAAAAATTTGGAAAAACTCGCAGTTTTTAAAGTTTGTTGTTGGTTTTTCTCCTTGTGAGGCCTTGTGCTCACAGCCGGGTCGGATTCCAACTGTGAAATCTCGCAGTGGAATCAGAGCCAGTGCCCCCCTAACCCCCCAGAGACCCTATACTCGCCTCTCTGGATCCCCCGCGAGTGTCTTGGCCAGTGCGCAGTGCAGCGCATGACGCGGATTCCCATGGTACTTCCGCTGCGCTAGGCAGGGTTCACACGGGGCGTATTCCCGTCGGAAATCTCGCGGTTTAAGCTGCAGTGGCTTTGAAGCGGCCCGGCTGCTCCCTCTTTCGCTGCGGCCGGCGCTCCCATAGAGGAGAGCGCGGCCGCAGCGGAATGAAAAAAAGAATGGACATGCTGCTTCTTTCAAAACCCCGGCTGCCGCGGCCTCAGCCTCGGTTTCAACCGGATTTACCGCAGCGGATTAGCCATCCCGTGTGGACGAGATTTCTGAGAAACCTCGTCCACATGGCTGGCTAATCCCGGGATTAGCGGCCACGGGCGGTTTTGCTGCGGGCGGATCTGCTGCGGCAAAACCGCGGCAAATCCGCCCTGTGTGAACCCAGCCTTACAGCGGAGGCATTGCGGGACGGACGGCTTCCATTGACTGCATTGGAAGCTGTCTGTGCAATTTTTCCGCACAGAATAGAACCTGCTGCGATTCTCCCCACTGAGCGGAAAATCAGTTGATTTCCGCTTGTGGGCAGGGGAGAATCGTTTAACATGGCAGGTCTATGGACGGACATTGCTGCGGAATTCGCGAAGGGTTCCTGACCGTGAATTCCGCAGCGATAATCTGTCTGTGGGCATTCGGCCTAAAGCTGCATTCACACGGGCGAGAATTGTGCGCTGCGACACCCACGAATATGAACCCAGTTCTGAATGGGGTCATACACACGAGTGGTTTCCTGCGTGGTACTGCGATGCGGGAAACAAATCGCGGCGTGTCCTATCTTTGGGCGCGCTGTCACATCGCGGCCCCAGCCTACTTTATATTGCAATCATTTTTTAAGTGTTTTATTTTTTTAAGTCTCTACAAATCCTGATTCAGCAGTTTTTAGAAATGCCCCGAATGAGGCTGTAAACGGCTGTTTGGGCACATAGCGGGGCGCGGGGGGGGGGGAATAATTTCAGGTGCCATGTTGTGTTTGCAGACCCTGAGGTACAAGTACATTTGAAACCTCATTCTACAAACTAGACCCCCCTCCAGGCAGTTCATCGAGGGGTGTAGCGAGTGTTTGACCCTACAGCTGTTTTGTGATCATTATTTTTTTAACAATTTGATTTGAAATCAAAATATTCAATTTTTTGCAGTAAGGCCTCCTGTCCACGGGCGATTCTTCACTGTGTTATCCGCGGTGATAATCCGCACACGGGTAACGCATGAAACACTTTTCATAGGATAACCATTAAAAGCGCAGCCCGATGTCCACGAGTGGAAATCTAATGTGATTTTCTGCTCACATTGCAGCATGACGCGATTTTCCGCGATGAACCTATCATAATGATTTTAAGGCCTCATGTCCATTAGAAAAATACAATCCACGCAGAATCTGCTGCAGATTTGCTTTAAATGTTTGTTTTTTTCATGCGGATATCCGCACCCATTGCTAGCAATGTGGCCAATCCGCGCGGAATCCGCGGTAAAATGGAGTATGTCGTGTTTTTACTCCCTCGCGATGAATCGGTCCTCTGAAGTAGCAGTCATTGGACGCCTTCTCAGAGGTATAGGGGTATGGTTTTAACAAATGGTGAATGCTGTAAAAACAAAACTTTTTCTGGATCGTCACGATTACTACAAGACCACGTACTGATATAATTTTTTGTTTGTTTGTTTACATTTTTTTTTAATTACTTTTTGCACAATGAAAGCATGATTTTAAAGAAAAGCAATTGAATCTGCATCACCCCATTCGAAGACCCATAACATGTTTTTTCTGGCACTGCAGCTATATGAGGTCTTATTCTTTATGGGAAGAGTTGGATTGCTTTTTATTGTGTTTTGGGGGAGGTAAACAAAAGAAAAATTAGCAATGCTAGCTTTGATTTTTTTTAAAATTATTTTTACAGCATTCACCATGCGACATAAATAACGATATTTTTATTGTCTGAGTTATTATGTGTTTCTTCAATATTTCCTTTTGTGTTTTTTTTTTTTTTTTTTTAAGCTATTTAAAAAAAAAAAAGTGAGGGGGAAAAAATGTTTTTATTGAATTTCTTTTTTTTTTGTCTTTAAATTAAACTTTATAAAACTTTTGTTCGCACTTTTTTTTGTCCCTTTAAAGGTATTTGAAAATGCGATTGGTCAGATATTACACTGCATTACTTAAGTAGTGCATTCTACTAAATTTATAACAGCAGCCTTTTAGACCCAGCAGGAGGCAATTACCCAGTTTCCCCATCTTCACTGGGGCCACCTATGGTCCGTGCCGAGAAGTCTTTATTTACCTCAGCCCTGTGCTCTGGCCCACAACTGACCACTGTCGGCCATGAGGACACAGATGCACGGCTGCGGACCTATAGAAGGCCTATCAAAAGCGCTTGAGGACACTGATGATCGTAAAGGGACCCTGTGTCAGCGGTGCCAGCCTGTCAGGATACTGAAAGAGCGCAGCTGCCTGCAGCCTGTTTGTCGTCATCATCCAGTAAAGCTACATGCACACACACGATTCTTCGGTCTAAAAACTGGATGGAAATAGAACCGGTTCATTTGAATTGCTGCGTTCACATGGGATTATTATTTCTTTACTTGGACAAATAGTTAAAGTAAAATAAAAATCACTTTATGTCCTATTCTTGTCTGATTTTCGAGCGAGAGTAGTACATGTAAATGTGTGATGTCCCGCATATAGATGTATGCTGTCTGATGTGACTTTAAATCATGTGCATATACACTAAACCTGATGCGGAATCTGCATCGGAAATTCCGCACATCAGAAAATCTATGGCGTGGATTTTTATTCGCCTGCATGTGACGTACTAAATCATGCGTTTTGCTGCAAATTATAATCGGCCCTCTGAAGGTAACCGTAAGAGTCTGCTGCTTTCTCACAATTTTTACTTATCCACGATTGCCTTGACATCGTATGGTATATGGTCGCTCCTCCACCTGTTAACGACATGAAGAATGCTACCTGTTGTATATTTGGTCTGATGTATTTTTTATTTTGTCCTCTTTAGAACAGCCTAAAAAACAAAAATGAACTCCAAAAATGGAAGTAACAAGGTGGGTCTTAAAACTGCAGTATCAAAGTTGGACAATGATCTGGAGAAACTCAAGAAGGAAAATGCGGTCTTGAAAAAGAAGCTGGAAGAATCCTCTAAATCTAAACTATCGGGTGCAGAGAGGACCAGACTGCTGGAGGTGATTTGGCTGCTTGGTTAACTTATTATACTACACTGCAATGGGTCATGATCTGTATTCTAAAGCCCCAAATATTCACATCCCGTCTAAGGGCCCTTTAACACAGGAGGACTGTTGGGTGCTAAAGCACTCGCCAGCCGTCCCAGTGGTGATCGATTGTGTGTGTTTTCACACAGGAATGATCCTCGCTCTATGAATAGAGGTGGAGAGGACCGGGGATCGTTATAGCCCACCCGCCTCCCTTCACAGTAAACGGGCAGTCCTTCATAGGCAAACAATTGCCTATTTACACAGGTTGATGCAGCAGCAGACTGGCAACGACTTTATGGTCCGCATGAAAGATCTGATGGTTCTGTCACTGCACGCGTTCACACTGCACAATTACCAAGCATACTGCTCAATCTAACAAACGATTTACATGATAGTCGTGCCGTATGAAACGGGCTTTACTGATCTGTTATGGCTATGTGATTTATATGAGGTTTTGTATATGATACAATGTATGTGTGTAGGGTGGGGGATACAGTAGTGAAGATTTAGTAGTGTTCTTTGAGACAGTGACACCATCTTCCCTACCACCACCTCCATCCTTATAATAAAAAATGTTTTAGGCCTGGTTACATCAACTAGGCTGTCAATGCAGGATTAATTAAACTGTGATCAGACGTTGAACTTGTTTAAGAAAAATCTGTTGCACCAACACTTTTTGATCTAAAATTTGCAAAACCAAGTTCACTTGATCTGCAATCAAAAGTCGAACCTAGTAGAAATGTATCGTGCACAGTGATTGGTGACTGAAGTCAGGTCATCTTTCCAGCCACTGTTTCCATAATCCTAGCCACATAGTACTGAGTCGTGCTGTCTTCTTGGCCATCGTTGACGTCTTTGGTCTGAAAATTCAAAAATTGCGAAGGTCCCCCCTGCACTTCCTGCTGCCATATTGTCAATCTCCATATCGCTGAAGCATCCAACCACTGACCGCTACGGTGATGTCATTGACAGCTCACTGCAGCACAGGTTTTTTTTTTCCTCTTTCTTCCGAGCCCCATGTAACAGCAGAAGACTAGGTGCTGTTGACGGGATGTCCCCCATGTTTATAGGGGTGTTCTGGTACTACGACATTGCTGGTTTGTCAGTATCTAATTGGGAGGTCTGACTCATGACGACGTCACTGATCAGCTAAGTGAAAGGGTTGTGGCGCTCATTACAGCTCTGCAGGCCCTTTAGTTGGCTGTTCATCCCCTGAAACCCTCACGGCTGCTATCTATTTCTGTCTGCTAGGTTGGGACATGGCAGAAAAACTATTTACTGCAAAACAAGTATTGCAGTATATGGTATAAGTAATCAAGCAATCGCAAGTTCAAGTCCCAAGCTGCCACACCTGCAGTCTAGGTAGGCTGAAAAAACAACAACCCTTATGCACCAAGTGCATCCATGGGGCGGAAGAGCGTCAGGGAGGACTCCAAAATCCAAGGCACAAACGTGCTCTTCACAAATTAGATCGTGCGGACCTTTTCTTTTGCAGACTGCTTCTTTCAGATGCTGTAACTCCCTGTTCGTGATTCCTGATGGCCCAAGGTGGTAGAGGCCTACTGTGCCAAGGGCAGAGCGCATCCATTCCGCATTATGACGCTCTTTACTTGGGCAGTGGGGTCTTCGTGGATGGTACGCAACGGTGCTAATTGAACCTCTTAGCACACCTTCTCAGAATTTTACCGGGTGCATACTTTTGTATGTGCGGGCGCCTCCCATGGTCAAAGTTCTACAGACAGCTATAAACTGACCGCATGGGTCATTTACTTTTCCTACCCCTGAGAGACTGGAACGTCCCATGGTTTTCAGCTGTGCCCTCCAATGGTACAAATGTGAAAAACAGATTTTTGTACTTAACGTAAAATCTTTGTCTCATTCATTAGGGGACACAGCACACACCCATGCTGTATTAGTACTTTCACATATATTTCTCCTTGTTCGAGCCTCTGCTTTGCAGTTGCACATGTTGAACCCCCGAGTTACGGTTTTGAAAAGAAAAATAGTTATATTGACTGTTTTTTGTATCCTACTTGGCTGCTCCTACAGCTTGCGTACAAACTTATTAGCTTGGTGCCTGCAGGTGGAGTATAGCTAGCAGGAGGAGCTAACACTTTTTCTGCTTAGTGTCCGCCTCCTAGTGGCAGTAGCTATACCCATGGACTTGAACTGTATTCCCCAATGAAGAAAATATTAAGAGCTTTTATGGAAAGTACAAAAATCTTTTATGGTTGAAATTCTCCATTTTCAACAACCTCATCTGTGTCCTTTTTTTATAATAATTGCTCAAAAGAGAGATTATGGGCGACTGTCATCTAGTGTAAACACTGTATGAAGGCAGCCTAAGTGTTCCCTTCATTTTTTATGAGCAGTGTAGCTTAGATAGAATTCCTCTATATGTAGCTTAGCGATTTTGATTATAGTCATAATTGTTGAACTGTTTGCATGGTATATAATATTCACTCAGTTTTTTTTATATTCCTTGGGTGCAGAAAATTCTTGACCTGGAAACCCAAAATGTGAAAGACAGCAATAATAGGGCCAGACAAGGTGAAGTAATAGAACATTTCAGTGATTCACTTAATGCTAGAAATACCGGACAGGTAGTCCCAGTGGAGATGGAAGCCGAGAGACTGGAAGAAATCTCCACAGAGATCCGCAAGCGGCTCCCAGAAGTGTCACCTTGTAAGGGTCAGGCGAAGGCAAGCACATCTGCAAGTGTCCAGGTACTTCGTGCAGCCTCGTGTAGATGCTTCCATGTTGTTTTACCCTAATAAAACAGTTTCCCTTCCTTGTAGTGAGAGCACATCCTGTAGACCCTCATTGAAATGGAGCGCAGACCCAAACATGCAAGTGTGCTGAAGGCCTTTGTCTGTATACGTTATGTGTATAGCTTAGAGAATGAAAAAATGCTTTCTAGTGCCAGGTAGCCTTCTAGTGGCGATGGCTAACCTACATGTCCGACCGACTGAAAGAAACCTGCCACGTAAATATGCCCCACAAAGCGCTGCTAACAGTAGATTGGCTATGCAGTCAGGTAAGACTCTACCTAATTTTGCCCTGAAGTGCAGGCAGATTAAGGGTATTGGCGTTTGCAGACTGCACACACTGGGGCAGATTATTCAAAATATGACAGTTTTCAGGAGCAAATTGTTACAGAACACTGTCTTACATGTTTTGCACAACATTTACTATGTGATTTTAACACTGACAGTTTTTCCGACCTTTCTGAAAAAAGTGAGTGGTCTAAACTGCAGCAAAATTTTGGCATAAACTAAGCCAACTAATGGGTGATCTAAACCTGGACAATACAGTCTTACAATTCAACAGATTTATCATTTAGCAAAGCTACAGTGATAAGGCGCACTATAAGAGCAGCTAGTATAAAGTTGTACAGATAGTCCCCTACATGCGAACAGGTTCCGTTCCAGGAACCTGTTCGCAAGTTCATTTGTTCGTATGCCCGAACAAATGTTTGTATGGAGCAGAATCGCTGGTGGATCCCGCTCCATACAACGTTGGGTGCAGGCTGTTTTTACAGCCGGCACCCGGCGGTAACAGTTCCGACGAGCGGCGCGGCTCGTTGGAACTGGTAGTGCCGGCTGTAAGAACAGCCTGCACCCGACGTTCAGGGGCCCTGTACAGTGTCCCGTGATAAGATCGCGGGACGCTAGATAGGCGCTCTGGATAGGCAGCCTTAGGGCCCTTCAGAGGGCCCCCAGCTGCCTAGCAACCGGACAGTGTCCCGCGATCTGGTCCCTGCACAGCAATAATGTAATGCCATAGCATTACATCATACTGTGCAGGACAGATTGTTCGCATCTTGCGAAGTTCGTAAATCGAACGTTCGCAAGTCGGGGACTATCTGCACTGAAGCGTTTATATAGTATATTAGTAAATACATCCCACTATATGTAAATTAGCAGCAATCCATCCAGTTGATGATAAAGGCTGTGCCAAGTTATAAAGTTATCCCCTATCCACTGTATACTGTGTGATCCATGCTGATCCAGCTGCTCGGACCACCACTGATCTTCAGTTCAGGCGTCCTGAAGGCACCTAAAGTGTCGGCTGCACATGCATGCTTGTGGCTCAACTCATTTTAATTACAGCTCTGGAGATTGCCGAACACTCGTACTCAGCAATTTCTGGTCCTCCCATTGAAATTAATAGAGGTGCATGCATGTACGACTTCTGCCCAGTCACGCAGTACACTTTGGGATTACTGTTCTGAGGATTTCTGGTGGTCCCTGCAATCATAAAGTTTCCAATTGATTGGGTATAACTTTAACTTGGCACAACCCATTTAATTGGAGCTGTAGACATCAGTCATAAGGTAGGTGGAGAGGCTATGGAGGAAAGGGTTGCAGACAATCGGCTGCCAATCGGATGGATTGGAGCTCATTCAGGTACAGCGATCAGTATCTGTAATTGCTCATAGCCCTTGTCTACCTGCACCTTCAGGGCAAAATGAGGTAGGGACCTGTCTGTCTACTCTTTACTGTTCTTTATGGGGCATACTTTTGTGAATGGCTACCTTTTGTGGAGCCTGGAAACATGAATAGAATTTTTTTCCCCAAGGGAACATTACATGTAAGATTCTTTTTACCTACTAGTGGTCTTCTCAATGAGAACTGGTACCCCCCAAGAGAGGTGTACAGAGCAAACGTGGTGTAAACAGGGCTAAAGTATTCTGGTATAAGCTTGCTGCTTCCACAAGATGGCGACATTTCTCTGTCTTTAGCCTGAGGTTCCCCATAGGCTGTAGAGAATGTTAAAAGGAAAGCATGATGATACTGATTATGTATATGTGCCAGAAATAACAAATTGCTGCTATATTGTAGTCACACTGATAAATGTGAAGCAAATATTTACCCGTAAACTGCAGGCAGTCGGGTACATGCGCTAATTTGCTCACCACTACATGGCGTATTAGCCCTCGAACCAGCATTCTGTTTTTGTTTTTTGTTTTTTTTACTACTAAAACTCTGCGCTGTTGCTTGCCAATTTGTATTTTTTAAAAAGCAGGAAGGTAGGGCATGTCTTATCTTTTTTGCATGTAGAAAAACTATGTGCGAGAAAGATGGGGCAATTCCTATCTTTTCTCTCGCGTAGTATAAACATATACGAGAATCCTGCTAGTGAAAACGAAACCATTGATATCTGTGGTGTTGACTATCCCGTTTTCCAGCCGTGACTGTCACAACCACAAAACGGGACAAAATCCCAGTCTTCGGAAGAAGCCCGCAGTAACACGAATGCTTGTGGTTCTGTTCCGGTCACCCCTGTCTGAGGCTGTTTTCACATGATGGTATTCCTTTCTAGCGCTGGTTCTGTCTTTGCTTGTCTATATGCAGGAAACTACATAGGGATAGAACTATAGGGGTCAGTATGTGAGATGGAGACCTCTGGTCTTCACTTCACTTATTTTCTGTCCCTTTTCTAGTCTTCTATCCAGCAGAATAAAAATAAAATGTCTGCCCCGTGTGCGTTTAGTCTCATGTAGTGGATGCAATGTGGCCAAGAGTCCTGCACTCATTCACTTATTTTTCTCCCAATATAGCTGTCTGAGGGCTTGTTTTGTTGTATTTGTCAATGGAACTATTTTTAAAGGCTATGTACACCTTTGCACTCCTTTTTTCCCCCTTTATTTCTAAAGACATATTGATTAAAGAACTTTTTGTAATTAGTTTTCATTAAAAATTTTTGTTTCGTTTCGGTGCTTGTAGTGTTATCCAAGGCACTGCAGACTGGAGGACTGACAGATTAGCAAAATTGATCAGGGAGAGTAAACTGATGGCTGGTTCTCAGCCCCTTCTCTAGCCCGCTCAGCGATACAAGCATGCTGGGAGGTGGGCACATTGCACAGCAAGGGATTTCAGAGACACGACCACTCATGGGCTTTCTGCAGTGACAGGAAGAAATCCGGTACATTGTCATTTGTAAATTTCTGATTCTTCCCCACAGGGAGGTACAGTGTGTGGAAATCAGCCTGTTTGTTACAGTCACTCCAACGTATAAGTAGTAAATGAGGATAAAAAAACCCCTGTGATGTGTGGAGGTAGAAACCTTATTACACAGGGCAGTGTAGGGAGATGCTGATCATCTCTCCAGCCCCCACGCCCAGCATGCTGCACCTTCTAGTACAGTTTTGTTGTGCTCTCCACCCATCATTGTACGATTCAGCTCTGTTTTAGTGCATCTGATCTCTCACCATGGTGTTAATTGAGCTAGAGATAGCACTGCCAGTCTCTCCCCCAGTAGTAAACAGTGAGGAGATGCAGAGAGCATTGTGTAGTATTGAGTAGGTGTGATTACATCCCCTCTGACAGAGCAGAGGGGAGCGGTGCTGATCAATGCTGAGAACTACTCCAGCCACAAATTTCAGTGTAAGCAACCCGCCAAAGCTCACATAATGCATTTTAAGTGCATGACAATAAGCAAAACTACACATAAGTGCCAGGACTTAAGGCCCTTTTACAGGCAAATTCACAAGCGGATTCCACATACGGCTGCGTGAGCCCGGCGTTACTCAGACCGCTACCGGTAATACGTAATTTACCAGAAGCCCCGAGAACGCTCGCCTTCCTGCAGTTCCAGGAGCAGCTTGTTGAGCGCCTTCTGTGTGAGACCGCCGCACCTCATCAAGCTTACGGAGACTCGCGGAACGCCACTTTTTACACCCCATACCTGCCACTGAGGTCACGAAATACCCCCCAAAAAGCATGAGAGGAGGGGGGATACCCGGTTTTATTGCCCCATGGGCCCATTCCAACCAGCCTCCGTAATTACCCTTGTCTTTGGAAATACCACACAGTTCACATTATTACTTTTATCTAAGATTTGCGAACGCCAAAAAGCGCGCGGAGGGGGGGGGGTATTTTTAGGGAGTCAATTTTTATTCCGTACAAATAAGCAATGGGGCCTGGAATTTATTCAGTTGTGCCCTGAAATCCAACGGGTGTTCCCTTCTTTATAGGCCTTGCCATGGGTCCTGTAACACAATGGGTATGTTTCTGAACTCGGGACAAACGGGGGTATCCATTTTGGGGTGAACGTCTTCATTCCTATGTACACTGTACGAAAAAACTGTTTTTAAATTTAAAAAATTGCCAAAGAAATGAAAATCGTAACTTTTTCCTTCTGCTTTGCTTAGATTCATTCAAATACTGTGGGGTCAAAATACGCAGTACACCCCTGGATGAATTTGTTAAGGGGTCTAGTTCTCAAAATGGGGTCATTTGAGGGGGTTCTTTATTGTTTTGGCCGCTCAATGGCTCTATAAGTGGGCGATGGGACCTGGAATTTATTCAGTTGTACCCTGAAATCCAACAGGTGCTCCTTTCATTGTAGGCTGAGCTATGTGTCCTGTAAGTAGATTAGGGCTATGTTTCTGAACACGGGACAAACAGGGGTATCCATTTTGGGGTGAGTCTTCATTTGTGTGCTGTACAAAAAAAACTGTTTTTAAATTGATGCAATAGCCCAAAAAATGAAAATCGTAATTTTTTTCTTCTTTGCTTAGATCTATTCAAAAATTGTAGGGTTAAAATACACAGTACACCCCTAGATAAACTCGTTAAGGGGTCTAGTTTTCAAAATGGGGTAATTTGTGGGGGTTCTCTATGGTTTTGGGCGCTCAAGAACTCTACAAGTGGGCAATGGGGCCTAAAAGGACTTTAAGCAAAATCTATGTTCTGAAAGCCACTGATTACTCCTTTCATTTTGGGCCCCGTTGTGCATGCGGACATAATATTAGGGCCACAATGGGTATATTTCTGAAAACGGCACAAACGGGTATCCATTTTTGGGTGCAAGTCTTCCTTCATATGTGTGCTGTACAAAAAAAAGCTGTTTTTAAAATGACAGAATTGCCAAAAAAACGAAAATCATAATTTTTTCCTTTTGCTTGGCTTGAATTCATTCAAAAACTGTGGGGTCAAAATATGCCGTACACCCCTGGGATGAATTCCTTAAGGGGTCTAGTTTTTAAAATGGGGTCATTTATGTGGGTTTTCTATGGTTTTGGGCGCTCAAGAACTCGACATGTGTGCTATGGGGCCAAAAAGGACTTCAAGCAAAATTTCTGTTTTGAAAGACACTGACTACTCCTCTAATTTTGGGCCCCGTTGTGGACTCAGATATAACATCAGGGCCACAATGGGTATGTTTCTGAACACGGGAGAAACAGGGGTATCCATTTTGGGGTGTAAATCCTCATTTTCATGTAAACTATAGGAAAAAAATATGTATTTAAAATAATAGATTTGCAAAAATATGAAATTGTACTTTTTCTCCTCTTAATTGAATGAATTCCTGAAAAAAACTGTGGGGTCAAAATACTCATGACACCCCTCAGTGAATACACTTAGGCAGGGTTCACATGGGGCGTATTCCCGTCAGAAATATCGCGGTTTGGCCGCAGCAAAAACCGCGAGTTTACCGCCGCGGTTTAAGCCGCGGCGGCTTTAAAACGGCCCGGCCGCTCACTCTTTCGGGGGGGTATCTATTATTCTGACACTCATGAGCCTTTCCAATCTTGGCTTAGTGTAGGAAAACAGTGTTCCTCAAAATGCTAAAAAGTAATGTTAAATTTGTACGTCTCCTAAATGGTTAAAAAAAAAAAAATGACCGTTTTTTCCAATGTGCATCCAAAATAAACGGGTGGAAATATAAATCTTAGCAAAAATTTCTATATTATATTTGCACATATTTAAGATATTGCAGTTGGAAATGTAAAAAAATGACGATTTTTTTTTTTTCAAAATTTTCCCAATTTTGGCGCTTTTAATAAATAAACACAAATTCTATCGGTCTATTTTTTCCGCCTAAATGAAGTACAATATGTGGCGAAAAAACAATGTCAGAATCGCTTGGATATGCAAAACCTTTCTGGTATTTTTTCATGTTAAAGGGACCGGTCAGATTTGCAAAATTTGGCCTGGTCATTAAGGCGCAAACATGCTTGGTCACTAAGGGGTTAAACTAAGACTTGCTGTTCGCTTGCGGGTTCCTCGCTTCACCACCTATGGGAACGCTGAGGGGAGAGCATTTATACGGAACAACAAGCCAGCGAGCTAACGAGGTCTTTTAAAACTGACTGAAAAGTCAGCTTAAATGACCTCTAACAACAAATGTGCAGGTTTTGTTTTTTTCGCATTTACACTGAAAGATTATCCCTCAAATTTCTTCGTTTTGAATGGATTTTGAGCAATAAGCGTTGTGTAAATTGACTTTTTGTAGGATGTCTGTATTGATTTTGGCTTCTAATGTACTGTAAACTTTAATGATGCAATTGAATGACCGTGATTGGTTAATCCAGCATAGTGTCAGCCAATCAGAGCATTAGCTTGCTGGAGGCGAGGTATTCAGGCCCCGCTTCCAGGAAGAACTGCTCTGTCGGAGTGCAGAAGTACACGGCAGCCTGCAGCAGCACCGCAGGCCATCACAAGGGACCAGAACGTCGGCTGCTAGGCAAGTATAAGACACCCCCCCCCCCCCCACCCTCCTGAGCCAGCCCCCTGTGTATAAGACACAGGTTGACTTTTAACCCGAAAAAACGGGCAAAAAACAGCATCTTGTACACGGAAAAATGCAGTAACTGAAATCAATGGGCTTGTGTAAGTACTCAAGAAACCAGTGTATTTACGTAAGAAATCAATGTATTTTGGTCCATAAATATACTGTGTATTCACAGACTGAAATACGCAATAAGGCCATGTGCATGAGCCCATAGACATTATTAGAAAATCTGCCTTGCAGTCAAATTTTAGACATTGGTGGTCACCCGGTGGCTCCTGTGTGGGACCCAACCCTGACATTCCCTAATATTTAAACCCAGCTATTTGGAGGTTGGAGATTTACTTATTCATAGTCTCTCATGATGGTAACAATAGAGAGAAGCCATCCCACAGACTTGCCCTGTTGTCATCTGATGACCAATAAGCCATACTTATGTCTGTGCATACTGATGAAAATAGATTACAATATAATGATTTATTTATTTTTCCAGAATCCATCCAAGACAGAAGAGATGAACAGCGTCTGCATCCTGGAGGCTCAATTAAAAGACGTGAGTGTTTGGTCATGAGCAAGCAACAATGTATAGAGTTCATGAGCATTACAGTGTTTTCTTTATATGATTATGGAGACTTCTAGTTTTGAGTTACTGTTACAGCAGCTTCTGAGATCTGCTTTATGGCAAATACAAGGACATAACTGAGCAAAATGAAAAAATATAACTTAAAGGGGTTCTCCCGCAGAAGCAAGTGCAGTTATGCACTTCTGTATCGCCATATTAATGCACTTTGTAATATACATCGTGCATTAAATATTGGCCATACAGAAGTTATACACTTACCCCCTCCGGTGCTGGCATCCCCGTCTCCATGGCAACTACCAAACCTCTCCTCTGGTCGCCGCAACAGTCGCGCTTGCGCAGAGAGAAATCCTCTTCTGTATGGTCCGGGCTCACAAGCTGCGTCCTGGCTCCTCCCCTTCTCAGCGTCATCGCGTAGCTCCGCCCCGTCACGTGGTGCCGATCAGCCAATGAGGTGGCTGTAATCGGCAGTGGAGTTCAGACTGGAGAAGAACATCCACGGTGCACCATGGGAGAAGACCAGCGGTGCACCTTGGGAAATGATGGTGGCCATCTTGGAAGAAGATTTTTATAATTTCATGAAACAGCTTCATGGTGAGTAGAAACGCTCTAAAAAAACGATTTACAGGGGTAGTTTGTGATGCTTGCTTAACATGGGGGACGGGTGTGAAAATTTTTTCGTTTTGGCCACAGGACAACTCCTTTAAGGTCCTTTTAGACGGGACGAGTGTCGGGCAAACAATGCCCGACACTTGTCCCCGGGAACTAGTATCATTAGCTCTCAGCGGGGAGGCTGCAGGAGATTTCCCTCCCCTTGCTCTCCCCTGTCCCTCTCGATTGACATAACACAGCAGCCGTTAATACTAAACTGCCGCTATTTAAACTGAACGATAATCGATCAGCTCATCGTCCATCGTTTATGCAGCATAAATGATGGATCGCTTATCGTAATAGTTTAAATAGCGGCTGTTCAGTACTGAACGGTACGGCTATTTAAACGGTATTGCTATTTAGGTGTGGGGATTTGGATTCAGGGGCTTTGGATTTGTCACTTCTATTTATTTACTAGTTATCTATTTGAATTTTTGCATATTTTACCTTTGTGTACGATCCACACTTAGAATGTACTCCATCATTGACAATGCCGTCCAGTGTACATCTTGTGCCTGCCGTTCGAGGGTGCATACTGCTGTACAAAATGTGAGCATGTTGTGCGTTTGAAAGTCCGGATCCTAGCAACATGGGAAGGAGTTTGCTGCTCACTGAGTTTGCACTCGCTGGAACAGATATGGGGGTGGAAGGTAGTATGGAAGAGCAGGCCGCTAGCTGGGTGATAAAAGGGCTAGAAGGAAGAGATCCAGCGAGGCTAGTCCTGAACTGGCACACCCCAACAAGTTTGTAAAGTTGGCAGATAAGGGGAATGCCATTACAGGATTAGCAGTGCTGCAGCACAAAATAGCCTCTGACCACCAGGGGGATGTCTGCTCCAGTAAGAAGGGGAAATGGGAATGCATGGCAGACTAGATGAGTCCTGAAAGTGAGAGACTCCATTATTAGGAGGACAGATGGGGAAATCTGCCACAAAGACTGGGATCAGCAAACAGTGTGTTCTCTTCCTGGCGCTCGAGTTGGATGCATTGCAGATCATGTTGACAGATTACTGGGAGGGGCTGTTGAGGACCCAATGGTTATTGTTCCCTTTGGCCCTAATGACAAAGTGAGAGTTAGGTGGAAGATTCCTAAAAGCAATTTCATGGACCTAAGATGTAAGCTTAGGGCAAGGACCTCCAAAGTAGTAGTCTCTGAAAGACTACCTGTGCCACAGCAGAAAGGTAGTGGGAAATTAGGGACCTAAACAAGTAGCTCCAGAATTGGAGTAAGAAGGAGGGATTTGGTTTCCTGAAGAACTGGGCTGACTTAAATATTTGGCTACACGTTTTACCGTAGGGACGGGCTACATCTCAATGAGGGGGTGCAGCTGTGCTGGAGGTGAAAATGGCTAGATGGTTGGAGTGCTCAAACTAGGGACTGGGGTGGGGGAAGGCAACCAGAGAGCCAGAGGGGAAGGTAGTGTGACTTGGGAGTAATAATTAAGAATGTGGATGGAGCGGTGGGAGGGGTTAGTATAGTTAGAACTGGCAGAATAGTTAATAGAGAGACACTTAAACTAAAATAAAAAATAACCAAAATCTTCTAAACTGTATAATGAGTAATGCTAAAAGTCTTACCAATAAGGGCACTTTCATACGAGTGCATTTTTATGCCCGGGTGTATTACCGCTATCCATGTGAAGCATTGGTTCCTAATGCTTTCATTCATATGACCGATCATACGGCGCGTAAATACGTCGGTACCGTGAAAGATGGAACATAGGTAGCCGAAATACATCTGGCGTATATACGGTGGCCAAAAAGATAGTTCTGGAACTATCTTTTGGTCAATATACGCCAGCGGGTCCCATAGACTCCTATAGGGGCAGGAAAAAGAAGGGAGGGGGAGGCATTTTTGCAGCGTCCAACGCTGCGACAAGCTTACATGTGCCTCTGTATAAGCACTGGAAGGCATCTCAAGGATTTTGGCAGAGAGAGGATTTTCTGGGGTGCAGCGTATTATTTCGCTAAAAATGACGCTCGCGGTGGTGTAAATGGACAAGAAACCGCTGGCCATGATCGCGGAAAAACGCCTATTCAGGCGCTTATACGGAGTGGGTGTGAAAATGTAAAAACGCCGTTGACTATATCCGCTCGTGTGAAAGAATGTGACATAGTGGGAATAACGGAGACCTGGTTGGATGGTCTGACTGGACAGTGAACTTACAGGGCTATAGTCTGTTCAAAAGGGTTTGTCTTTATGTAAAATCATATTTAAAGCCCACACTCTGGGAAGATGTATGTGTGAGAGATGAGTCTATATAGAAGGACCACGACTGCCATGACACCCGCACGGCTCTCCTGATCTCATTGCGGGGGGATTTAAATGCCGCTGTCAGATTTGGCAGTGGCATTTAAAGGGTTAACAGCCCTGATTGGCCGCACGGCTTGTTAAGGCAAGTTTTATCGGGGAGCTACAAAAAATATAAACTTTAGGAAGGCAAAGTTCGACCAGCTCAGAGATGCCCTTAACCTTATTGACTGGGACAATATCCTCAAAAATAAGAGTACAGACAACAAATGAGAAAAGTTTAAAAATATCTCAAATACTTAATGTGAGCAGTTCATACCTAAGGCCTCATGTCCATGGGTGGATTTTTGCTGCGGAATCTGGAGAAGGGGTCCATCTCCCGATTCCGCAGCAATAACCCTCCATAGCATGCTATGGAAAAACGATTCTTCATGCACACGAGAAAAAGCAATTGTGGTTTCCACTCGCGGATGAAAAATCGCAGCATGCTCCATTTTACATGGTTCACGCACGGACTGCTTCCATTGAAGTCAACAGAAGCCGTCCGACCCACAGCTGCCCGCAATTGACATTGGTTGTGGATTCCGCTGGAAGAGCAGGAGATCTGGAAAAAAAATCTGTACGGCACATGTGTGACACCTGGCACGTCCGCAGTACAGAAGAAAGAAGGCATAGAAGGTACACAGTTTACTAAGCTCTTGTTAACACACCAACAATTAACGGTTCACAGTGCGGCAGACTTATCTTGCAGTTGCATCAAACGATGCTTCAAGTACAGAATATCAGAAACAATTTCTCTTTAACACGCTCTCCCTATTCAAAATTACCCAGGACTAATCTCCTCAGTCCTAGTTATCTGAAGGATGTATTCCTAAGGATTACTTAGCGGATGATGAAGTTACTTGGATATGGCCGCCTGCATTTTCCCTGACTTTTGCATTTAACAGGAGCTTGTACACTCACTGTTGTGTAGACCGTTCCCAGATCCTTGTAATCCACTCTGCGCTTGTCCTGAATGCTTGTGTATTCCTATTTGGACTATTAGCGCCATCAACTTCTGCTGCTCTGCAACACACCACCTCTCCCCTCCATGTCCTAATGACAACACACCACCTCTCCCCTCCATGTCCTAATGACAACACACCACCTCTCCCCTCCATGTCCTAATGACAACACACCACCTCTCCCCTCCGTGTCCTAATGACAACACACCACCTCTCCCCTCCATGTCCTAATGACAACACACCACCTCTCCCCTCCATGTCCTAATGACAACACACCACCTCTCCCCTCCATGTCCTAATGACAACACACCACCTCTCCCCTCCATGTCCTAAAGACAACACACCACCTCTCCCCTCCATGTCCTAAAGACAACACACCACCTCTCCCCTCCATGTCCCGACGACAACACACCACCTCTCCCCTCCATGTCCCGACGACAACACACCACCTCTCCCCTCCATGTCCCGACGACAACACACCACCTCTCCCCTCCATGTCCCGACGACAACACACCACCTCTCCCCTCCATGTCCCGACGACAACACACCACCTCTCCCCTCCATGTCCCGACGACAACACACCACCTCTCCCCTCCATGTCCCGACGACAACACACCACCTCTCCCCTCCATGTCCCGACGACAACACACCACCTCTCCCCTCCATGTCCCGACGACAACACACCACCTCATTCCTCCTTCACTTCCTGCCCCTTCCTGCACTTTCTCTCTATTCTCCGCCCCACATCCTGCCTTGCCCTGCTCACTTTCCCAGGCTTGTCTCTACTCCCCCCCCCCCCCCCCCCCCCCCCCCCCTCTACCAATGAGAGAATTGAATGAGGAACAGGCTGTTGCCAGGCAGATTAGCCTTAGCCCCTGAAGTAGGGGAAAGACTGGGTCTCCTCTGTACGATACCCCCTATGTCTCCGCAGGAGCACATTGCAAGGTATTCCAGGACTCATGAGTATGTGGCTATCCTGTAGGACCCTCCGGGCCACTCTAATAGCTGGCAGTATCTCTTCATTAATTTGTATTATAGTTGCTCATCTGTGGATCGGTCCAAATAGTCTAGATTCATTCCCTGTGCACATCCAGTCTTGGGTAGCAATGACCCCGTTGCACGTTCATCAGTTGGCCTCCTTTGGCCACTTTAGTACTAACTACTACATACCAGGATCGCACCACAAGACCTGCTGTTTTGGGCATACTCAGACCCAGTTGTCTAGATGTCACAATTTGGCCCTTGTTGGAATCTCTCAGATTCATGCGTTTTTTTTTTTTTGTTTTGTTTTTTTGTTCCTGCTTCTAAGAGCGTGCATTGCAATACTGAATACCAGATTTGCCCACACAGTACATCTCTATTTAATGAACTACAGATGGAACAGCAGTGTCTATAGTGCCAGAATAACTCATTAGTGTTCGGTATTTCTTTCTTCATGTCATGTAGGCCCTGGAAAAGAACAAGCAGTGGCTGGTGTATGACCAGCAACGAGAGACGTATGTACAAGGGTTAATGGCTCATATAGGGGACCTGCAGCAACAAGTCGCCAATGCCAAGCAGACTCAAGCAAAAGAGAGCATCTCCGATGGTAGGATGGTGCAATCTTCAATTTTAATTTTCTCTTCTCCCTTTGACTTTACTAGAGTTCCCTATTCACTATATAATTGAAGTATAAATAATTCACATACTTAAAGGGGTTGTCTCGCGGCAAACCTCAAAATTTAACATTACGCCATTCCCCCTGTCACACCCCCCCCCCCCCCCCCCCCCCGGCCTAAAACCGCTTGCTACTCACCGATCCGATGAAATATGGAGTTATAAAATTCTTCTCCAAAGATGGCCGCCGGTCCTTTCCCAGGGATGCACTGTGGTTTTCTCCCATGGTGCACCGCGGGTCTTCTCCCATGGTGCACCATGGGCTCTGTGCGTTCCATTGCTGATTCGAGCCTCCTGATTGGCTGGAATCGGCACACGTGACGGGGCAGAGCTACGCGATGACGTGTAGAAGGGGGGCGGAGCCAGAACGCCGCTCGTGCCGGGGCCAAACAAGAAGCAGAAGACTGCACAGCGCAAGCGCGTCTAAAAACGCCAGAAGACATCAGAATTAGACGGATCCATGGAGACGGGAAGGCTAGCAACGGAGCAGGTAAGTGAATAACTTCTGTATGGCTCATATTTAATGCACAATGTACATTACAAAGTGCATTAATATGGCCATACAGAAGTGTATACCCCCACTTGCTGCCGCGAGACAACCCCTTTAAAGGGATAGTCTGTACACACGTTTTCACCCATCCGCTAGATGGTTGAAAACTGATAAATCGGTGGGGGACTATTTTCCACACCCTCCTCACTTACCGATTTATTCTCCTATGGCAATGAACAGAGGAGAGGGTCACGCAAGTGCACTGCCGCCTCACTTCGTGTCAATGGGATTGCCGAAGATGATAAAGTACAGTGCCTGGCCATCTCTGGCAGTCCCATTGACACTAAATGGAGCGGCAGTTCATTGCCATGAAAGAATAAACCAGGGAGTGAGGATGACTGGGAAGAGGGAACCCCTGTTCTCGGGATCTGTGGTGGTTCCAGCGGTCAGATCCTCGCTGATCTATCCATTTTTACCCATCAGTAATGTTAGTGTTGGTCCCCATGATCTTAAAAGGGTATTTCTATCTGAGATATTTATGGCAGTATCCTTTGGAATTTTAACCTAAATATGGGGAGAACAGGGGTCCCCTGACCTGATAGGTAGGGGATTCACCTATCAGACACTTAACCCTTTCCAATCCAATTTGTATCCTGGTTTTCCTAGGGGACTAACTTTTTTATGCCATTATACAATGGTGCTATATGCTGGCTAAAGCCAGTACTGCATAAAGTGACATGTTGGATAGGCTCTGACAGCTGAGAGGCTGGCAATATACAGTAAGGCCGCCTGCACACGGGCAGAAATCCCGCGGCGGGATTTCCGCCGCTCAAAGCCTGCATAGGAGTGCATTACAATACGCACTTCTATGCAGACGGCCGCGCGAAATGTCGCGCGGCAAACAAACCGCGGCATGTCCTATTTTTGTGCGGGGCTCGCAGAGCCTCGCACAGAAACGTCACTAACCCGGCCGCCGGCTCCGGTATGCGCATGCGCCGGCTGCCCAGCAGCCGGCACATGAAAGAGCCGGGCGCGGGTGAGTACGCGCTCGTCTCTGCAGGCGCTCGGGTCGGGTCCCGCGGCGAGAATTCTCGCCGCCGGATCCGACCCGCTCGTCTGCAGGCGGCCTAAGAGAACCCCAACGGATGTCTTCCAACATCGAAGCTGTACAGCCTTAAATCATAAGGTCTTCAGAGGTCAGACAGTGGATTGGAAAGGGTTAAGGCATAATTTAAGGGGTCTAATATGGGAACCTTCACTCCACCAGCAGACTAAATAAACCACTTGCTTGGAAAGGCTTATCAGTCTTGGTATTAACTTGTAGAGACTCCTGTTTGGTGCATACCATATGGGCTGCAGTCTGTTTAAAGGACAGGTCACAGAGCATGCCTAGAACAGTCTCCTATAGAATTCAGCTTCTGTCTATTGTGTGAATGGCCCATGAGGCTGCTGTAAAGCATATCTCTGCAGCAAAAGCAAGATGGCCGTGCGCCTAGTTATGTACAGACAAAAAAAGAAGAAATCTACAATCCGAAAATGAAAAATGGAATATGTCTCTCTGGATTTATTGAGCAAAAATATAGGTGATATATTCCCTCTAAAACTGTGAGCAGTTTCATAAACTTTTTGTTGTAGCATAGAAATCAGTAATTCCTCTTTGTTAGAGGGGTATTCCAGTATTATCAACTTATTCATAGGACAGGGGATACTATCTGATTGGTGGGGGTCTGACTGCTTGAACTCCCAACCATTGCCAGAACAGAGGTCTTGTGTACCGCCAAATGAAGAGTGGTGGTCTCGCATGTGTGCTGCCACTTCATTCACTTCAGTGGGACTGCCAGAGAAAGCAGAGATCAAGTCTTTATCTATTGAAGTGAGTGGAGTGGCAGCGCACACACTAAACAACCACTCTCTTTGCTAAAGGGGATACAGAACCCCCAGTCTCGTAATTGGGGGTGGGGGCGGGGTCGTGGTCGCAGGGGTCAGAGTCCATCAATAAGACACTTATTCCCTGTGGATATGTTTTACACTTTTAACAAACTAAAGATGAAATCTGTATTACATGACAACGCTGTTTACTGGTTCTGTTCTTATTACATGAAGCCCAACATTTATTAACGCATTTGTTGTCTTATTATATTGTATTAGACCCCAGCACCTCCCTTTTAAATTGTAATGCTTTTTATAATTGCTGATTTAGCAAAAGAAGATAAACAGAAGTACTACGACCGGCTTCTGCTCACTGCCAAAAAAGACCTTGAAGGGGAACGGCAAATATCAGCCCAGTTAAATTCCGAGCTTTCTGCCCTACAGACAAAGTATGAGGAGAAAAAGAAAGAACTTGAAAATGTATCGGCCTCCCTAAAGTCTCAGCGAGAAAGCGAGAAGGGGCAGCGGGAGGATGAGAGGAGGCGATTTAAGGAAAAAATGCTGAGATTGAAGGATGAGCTTGATTTTTATCGTGAGAAGTATGAAGAGGAAAAGAATAAAAACTGTGATCTTTCAAATCAGGTATGGGTTTTCTCCACCCTAAGGCTGGGTTCACACGGGACAGAATTGCTGCAGAAATTCTGTGTGGCTTTTTATCCCCGGGTTAAGTCAGCCATGTGGACGAGATTTTGCAAAAATCTCGTCCACACGGGACGGCCAATCCGTCGCGGCAAAGCCGGGTGGAACCGGCAATGCGGTGGGAATTTAAAGCCGCAGCATGTCGTTTCTTTTTCTTTTTTCCCACTGCGGCCTCTCTATTTGAAGAGATGGCCACAGCAGAGATGCAGGCAGCGAAGCCACTTCAAAACCCGTGGCTGCAGCTGTGGGTTTTGAAGCTGCGCTTATCCCGCGGAAATCTCGCGTTTTTTCGGTGCGGCCAAACCCAGAGATTTCCGCGGGATTTCCCTTCGGTGGGAACCCAGCCTAAGGGCAGATTCACACTGGCGAGTTACAGCTAACTTAGGTGCGAATCGCAAAACACAGGACATGGAAATAGTCGTACGATCAGCTGATGGGTTTGGGTACCGAGCAGTGGGACCCAGTCCACCAACTGATAAGCCAGGCATATCCCTTTAATTCTTCACTTTGAATGCTTTTAAAAAAAAAGTATGCATGTCAGAATTGCAGTTTTTGAAAAAGATCAAAAAGTTATATGCACACCAAAATGGTATTAATAAAAACTACAAATCACTGCAACTTCACACAATCTGATCGACTAAAAAAATAAATAAAGTTAAGGTGATCAAAAGATATTGACAGAAAGCACTTTTTTTTCCTTTTTAACAAATGTGGTTTTTTTTAGTACTTCATTAAAAAAAACTATACATTTTGGTACCACTGTAATTATATTAACCCACATAATAAAAATAACAGATTATTTTTTACTGAACGTTGTCACAGCAAACCTCCCCCAAAAATGGCGCAATTGCTTTTTTCCCCTCGTCATCCTGACAGCATACACATGGAGGATGTCCACTGGACCCCTGTTGGGACAGGAAGCGGAAAAACATACAAAAGGCACCTCCCGCCACCGGCTCACCAGTGTCTTCCTGTCCCTACAGGACAGTCCAAGCGGAAGCCTCCAGGTGTATGCTGGAGGCAAGGAAAAAGAAGAAAGGAAAATTCCTATGCAGCCTGTCCGCCCGTGGGGGGACGACTCTCTGGTCGGGCTTGCGTGGGCGAGACCCTACGTGGGGACCCTCACCCGCAGGATCCCAAGGACCAGCACCACGTTCCCTGCGGGGAACCCTTCCCTAGCGCGCTGCCCAGTGGGGTTGTCGCACTGGGAAGATACAGCCCGGTACCTGCAGGGCTTGGAAGCCGCCCTCCGGATCAGGCACCCGCTCTGGACGTCGGGACCGGCTTCCAGAGATCCTCTGTCGGCGGCTGAGCAGGTATGCCAGCGAGGGGGGGGGGGAGAGCGCGCGGCGCGGACCGACGGTTGCGCTCGATCCGACATCCCCGGACATCTATGCGCCCTCCTCAGAGCCCGACGCAGAGTGTATCCCCCGGGTCCGGCGCGGCGGCATGACGTCAGCACGGCCGCGTCACGGGGGGCAGGGCCTCGAGGGAAAAGGCGCCAAATTTGAAAATCAAAAAAAAAAAAAGAGGAGAAAAAGCAGGTATTCCCCACATGTCTTCGGTCAGCACCTAAGTAAAGATGTCGGCCAGAGAAGACACGGAGAGCAGCCCGCTGGTGAGTAAACCTCCGGGGGCTCACACCAGGGGTAAGGAAGGGAGCAGGTGCTGGAAAACCCCCCCTTTTTTTCTGCTGTCTCCGTCTCTTAGGACAGAGAAGCACAAAAGGGCAGAGAGGCCAAGAAGCGCGTGCGCAAGTGCCCAGTCTGCCTGCGGCGACTGGACGAGGGACACACCAAACCCTTATGCGCAGCCTGCACAGAGAAAGTGGTTCGTGAGGAAGGCCCCTCGGGCATATCGGACATCCGAGCTATGATCCGCGAGGAGATCGAGGCCTCTCTCTCGTCTCTTTCCGTTCTGCCCCCCACGAAAAGGGTAAGGCGGTCACGGATAGAAGAATCAGACTCGGAGGAAGGGTTCTTAGAAGATTCCCCCTCAGAATCCATACCGCCCATGGAAGACACGAGGAAGTACTTCTTCGCATCGGCGGATCTGGGGCAGCTACTAACAGCGGTCCGTCACACCATGCAGGTGGAGGAACAGACGCCGCAGCAGCCATCCCTCCAGGATACCCTGTTCCGGGGACTCATACCTCAGCCCAAACCATCATTCCCGGTCAATGATATCCTAAAACAGCTTATCTTGACCGAGTGGAAACAGGCAGAACACAAGTTTTTCCTGCCTAAGGAGTTTAAAGAGCGTATGGTCTTCACCCCGGAAGACATTGAGTTCTTGGACACCGTCCCGAAGGTGGATTTGGCGGTCGCCAGGGTCTCGAAGAAGGCTGCCCTCCCCTTTGAGGACATCTCCCATTTGCGGGACCCACTGGATTCACGAGTGGATTCGGCAATGAAGAAGGCCTGGGAGTCGGCGGCCCTCACCATGAAAACCAACATTACGGCCACGTCGGTAGCGAGATCCATGACGGTCTGGCTAGACCAACTCCAGGCCCTGGTCTCGCAAAGGGGTTCGAGGGAAGATATCTCCAACTGCCTTCCCCTCCTCCAACAGGCCACCGGCTTCCTGGCGGACGCCTCGATGGAGTCAGTAAGGTTCGGGGCCCGGTCGGCGGCACTTTCGAACACAGCCAGGAGGGCCGTCTGGGTAAAAGCCTGGACAGGGGACAATGCCTCAAAGAACAGGCTTTGCTCTTTGCCCTTCCAAGGACATCGCATCTTCGGACCTTCCCTGGACACACTCCTGGAGAAGGCCTCAGACAAAAGTCAGGGGCTACCAGCAGAGAGACCCGTCAAGCGGCCTTCCTCCTCCTACCCTCCTCCCTTTGTCCCCCCGAGAACATACAGGGGGAAGGGGAAAACCGGACGCTGGTCTTACCCCAAAGGCGGAAAGGGTGAGAATCCGCCCATCGGGATCCGGCAGGTGGGGGGCAGACTTAGGGGGTTCGCCAATAGATGGAACGAAATAACCTCCAATCCCTGGGCCCTTCGCCTGGTCTCAGAGGGCTATAGAATTGAGCTTTCCGCCCCCCCTCCCCGGAGGTTCGTGGTTACCCCCTGCCAGTCACCCGCGTCGGCCCGGGCCCTCCAGTCGGGGGTACGGGACCTACTATCCCTGGGGGCCATTATCCCGGTTCCCGCAGAAGAACGGTTCAAAGGCTGCTACTCCCCCTTGTTTCTTATTAAGAAGCCTAACGGGGCCTACAGAGTTATAATCAACCTGAAATACCTGAATGAATCTATAACATACCGAAGATTTTAAAATGGAATCAGTAAGATCAGCGATCCCCCTAATCACACCAGATAGCGTCATGGCCATGGTGGACTTAAAAGACGCCTATTATCATATTCCCATACACTCAGACTCCCAACAGTTTCTTCGATTCGCCCTGGTGATAGAAGGGTCAGTCTCGCATTACCAATTCGCATGCCTGCCGTTCGGGATTTCCTCCGCACCGCGGGTATTCTCCAAACTAGTATTGGAGATGGTAGCAGCACTAAGGACGGACAAAGTACTAATTGTCCCATACCTCGACGATTTCCTGCTTATAGCAGGATCACCCTCGGAACTCCAGCACCGGGTCAACCTCACCCTCCACCTGTTCGAGTCGCTAGGTTGGATCATTAACTTCGACAAATCCAATCTTCAGCCCGAACAAAGGAAAAAGTTCCTAGGGGTTATCCTGGACTCACACCACCAGTGCTCTTCCCTCCCGCTAGAAAAGCCTCCCAAGTATCCCTTAGGAGAGGCATGAGGGTCCTCGGTCTCATGACAGCCTGTATTGGAGTAGTCCCGTGGGCCCAGTTACATGGTAGAACTCTCCAGGACTTTATCCTGAGCAACTGGGACAAATCACCAGCTTCCCTGGATCAGGAAGTCACCATCACTCACAAAGTAAGGTCCTCCTTGGGGTGGTGGACATCTATCTCCAACCTCGCCAGGTCCACAAGTTGGGACCCGGCATCCCCAGTATCCATTTTCACCGACGCGAGCGCAACTGGCTGGGGGGCCCACTTAGGCTGTCGCTATGTCCAGGGGGTCTGGAACCAGAAAGAGGCCACTCAATCCTCCAATTACAAGGAGCTTTGCGCGGTCTGGAGGGCCATCCGTGACCTCGAGACAGATCGGGGGTAGACCCATTAAGATATTTTCGGATAACATAACTGTGTCCCTCATTCGCCACCAGGGATCCACTCGGAACCCTCGACTACAAGACCTGGCGGCGAAAATACTCGGGTGGATAGAGCAGCGGATGCCTTCCGTTTCAGCGTTCCACGTAAGGGGCCCAGAGAATGCCATGGCAGACTACCTCAGCCGCAGGAGGATAGACCCTGGGGAGTGGGCACTACATCCAGAGGCATTCCAATTGATTACAGAAAGATGGGGGACTCCAAAGGTGGACTTGTTTGCCTCTCGGGAGAACAACAAGTGCCCCCGGTTCTTTTCCAGGGGGGCAGACGGGGGCTCCCTGGGAATAGACGCACTATCCCAAGCATGGGAATGGGACCTGACATATGCCTTCCCACCTATCCCCCTGATCCCTCGGGTTCTAAAGAAGATCCAGGGGTCCCCGGGCTCCGTTATCCTGGTGGCCCCGTTCTGGCCCAAGAGACCTTGGTTCCCGCTCCTGGCCGCTCTATCGACACAGGAGCCCCTACATCTGCCGTGGAGAGACGACCTCCTACAACAGGGTCCCCTGATTTGCCCAAAAGCCCGACAGTTCAGACTAGCGGCCTGGAAGCTGTGCGGGTAAAATACCTGAACCAGGGCCTATCAGGGAGGGTGACCACCACCTTATGTGAGAGTCTCAAAGAGTCCACCAGGAACATATACACCAGGGTGTGGGACACCTTCTCTAGGTGGTTGGGGCACAGCATTCACGACCTCCAACAACCAGACATTAATAAGATTCTAGAGTTCCTTCAGGATGGACTGGACATGGGCCTAAAACCTGGTACCCTTAAGGTCCAGGTGGCCGCCCTAGGAGCCTTCTTTGACTTCCCGTTAGGCGACCATGGGCTAGTCAAAAAATACCTTAAAGGAGCAGTCAGACTTCACCCCTTTATAAGAAGAACCATGCCCCCATGGGACCTGAATCTTGTTTTACAGGCCCTTTGCGCACACCCCTTCGAGCCCCTGGAAGAACTCTCAGTTAAGACCCTCTCATATAAGGTTGCCTTCCTAGTGGCCGCCAGGCGGATCGGGGAAATCCAAGCCCTCTCTATAAAAACCCCATATATGACCATCTTCCCGAACAAGATAGAGTTTAGGCCCGACCCCTTCTTTCAACCGAAAGTCCTCACGGACTTTCACAGAGAGCAAAGAATAGTACTTCCCTCCTTCTGCCAGGAACCCCGGAACACTACGGAACAGGGGTTCGATAACCTAGACGTGAGACAAGCAGTTCTGAAGTACTTAAAGGTCTCACATACCTTTAGGAAATCTAATAACCTCTTCATTCAATTTCAGGGTCCACGCAGAGGAGGGGCCGCTACTAAGGACTCCCTAGCGCGGTGGGTCAGGAGGGCCGTAGAAGAGGCATACAGATCCCAAGGGATCCCACTCCCGGGCGAAGTTAGAGCCCATTCTACTAGGGCGGTCGCCTGTTCCTGGGCGGAGAGAGCCCAGGCGACAACCGACCAGATTTGCAGAGCCGCCACATGGTCAAGCACCCATACCTTTGTAAAACACTATCGTCTGGACGTGGGGGCCAGCCGGGACACGGCCTTTGGGCGGAAAGTTCTGCAAGCAGTGGTCCCCCCCCCTAAAGCCCTCGGTTGTTGGTATTCCTCCATGTGTATGCTGTCAGGATGACGAGGGGAAGACAGGAATTAGGTTTACCTGTTAATTCCTTTTCTGGAGTCATCCTGACAGCATAGGGGCTTTTCCCTCCTTCAGTTATCCTTCTCTACGTGAAGTAACGTATTGTACTATGGTTTCGGTATTAAAAATGAGTGATTAAGCAAAGCCGGGTCACTGTAGTTATTTGGTACACACTGGTGAGCCGGTGGCGGGAGGTGCCTTTTGTATGTTTTTCCGCTTCCTGTCCCAACAGGGGTCCAGTGGACATCCTCCATGTGTATGCTGTCAGGATGACTCCAGAAAAGGAATTAACAGGTAAACCTAATTCCTGTCTTTTTTCATTTCTTCCCGCTTGGAAATGTTTAAAGCACATTGTATGGAAAGTTAAATGGTACCATTAAAGAATACAGCTCGTCCTGCAAAAAAATCAAGCCCCCCCCCCATGTAGCTCTGTAACTCAGAATATAAAAGTGTCATGAATTTAAAAAAAAAAAAAAGGAAAATGAAAAAGGACGAACACGGGAAGGGGTTAATATAGTGATTGCTAAAAACGGGCATCTCAAGAGAATGGACATGTCATCTTTAATTGTCTGGGTTCTGCTTAACTTCTATAATTTCTTCCAAGAGGGGCTCGGGCCAGAACTCTGCAGCTGTATTCCCCATACTGCCTGCTGACATAAATATACATCATTACGTAGCCCGAATGGGGATTTTATGGAAAGAACATTTGGTAATCAAAATTTGTAGCTAGACTTTACTGATCTCCTCATGTCATGTACTGACCGTGTGCTTGATGTGTATACACAGTTGGACGTTTCTATATAGAGTAGATGAATGCCAGCCAAACCTGCCTATTCTGGCGGGACTGGCCAGCCTTCTAATATGTATAGTCTCGCCTCAACTCTTCCCTGATGGGGCATGTCAGGGGGAAAGAAAGATCTGGCTGCTGGATTTCATCATGCCCAGTTCTTTCGTTCTCATGGGAAATAAAACCCCAGAAAGATTTCTGGCAGCAGCTTATTCCTTTCTCCCCATTGAGAAGACATGCTTGCTCACCCAAGCATGCATATGTATGGAGGAGATAAAGAACAACCTTTGAGCAAACCGCTCTCTAAAGTGTATGGCCAGCTTAAAGCAGTTGTCCGGTCAATAAGCAATATGGGACAATGGTTTTATGGCATTATACAATTTAACTTTGCAATGACTTTTTTTTATTTTCACTTGTGCCTCTGACCTCCACCCCACTGGCCTGCATTGTCCCCCATCGTCACATTGATTGCTGCAGCAAGACGTTCTGTCTGCCAATCTTGTAACTTCCCTGCCCTTAAATGGAACATGACCGCTCCGTCATGTAGGCTTATTGTCCTTCCTGTAACTTGCAGTAATTCTGTTTCAGCACTGAAGCAAGTTATTAAAAGCCTATTTCATGCACCCAAGAAGGCCTCATTCTTTCTCTGAAGTGTTGGGTATTTCTAAATTGCTTAGTAAAGCTCACTCACGTCAGTCGTCTATAATATATATCGCCACCCAAGAAAATTGACACCGCCTTTTTTTTTTTTTTTTTCTTCTCAGATTCAGCACTGCTTCTGATTGGCTGAGTGCTTTGACCAATCATAGTCATTCAATTATTGAATGGCTGTGATTGGTGCCTGCACACAACAAGGCCTCATTCTTTTTCTGAAGTGTTAGGTATTTTTAAGTGGCTTACTAAAGCTCACTCGCATCAGTCGTCTCTAATATATATCGCCACCAAAGAAAGTAACCGCCACCTTTTTTTTTTTTTCTTCTTTTAGATTCGGAAGTGCACTTCTGATTTAGAAAATGGGAAGATTGACCAACAAAATGTACAACAGCAGCTGAATAAAGTACTGAAAGAGCTGAGGAAAACCAGGGAGCAGATCACAAAGCTGGAGCCGGGGGTAAGTAACAGCCTTGTATAAGGAGAAACAGGATAAATACTGGGCAGTCTCTATTTTATCTAGTCTCGCTCTTCTCTACGCCAAATCCTTGGGGACCGGTAGTCGAGATATTTTGGGATTGTCATATAATCTATGAATTTCTCAGTGCCATGCTTCTAAAATATAATCAAGTGCCTCTGAGAGTGTCCGAATGCTCCAGAGTGTGTTGGATCTCTTTGGTCATCATTGCCCACACTGACTGCTAGTTATTAGTTAGTTTTAGTTAAAGGGATCTGTCACATTGAACTTGTCCTTTCTACAGGTAGCATGTTATACATCAGGGGGAGCTGAGAACTTTGATATATAGTTTGTGGGAAAAAGTTCAGTATGGAGCTAGGACTGTATGGTCTTGGTTGTGTAATCTCGTGTATCAGAAAAATTGTGGGATCTACCGCCGTGCAATTATGTTATCTGAACATATAGAGTTGCAGTCTATAATGGCGAAGTTGTATGAAACCATAAATTTAAGTTTTGGAGTTTTAGCCACTGTCGTGTTGCACCACATGACACCCCACCCCCCCATATGAACAATCATTATATGCAGAGTCGCTGTGCTTCTTTACAATCCTCATATGCAACCAAAGTTATGGTTGTATGAGTGTTTTGCAGATGAGTAAATATCTGTACAAATGTATGTGAATTAAACGTGTTTTCTATGTAGTACTAAGATATATGATTTCTAACCAACAGAAATGTGATGTCTACTTCGTAGACTCGTCCTACAACTTTGCTTCTGACTTCAATGGCAAGCTAAACCTGCAAGAGGAGCAGCCATCACCGAAGCTTAATCTCTTAGATGACAGTTTCTTGGAGTGTCCCAGCTGTCGAGTTGTGTACCCAACCAGCCAGCATCGGGAGCTCCTTGCACACATAGATCTGTGCACCAGCTGAGGTCCTACTGGTACAGCTGATGGGCAACGAATGGAAACGAGGGTTTGTCGCTTCTACACTCCACCCATTTCATTCCTATTTGTGCTAAATCCACAGTCCATAAAGTCTTACTGTAAGTCATTGGTTTTCACGTATTGTGCTACTGAGTTCATTCCTCCCAGGTTGGTCATTGACATCATACATTGTCATGTCTTAATGTTGGTGGGGATTAAATTATTACATGAGCGGTCTACACTGGTGACCTGCCCTGGCAGCACTGGGGTTAACTGAACTGACATAAATGGGGTCTGGCCAGCATTTTGCACTTAACCATTTATAAAGCATATCCATCTATAATCACCGGACTCTACAGAACTAAGGTCTCCTCGCCTGCATGGATTTGGTCTCCCTGCACAGAGAAACAGTAGTCTTCAAGAAAACTGATCTGTAACAAGATGCACTGTCTGCTTAACTTATAGCATTGCACTTTTATTTTCTTTGATAAGTATTCTTGAGTTGGCCTGCTTTTATATTTTTTGCATTATATTATTAACCTGTTGCCAGTATTATCTGGTTACTGAATTTAAAAATGGATTTTTAATGAGAAGTGGATTATAATAAAGCTTGTATGAAAATAATGTATCTGCGTGGTGTTTGATATGGTGAGCAGACCGCTTCTTACTTTCTGTTTAGATGGGGGTTTTTTTTTATCTCAGCCGTGTCCTTTTTAAAGGGATTCTGTCAGATTCATGCTGCCCAAACCACAGACAGCATGAACCCAGGACTGGGATGCCTGTTGTCTCCATGAGTGTTTTATTCTGATATACTGTGGAAATTCAGAATAAATACACTTTGCAGTTAGACTCAGAGCTGAGCTCCGAGTCACGGGGGCGGGCTGCACAGGCTACTTTCTCCCCACCCACTGCAAGAAGGCTGACGGCTCTCTCCCTGCTTGTGTATTGGGAGAAAGCTGTCACTCTGCCTTCAGTGGGCGAGGAGAGGCTGGCAAGGCCCATTCCCGTGACTTGGAGCTCAGCTCTAAGTCCAACTTCAAAGGCATCTCTGGTCCGGACAGCATGAATTTAATCAAAGAATCTCTTTAATGAGGACATGTCATGGAATAAAATCACTTTTTTTATTTTTTGTTAGGTGGGTGGTCCCCACAGCTCCATTCTGCATGGGTGATGTTAACATGTCAGTCCACCCACCATTGAGAGCCATGGGACAGCCCACTTGACCCGTTGACTGTGCCAGACGTAAGTGCTTATCTTGGCAAACCGAGGAGAATATGGGGGAAAAAAACAGGCATAAAGTTAGCAGGGTCGCTGCTGTAAACGTATGCAGACAGCCTTTCTGTTTTTATCCTATGACTGCCACAGTTTTTAAACCTGACCATACACAATCGGATTTTACTAGAAATTAAAGAGGTTGTCCTGGACACTTCATTATTCATGACTTCTCCTCAGTCATCATTCTGTGGTCCACTACTCAAAATTCCCAGCAATCGGCTGATATTGCACCACCGAGCAACTGTTTATGCTTTTTAAGGGAAATATTAGCTTTTTCGTAAATCAGAAATGTTCAATTATAAATGTATGTGTTGCCTCATTTATTCTTCCCCTTTTCTAAGCCCCATGTGTTTTTATTTTTTCCTTCCCACTTTCAAAAAAAGTAAACTTTTTTGTGGTTTTCATCGAAGTAGCTGTCTGAGGACTTGTTTTTTACGGGCCGAGTTGTATTTCTTTATTATACTATTTAACCCCTTCCCTCCCCATGACTTAAGGGTACGTCATGGGAGCGGAGTACTTTCCGTAACATGACATACCCTTACGTTATGTCATTAAAGTGTCGCTGCTGTGACAATCGTGGTGACACAGCAGTGATGACTGCTGACATAGACAGCAGCAAATCGCTGCTTGCGGGCTGGGGACCAATCACAGCGGTCCCTCCCCACGATCGCTGTGATTGGTCAGTGAAAAACTCCCTGACCAATCACAGTGGTCCCATTTCGTTACCTATCCCGTCGTGTGTAGTTAGTCCGTCTAGTGTGTAGTCAGTGTAGCGTTTAGTCTGTCAGTGTAAAAAAAAAAAAAAAAAAAAAAGCAGCGTGTGCTCAGTGCAGTATCGTTTAGTGTGAAATACACCACATAAGTTTCTGCTGTCATTCTGACCCCATCCTGTGGTCACCCCATCCCGCAGTGTCCTATCCAATAAAAGTTTTTTCCATGTGCCCAATTCTATATTACTATGGCACGCAAGAGGTTCACTGCAGAAGAAGCGTATGCAATCATTGCATCAAACTCAGATAGTGGTGATGACCCCACTTTTCTGGCATTTTCCTCCTCCCTCCCTCCCCTCTCCTTCTTCCTCCTCCCCCCTGCAGTGCCCCTGAAAATTTTAGACCCCAGATCTCTAAATTTATTGGGAACCCAGGAATTCAATTTAATACGGAAGGGCTCAGAGGGAAGGACTTCAAGTTTTTTTTCTTCAGAAGAGTTTATTGCCCGCATTGTTACCCAGACTAATTTGTATGCCCAGAATTTTATAGAAGAAAATCTCAATTCCAGCTATGCCAGACCCGATAGATGGACTCCACTGGAAGCACTAGAGATAAAAAAAAATTTGGGGGGGGGACTTATACTAACTATGGGGCTAATAAATAAGCCAACATTCAGGGCGTACTGAAGTACCGATATTTTGTACCATACCCCAATGTTCCGCATGGCGATGTCGAGGACGCGCTTTGAAAGGATTTTAAAATTCCTGCACTATAATGATAACCTGCAGTGCCCCTCCCCTCCCCAGCGATCACCCCAATTACTATCGGTTATATAAAATCAGGCCCGTAATAGACCATTTTAACTCCAAGTTTGCCCAGGCGTATACCCCAGAGATAAATATAGCTGTAGAGGAGTCCCTGGTACACTTCAAAGGGAGGCTTAAATTCCACCAGTACCTGCCCAGTAAGCGGACACGGCATGGCGTGAAATTGTACAAGCTGCGAGAAAGTACATCAGGGTACACCCACAAGTTCCACATTTATGAGGGAAAGGACACTAAAATTGAGCCCCCAGAATGTCCCCACCACCCCGGTCCCCCGTGCTGGGAATAACAGGAAAAATAGTGTGGGAACTGGTGCACCCACTATTAGACCAGAGTTACCATCTGTACTTGGATAACTTTTATACCAGTGTCCCCCTGCTTCAGTGCCTCACTTTCAGAGGAACAGTGGCATGTGGCACTGTTCGAAAATAATCTGAAAAGCCTCCCTAAGACGCTGCTTGGACAACTGCCCAAAAGGGGTGAGAGCCAGGCCCAATGCAGTGACAATGTATTGTGCGTCAAATATAAGGACAAGAGGGATGTTCTTATAGTGACCACAATACACGGCCACAGCAGTACCCCCTGCCCAGTTCGAGGTACCAGTGCAGAGACCCCCAACCCAGACTGCGTAATAATAAGTACATGGGAGGGGTTGATCTATCAGACCAGGTACTGAACCCTTATAATGACATGCGGGAAAACACGGGTGTGGTACAAAAAACTGTCCACCTTGTACAGATGGCACTGTACAATGCCTACGTGCTGTTCTGATGTGCAGGCCAGTGGGGGGCATTCCTTGAATTTCAGGAAAAAGTAATCAAGGACCTAATATTTTGGGGACCAGGAAGTTGGGGAGAGGCCCAGTGCTTCTGGTAGCGAGGCCACAAGGATTGTACCAGGGCAGCATTTTCCCAGTGAAATTCCCTCCACTGCGACGAAGGGAAGGACCCAAAAGAGATGCAGAGTCTGCTATAGACGGGATAAGAAAAGACACAGTATACCACTGTGAAACGTACCCCACACAACTCGGCCTGTGTATAAAAAAAAAAAACTGTCCCTGAAATTTTAATTTTATTATTGCCCTAACGTTTTACCCTGGTGTACTTCGCACAGCTTGTACATAAACCCACATGCCAAGTCCTTCCCTTCTGAGCCCTGTGCTCAAAACAGTTTACATCCATATATGGGGCATTTCCGTGTTGGGTAACACATCATGGGGTACTTTTATCGCATTCTGCCCCTGGTAAAAAATAAAAATCTGGGCCTATAGCTAATCATTGCTGAAAAAATTCCTCAAACACCTGTGGGTCCAAAACACTCATTACACCCCTTACAAAAATTCCCTGAGAGGTCTAGTTTCCAAAATGAGGTCAGTTCTTGGGGGTTTCAAATATACTGGCACCTCAGGGGCTGCAAACACTACATGGGGTCTAAAAATGATTCCAGCAAAATCTGCATTCAAAAATCGCTCCTTTCCTTCGGAGTCCTGCCATGTGCCCAAACAACAGTTTACATCCATATATGGGGCATTTCCATGCTCGAGAGCAATTGGGTAACGCATCATGGGTTACATTTTCTCCTTCTGCCCCTGGTAAAAAATTAAAATCTGGTCCTAAAGCTAAAAATTATTGGAAAAATTTGAATTTTTCGTTCTCAACTCAGTGTTAAAAAAAATTCCTCAAACACCTGTGGGTTCAAAATGCTCACTACACGCCTTAAAACAATTCCCGGAGGGGTGTAGTTTCCAAAATGGGGTCAGTTGTTGGGGGTTTCAAATGTACTGGTACCTCAGGGGCACTGCAAACACTACATGGGGTCTGAAAATTATTCCAGCAAAATCTGCATTCAAAAAGCCAAGAAGCGCTCCTTTCCTTTTGAGTCCTGCCATGTGCCCAAAAAAAGTTTATGCGTCACAGAAGGGGAAACAAAAATTGAAAACAATCACAGAAAATGGCCGTTACTTACTTACTGAGTGAGGAGTGCATATAGATGCATCCTCTCACCATGCAGGTAGCTGACTACCAAATGGAGGAGCCAATAACACCTGTGCAGGACACCGATAAGACAACCACTCACACTGTCTCCAGATAATGAGGAGGGTGGATGCTTGGTGTACACTCCCACACATAATGGATACAGTGTGCCAGACCATTCTGATATATGTAGGTCACCATGCAGACCAGCAACCTATTAATGACGCCATGATAATTCGGCGGGTTGCCCTGCATTTCAATCAGTGAACCACATTGGTACTGCCACCCTGGGCTTCCGCTGGAGTCTTAAATCCACACTGCATGTGAATGATAGATAATAGATGCAAGGCATTGGTTGGATGTTGGCCAAGATACATGAGCCCACTAACCACTTAATTTTTGTTTCCCCTTCTGTGATGCATTTATATTAGTGTAGGGACCATGCAATGTTACATGCCTTGCTGACTTCCCCAGCAACTCTAACTAGACCCAGGTATTGGTGTTTGAATGAGTTGCTACTAAATGACATTTCTGTCAGTGAGTCAAGTCACACAGACCTAACACACTACCTTGAGGAAAACCCACCGGGAGATACTTTCCCTATGACTGTTTGGGTGGAGCACAAATGTGTCGTACAGGGATTGCTTGTGAGGCATGGAACAACAACGCAAGAAAGAGAGATCACACAAATTGGCAACCATCATAGCCAAAATTGAAACCCTAGAAAAAGCTCATAAACAATCCCATGCGGTCTCTCTCCACTCTTCTTTCGTCAAAGCCCGTAAACGATTGAAAGACAAACTAGTCTTCCAAACCAAATCTCTCCTGGAAAGGGAACAACTTTTTTGAATTTGGAACAAATGCAGTGGGACCCTGGCGAGATCTCTTAGGCAGCAGAGACTCCTTAGCTCCCTACCGGGGTCTCCTCTCGCAGGGACTATCATCCAGGACCTGGATAGAATTGCAGCTGAATTTGCGCAATACTACCTCTAGTTGTACAATCTGACCCCACCCCCAGGGATATAAGAAAATGCTACCTGGGGTACCCAAATCCAACATTACTTGGAGAGATGAGGCCTGGCTGCGGTGTTCCTGGGAATGACAAATGCACTTGATGGTCCCATTTTGGGGAAAAAGAAATAACCCCTGGAAATTATACCCCCAGGCAAAACACTGGGCCCAGATGGCCTTCCTGCTTCTTACTATAAAAAATATGCAGACTTGCTTACTGGCCCACTATCATCAGCAATGAACTCGATAACGACGAGATACCCCCTGCCCCTGGAGATGACCACAAACAAGACAAAGACCTACACTGGTACACTCGCCACAGCCATCCGCAATACAGATATTCAAAGGTATGTTCGGTCGCCGGATGGAGACAGGGACGAATTCTGCTGCAGGCTTCTGCATACGGAATCCGACCAGTCTGTGTGAGACCGGCCTTCGACATCTCATTGCAGCAAGAGCGGATATCCCTGCACTGTGGAAGTCCAGTGGCCTCCTTCTCTGTGAGTGCATAGGTTGGAGGAGAGGCAATGGATGGAAGAACTCAAAGCCTTTCTACAGCACAAACATGATGCTTGGTTCAAAACATGGACTCTCTGAGTAAGCTTTCAAGGCATTCCGAAGTACAGAGCAATCATGTGGCCAAATAAGCTATCTGGGGGAGACTAAAAGGCGTGGGGTGATGGTTGTGACAAACCCTAGAAGCCACTCGCAAACAAAAACAGTATCCAAATACCTCAACTTCCCACACACACCCTCCCTTTTTTTAATTTTGTGCTGTGTGTGTCTTTCCATTCCCTTTATGTGCTTCCATTCTTTCTTCCATTTCTTGCACTTCTAAAAATACAGTCTTGGGTAGGACTGTTCTGCCCCCTTTTTTTTCTTCTTACTTTGACACTATTTCTTCCACTTTGGACAAGACGCCGCAATTTTACTTTCGACGGTTTTTAGTGCACCCCATCATTGTGATGGGTGATAAGGTGCACTAAACATGGAAAAATAGAGCAGACTGATTGAAAATCACGGCGTTAGAAAACACTGCGTTCGAGCGCATGTCTGCGAGGCCCTATTGAAATCAATGGGAGCATTATACCGCGATTACCGTGGTGTTAAAAATGCTGTTGTAAAACTCGCTTATGTGAGAGTGGCCTAAGAGCACACCAGAAGCTGATGGTGATTTTGTCATTTAACCTTGGCTTACAGGGGGCTGTCTTGTAGAGTAACATACTATCTCTATCATTAGATCAAAGAATGTCAGTATTTATAACCAAGGATTGTATTCCAATGTTGCCTCTAGAGATGAGCGAGCACCAAAATGCTCGGGTGCTCGTTACTCGGGACGAAAATTTCGCGATGCTCGAGGGTTCGTTTCGAATAACGAACCCCATTGAAGTCAATGGGCGACCCGAGCATTTTTGTATATCGCCGATGCTCGCTAAGGTTTCCATTTGTGAAAATCTGGGCAATTCAAGAAAGTGATGGGAACGACACAGCAACGGATAGGGCAGGCGAGGGGCTACATGTTGGGCTGCATCTCAAGTTCCCAGGTCCCACTATTAAGCCACAATAGCGGCAAGAGTGCCCCCCCCCTCCCAACAATTTTTACTTCTGAAAAGCCCTCATTAGCAATGCATACCTTAGCTAAGCACCACACTAGCTACAACAAAGCACAATCACTGCCTACATGACACTCCGCTGCCACTTCTCCTGGGTTACATGCTGACCAACCCACCCTCCCCCCCTGCACGACCCAGTGTCCACAGCGCACACCAAACTGTCCCTGCGCAGCCTTCAGCTGTCCTCATGCCACGCCACACTCATGTCTATTTATAAGTGCGTCTGCCATGAGGAGGAACCGCAGGCACACACTACCGAGGGTTGGCACGGCTAGGCAGCGACCCTCTTTAAAAGGGGCGGGGCGATAGCCCACAATGCTGTACAGAAGCAATGAGAAATATAATCCTGTGCCACCGCCATCAGGAGCTGCACACGTGGGCATAGCAATGGGGAACCTATGTGCCACACACTATTCATTCTGTCAAGCTGTCTGCATGCCCCAGTCAGACCGTGGTTTTTTATAAATAGTCACAGGCAGGTACAATTCCGCAATGGGAATTCCGTGTGCACCCACAGCATGGGTGGCTCCCTGGAACCCACCCGCTGTACATAAATGTATCCCATTGCAGTGCCCTGGACAGCAGAGCTAACGTCAGATTAAATGCAGGTGGGCTTCGGCCCACACTGAATGCCCCAGTCAGACTGGGGTTTTTTATAAGTGGACACAGGCAGGTACAACTCCCTATTGTGAAGTCCGTGTGGACCGACAGCATGGGTGGCTCCCTGGAACCCACCGGCGGTACATAAATATATCCCATTGCAGTGCCCATCACAGCTGAGGTAATGTCATGTTTAATGCAAGTGGGCTTCGGCCCACACTGCATGCCCCAGTCAGACTGGGGTTCTTTAGAAGTGGACACATGCAGTTACAACTCTGTGTGGACCGACAGCATGGGTGGGTGCCAGGAAGCCACCAGCGGTACATAAATATATCCCATTGCAGTGCCCAGCACAGCTGATGTAACGTCAGCTTTAATGCAGGTGGGCAAAAAATTAATTGGATTACACTGTAGGCGAGGGCCCCAAAAAATTGGTGTACCAACAGTACTAATGTACCTCAGAAAAATTGCCCATGCCCAACCAAGAGGGCAGGTGAAACCCATTAATCGCTTTGGTTAATGTGGCTTAATTGGTAACTAGGCCTGGAGGCAGCCCAGTTAAAATAAAAATTGGTTCAGGTGCAAGTTTCAACACTTTAATGAGCATTGAAACGTATAAAAATTGTTTACAAAAATTATATGACTGAGCCTTGTGGGCCTTAGAAAAATTGCCCGTTCAGCGTGATTACGTGAGGTTTCAGGAGGAGGAGCAGGAGGAGGAGGATGAATCGAATACACAGATTGATGAAGCTAAAAGGTCCCCGTTTTTGATGGTGATAGACAACGATGCTTCCATCCGCGGGTGCAGCCTACATATTGCTTAGGTATCGCTGCTGTCCGCTGGTGGAGAAGAGAAGTCTGGGGAAATCCAGGCTTTGTTCATCTTGATGAGTGTAAGCCTGTCGGCACTGTCGGTTGACAGGCGGGTACGCTTATCCGTGATGATTCCCCCAGCCGCACTAAACACCCTCTCTGACAAGACGCTAGCCGCAGGACAAGCAAGCACCTCCAGGGCATACAGCGCGAGTTCAGGCCACGTGTCCAGCTTCGACACCCAGTAGTTGTAGGGGGCAAAGGCGTCACCGAGGACGGTCGTGCGATTGGCTACGTACTCCCTCACCATCCTTTTACAGTGCTCCTGCCGACTCAGCCTTGACTGGGGAGCGGTGACACAGTCTTGCTGGGGAGCCATAAAGCTGGCAAAGGCCTTGGAGAATGTTCCCCTGCCTGCGCTGTACATGCTGCCTGATCTCCGCGCCCCCCCTGCTACCTGGCCCTCGGAACTGCGCCTTCTGCCACTAGCGCTGTCGGATGGGAACGTTACCATCAGTTTGTCCGCCAGGGTCCTGTGGTATAGCATCACTCTCGAACCCCTTTCCTCTTCGGGTATGAGAGTGGAAAGGTTCTCCTTATACCGTGGGTCGAGCAGTGTGTACACCCAGTAATCCGTAGTGGCCAGAATGCGTGTAACGCGAGGGTCTCGAGAAAGGCATCCTAACATGAAGTCAGCCATGTGTGCCAGGGTACCTGTACGCAATACATGGCTGTCCTCACTAGGAAGATCACTTTCAGGATCCTCCTGCTCCTCCTCCTCCTCAGGCCATACACGCTGAAAGGATAACAGGCAAGCAGCATGGGTACCCTCAGCAGTGGGCCAAGCTGTCTCTTCCCCCTCCTCCTCATGCTGCTCCCCCTCCTCCTCAACGCGCTGAGATATAGACATGAGGGTGCTCTGACTATCCAGCGACATACTGTCTTCCCCCGCCTCCGTTTCCGAGCGCAAAGCGTCTGCCTTTATGCTTTGCAGGGAACTTCTCAAGAGGCATAGCAGAGCAATGGTGACGCTAATGATTGCAGCATCCCCGCTCACCATCTGGGTAGACTCCTCAAAGTTTCCAAGGACCTGGCAGATGGCTGCCAACCAGGCCCACTCTTCTGTAAAGAATTGAGGAGGCTGACTCCCACTACGCCGCCCATGTTGGAGTTGGTATTCCACTGTAGCTCTACGCTGCTCATAGAGTCTGGCCAACATGTGGAGCGTAGAGTTCCACCGTGTGGGCACGTTGCACAGCAGTCGGTGCACTGGCAGATTAAACCGATGTTGCAGGGTCCGCAGGGTGGCAGCATCCGTCTTGGACTTGCGGAAATGTGCTCAGAGCCAGCGCACCTTTCCGAGCAGGTCTAACAAGTGTGCGTAGCTTTTTAGAAAGCGCTGAACCACCAAATTAAAGACATGGGCCAGGCATGGCACGTGCTTGAGGCTGCCGAGCTGCAGAGCCGCCACCAGGTTACGGCCGTTGTCACACACGACCATGCCCGGTTGGAGGCTCAGCGGCGAAAGCCAGCGGTCGGTCTGCTCTGTCAGACCCTGCAGCAGTTCGTGGGCCGTGTGCCTCTTCTCTCCTAAGCTGAGTAGTTTCAGCACGGTCTGCTGACGCTTGCCCACCGCTGTGCTGCCACGCCGCGCGACAGCCACTGCTGGCGACGTGGTGCTGCTGCTGACACATCTTGATTGCGAGACAGAGGTTGCGTTGGAGGAGGAGGAGGAGGGTGGTTTAGTGGAGGAAGCATACACCGCCGCAGATACCAGCACCGAACTGGGGCCTGCAATTCTGGGGGTGGGTAGGACGTGAGCGGTCCCAGTCTCAGACTCGGTCCCAGCCTCCACTAAATTCACCCAATGTGCCGTCAGGGAGATATAGTGGCCCTGCCTGCCTGTGCTTGTCCACGTGTCCGTTGTTAAGTGGACCTTGGCAGTAACCGCGTTGGTGAGGGCGCGTACAATGTTGCGGGAGATGTGGTCGTGCAGGGCTGGGACGGCACATCGGGAAAAGTAGTGGCAACTGGGAACCGAGTAGCGCGGGGCTGCCGCCGTCATCATGCTTTTGAAAGCCTCCGTTTCCACAAGCCTAGACGGCAGCATCTCCAGGCTGATCAATTTGGCTATTTGCACGTTTAACGCTTGAGCATGCGGGTGCGTGGCGGCGTACTTGCGCTTGCGCTCAAACAGTTGCGCTAGCGACGTCTGGACGCTGCGCTGAGAGACATTGCTGGATGGGGCCGAGGACAGCGGAGGTGAGGGTGTGGGTGCAGGCCAGGAGACGGTAGTGCCTGTGTCCTCAGAGGGGGGTTGGATCTCAGTGGCAGGTTGGGGCACAGGGGGAGAGGCAGTGGTGCAAACCGGAGGCGGTGAACGGCCTTCGTCCCACCTTGTGGGGTGCTTGGCCATCATATGCCTGCGCATGCTGGTGGTGGTGGCTCCCCAGCTGATCTTGGCGCGACAAAGGTTGCACACCACTGTTCGTCGGTCGTCAGGCGTCTCTGTGAAAAACTGCCACACCTTAGAGCACTTTGGCCTCTGCAGGGTGGCATGGCGCGAGGGGGCACTTTGGGAAACAGTTGGTGGATTATTCAGTCTGGCCCTGCCTCTACCCCTGGCCACCGCACTAGCTCGGCCTGTGCCCACACCCTGACTTGGGCCTCCGCGTCCTCGCCCGCGTCCACGTCCTCTAGGCCTACCCCTACCCCTCAGCATGCTGTATTACCTGTAGTGCAGAAACAGAAAGCTGTATTTAAATGTGCCGCTTATTGGCCTGTGGTTGGAGGCTGACTTCGCTTACGGAACGCACAGCAGAGCCAGGAAAGAATTTT
Organism: Eleutherodactylus coqui; assembly: GCF_035609145.1. Lineage (NCBI taxonomy): Eukaryota > Metazoa > Chordata > Amphibia > Anura > Eleutherodactylidae > Eleutherodactylus > Eleutherodactylus coqui. Next base: position 243,966,807 of record NC_089840.1, read on the forward strand.
GCGCAAGCCTGCTGTAACACTTAGCTGGCTGCGTATGAATTAGGACAACTACCCCCAGCAGAGACGCAGTACACTGAGGATGGTCACAGGCAGCCCAAATAGATTTTTTTTCCCAAATGTTTTTGGAAAAGCCCACTGCCTATATAGACTGTATATGTCTTCTGTCCCTGCCTCACCACTACTGGCCCTGGACAATGTAAAATTACTGCAGACTGTTTCACTGCGGACAGGAATACAGCGGTGATGTAACAGGCAACACAGAGCCAGGAAAGAATTTTGCGCAAGCCTGCTGTAACACTTAGCTGGCTGCGTATGAATTAGGATAACTACCCCCAGCAGAGACGCAGTACACTGAGGACGGTCACAAGCAGCCCAAATAGATTTTTTTTCCCAAATGTTTTTGGAAAAGCCCACTGCCTATATAGACTGTATATGTCTTCTGTCCCTGCCTCACCACTACTGGCCCTGGACTATGTAAAATTACTGCAGGACGCAATGCTCTGGACACAATGCTCTGCACGGCCGATATACAAAAAAAAAAAAAAAATGTGCTACACTGCAAAAAGCAGCCTCAACAGTACTACACACGGTCAGATGTGGCCCTAAGAAGGACCGTTGGGGTTCTTGAAGCCTACAATAACTCCTAACACTCTCCCTATAGCAGCTCCAGCATCAGCAGCACTTTCCCTGAGCTATGTCTGAATGCATCTGTGGCGAACCGCGGGAGGGGCCGATTTATATACTCGGGTGACACCTGATCTCGCCAGCCACTCACTGCAGGGGGGTGGTATAGGGCTTGAACGTCGCAGGGGGAAGTTGTAATGCCTTCCCTGTCTTTCTATAGGCCAGAAAAGCGCGCTAACGTCTCAGAGATGAAAGTGAAAGTAACTCGAACATCGCATGGTGCTCGTTTCGAATAACGAGCATCTCGAACACGCTAATACTCGAACGAGCATCAAGCTCGGACGAGTACGTTCGCTCACCTCTAGTTGCCTCTGGTGATGTTTTATGTTAATATACTTCAAAAAGTTTTTAAAGAATTAAAAAAAACAACCAGTCTCTTCGGCTGAGGGGTACTCTGCGAAGTCTCATACCGCAAGGTACTTGGACCGAACAGAAATCCAAACTGCCGATAAATGTGTTTGGAGCTTTGGGCCATTCTGTCACTTCACACCTCAGCTGCCAGGTTGTCCAATTCAAGTACAGACAACGCGATGGCTGTTGCATACATAAATCATCAAGGCAGAGCCTGCAGCACAAGGGTCATTGCATAGGCAATAAAGATCTAGGCCACATGTGTCAAACACAAGGCCCGCGGGCCGAATCCGGCCGCTCACCACTGTAGTGATTACCAGCTGGGGTGCCGCAGCTCCCCGCTGGTAATCACACTGACAGCGCTGGTCCCTTCTCCCCTGAGTCCCCTGCTCTTCAGTTCCGCAGGAGAGGACTCAGGGAGGAAGCGTGCCGTGCTGTTCACTGATGTCAGTGCACACCCGGACGCATATGAACTTTTTCCACAAGACTTCTGCACTTGTCAGCAATTCCAGCAATCTGATTGGGGAATCAGCCAACCCAGAGAACCAAACAACCAATCAGGTTGCTGGAATTGCTCAATAGTGCAGAAGTCTTGTGGGAAAAGTTCATATGCCACCCGGGCTCAGCACCGTTCCTCCTCGGATCGTGGAGGTAAGCACATGGCTGGGGAAGGGGGAAGTTAATATTGCTGCTGGGGGGTGAGGGTTAATATTGTTGTTGCTGGGAGAAGGTTAATAATGCTGATTGCTGCCGGGGCTGAGGGAGTTAATATTGCTGGTGTGTTGGGGGGTGGGGGTGGGGGTTAAATTGTTGCTGGCAGGGGGTTAATATTGCTGCGGGGGTCGGGTGGGGTGGTAATATTGCTGGTGGGGGTTAATATTGCTGCTGGGAGGGGGTTAATATTGTTGCTGGCAGGGGGTTAATATTGCTGCCGGGTTGGGAAGGGGAGGAGGGGGGGGTGTTAATATTGCTGCTGGGTGGGTGGGGGTTAATACTGTTGCTGGGAGGGGGTTAATATTGGTGCAGGGGGGAGGGGTTAATATTGCTGGTGGGGGTTAATGTTGCTGTGTGGGGGGGTTAATATTGTTGCTGGGAGTGGGTAATATTGCTGCTGGGAGGGAGTAATATTACTGTAGGGGTCGCTATTACTACTGGGGCCACTGTGGGGATCGCTATTACTAACTGGTCTACTGTGGGGGTCAATATTTTTACTGGGGCCACTATCAGAGTCACTATTACTACTGCGACCACTATGGGGGTCACTATTAGGGCTCGTTCACACGGGCGTAATTGCATTTCGGTCGCACAAATACGCTACGTATTTGCGCAATCGAAAATCGCTAATGCCTGCGTATTTGGGCACGCAGAAAAGAACGCAGATGGGCCCCTGAGATGGTGCGCAAATATGCATTGAATACATAGGCTTCCTGCGCATTCACCACGTATTTGCGCAGCCCATTCACTTCAATGGCCTATTGGGGTGCGTAGTTTGAAACAATATAGGTCATGCTGTGTGAGAATATACATCATGTGAATGAAATCATTGACATCAATGGCTTCTGTTCTCTGCATATTATGTACGCAAATACGCTGGTGTGAACGAGCCCTTACTGTACTGTCTTATAATCGGCCCTTTGAAGTTCACCAAAAACCTGATGTGGCCCCTGGTGAAAATGAGTTTGACACCCCTGATCTAGGCCAAGGATCATCTTCCAGTGCTCTCGGCGGTTCACAAACCAGGAGTAAGACCACTGGATAGCTGACTTCCTCTGCAGGGTGACATTCGATCCAGGAGAATGGGAGCTGCATCCCAAAGCTTTTCGAGCACTTTGTCGAAAGTGGGGCCAACTGGATGTCGATCTGATGCCGTTTAGACTCAATCGCAAGCTGCCTCTCTATATGGACAGATCTCAGGATCACCAAGCTTGAGTGGTGGATGCACTAGTAGTTCCATGAACAGAATTCCAGTTTCTGTATGCATTTTCCCCCTTCCCACTAATCCCTCTACACTTCAAGATTGGTCCCATTGGCGTGATATGCAGATTTCGTTAACTCTCGATGGCGCCTCCCTCCTTGAGAGAATCTTCTCATACATGGACCGCTCTTCCACCGAAATTTCTCCACGTTTTTTTTTAAACGGCATTAGCCGCAGTCTTGAGAGCCCGGGAATTTATGGAACATATCATTCAAACCATGATGAAGGCTGAAAAGCCTTTCTCCTCTTGGGTTTACCATTGTATTTGTAAAAGTTTTTTTTTTTTTTAAATGTCCTATGGTGCAAACAACGCAACTTCCAGGCTATATACGTTTTTCTTTATCACATCCCCTGTGCTCTCTACAGAAGGGTGTGGATATGGGCTTGAACCTTTGTTCCTTAAAAGTACTACATGTATCTGCTCTATCCATGCTTTTCCAATGCCCACTGGCCTCAAAGTCAGCAATACGTACAATTCTACAGGGGGTTGATCATGCCACCCCTCCATACCATTCTCCTGTTCCACCTTGAAACCTTAATCGTGTACTGGATACGCTACCACTGTTGAGCGAGATTCCACTTTGCTTTTCGACCTGGAAGCATTTACCTCTTTTTTGGTAGCATTTACCTCCATCCGTCAGGTTTCCAAACTCGCAGCATTGTTGACCACATCGCCATTTGCTGTCGTTCAAGACAAAGGGGTTCCTATGTTTGGTTCCCTTCCTTTCTAACTAAGGTGGTATCGACATTCCATATTAATGAAGACATTGTTCTTCATTTATTTTGCCCTTCGCAGTTCACCCGAAAAACGCGCTCTTCACAAACTAGATCTTATGTGAGCCTTGGGAAACTACCTTTCTCAGGTGGCCTCTTTAAGACACTCTGTTCATGATTCCTGACAGCTCGAGATGTGGTTTTTGGCTTCCAAAGTGGCAATTTCTCGCTGGATCCAATCAGCGGTGGCAGAGCACCTCCCTTCCACATTACGGCACACTGAACTTGGGCAGTGGGGGCTTCGTACGCAGTGATGTTTCCGCTATTCAAGTGTGTGAGGCCGATACATGGACCTTTTTGCACACCTTTTCAAAATTTTTCTTGTTGCATACTTTTGCATCAGCCGACATCTCCCTCAGTTGAAGAGTTTTACAGACTGCTATGAACTGAACATGAGTCCTTTTACTGCTCCCAAGGGACTGCTCTAGAATGTCCCACAGTCTTCAGCTGTGTTCCCCAATGATAGACAAAAAAACAAGAATTTTGTAATTGCCATAAAATCTATTTATTTTCTGATTCATTGGGGAATACAGCACCCACCCATGCTGTATTAGTACTTTCTATATTTATATATTTATCCTTTTGTTGGAGGGTTCATGTTGCACATAGTGCTAAGCTGTTAGCGTTTTGAAAATAATTTTATCTTCTATATTGTCTGTTTTCCTATCCTAATTCGCTGCTACTACTGTTTGCATACAAACTGATTAGCTTGGTTCCTTGGAGGGGTATAGCTAGTAGGAGTCTACTTCCTAGTGGCAGTAGCTACACCATGGTCTTCAGCTGTGTCCCTCAATGAACGAGATGAGAAAGATTTTCCACTAAGTACAAAAGTCTCATCTAAGAGAAAATAAAACTCAATCTACCACGCTGTTCATTTGGGGATGGACAGATACTGATACAGAATCAGAACAGGAAACTGTATATTTTTATCATCACTTGTGAACATAAGTACAAGCAATTATTTACTAATACAAGAGAAGGCATCATAAAACCACAACACCTTCATCTTTGCTTTAGATGAGTGGATATTTATAAGAATACGGTGTAACTTCCTTTTTACAAATTAAAGAAGGACTGGCTACACTGCAGAACTATATTAAGTCGCCTGAGCTGCACCTCATCACTCCAGAGCTTCTGCTCTCTACTGCTCGGTCATCAATTCTGAGGCCTACTGACCACCACTTGATATAGCTGCACTTCATGTATGATTGTGGTTTGTAACCTCTGATTTACAATGGCCAACATGATTGAACCATGTCAGTCTGAAGAAAACTGCAACTTTATCTATTTTAACTTTTACTCGGAGTTTGACAAAACCTTGGCAGTGAAAGTCTTGGAGACCACCTTCCTCTCTGTAGTGTTCATGTTCTCATGCTTTGTAAACATTTGTGCCATTATCTTGCTAGTCAGAAAGAAGAAACTAGTAACTGCCGACTGCTTTGTACTGAACCTGTTTTGTTCGGACTTCTTGTTCATCAGCATAATACCGCTCATCTTAGTCATCCGATGGACGGAGGCTTGGGTCTTGGGTGATTTCTTCTGCCATCTGATCTTCTTTATCATCTGCCTCAGTAGCTCTGTCAACCTGATCTCCCTTTCTGCTGTGAGCCTGGAGAGAATGATGTACATCATGAAGGTGTCCCAAGCTACCTCCTGTAATGTTAAAGTGGTGACAATAGGAATTTTGACCATCTGGGGTTTCTCAGTCATGACAGCCTTACCCATGTTTCTGTTGTTCAATGTAATAACACAGAAAGTGAATAATAGGGTAAGTCACTTTAAGAATATTCCAAAAAGTTTTGATAAATGGTCCCTTCTTCTCCACAGGATAAAAATTACTTTTGGGTTTAAGATTTGTTGTGATTGGGTCATGAAGGATATGAAGAGTGGACTTCTAAAGTTTGGGTGAAGAGAAATCCTCTGTTTTGTGCGTGTTATCTACTCTCTGAATGGAATAGTAGTGGCTAATGGTTAGACTTCTAATGAATTTATTGAGATCTACAAATAAAATGAAAGAATCTGAGGGGTGAGTGAAACTAAAAGAGTCCTTTTAGGGAGGACCTCGAGATACTTCTTTTTGAAAATGTATTTGGAGATGTTTAGTACTCCAACTTTTCTGACTTCCATATTTTCTACTTCTTGTTCTAAGGAGTGGTCTGGAAGATGGTGTTTTTTTTTCCCTTTTTTACGGAGATGTTTACCCATTCTCTTTACCCGTCTTCTTGTATGTATCTTTTTCTGCAATTGGATGTCATGGGGAGACTGTTTGTAGGGTTTACAGTGCAACTTGCCAGTTGCATCAACCCACATGGCTCAAAAACAAAAGAAACAACTTTGGATTCTTTTGTTACCCGTGAGTCCTTACAACTTGTGAGTTGCACCGTGAACCCGTTCACTTCAGTAACAATGTAAGGATGCAGGGCTACACAGTGATTTCTGGTCACGCCAACATGGTTGTGGCCAAGAGTTGCCATGTTACTCTATCTTAATATGTCCACTACCAGTGTAAAAACAAAACAGAACCATCAAAAATGGCATACAGTTGACATACATACACGTTAGTGTATATGAAAGTTTGGAAACAAAATCTCCACTACAGTTGTGGTCTCCAAAGTCCATGGACATGGGTAGAATATAGCTTTATCTGACAAAATGCCATCACCATAAACAATAGATAGACTTTGTAGTGACACAATCACGATATCTCCACAAGAAAACGCACCGATATTGCACAGGTGCGCTATCGCTACTATTTTCTCTCCTTGTCACTTGTGTGAAAGAGGCCTTAAATATATGTGCATCCCTGCAGCTCCGCCATAAAGACTGTATAGCAAGCAGAATCTACTCTCCATCCTTTATAATCTGTTCCACCTCAGCTTGCATTAACACAGCTCATCTCAGGTCTGAACTGACGAGCTAGACTAATCAAAATGAAAATATAACTCTCATACCCTGAAACCACTGTAAAGTGGTCAAGCCAAGCAAAGACAAAAATAAAGGTCTTACAAGTAAACAGGCCTCATAAAAACCAAGCAAAGGTGGATAAATACTTAAGAAATACAACTCACTGGCTGCACAAAGATCTAAAATACCACAAGATGTCTTGTCAAAACAGGATCTTGATTACTCTGATGCAGATGGCTCATCCAACACCTCAGATCATAATGAAGATCAAGACCACAATCTAATCTCCTGCTCCTTTATTAAGAAGATCTTTACACAATCTCTTTTCGGTGTGATAAATGAACTCGCCGATATAAAACTTGATGTGAAACAAATTGGCCACAGGGTTGAAGCACACACTGTGAAATCCTTCAACATACGAGGGGCGTTCATTGAAGATTTTCCCTGTCCCACTTCTTGTGGACTGAGAGCAATGGAACTTGGCACAGTTATTAGTCCTTCTCTACATAGGTGCCACTTAGGGGACACACTCTACTCCCATCTCTTTATGCAACTGTAAACACCTCGCTTGTAGAAGTCGACCAGTTGCTCCAAAAGCAACATCAAAAGGTCAAAAAGCAGAGAATTGGAAATTAACTCCCTTCTCAAATTTCTAGTATAGAGAAGCTACATTAAAAAATCAATGAACAACAACTTATTAAAATATCGATCTTAAAAAAAACTCAGAAACAAATTAAAAGACCTCTTAAACATAAGAGCAGCCAAAACACTCCTCTCTCCCAAATTTCAAGTATATGCACTGGGAGACATCCACCAACCAGGGAAAAGTTTCCTAGTAAAACCAGAACACAATAGCGGCAATTGCTAACTAAAGGCCAGCAAAATACAACACTCATTGCAGGGTAAAAAACAATACTCTAGAACATACATGTCAAACACAAGGCCCGCGGGCCGAATCCGGCCTGCCACCTCATTTTATGTGTCCCGCCAGCTGTGCAGCAAGTTCCCTCACCCTTTGTGCTGCTGTCAGTATGAGATCGTCTATCGGCTTGTTTTGTCTATTAGAGCAGACAAAAATAGATGAGTGCCGATATCACCCTGACAACGGTGTGCGGAGGAGGGAAGAAGCCTACAGATAACATGATCCCTGGTGCAAGGAGAGCAGGGCTGAGGAGGAGCAGCTGCAGGATGAGAGCCGGTCAGCGCTGAACTCCTCTCACCGGCCCTCCTGCGGTTCATGGCAGCAGATCTGCGGAGCCATTAGGGGCCCAAGTATGCAGGAGGGCCCCAAAAAGGACTTAGAGCAGCCAGTATACCTGCCATTGGGACCACATTGGATGCAGGTAAATATACAGATTGTTCTGTTGGGTATATAAACACGTGTTTGCATTGTATATAAGAATGTAAGTGTCCTTGTGTGTATATATATGTGTGCGCACCTGTGTGTGTGTGTATTATATATATATATATATATATATATATATATATATATATATGTGTGTGTGTGTGTCTGTGTAGATATATATGTATGTATGTATAATCGTGTGCGCCCGCGTAAATATATATACATGTATAATCGTGTGTGCCTGTGCGTGTATATATATATATATATCTGTATATATAAAAGTGTGCACCTCTGCGTATTCTCTCTCTCTCTCTCTCTATATATATATATATATATATATATATATAAAGTGTGCGCCTGTACATATATAAGCGTGCGCTCCTGTGCGTGTATTTATATATGTTTAATAGTGTGTGTATGTGTGTATGTATGTGTGTATATATATATATATATATATATATATATATATATACATATAAACTTATTTATGTAGGGGTCACTTTTTACTACTTTGGCAAATATAGGGGACACAATTACTACTGGACCCACCATGGGGGACTTAATTACTACTGGACCCACCATGGGGGACCTTATTACTACTGGGGCCACCATGGGGGACCCTGCTACTACTGGGGCCACCATGGGGGACCCTATTACTACCTGGGCCACCATGGGAGACCCTATTACTACTGGGGCCACAATGGAGGACCCTATTACTATTGGGGCCACAATGGGACAACTATGACTTCAGGGGCTATTATGAGGGTTACTATTACTACTGGGGCCACTATAGTAGCACTTTGACTACAGAGGCCATTATGGGTGTCACTATTACTACTGGGACCACTATAGGAGTACTATGACTACTGGGGCCATTATAGGAATCGCTATTATTAAAGGGTCACTATGCGGGTAACTTACTACTGGGGCCACTATGGGTGACCCTATTACCACTCGGGCCACTATGGGGTTTGCAGTCTTACAATTATAATCGTCCCTTTGAAGGCAACCATAAGGCTGATGTGGCCCTCGGTGAAAATCAGTTTGATACCCTGCTCTAGAAGCATAATACACTACCCCCTTACATATCCAAAGCCTCATTTTTGCTGACATATTTGGGAGGTTTGTAAGAAGTAGTGGACACATAGAGGAGGGTACAATATGACTGCAGGGCCAGACTACACTACACAGGGCGCTGAGTTCTGTTTTATTTAATAATAGAATACATTTTCTGAAGGACTTTCAGTGGAAGAATAATTTTAAAAATAGAATTGAGGAAAGAAAATAAAGTCACCAGTGTAAGATACTTTATTTTGGGGCAGGGACTTCAAAATGAGTCAGATGTTTTTGTATGTACAATAAAACCTCTACTAACGTTGGTAATCCGTCCCAAAAGCAATCAGCTGAAACCCTTGCTACTCGAGGTAATTTCCATAGGAATCAATGTAAATCCAATTAATTTGTTCTAGACATTCCAAAAAAACACTCCAAACCACATTTAATGGAGAATAAATATGGTCTTTAATATCAAAAACATTAATAAATGAATATAAAAGACTACTGTAAAGAATAAATGAGCATGTAACATGTTATTGAACTTGTTACTGTGTGTGTTAGCTGTGGTGTTACATAGGACTGCAGGTCACATCTACTACATAATCTGTCCTCAGTGTTTTCACTGTGTTCTGCGCGCTGTTACATAGGACTGCAGGTGACATCTGCTGTACTACAGTACATCATCTGTCCTCAGCGTTATCACTGTGCTCTCTGGGGTGTTACATTGGAGTGCAATTGTACAGTACTACTGTATTACCCGTTGCCGATAATGGAGAAGGGTGGGTTGCATTAGGAGGAGGAGACACCGAGCAGGAGATCACATGGGTTCAGCAGCAAGGTCACGTGGTCTGGCACACGCCGGTGTTATTAGAGGCAACCAATGTTACTAGAGGCAAAATTTTGGCAAAAAAAATAGCCTTACTCAAAATGGGCCTTAGTAGATGTCAATGCTGGTAGAGGTTTTACTGTATACTGTTACATGTCATTAATAAAACACTGTGAACATTATAAGTACAACATTAAAGGAGATGTCCCGCGCCGAAACGGGTTTTTTTTTTTTTTAAACCCCCCCCCCCCGTTCGGCGCGAGACAACCCCGATGCAGGGGTTAAAAAAACCACCCGCACAGCGCTTACCTGAATCCCGGCGGTCCGGCGTCTTCATACTCACCTGCTGAAGATGGCCGCCGGGATCCTCCGTCTTCATGGACCGCAGGGCTTCTGTGCGGTCCATTGCCGATTCCAGCCTCCTGATTGGCTGGAATCGGCACGTGACGGGGCGGAGCTACACGGAGCCCCATAGAGAAGAGGAGAAGACCCGGACTGCGCAAGCGCGGCTAATTTGGCCATCGGAGGGCGAAAATTAGTCGGCACCATGGAGACGAGGACGCCAGCAACGGAGCAGGTAAGTATAAAACTTTTTATAACTTCTGTATGGCTCATAATTAATGCACAATGTATATTACAAAGTGCATTATTATGGCCATACAGAAGTGTATAGACCCACTTGCTGCCTCGGGACATCTCCTTTAAGCAATCCTCTTCAAATCTCAATTTTCTGCACAGCGCACCTGCTATTCAGTTCTGCTGGTTTCCTGTAAACTTATTATTAGCTTTGACATTCTTCTCGTCTAGTTCTCTAGACCCACAATCATAAGTGTAACATAAGCAGAGAGAAATATTAGGTTTGCTTGGCTTTCACTAAAGTACAGTTTCATTTGTCATATACCCACAAATAAAAAAAACAACAATCATTTTTTGTTCTAGGAGGGGAGGGGTAATGCTTTTCTTTGTGGAGAGCAGCAAATAGGTGTAGATAGGATGATCTAGAACAGGCAATGCTCCATGGGAAAAAGCCATGCAAATGAGTGATTAAACAATCCTTAACAACACCATGACAGCTGGCCTGATATCAGCTGATTGGTGAGGATCCTGAGTAGAGATGAGCGAACGTACTCGGTAAAGCACTACTCGTCCGAGTAATGTGCTTTATCCGAGTACCTCCCCGCTCGTCCTGAAAGATTCGGGGAGCGTCGCTGCTGACAGGTGAGTTGCGGCGGGGAGCAGGGGAGAGCGGGCGGGAGAGAAGGAGAGAGAGATCTCCCCTCCGTTCCTCCCCGCTCTCCCCTGCAGCTCCCCGCTCCGCGGCGCTCCCCGAATCTTTCAGGACGAGCGGGGAGGTACTCGGATAAAGCACATTACTCGGACGAGTAGTGCTTTACCGAGTACGTTCGCTCATCTCTAATCCTGAGCAATGGACCTTCACCAATCCTTGATGACCTATCTTGAGGATAGGTGCTTTCTTGTTTATTGATTGTAGGCATATTTACATGGGCTAGTGGTCAGGAACAAATGTTCAGATGAGCGTTCATTAAAGGGGTTGTCTCGCGAAAGCAAGTGGGGTTCAGCACTTCTGTATGGCCATATTAATGCACTTTGTAATATACATCGTGCATTAAATATGAGCCATACAGAAGTTACTCATTTACCTGCTCCGTTGCTGGCGTCCCCGTCTCCATGGCTCCGTCTAATTTCGGGGTCTTCTTGCTTTTTTAGACGCGCTTGCGCAGAAGGGTCTTCTCCTTCTGGTCGGTCCGGGCACGAGCGGCGTTCTGGCTCCGCCCCCTTCTACGCGTCATCGTGTAGCTCCGACCCATCACGTGTGCCGATTCCAGCCAATCAGGAGGCTGGAATCAGCAATGGACCGCACAGAGCCCACGGTGCACCATGGGAGAAGACCCGCGGTGCATCGTGGGTGAAGATCCCGGCGGCCATCTTGGAGAAGGAAGAAGTAGGAAGAAGGAAGAAGTCACAGAGCGGGGATTCGGGTAAGTAATATTTTTTTTTTATTTTAACACATCCCTTGGGTTTGTCCTGCGCCGAACGGGGGGCCTATGCAAAAAAAAAAAACCCGTTTCGGCACGAGACAACCCCTTTAAGCTTATCATTGGCTTGTATAAATGGATTTTTTTCCATCGCACACACCAGTTCTGTATAACGAAGCAATAGCCACTCCCTTGACTAATATATGTTGTATTTGTGCAACACTGTATTCTCCGCAAAAGGCAATGCTTCTAAGGAAGAATGCTAATCAAATGCTGAAGTAAGAATAATTGATCATCAGTATTTGTGACCACCTCCATAAAAGCAGAAATTTGGGCAGTTTGCTGGTCTGGAGCATTCAAGTGTGTTAACACAATGCTAAGGAGTAAATAGATCATCAATGACCTTAGAGAAGCAATTGTTGCTCCACATCAATCTGGGAAGGGTTATAAGGCCATCTCCAGATAATTTGAAATTTGTCATTCTTCAGTGAGAAAGATTATTCAAAAAGGAAAAGCTTCTGACAGTTAACAAACTTCCCAGGAGTAGATGTCGCAGCAGATTTGCCCTACCAGTTTTATGGATACTGATATGATGCGAATTTAAAGACAAGTTCACACTTTCACAAGTAAACTTATTGGTCAGACAAATTCCCACGTCTAACAATGACAAGGAGTCATCTTGGGTCTTCAACCGTTTCTTCAAAAACAGACGCTATATAAGAATGGAGAAGACCACAGCTATTCACTTACATTGGTTTGTGTGTTACACAAGAGGCAATGAATAATAAGCAATGTTATTCAGTATCGGAACAATCTTTCATGGCCCCTGCAGCTCTCCCAATGTCAATGTGTTTCTCACAGGTTATCTAGAAAATGGATCTAAAACCGCTGCATACAAGTTGGGCAAGTAACATGTGTCTACTATTATTATTGAACCTCTGTTTGTATTTTTATTTGTGCAATGCAACTTATTGAGAATTGTGCTTGCTTTTGTGCCTGATCTTCTCCTTTGTGCCCATCAGGATGTCCAGGTCTGCACTCTTGTTTGGCCAACAGTCGCAGAAGAAATTGTATGGGATATATCATTTATAATATTGGACTTCTTGATACCAGGTTTAAGTATTATAGTTAGCTACACCAAGATCTTCAAGGTAATGACATTTTTAATATTTTGGGAATATAACTACAGTACTTTTAGAAATCTAATATAACCATCCCTACCTAAGGCATACACACCAATACACTCAGGGGGGGGGGGGGGGCATTTCATAAGCAGACAGCATGTCACAACTGGGGGATTAGTCGCCATTTTTCTACATAAGACAGTTGGCCCACGGAGTAAAATTACTTCCACATTAAAGTTTATTTTCAATCTGGCTCCTTCCAGCATTTTTGTGTTTCACAACACTTTACATCAACATAATGCATAAACAACAAATCAAGACCTTGTCATATGGCCTCCTAATAAGTATATATATCCTCTAACAGTCAGGCCTAGCACCCAAAACGTCACAACTAGAGATGAGTGAACGCACTCGTCCGAGCTTGATACTCGTTCGAGTATTAGCGTGTTCGAGATGCTCGTTACTCGTGACGAGTACCACGCGATGTTCGAGTTACTTTCACTTTCATCTCTGAGACGTTAGAGCGCTTTTATGGCCAATAGAAAGACATGAAAGGCATTACAACTTCCCCCTGAGACGTTCAAGCCCTATACCACCCCCCTGCAGTGAGTGGCTGGCGAGATCAGGTGTCACCCGAGTATATAAATCGGCCCCTCCTGCGGCTCGCCACAGATGCATTCAGACATAGAGGAGGGAAAGTGCTGTTGGTGCCGGAGCTGCTATAGGGCGAGTGTTAGGAGTATTTTTGGCTTCAAGAACCCCAACGGTCCTTCTTAGGGCCACATCTAACCGTGTGCAGTAGTGTGGAGGCTGCTTTTTGCAGTGTTGCACTTTTTTTTTTTTGTATATCAGCCGTGCAGAGCATTGCGCCCTTCAAGTAATTATACATACTCCAGGGCCAGTAGTGGTGGTGAGGCAGGGACAGAAGACATATATTGTGAGGCAGGGACAGAAGACATATATTGTGAGGCAGGGACAGAAGACATATATTGTGAGGCAGGGACAGAAGACATATATTTATTGAATATAGGCAGTGGGCCTTTCCAAAAACATTTGGGAAAAAAAATCTATTTGGGCTGCCTGTGACTGTCCTCAGTGTACTGGGTCTGTGCTGGGTGTAGTTGTCCTCCTAATTCATACGCAGCCAGCTAAGTGTTACAGCAGGCTTGCGCAAAATTCTTTCCTGGCTCTGTGTTGGCTGTTACATCACATTCCAGTCCACAGTGCAACAGTCTGCAGTTATTTTACATACTCCAGGGCCAGTAGTGGTGACGCAGGGACAGAAGACATATACAGTGTATATAGGCAGTGGGCCTTTCCAAAAACATTTGTGGAAAAAAATCTATTTGGGCTGCCTGTGACTGTCCTCAGTGTACTGGGTCTGTGCTGGGTGTAGTTGTCCTCCTAATTCATACGCAGCCAGCTAAGTGTTACAGCAGGCTTGCGCAAAATTATTTCCTGGCTCTGTGTTGGCTGTTAAATCACCGCTGTATTCCAGTCCACAGTGCAACAGTCTGCAGTTATTTTACATACTCCAGGGCCAGTAGTGGTGACGCAGGGATAGAAGACATATACAGTGTATATAGGCAGTGGGCCTTTCCAAAAACATTTGGGGAAAAAAATCTATTTGAGCTGCCTGTGACTGTCCTCAGTGTACTGGGTCTGTGCTGGGTGTAGTTGTCCTCCTAATTCATACGCAGCCAGCTAAGTGTTACAGCAGGCTTGCGCAAAATTATTTCCTGGCTCTGTGTTGGCTGTTAAATCACCGCTGTATTCCAGTCCACAGTGCAACAGTCTGCAGTTATTTTAAATACTCCAGGGCCAGTAGTGGTGACGCAGGGACAGAAGACATATTTATTGAATATAGGCAGTGGGCCTTTGCAAATCATTTGGGGAAAAAAATCTATTTGGGCTGCCTGTGACCGTCCTCAGTGTTCTGGGTCTGTGCTGGGTGTAGTTGTCCTCCTAATTCATATGCAGCCAGCTAAGTGTTACAGCAGGCTTGCGCAAAATTATTTCCTGGCGTTCCGTAAGCGAAGTCAGCGTCCAACCACAGGCCAATAAGTGGCACATTTAATTACAGCGTTCTGTTTCTGCACTACTGGTAATACACCATGCTGAGGGGTAGGGGTAGACCTAGAGGACGTGGACGCGGGTGAGGACGCGGAGGCCCAAGTCAGGGTGTGGGCACAGGCCGAGCCAGTGCGGTGGCCAGGGGTAGAGGCAGGGCCAGACCGAATAATCCACCAACTGTTTCCCAAAGCGCCCCCTTGCGCCATGCCACCCTGCAGAGGTCAAGGTGCTCTACGGTGTGGCAGTTTTTCACAGAGACGCCTGACGACCGACGAACAGTGGTGTGCAAGCTTTGTCGCGCCAAGATCAGCTGGGGAGCCACCACCACCAGCATGCGCAGGCATATGATGGCCAAGCACCCCACAAGGTGGGACGAAGGCCGTTCACCGCCTCCGGTTTGCACCACTGCCTCTCCCCCTGTGCCCCAACCTGCCACTGAGATCCAATCCCCCTCTGAGGACACAGGCACTACCGTCTCCTGGCCTGCACCCACACCCTCACCTCCGCTGTCCTCGGCCCTATCCAGCAATGTCTCTCAGCGCAGCGTCCAGACGTCGCTAGCGCCACAGTTTGAGCGCAAGCGCAAGTACGCCGCCACGCACCCGCACGCTCAAGCGTTAAACGTGCACATTGCCAAATTGATCAGCCTGGAGATGCTGCCGTCTAGGCTTGTGGAAACGGAGGCTTTCAAAAGCATGATGGCGGCGGCCGCTCCGTGCTACTCGGTTCCCAGTTGCCACTACTTTTCCCGATGTGCTGTCCCAGCCCTGCACGACCACGTCTCCCGCAACATTGTACGCGCCCTCACCAACGCGGTTAGTGCCAAGGTCCACTTAACAACAGACACGTGGACAAGCACAGGCGGGCAGGGCCACTATATCTCCCTGACGGCACATTGGGTGAATTTAGTGGAGGCTGGGACCGAGTCAGAGCCTGGGACCGCTCACGTCCTACCCATCCCCAGAATTGCAGGCCCCAGCTCGGTGCTGGTATCTGCGGCGGTGTATGCTTCCTCCACTAAACCACCCTCCTCCTCCTCCTCCTACGCAACCTCTGTCTCACAATCAAGATGTGTCAGCAGCAGCAAGTCGCCAGCAGTCGGTGTCGCGCGGCACGGCAGCACAGCGGTGGGCAAGCGTCAGCAGGCCGTGCTGAAACTACTCAGCTTAGGAGAGAAGAGGCACACGGCCCACGAACTGCTGCAGGGTCTGACAGAGCAGACCGACCGCTGGCTTGCGCCGCTGAGCCTCCAACCGGGCATGGTCGTGTGTGACAACGGCCGTAACCTGGTGGAGGCTCTGCAGCTCGGCAGCCTCACGCACGTGCCATGCCTGGCCCATGTCTTTAATTTGGTGGTTCAGCGCTTTCTGAAAAGCTACCCACACTTGTCATACCTGCTCGGAAAGGTGCGCCGTGTCAGCGCACATTTCCGCAACTCCAAGACGGACGCTGCCACCCTGCGGACCCTGCAACATCGGTTTAATCTGTCAGTGCACCGATTGCTGTGCGACGTGCCCACACGGTGGAACTCTACGCTCCACATGTTGGCCAGGCTCTATGAGCAGCGTAGAGCTATTGTGGAATACCAACTCCAACATGGGCGGCGTAGTGGGAGTCAGCCTCCTCAATTCTTTACAGAAAAGTGGGCCTGGTTGGCAGCCATCTGCCAGGTCCTTGGAAACTTTGAGGAGTCTACCCAGATGGTGAGCGGGGATGCTGCAATCATTAGCGTCACCATTCCTCTGCTATGCCTCTTGAGAAGTTCCCTGCAAAGCATAAAGGCAGACGCTTTGCACTCGGAAACGGAGGCGTGGGAAGACAGTATGTCGCTGGATAGTCAGAGCACCCTCATGTCTATATCTCAGCGCATTGAGGAGGAGGAGGAGGAGGGGGAGGAGCATGAGGAGGAGGGGGAAGAGACAGCTTGGCCCACTGCTGAGGGTACACATGCTGCTTGCCTGTCATCCTTTCAGCGTGTATGGCCAGAGGAGGATCCTGAAAGTGATCTTCCTAGTGAGGACAGCCATGTGTTGCGTACAGGTACCCTGGCACACATGGCTGACTTCATGTTAGGATGCCTTTCTCGTGACCCTCGCGTTACACGCATTCTGGCCACTACGGATTACTGGGTGTACACACTGCTCGACTCACGGTATAAGGAGAACCTTTCCACTCTCATTCCCGAAGAGGAAAGGGGTTCCAGAATGATGCTATACCACAGGGCGCTGGTGGACAAACTGATGGTAAACTTCCCATCCGACAGCGCTAGTGGCAGAAGGCGCAGTTCCGAGGGCCAGGTAGCAGGGGAGGCGCAGAGATCAGGCAGCATGTACAGCGCAGGCAGGGGAACATTCTCCAAGGCCTTTGCCAGCTTTCTGGCTCCCCAGCAAGACTGTGTCACCGGTCCCCAGTCAAGGCTGAGTTTGCGGGAGCACTGTAAAAGGATGGTGAGGGAGTATGTAGCCGATCGCACGACCGTCCTCGGTGACGCCTCTGCCCCCTACAACTACTGGGTGTCGAAGCTGGACACGTGGCCTGAACTTGCGCTGTATGCCCTGGAGGTGCTTGCTTGTCCTGCGGCTAGCGTCTTGTCAGAGAGGGTGTTTAGTGCGGCTGGGGGAATCATCACAGATAAGCGTACCCGCCTGTCAACCGACAGTGCCAACAGGCTTACACTCATCAAGATGAACAAAGCCTGGATTTCCCCAGACTTCTCTTCTCCACCAGCGGACAGCAGCGATACCTAAACCATACGTAAGCTGCACCCGCGGATGGAAGCATCGTTCTCTATCACCATCAAAAACGGGGACATTTTTGCTTCATCAATCTGTGTATAACATTTCTTCTCCTCCTCCTGCTCCTCCTCCTGAAACCTCACATAATCATGCCGAACGGGCAATTTTTCTTAGGCCCACAAGGCTCAGTCATATAATTTTTGTAAACAATTTTTATACGTTTCAATGCTCATTAAAGCGTTGAAACTTTCACCTGAACCAATTTTTACTTTAACTGGGCTGCCTCCAGGCCTAGTTACCAATTAAGCTACATTAACCAAAGCGATTAATGGGTTTCACCTGCCCTCTTGGTTGGGCATGGGCAATTTTTCTGAGGTACATTAGTACTGTTGATACACCAATTTTTGGGGGCCCTCGCCTACAGTGTAATCCAATTAATTTTTAGCCCACCTGCATTACAGCTGACGTTACATCAGCTGTGTTGGGCACTGCAATGGGATATATTTATGTACCGCCGGTGGGTTCCAGGGAGCCACCCATGCCGTGGGTCCACACGGAGTTGTAACTGCATGTGTCCACTTCTAAAGAACCCCAGTCTGACTGGGGCATGCAGTGTGGGCCAAAGCCCACTTGCATTAAACATGACATTACCTCAGCTGTGATGGGCACTGCAATGGGATACATTAATGTACAGCCGGTGGGTTCCAGGGAGCCACCCATGCTGTGGGTGCACACGGAATTCCGATTGCGGAGTTGTACCTGCCTGTGACTATTTATAAAAAACCGCAGTCTGACTGGGGCATGCAGACACCTTGACAGAATAAATAGTGTGTGGCACATAGGTTCCCCATTGCTATGCCCACGTGTGCAGCTCCTGATGGCGGTGGCACAGGATTATATTTCTCATTGCTTCTGTACAGCATTGTGGGCTATCGCCCCGCCCCTTTTAAAGAGGGTCGCTGCCTAGCCGTGCCAACCCTCTGCAGTGTGTGCCTGCGGTTCCTCCTCATGGCAGACGCACTTATAAATAGACATGAGTGTGGCGTGGCATGAGTGCAGCTGAAGGCTGCGCAGGGACAATTTGGTGTGCGCTGCGGACACTGGGTCGTGCAGGGGGGGGGGTTGGGCAGCATGTAACCCAGGAGAAGTGGCAGCGGAGTGTCATGCAGGCAGTGATTGTGCTTTGTTGGAGGTAGTGTGGTGCTTAGCTAAGGTATGCATTGCTAATGAGGGCTTTTTAGAAGTAAAAGTTGTTGGGGGGGGGGGGGCCCACTCTTGCCGCTATTGTGGCTTAATAGTGGGACCTGGGAACTTGAGATGCAGCCCAACATGTAGCCCCTCGCGTGCCCTATCCGTTGCTGTGTGGTTCCCATCACTTTCTTGAATTGCCCAGATTTTCACAAATGGAAACCTTAGCAAGCATCGGCGATATACAAAAATACTCGGGTCGCCCATGGACTTCAATGGGGTTCGTTACTCGAAACGAACCCTCGAGCATCGCGATAATTTCGTCCCGAGTAACGAGCACCCGAGCATTTTGGTGCTCGCTCATCTCTAGTCACAACCATTGATCTGCACAGAGTGCATCACTTACCCTGTTGTGCACTGCGGCTCCCTTTTGCATCTATTTCTTGACCAGACTGGGTGCTACAACTGAGCGCCCCATATTTGGTATTTACTGCTCCAAAGCCAAGAACATCCCTACTCTGAGGACCATTCTCCTAAAATATCCCCTAACAGTGGCTCAAACACACGTCTACAGTGGCTTCCCTGGTAAGGGGGGTCTTTCAACAAGTAACATTGTCAGTCTATTGATTAGAACAAAGGAGTCGTAGTCTTTGTTCAAGCTCAATGGTTTCTTCTACTGGACATCGTTGGGGCTCAAATTAATTGCATTTTTTCAGAAGTAGCAACAGGAAGTGCAACCATATTAGTTGTTATCTATAATAATTGATGACCAACTATCATTTAGCGAGCATGTTCTAACAATAGCATAGTGACAACTTGTCACAAATACCTGAAAAATAACTGCAACAGAACATAGAACAGAAATATCTAAGCTTAAAAAAAGTATAATTTGTAAACTATAGCTATCACTCTAAGGGCTCCTTCACACTGGTGATTGTGACAAAATCGCAACATTACTGCCACTTGCGATTTTCTCAGGCGGAAGTCAATAGATCTTTCTAATGTTAAATACGCAGTGCATCGCGCGTAAATTGCAAGTTTGTGGTTTGCAATGCGATAAAAAGGAGGCTCCATAGGGAAACATGGGAAATAGAAAAAGCAAAATGTAGAAAGATAGGACATGCCGCAAGTTTTTTTTTCACTCCACATCGCATGAGTGAAAACATTGCAAATGGGAATGAAAGCATTAAAAAACATTGGTTTCATAATTCTGCATTTTCAGTTACTCTCACATGCGGGATTTTCTCACAAGCGTGAAGGAGCTTCAGGAGTGGTTTCACACAGGCGATAAAATCATGAGATGCAAGAGTGAGTAAAAAAAGCATATTTATGAAACCAATGTTTTCCAATGGTTTCCTTTACATTTGCGATGTCTTCACTCATGCGATGTTGAGAGAGAAAAAAATTGTGGCATGTCCTATCTCCAAACAGAGCAGGAAAGCAGAACCTCGCGTGCAAATGTGAAATACCCTAATATAAGCTTTACATATATTGTTATTTTTACATTCTGGGTGGAAATCCTATTTCAACTAACAAAAGTGCTGCAGAATGATTTTTTTTTTTTTAGATATAAAACCAATAAACTATGGCAGACCAATCTGTGTGGTATCACTTTACCATTTCTTGTTGTTTGCAGTAAGGCACAGCTAAAAATGTTGGCAAGGTGTCGGTCATGCAGCATTAGTAAACAAGATACTCTGCTCTTATTACACTCTATATTCTCCTTGTCTAATATGCAGGGAGGTCACCCCGAAAAGGGCAGCCATGGTCTGATGTATTTTCTCTTCAGGATAGCAGGTTCATCAGAGGACCCTTTTTTATAAGTAATTTTGGAGCCATTCCATCTGAGTATCATCATCTTATAGCATTAGCCTCCAAAAGACTACGCATGGAAAATTGTGTAGTTTTGGACAGCAGTGTAAAAATAAGACATAGCAGAGCTGAAGCGGGTAGAGAGGTGGATAACTTAAATGTGTTGTTTCCTGAAGACAACCCCAGTCTAGATGCCCTATTAGGCCATATGGACATTATAGAGGGGTCTACACCAACCTGTTTTGTGAGCCAGAAAGATGAGCCGCTCTGTAGGAAAAATATTGGAAAACTTTGTCTTGGCAAAATTTACGGTTTGTTGGGCTGCTTACTGAAAGGGGTTGTCTACACATTATAAAGATCTATTGAATATAAATTAACAAATTGATACATTTTCTATTTTTTGAAAGATCACAAAGGAAATCAGGGAGCGGATGATCAGCAGCACGGCTTATTCTGAAGTCCACCAGTACCGTGTGTCCCAGAAAGACTACAGACTCTTCAGAACTCTCTTAACGCTCATGATCTCTTTCTTTGTCATGTGGGCCCCCCTGTTTATAATCGTCCTTTTGCTTCTTTTTTATAACCTGATGAACAACTTTAACTTATCGCCAACTGTTTTCTTCTGGATTATAGGGTTTACATTCTGCAACTCAATAGTTAATCCAATTTTGTACAACATCAATTTGCTCAAGCAGAAATGGTGGAGGGTCATCTTTTGTGGAAACCTTGAGGACAGCGAGGACGACACAGGGACAACGACTAAACGGAATGAGAATAAAATGGTACATCAAATACCAAATAAAAATTGAGACATTTTATATAAGGACTCCAGCAAAAATGAATATTGTACTCTAGTCTTGTACACCCGTTATGTTTGTTCGGTTCAGAGGTGTAATGATTGTTGACTTTCTAGATTCTCAATATGCTATGTTATACAAGGACATATTGGGGAAAGGATATACCCCACAGAGATTATGGTGCTGGGTTGTATATGGAACCTTATATATATATTTTTTGAAGACAAATTAGTTTGTCATCCATAAACATATATTTCCTTCTTTCACTGAACTTTTTTTGCTATAGACACTTTTCCTCTGAGACATGATGCAACCATCTAGTGAGCCTTTCTTATAGATAGCATTCTGTTATATAGAGCAAAAACATCTTAATATTGGGTTTTCCTAAAAGCCCATTAATGTCAGTCGCTCTTCTTTCTATATTATAATGTTGCACGCCCTTCTTTTTGATCAGCTGATAGATATCTATTGATATACTCAACTCTTGCCATTTCACCTTGATCTTATATCAACAAGCTTTTTTCCATGACAAGAATTTGCCTTTGAGTGGTTTTATTTTAACTTTTGACACACCATTCATACCAAAGGGGTTGTCCAGAATTACATAGAGATGGTTGTGTACTTTGAAACACAGCATCGCACCTGTCCAGTGGTTGTGTTTCCTGTTGCTGCTCAGCTCTATTGAAGTGAATGTGACTAGCCTGCAATACCATATACTGTACAATAGGAGGATACGTGGGGCACTGATCTTTAAAGAAAGCAGCCATGTTTTTCTAATACTATAATGCCTTTAATAAGATCATCATTTCTAAGAAACCTGTAATCTTAAACCAACAATCAAGCAATATTAAAGGAATTATCCAAGTCTATATGTTACTGGGCATAGACAGACATAATTGCATCCTGGGAGAGGTACTTGTGTCGCCAGCAAGTACCGTGCACAAGTCCCACCACTTAGAATACTTGTCCCACCATGCACAATACTCATTATGCGTTGAATGGTTTACTCCGTAACTATCCCATCCAACATGCAGTTGCTTCTCTCCATATCTGATACCAGGCAGCACCATAACAAAGATTTAATGGCAAAATCTAGAGCATTTTTTTAACTTGATCCCAAAGAAATATAATATTTACTTATGGGAAAACCCCTTTAACTTGCTTTTTAGAAAATAATTAATTTTCTTTCCATTATTTTAACCCTTTCCAATCCATTTTGTATCCTGGTTGTCCTAGGGGGCTTACTCTTTTTCTGCCGTTATACAATGGCGCTATCTGCTGGCTAAAGCCAGTACTGCATGAGGTGACACATTGGATAGGCTCTGACAGCAGAGGGGCTGGCAATATACAGTAAGAGAACCCCGACGGATGTCTTCCAACATCGGAGCTGTACAGCCTTAACTCATAATGTCTTCAGACGTCAGACAGTGGATTGGAAAGGGTTAAAGGGACTCTTTCACATCCTATATGCACCATAAACTAGGTTATAGTGCTTATAGCACAGGTCCTGAGCAGTCCAGTGGTGTACTGTTTACACTTACTGGGCTCTCTGTTCCCACACTGTCAGCCTGGGAAGTAAATGCTTGGTTGGTCTATGAGTGTGACTCTTCACTTCATTGTTCTCCATGTTGCTGTTTCTGAGGGTGTGCTACAGAGAGCACAGAAAGCAGATTCCGACTGCTGAGACGCCCACTGATCTTGAAAACAGGGGTCCCAAAAGTCTATGCATGAATAAAGCGGTGGCCACACATGTGTGCTGCCTCTCCATTCATTTTGATGGGAGCACTGAAAATTGCAGAATATGCAATATGCAGCAACTGAAATGAATTGAACCATAGTTTGATTGCTCAACCGGTACTTCATTCATGAGACGACCTTTGGGACCCCTGTTCTCGAGATCGGTTGGGTTGCCATCAGTTGGATTGCCCCTGATCATAAAGTGACCCCGTATCCTGTAGATAGGGGATAACTTGGCACAAGGCTTTTTTTTTTTTTTTTACATTTGTTCTTATTTAAATTTTGAAATTTTGGAACAAAGAAAAAATGAAGCATATTATAAATGCATTACATCAGAACAATGTGTAAACTAGTAAGGCAAAAAGACTACAGGTGGTGTTCGAAATGATAAAATCTTTGAGATTTTTCCGTAAACCTCTTTACTGGAGGTGTCATGAGTAAAACAATTGGCCAGGCCAAGGCCAAAGTACTAAAGGAAGGAAAGGGGAAAAAGAAGATGGGAAATCTTCTCTCCTGGGAAGAAAGTGCAAAGCAGCGTAGAAGTACCTTGATTGACTTATTATAATGAGGCTAGGGGTTTATTGTTTTAAGAAGGGAAGACATAGTCTATTCTTGGGGTCCAAAACCTCAGAAATTCATCATGCCTATCAGCAGTTATTGATGTTAATTTTTCATTAATGAAATACTAGTTCATTTGACGTTTTACCTCAGAGAAGTCCAGGAATGTTTTCAGCCATGAATGGGCAATGGTTTTTTTGTTGTACCTAGGAAGAAAAAAGAGATTAATTTCCTCAAATCTGGAAAACAATATGTGTATTAAATAAGGCTTCCCATGGACTTCTACGTATGTTACAACTAGTTCGTAAATAGATCAGGGAATAAAATCTGATCCAGAGTCTCTTATCTTGGAGAAAAGACCACCAAATGTGAAGCATAACAAATAATAAGCACGAGCAGCACTCTTATATAGTCTCACAGTGAAGCAGGACTGGAAAAATGCACGCCACTAAGAGGAATCCGGATCCAGGATTCCAGCCAGACACAGGAGAAAGTAGTTTGTGGCAGCATAAAGTGATGCAAAAAAAAATCAAAACTTTATTTTACCTCCAGAGTAAAAGCTGCAACGTTTCGATCTCTATAGGAGATCTTTGTCAAGCATAATGAGACCCACATCACACCCTCCATATATAGCAGCAGAATAAAATGGAAAACAATCAACAGGTGTGTGCTTACAAACATACAGACATACCATTGGTGTAACCCTAATGTGTCCTCACTCTCCCTAATGCCTTGCAGTGTCTCCAAGGTGTAGTGCGCATATGCAAATACTCTAATGAATCGCGAGAGTTAAATGACGCGGCAACAAAGCCGCCGACATCATTCACCCACATAAATATTTGTTTGTATACATCTATCACCCATGAGCGTGGTTTATCAGCAGTGACAAGATGCCTTGAAAAATCTGAGTGGTCAGTGGGTTGCCAGCAGTTTGCCCTGTCGCTGCTGGAGTACATCCTTGTAAACAACTATTTTGTGTTTGCGGGGGTGTACTACCAGCAGCGACAGGGTACTGCGATGGGTTCAAACGTGGCACCCACCTACGCAAATATTTATATGCGTATGTGTGAGGAGGACCACATCTATACATCAGTTTTCTGGCAATATGTGTCCTGCTGGTAACGTTATATCGACGACATGTTTGTTTTATGGACAGGTTCGGAGGTTGAACTACTGAATTTTCACAGATTCCTTAATGACATTTATCCTGAACTAAAGTTCAGTATGACGTCATCTAAAGAGACAATTAACTTTCTGGATGTTAAGGTAATCCTTACAGGTTCTACTATCTCTACGGATTTATTTGTTAAGAATACTGATAAAAATTCTCTTCTGCACTTCAATAGCGGTCACCCTCGGAGAATGATTGAGTCACTCCCTTGGTCACAAATGCTTAGGGTTAGACGGGTCACCGATGATACATCAAATGATATACGCTTGGAGGAAATGAGTCAGAAATTCCTCCAGAGAGGTTACCCTACCAATCTGTTACATGAAGCCAGTGCTAAGGCTAGACAACTCACTAAAGAGGAGACGTTGGCGGTCAAGGTACGAACTCCAAAGGTCAATAGGATACCGTTTGTCTCAGTTTTTGGGCCCATGAGTGGTAGGATTAAAAACATTATCTACAAACATTGGCCATTGATTGGCAAATGTTGTGGAAATATTCCAGAATTTTCCGAGCCTCCACTCGTAGCGTATAAAAGAGGCCGTAACATTCGAGACAAATTGGTACGTCCCTTGGTGTCATCAAATAGTGAACCGATACAACAGGTATTGAGATCTACCCTGTTTCCCCGAAAATAAGACGCATCTTATATTAATTTTTGCTCCCAAATATGCGCTATGTCTTATTTTCAGGGGGTGTCTTATTTTTCAATGAAGAAGAATTCCCATTTATTGTTTAACAAAAAAAATGAACATTTATTACCGTATATACTGCACAGAACCGTAGTTGTCACCACAAACCAATATAGCTAGACAAACTGTGAAAACAAAGCAAAAATTACTCAATGACAGTCATGCCATCATCTTCTGGCACAGAAAATTTGCCTGACTCACATACAGGGCCACAAAAAATAAAAGCTGTAAAGTACCTGGCTCCCACACACTGTCTGGAGACTGTAATGCTCACCCCCTAAGGCTGGAAATACACTCTGTGAGAACCCAGCCTTAAGAATCACACATATGGTTGCCTGACTCACACACAGAGCCATAAAAAAATAAGGGCTGTAATTTAAGTAATGTACCTGTCTGCAGACAGAAGTTCCTCTTGTAAGCAGGGATGGTATTGCAGCTTCCGGCCACCAGGGGGAGCTCATCACAGAAGACGTGTACAGCAGCAACAGAACAACAGTATGGAGTTTTCCAGCCAGCAAGGGGAGCTCACAACAGCACACTCGTACAGCACAGGAGGAGGTAGGAGACAACAGGGATGGCAGCAGGGGACAGGCCTCTCGACTTGCCTGCACACTTTAGTATGCCTTATTATTGGGGTGTGCCTTATATTTGCGATTTCTGCAAATTTCTTAATGTGTCTTACTTTCGGGGGTGCCTTATTTTCGGGGAAACACGGTAGTAAAAAAGGAAATTTTCCCTGTTTATCGTGCTCATGTTGCAACAATATATTAAAAGGAGATCACTTCAGGCACCCTCTGATGGGTAAGAAGTATTATTTGAGGGACAGATTCACCTGTATGACCTCTTTTGCCATTTATTTGATCACCTGCCCGTGCGGATTGGGCTATGTAGGGGAAACCAGTATGGAGGTACGTACCCGTATGACAAACCATAAGAGCACAATCCGCACAGGCAAGGTAGATTTACCGATTCTGAAACACTTCAAGGAATACAGACATTCCATTAGCCAGTTTAAATTTTGTGTTATAGACTGGGTACCCCCATTATCGAGGGGCGTGATCGCTTGGCTATATTAAAACGCAAAGAGCTTAAGTGGATACATGAGTTGGATACACTTGCGCCACTTGGTTTGAACCTTGATTATCCTTTTATGCTGCATCTTTAAATCTTCTGGTATCTGTGTTTGTATTTTTTAAAAATGATCTGTTTTCTGACCCTGTTTTTAATTGCACCTTTTTTTTTTGTTTTTTAGGCCATTTGGGTTACCTGTACGTGTCCTCTTCTCACTATGACTGCATTCAAAAATGTCTAAAAAAAAAAATATATATATATATATACATCTACATTATATGGTTGTTAATAAAATTCCTTTTTTGGCCCTCTGTGTTAAAAGAATTTATTTCTGGAAGAAGTGCTGCACCCTATGATGTTCAAAGGGCTTATTGCCCTTGATTAGTGATAATGAGAGTGAGAATGTAGGTTCTTTATACTACCATGCACTTCAGCTGTTTACTGGTGTGTGCGGGTGTACATACTATTTTTCGTTTGCTCTACTCATTTTGACTATTGAGTAAAACTAACAGTTTCGTGATGTGTGCGAATATTCGCGCATGCGCGTTATACACAGCGATACTGATAGTGCTGCTTCCCCTGGTCGCTGCGATGGTCTCGCGATATGTGCGAATTTTCGCGCATGCGTAGCGATGTTGCATTTTCTTTTCTTAATTGCCGCAATGGTTCTCGGGATGCTTGCGAATTTTCGTACACACGGGATTGGGTGAATGACATCGGCGGCTTTGTTGCCACGTCATTTAACTCTCGCGATTCATTAGAGTATTTGCATATGCGCACTACACCTTGGAGACGCTGCAAGGCATTAGGGAGAGTGAGGACAGATTAGGGTTACACCAATGGTATGTCTGTATGTTTGTAAGCACACACCTGTTGATTGTTTTCTATTTTATTCTGCTGCTATATATGGAGGGTGTGATGTGGGTCTCATTATGCTTGACAAAGATCTCCTGTAGAGATCGAAACGTTGCAGCTTTTACTCTGGAGGTAAAATAAAGTTTTGATTTTTTTTGCATCACTTTATGCTGCCACAAACTACTTTTTCAAATGTGAAGCATAACACCTGGAGATGAACATCAGCGAAAACAGTTGGGGGAGTATCATGGTACTACATGGGCTATTCAAGTCAGAACTAAATACCAACGTAGTAAAACTTTAAATGATGTTTCTAACATTAGTACATTGCTGGCTGATTCCCAAATCTAAGACCAATCTTCAGAAAGAGTGTTAAACATGTCTGCCTCCCATCATGAAACATAAGTCTATTGCGCATGCTAGGAGGAGTGGACAATATGGGACTTCTATCTTTGCCTGAGTTACTGTTACAGCAGCTGTTGAGATCTGCTTTATGGCAAGTAAAAGGACATAACTAAACAAAGTGAAAAAATGTGACTTATTGACTTCTGTAGACATTCTGAATGCTGCATGAACAATACAGAAGTCACTGTGCAGGGAAGAGGAGCCGCGTAAATTATAATTGTCATAGTTGTTATCTACCTGCAGCTTTATAATACAGGTATTACTTATCTCTGTAATCCTGTGTGTGATGAGAATGAGCCAGTAAAACTTTAAAAGTCAGTGTCCTGGGTGCATTAAAATCATCTTTATTCCTCCATAGGCTTGAGAGACTGTGTTACGTCATTTACACTCACGAACTGGCGAAACTCCGTCAGGGTTCTGAAACAGCCGACATATCTTATGGACAGACATAGCACATTAACTGACAAATGCCCAGAACATGACCAAGAATACCCGCACGCATAAACAGATGTAAATAGATACGATGCAAGGTATTGGTTTGTATCTTGGCCAAGATACTTAAAGTCCGCGAGCCCACTTCATGGGTCCTCTTTGTCTCACAGGTCCCTACTCTAACGAGACAACTTCCACATGAAATCTACCTGCATGCATGGCGATCATCCCGACAAGGCTGGCCCCCATACTGGAACCTAGGGACCTACCAAGATCTAGAGGAAACGCAGCAGGACTGAACACAGCTCACATCAACACGCCAGAGATTTGCATACAATATAGTAACATAGTAACATAGTATGTAAGGCTGAATGAAGACATTGTCCATCTAGTCCAGCCTGTCTATCCTACTTTGTTGATCCAGAGGAAGGCAAAAAACCCCAAGGCCAGAAACCAATTAGCCCTTTCAGGGAAAAAATTCTTTCCCGACTTCCTAATGGCAATCAGACTGTTCCCTGGATCAACCCCTAATAGTTCCTACCTGCCTATATACCCGGATTAACAATTAACCTAAGATTTATATCCTGTAATATCCTTCTTCTCCAGAAAGACATCAAGTCCCCTTTTAAACGCCTCTGTGGATTTTGCCATCACCACTTCCTCCGGTAGAGAGTTCCATAGTCTCACTGCTCTTACAGTAAAGAATCCCCTTCTATGTTGGTGATGAAACCTACTTTCCTCTAATCGTAGCGGATGTCCTCTTGTTACCGTCGTGGTCCTGGGTGTAAACAGATCGCGGGAGAGATCCATGTGTTGTCCCCTCATGTACTTATACATGGCTATTTGGTCCCCTCTTAACCTTCTTTTTTCTAGAGTAAATAGACCCAATTTGGATAGCCTCTCTGGGTATTCCAGTCCCATCATTCCATGTATTAGTTTAGTTGCCCTTCTTTGAACCCCCTCTAGTACCGCAACATCCCTCCTGAGCACCGGTGTCCAGAATTGTACGCAGTATTCCATGTGAGGCCTGACAAGTGCCTTATATAATGGAAGGATGATGTTCTCGTCCTTCGCCCCTATACCTCTTTTAATGCACCCCAAGACTTTATTTGCCTTTGCAGCAGCTGACTGGCATTGGTTACTCCAGTTTAGTCTATTATCCACTAATACCCCCAGATCCTTTTCCATATGACTTTTCCCTAGTGGTACCCCAATAAGTGAATATTGGTGACATCCGTTTCTCCTGCCCATGTGCATAGTCTTACATTTTTCAACATTGAACTTCATTTGCCATTTTTCTGCCCAAGCCCCCAGTTTGTCCAGGTCCGTTTGCAGCCGCACATTGTCCTCCGTTGTATTAATTATGTTGTATAATTTTGTGTCATCTGCAAATATTGATATTTTGCTGTGCAGCCCCTCTACCAGGTCATTGATAAATATGTTGAACAGAGTGGGGCCCAAAACTGAACCCTGTGGCACCCCACTAGCGACTATGGTCCAATCAGAGTACGCACCATTTATTACCACCCTCTGCTTTCTATCATTGAGCCAATTTTCTACCCACTTACACACGTTTTCGCCCAGTCCGAGCTGCCTCATTTTGTATATTAGCCTATTATGTGGCACGGTGTCAAACGCTTTAGAGAAGTCCAGATATACGAGATCAATAGATTCTCCCTGGTCCAGCTTAGAGCTTACTTCATCGTAGAAACAAATCTGATCAGTTTCTGATCAGATTTGTCTGACAGGAGCGACCCTTCATGAATCCATGCTGGTGAGGAGTTATTCCCTTGTTTTCCTTGAGGTACTCATCGATGGCGTCTCTCAGAATCCCCTCGAAAATTTTTCCCGTTACTGAAGTGAGACTCACTGGCCTGTAGTTTCCAGGCTCACTTTTGCTCCCTTTTTTTGTAAATTGGAACCACGTTGGCAATGAGCCAATCCAATGGTACTATACCGGTCTTGATAGTGTCTAGAAATATTAGGTATAGCGGCCTAGCTATCTCGTCACTTAGTTCCCTTAGTATCCTTGGGTGTAATCCATCTGGGCCCGGCAATTTATCAATTTTAGTTTTCTTTAGACGCTTCCGCACCTCCTCCTGTGTTAGGTATGAGATGTTTTGTGAGGGGTTCATTTTATTCCCCTGTATCTCGTGTGGCATTTCCTTTTCTTTTGTGAATACACTTGAGAAGAAACTGTTTAGTAGATTTGCTTTCCCTTCGTCATCATCAATGATTTCTCCTGCATTGTTTTTTAACGGGCCATCGCTCTGCCTGCAAATCCTTTTGCTGTTAATGTAGTTGAAAAATAGCTTCGGGTTGTTTTTGCTCTCTTTGGCGATCAGTCTTTCTGCTTCCTCCTTGGCAGTTTTGATCGTATCTTTGCATATTTTGTTTTTTTCCCTGTACGATTTTAGCGCTTCTTCGCTGCTTTGTTGCTTTAGTAGTTTGAACGCTTTCTTTTTTTCGTTTATTGCCCCTCTTACCGTCTTGTCGAGCCACATTGGTTTCCTTTTAGTTGAGTTCCTTTTATTTATTTTTTTTAAACTCGTTTTATTGAAAACATTGTATTGTACAATAACTGAATAATAAAAAAAACTTTGATTACATCATTAGCTCGTTACATGCATGTCAAGTATTTTAGTACAGTCAATTGACATATTTATTTGTTACATTTTTCCCTGATGTTGTGTTTTCTTTGTGGTGCCGGTGAAGGGTGTGTTTCTTTTTTGGTTTTACAAATTGTTTCTAGGCGTTGTTATTCTCATCAAATTATGGAATTGGTCCCGTGTATGCACCGTACCCGTTGTCCCACACCATCTTTCCCACACTTTATTAAACTTTTCAGGGCATTTCCTGTTTTTGTATACGATTTTTTCGTATGGCAGAGCGGCGTTAATAATGTTCTGCCACTTTGTGAGTGTCGGAGGGCGTCTATCCATCCAGCGTAGGGCTATTGCTTTCCGGGCGTAGAATAGTACCCTTGTAAGAAATATCCTGTCATGGTACTGCCATTGTTCTTCGTCTAAGAGCCCCAACAGGCATACTGCGGGATCGTGTGGTACTGGTATTCCCAGTATTTGTGTTAGAAATTCTATGATCTCTCTCCAGTATGCCTGTATATCTACACAGTTCCATATTAGATGATTAAAGTTTGCATTAGGTATTCCACACCGGTGGCAGCAGTTGGTGGTTATCCGATTCATTTTATAGAGTCTAGTCGGGGTTAGATAGCACTGATGTAAGATATATAGTTGTGTTAGTTTGTTGTTTGCCGCCGGTGATACTGTGGTGTATATGGACATTGCCGTTTCCCAATCCTCACTAGTGAGGCTGGGAATAAGTTCTCTCCATCTCTGCATTACTGACATTGGTGTGTCGGGAATTTTAGCTTGCAGTAGATGGGTGTACAGCACTGAAATCAGGCCTTTAGGTCCTTGTGTTCGCAGTATGCCTATTAATGGATACTGGGAGAATGTTTGTCTAGGTCCTGGAAATTGTGCGGTCAGTGCGTGTCGGAGTTGCAGGTATCTAAAGAAACTCACCCTTGGAATCTGGTACAGTTCTTGCATTTGTTCAAAGGAAGCCAGCGTTTGGTCGCTGTATACATGTTCCAGTGTAGTGACTCCTGAGTTTATCCAGAATTGTTTGCCTGGCAGATTCATCAAGTGTGGTAGCGCCCTATTGTCCCACAGGGGAGTCTCCAGGGGAGTGTTCTCCTGTCTAGTTAATGATTTACTTGTCCGCCACACGTTCACTGCCAGTCGGTGGATCGGTAGCATTTGTTTGGTCACCCATCCTGGTTTTTCCAGAAGGATCCAAAGCGATGTTTCCTCGAGGAAGTACATGAGGTGGTGCTCGGAGTTAGGGAGAGGCGCGCCCGACAACCAATGGCGGAGATATCTAACCTGACCCGCCAAATAGTATAGTTTAAAATCTGGCAGCGCCATTCCCGCAGTCTCTTTAGGGCGCTGCAGGGTATCCAGACGTAATTTGGCTCTTGAGTTTCCCCATATAAATGATGTTATTAATGAGTTAGTTTTTTTGAAGAATTTTTGTGGTATAGATGTTTCTGTGTGCTCTAGGCTATATAGGTATTTGGGGAGAATGACCTTTTTTATGAGGTTTATCCTGCCTGCCACCGATAGTGGTAGGGTACTCCAGCTTTTCAACTTTTGCTGCAGAGTTGTCAGTAAGGGAGTGATATTTAACTCGAGGCTTTGGGTGTGTTCTCTGGTGATATGTATACCCAGATACTTAAATCTGGGGGTGATTTGTAATTTACAGAATACGTCTCCCGTCAACCATCCCTCTGGTCTTAGAGGCATAAAGGCGGACTTTTGCCAGTTGATACATAGGCCTGAGAAGACTCCAAACTTGTCTATTAGGGATATGGCCAGCGGCAGGGTGTTTCTAGGATCTGACATATATAATATTATGTCGTCTGCATACAAGCCTATTCTATCCTCTCTGGGCCCTATCTGGACGCCTTTGTATGAGTTATGTTGTCGAATTCTCAGGGCTAGAGGTTCTATTGCAATTGCAAATAGAAGGGGGGAAAGCGGGCACCCCTGTCGGGTCCCCCTGTGTAGTGGGAAAGAGGCAGAGGCCAGGCCGTTTACCGTTACCCTGGCGGTCGGCTCTTTATACAGGATAGAGATCCATTTTATAAATGTATCTCCAAACCCGAATTTACGTAGTACCTCTATCAAATACCCCCATTCAACGGAGTCGAACGCTTTAGCTGCATCCAATGAGGCCAAGGCCCAGTCGGATCTCCATCTCCACCCCACCTGTGTGATCACCTGTGTTCTTCTAATGTTGTCCGATGTCGATTTACCCGGGATAAAACCGGATTGGTCCGGGTGTATAATTTTCCCTATAATTTGGTTTAGTCGGATGGCTAGTATTTTAGTAAGGATTTTGTAGTCCGTATTTAATAGGGAAATAGGCCTGTACGAGCCACATTCCTCCGGGTTTTTGTCTGGCTTAAGAATAAGGACTATGTTGGCCTCCAACATCGACTCCGGGAGGTGGCTCTTGTCTAGGATGTATTCGTAAAGGGTAAGTAGGTGTGGGATTATTTCCTTTTTATAGTGCTGGTAGATTTCCACTGGTAACCCATCCACTCCCGGAGTTTTGTTCTTTGCCATCTCATTTATTGCTTCTTCAATCTCTTCCACTGTAATGGGAGAGTCAAGTAAGGACTTATGGTCCTCTTGTATTTCTGGGAATATTATGTCGTTTAAGTAGGTCTCTAGTTCTGCGGGTGTGTAGTTAACTCGTGATTGGTATAAGTCGTCGTAGAATTGTTGAAATCTACCCATAATTTCTTTCGGGTCTGTAAGCATTTCTTCCTCAATTGATTTAACTCTCAGTATGGTTGGGGGGGCAGTTTCCTGTCTCGCCATATAGGCAAGTAGTTTACTGGATTGATTTCCTTGTTCAAAAAAGGACTGTCGGGTAAAGAAGAGGTTCCTCTGAGCTTTCTCTTTCAGGTATAGTAAGTAGTCTCTTCCTATCTGAAGCCATTTATCTCTTTTAGTGTCTGTGGGGTCAGCTACAAATTCTCTTTCTAATTGTTGGCATTGTTCTGCTAACAGTTCACCCTCCCGTGCCGTGGCTTTTTTGACAAATGAGATTGAGGACCTTAAACAGCCTCTAAGGTATGCTTTAAATGCCTCCCATACTAAATTTATATCTACGTGTGCCTCGTGCGCTTCATAATATATTTGGATCTGGTCCGGTATGCGGTCATTAGGTCCAAATAACGAAAGCCAGAATGGATGTACTCGTGGTCTCTTGATTGTGATTGGGCCTGGGTTTTTAAGGGTCATGCGTATTGGTGAGTGGTCTGAGACACCCCGGGGTAAGAACTCTATTGTGTCTATTTTAGGGAATAGTGAAGGGGATCCGAATATATAGTCTATACGGCTGAGAGCGTGGTTGTGGGCTGCATGACAGGTGTATTCTTTTTGTTGCGGGTGAAATATTCGCCATAGATCTAGCCATCCCGTTACCGAGATAATAGAAGCCAGACGAGTCCTGCCCGCGTCTCCCTCCCTCCGAGCACCACCCCCAAATCTATCCATGGTGGGATCCATAACCATGTTCATGTCTCCCATGCAGACGACTGTTGCGTCTGGAGAGAATGATGCAAATTGTATGCCCTCTGCTAGGATGGTTGTTGTCGCCGGTGGCGGATTATAACAACACAAGAGGACATACGGGTCATTGTTGATTTTAGCCCTTACAAAAATGTATCTACCCTCTGTGTCTCTCCTAATCTGTTCCACTTCCCATCTAAGTGTTCTTCTTATTAGTAGAGACACCCCCCTGGAGTATGATGTGTGGCATGTATGAGCGGACCATTGTACCCATGGTTTCATCAGGACTTTTGTGGTTTCAGGCGTGAGGTGGGTCTCCTGCAGGCACAGGACATGTGGTCGCCAGGAGCGTATTGATGTGTTTATTGCTGTTTGCTTTCTGGCAGATCCCATGCCCCTGACGTTCCAGGATGCAAAGATTATCTCCGCCATGGGCTAAGAGATATTAATCTGATCCGGATACGCTTTCCCATGTCATTCTGCCTGTCAGGTGTCCCTCCCCGGCACTTAATTACATTTTTATCATATATCATGTAACAGTTTTTCAGCATATTTTCAATATCATCATGGAGCACTTGATGTATACAACTTATAAACATTTTGATAAACTACTATCAACTTTAACTCTCAATCAACTTGTAATTAAACAGGTTTTAAAGTTATCCACTCTGTCAAGATCGTATTCGTGGCAATCCTATATTAGGGGGTACCTACAAAGTATAGCTTATTTCAAGACTATACTTGTGGTATTGTTGTGTCGTTGGGTCAGTTGTGTGGACCGGCATTTGTTTGACCGTCACTTTCTGGGTGGGTCCCCTTAAGGATAAGGAGAATAAGGGGAGGGGGGGGCCCCTCAACATGTGGGTCCTAAATCACCCCGCGAGGCAGCGGCGAGGGGGGTCGGCAGAGGAAGGAGAAGGAGGGGACTAGAGAGTTCCGCCAGTGCCGCAAGAAAGGAGGGCTTGTCACTCTCTCCTGCGAGTCGCGGTCTACTTGTCTGCCACAGATAAGGAAAGTCTCAGTTCTGTGCTTTTTAGTTAGGGTGTTCTTGTGGCATGTTTAGGGAATAGTCTCTAGTGTGCAGTTAGGAGCTATAAGGGGAATGTTCATCTTTGTGTAGTGGTCTCGGCACCTAGAGAAGGGGAAAAACAAGTGGTTATGTATACATTACGGCCCTTCTGGTCGTCGTCTGGTGTTCAGCCAATTTCCTGCTTCGGCTGGTGTGGAGAAGAAGCGAGTGCGGTCCCCATCGACCACTCGCAATCGGGCCGGGTACACCATCGAGTACGGGAGCTGCAGTTCTCTTAATTGTTTCTTGACTCCGAAGAATGTTGCTCGCTGCTTTTGGAGATCCGCCGAGAAATCCGGAAAAATGGACACAGTGGCGTTGTCGTGTCGCAGAGGTCCTCCCTTTCTGGCGGCTTGTAGGATTATATCCCTATCACGAGAGTTGAGCAGCTTTGCTAGTAGGGGTCTGGGTGGGGCTCCTGGTATTGGTGGCTTCATGGGCACTCGATGCGCACGTTCAATAACAAAAACTTGCGATAGTCCAGCATTGGGGAAAAGCT
Source organism: Eleutherodactylus coqui (assembly GCF_035609145.1). Taxonomy (NCBI): domain Eukaryota; kingdom Metazoa; phylum Chordata; class Amphibia; order Anura; family Eleutherodactylidae; genus Eleutherodactylus; species Eleutherodactylus coqui. Next base: position 244,003,041 of record NC_089840.1, read on the forward strand.
CTCGGAGCCAACGTTCTATAAATTCCTCCGGTCTTTGCCCCTCAGCCCGTTCTGGTAGTCCCACTATGCGTAAATTATTTCTTCGTGACCGGTTTTCTAAATCGTCCGCTTTTTGTCTCCAATATTCAGCTTTTTGCGTAAGATCTCGTATTGCATCTGTCATTGGGGCGACAGTATCATCTATGGTAGAAATTCTGTTCTCTGTGCTGGCAACACGTTCTCTTAGGTTTTGGAGATCTTGCCTCAACAGGCTTACATCCATTTTAACTTCATCAATTTTGCTGGTAAGCGTGGCTGTAGAGGTTTGTATTGCGGTCAGAAGCTGCTCAGACAATTGTTGCAGTGTTTGCACTGTTCCCTCAGTTGGGTCTGGGTTGTTGTGCTTTGTCGTTGCGGCTCCCACCGCGGCGGGCGCTGCGGGGTCAGGGCCGGGCTCTTTTCGGGTGTCTCCTCTTGCGAAGGCTTTAAGTTTGTCTACGGATGAGCTTTGTCTCGTGGGGCCCATTTTGCAGCTGTTTGGTTTTCCGCTATAGAAGTTAAGTTCCTTATAGGGGTTCTGTATTTTGACTTCTGTGTGTGGTTTTCACGTCAGTTAGCTTTCTGCGCTGGGGTTTCCCTTATTCTTCTCCCCTAGTTCTCTGGACTGTGTGGTGTTCAATCCTCTTGTGGGTAGGGAGGAGGGGGGGAACCCTCTCTGTGACCCCTTTAACGTACCTTTTCAACGCTTTGTCCGCCAGCAGCACTTGTATGCTAGCGGTCACTTCGCCGCTGGTCTGGCGGTATCGTTCACCCCGCTGTGTGTGCCTCCGGTGTATCTCTGGCGGCTCTGCCCTCTCTCTTCTCCTCTCAGTGGTTCTGTGTTGGGTCCGGGGGCAGCTCTCAGTTCTGCTCTGGGGCCTGTATGTTTATGTTGCCACTCACAAGATGGCCGCCGCGGCCGCAATTTCGCGGGCTTTTCCCGCCGGCAGCGTTTTCTGTGCCAGTGCCTCGGCTGCACCACCTGGAGTTCGGCCTCCTCTCCTCTCTCTCCGTGCAGCTCTGCATTGCACCCGGTAGCAGCGCTCCTCAGCGTTCCGAGCCCTGCACCCTGGCCGATGCCCCTCACAAGATGGCCGCCGCGGCCGCGGTTTCGCGGGCTTTCCCTCCCGCCGGCAGTGCCCGTTATGTCCGCGCTGTGGATGTTCCTCCGGAGGGTTTATCCACCTCCTCTCCCCCCTCCGCTCAGCGCTGTGCCCGACCCGGAGTCCCCGCCGACAGCCTGTGCCTTCCGCTGTATGGCCGCAGCGGTCGCCTGTCTCCGCACCCACCACTGCCGGTATCTCTCCCGCGGCCGTCCGGGAGCGCTGTCAGGGGACTCGGTCCACTCCACCCCCCCTCCGCTGGTGTTTTTCTGGGTCAGGGGACCCTCAGGATGTCTGCAGGATAGCGATTTTGCCGGTAAGCGGAGGAGCTCTCCTCACATGCGACCGGACAGTTCGGCTGCTTGGCCACGCCCCCCGTTCCTTTTATTTTTAAAGGGAATGAACTGCTCACATGAGGCGATTAGGATCCTTTTGAACTTTTCCCATTTTTCCTCCGTACTGATATTTTTGAGGATGTTGTCCCAATTAATGTTACCGATAGTAGTTCTAAGCTCATCAAATTTTGATTTACTAAAGTTTAGTTTCTTTGTCGCTCCCTGATAAGGCTTCCTATAGATTGACAGCTGGAAGTTGATTATATTGTGGTCACTGTTCCCCAGGTGCCCCTCAACCTGTACCCCCTTTATTCGGTCCAGTTTGTTAGTTAGTACTAGGTCCAGAATGGCCCTCCCTCTAGTTGGTTCCTGCACAAGTTGGTTCAGGTAATTGTCTTTAATTACTCTCAAGAATTTGTCACCCCTGTGAGATTTGCAGGTTTCCTTCTCCCATGTTATATCTGGATAATTAAAGTCCCCCATGATAATTACTTCATTGCGGTTTGACACCTCTTCTATCTGCCTTAGTAGTAAGTTTTCAGTTTCTTCTGTTGCTTTTGGTGGTCTATAGAAGACCCCTATCAGGATTTTGTTATTTTTTCTTCCCTGTATTTCAACCCACAGAGATTCCACCTGTTCGTCTCCTACCTCTATATCCTCCCGTAGCCTCGGCTTCAAGTTCGATTTGACGTACAGACATACCCCTCCCCCTTTCTGGTTCCTTCGGTCTCTTCTGAAGAGATTGTACCCCTGCAAGTTCACCGCCCAATCGCACTTATCCTCAAGCCATGTTTCCGTTATTCCGACTATATCATAGTTTTCATCATTCATACTCGCTTCAAGCTCACCCACTTTACCAATCAGACTCCTTGCATTCGTGGTCATACAATTTATATCATTTTTTTTTTTTTTAATTTGTTTTGTTTCTATTCGTACTTATGTCTGATCTATCAATTCTAACTGTATTATCCCCACCCCCTGCTCGACCCCCATTCCCTTTGCTTGGACCCGAATCTATAGTTACACTGGCTACCCCACTATTTCTCATTTTACCCTCCCCCCCAGTCCCTAGTTTAAACACTCCTCCAGCCTTCTAGCCATCTTATCCCCCAGCACAGCTGCACCCTCCCCATTAAGATGCAGCCCGTCCCTACGGTAGAGCCTGTAGCCGACCGCAAAGTCAGCCCAGTTCTCCAGGAACCCAAATCCCTCCTTCTTACACCAACTCCGGAGCCACTTGTTTACCTCCCTAAGATCCTTCTGCCTTTCTAGTGTGGCTTTAGGTACAGGTAGTATTTCCGAGAAAACTACCCTGGAGGTCCGCGCCCTGAGCTTGGACCCTAGGTCCCTGAAATCATTTTTGAGGGCCCTCCATTGACCTCTAACTCATTCATTGGTGCCAACGTGCACCATGACCGCTGGATCCTCACCAGCCCCTCCCAGTAATCTGTCAATCCGATCCGCGATGTGTCGAACTCGAGCGCCAGGAAGACAACACACCGTTCGACGATCCCGGTCTTTATGGCAGATTGCCCTCTCTGTCCCCCTAATAATTGAGTCCCCCACCACTAGAACCTGTCTAGCCTGCCCTGCTCTCCCCGTCCCCGTCTCACTGGAGCAGTCATCCCCCTGGCATTCAGAGGGCATGTCATGCTGCAGCGGTGCTGGCTCTGTAATGGCATCACCATGCACCCTGAACAAAACAGTTCACACCACACGTGCGACACATGCATCGACACGTAGGAACATGGCACTGTTGACACTGAACACACTGAACAAACAGAGGAAAGCACAGCAGCCTCCAGCAGAGGAGCTGGTATATATGAGCAACAGACCGATGGTGATTGGCTGGCTGGAGAACTCTACACCCAGCCAGTTCAATCAACTCCCACCTGTGGGGCTGTGCTGGTGGAAACCCATGTAGTACAACAGATCCCAGCAGCACACCCTAACAGACTGACACAGTTGAAACATTGCATTGACTTTGAAAGTTTACCTGGACTATGCTTTACCTGTGGATTCCAGAATTGACTGGAATATTTTCTCACAAACCTTCACAACGAAGTGTTGCTTGCTGTTTTCTTTCTTTTTTTTTTCTTACTAGAGGGCGATGAGATCATGTTCTGCAGGGATCACTTCTTAGTAGTGAAGTGTCAGTCCTTGTGAGGCTTTGTGGTCAGTGTGAAAACTGCAAGATTTCAAGTACTATATACACTGAGTGAGTGTGGCTGTCTTCTAAAGTGTGCTGTTTTTAGGTGCTCTCCCTAAGGCCCCCTGCACACGACTGGGTTTGAATTGCAGAATCTGCGAACGTGTCCTGTGCAGACGATCCGCAGCATTCCGCACCAAATTAAACCAATGGAATATCCACATGTCCACTCACATGAGCGGACAGCAACTGCAATGTTCCGCTCATGGAAAAAAAATCGCAATCAAAGTCAATGGAAGCCGTCCGACCCACAGCCCTTCCGCAATTAGCATTGCGGAAAGGTTGCAGATTCCACGTCATGACGCTGGAAAAGCAAAAGTTTAAAAAAAAATCTGTACTGCGCATGTCCCACGGTGAGACATGCAGATCATCCGTAGTATAGTTGAATAAGCATAATGACAGATACGTGGGGACGCTGGCCAGGCACAGGGTCAGATTCTGCTGTAGGTTCCCGCATGCAAAATCCAACCCGTTCGTGTGCAGGCAGCCTAAGGAGAAACTATGCCCTTCCTGACCCACGTCTATAGGCTTCTCTCTAGAAAAGCTAGAAACCTGCTGCACACTGATGAGGGGCAATCACCCCTGTGCATGCTTATTCTGGCTTTGGCTCACAGTTCCTGGTCATTGTTACAAGGCTTGTTTACAAAATCTGACATTAACTTGCAGGAATGCTGCCTTCCAAAAGGTGATGCTGCAGAGGTATTGTTCCATCTTCCCATTTGCTTATGTTTTAAGTGTGTGACTTTGGATTTAGGGACCTTGAAAGAGTCACTTGTATTTATTTACTGCTTATCTATTTAAATTTTTTGCATATATTACTGGTATTTAATCCATGTGTACGATCCCCAATCAGAATGTGCTCCATGCTTGACAATGCTGTCCAGTGCATATCTTGTGCCATGTATGCAATCCTTGAACTACCATTTGAGAGTGCATACTTCTGTACAAGATGTGAGTGGGTTGCACATTTGCAAGCCCAGATCCTGGATCTAAATGCATTGCTTGCCACACTATGATCCATTCGCATCATGAAAAGGAGTTTGCTGCTCACTGAGAAAACACGCACTGGGGTAGATATGGGGTGGATGGTAGCATAGGAGGGCAGGATGAACAGGCAGCTAGCTGGGTGACAGTTAAAAGGAGAGGCAGAGGTAAGAGATCTAGGAAGGCTAGTTATGAACTGGCACATCCCAACAAGTTTGCAGATGAGGGGGGTGCCATTACAGGATTAGCCGTGCTGCAGCTTGGAATGTCCTCTGAGTACCAAGAAGATGTCTGTTCCAGTAAGAAGTGGAATAGGAGCGCAGGGCAGGATAGACAGGTCCTGTTAGTGAAAGACTCGATTATTAGGGAAACAGCCAGGGCAATCTGCCAAAAGACCAGGATTGTTGAACGCTTTGTTGTCTTCTTGGCGCTCGAGTTCGATACATCACGGATTGGGTTGACAGATTACTGGTAGAGGCTGGTAAGGATCCAGCAGTCACAGCACACATTAGCACCAATGATAAAGTTAGAGGTAAGTGGAAGGTCCTTAAAAACAATTTCAGGGAACTAGGATGTAAGCTTAGGGCAAGGACTTCCAAGGTAGTATTTTCAGCAGACAAGTGGCTCCAGAGTTGGTGTAGGAAGAAGGGGTTTAGGTTCCTGGAGAACTACGCAGACTTTGCTGTTGGCTACAGGCTCTACCATAGGGATGGGCTGCATCTCAATGGGGAGGGTGCAGGTATGCTGGGGAAGAAGATGCCTATAAGGTTGGAGGAGTGTTTGAACTAGGGACTGTGGAGAGTTATACCAGAGATAAGGAGGGGAAGACAGTGTAGACAGTGGCCTGGGACTAAATAATGAAAATGGAGGTGGAGCAGTGGGAGGGGTTAGTACAGTTATGGCCCATTTACACAGAATGATTATCGCTCAGAATTGTTCAAATTTTTGCACTCCCGAATTTGAACACTTCTCGATCAGTCGTTGCATGCATTTACATTGCTAAATTATTGTTCAGTCGTTCAGTTTCTGCATGCAGAAAAGTAAACGACAGGCCATTCAGTGTAAACAGCAGTGGTTCACTTCTGAATGACTGACTATTTAAAGTCAATGGAGGCGGGCAGGGGAAGAATGCTCCTCGGTCCGCTCCGCCTCCATGCTGGCAGCTCTGTAAGCGATGCCAGAGATACTTGCTCCTACGTAACAGCACAGGAGCAAGCATCACTGAGATGAGCTGCGGGACAGTGGGGGTGCAAGTTGAGGGTCACCTGGGAAATAGTGACCATAACGAAGGAACTTATCCCTGTAGGGTAAGGATCTGTAGCGTAAGTAGCTGCAAGACCTGCTCACATATACTGACTGCGGACAGGATACAGATCGCCAACACACAGCAGGACTATAAGATCCCAGGGACTTTCACATGTTCCACGTCCAATGTTGTGTATCTGATCTGCTGCAGTACATGTCCTGTTGGGGGGCTTTATATCGGGAGAAACAGCGCAAAAACTGAGAGCCAGGATGAGATCTCATCACCACTCAATTACAGAGGGAAAGACTGAACTACCTGTGGCAAAACATTTTTGTAGTTAGATGAGAGTTACCATACTGAAGGGCAACTTCAAATTGCGGCATCACAGAAGAATTTGGGAGTACACATTTATGGTCATGTTTGATACCCTCAAGAATGGATTGAACCTCAGCCTGGAATTCTTGCATAAGTGGAAAATATGAAAGGTCTAAAGAAGGTCAAGAGGGATGTCCTCCTCCGAATCATAATTTTTTTTTTGCTTTAAAACGTCATAAGAATTTACAACTTGACTTGTAATATTGTTACCATCCACTAGGTGGTGCTGCATCTACTTCCATGTTCAGGTTCAAGGAAAGATAAGACACATCATAAAACTGACCTGATCTCAATGGACTGATATACGATGTATGTCTTAGCTCTGTTTGTCTGTTGTTTTAGGTTTTGAGTGCAAAACAGTCTCAAATTTCTGTGTGTAAACATTTATTTAGATCAACAGGAATGTGTTCTTCTCCCCTCTTCATCTGTATGTTATAATTCTGTGCCATCCTAACTAGTTTCATTCAACAGCCTGACGAAGGGGGCGATATCCCCCAAAGCTTGCTTGCTGTAACATCATGCATTTTTGTTATTCCTTAACAGGTATCATATCTACAAGTTTACTTGGTCTCTCACTGAGAACAATCACACAACTGTGTATATATATGAGTGTGTGTATATGTATGTATGTATGTATGTATGTGTATATGTATATATATATATATATATATATTTCAAATAAGCTTAAAGGGGTTGTCCCGCGGCAGCAAGTGGGTCTATACACTTCTGTATGGCCATATTAATGCACTTTGTAATGTACATTGTGCATTAATTATGAGCCATACAGAAGTTATCAAAAGTTATTCACTTACCTGTTCCGTTGCTGGCGTCCTCGTCTCCATGGTTGCCGTCTAATTTTCGCCGTCTAATGGCCAAATTAGACGCGCTTGCGCAGTCCGGGTCTTCTTATCTTCTCAATGGGGCTCCGTGTAGCTCCGTGTAGCTCCGCCCCGTCACGTGCCGATTCCAGCCAATCAGGAGGCTGGAATCGGCAATGGACCGCACAGAAGCCCTGCGGTCCACCGAGGGAGAAGATGCCGGCGGCCATCTTCAGCCGGTAAGTAAGAAGTCACCGGAGCGCGGGGATTCAGGTAAGCGCTGTGCGGACTTTTCTTTAGGTCCCTGCATCGGGGTTGTCTCGCGCCGAACGGGGGGGGGGGGGGGGGGGTTGAAAAAAAAAAAAACACGTTTCGGCGCGGGACAACCCCTTTAAACCACCATCCACCCTTTTACCTGGGAGAAAAATATGTTTTAAAAATTTTACCATTGCTGCATCCACAAAAGTCGAGATTATTAAAATATAACATTAAGGGCTTGGTCAGACGAGCATGTGTTTTCACGCGCATAATGCACGCTTCTTAAATGCCGTGCAGCTAAAAAAGATAAAACATGTTCTATCTTTGGTACGTGCTTACAACAGGACATTTAAAAGGTGCTTCTGGCCAGAAGCACCTTTAAAATGTTCCGCTGTTAACTCCTATTAGTCCCAGCGCAGATGAGGAGATTCCCCAAGGGTTCTGTTAATCCCTACCGGGAGTCCCCTCATCCCTAAACACTGTGACAGCACTGTCACAGCACTGTCACAGTGTTCAGTGATGAGAAGACTCCCCGCGGGGATGAAAGAACCCCCTGCCACAGCTGTCACACCTGTAATCTTCTCCTATTGCTTTTAATGGGACAGGCGCTGCTGCCGCCCCATTGAAAGCAATGGGATGAAGGCAAACCCACAAGGATTTTTGGGGTAGGGCTTGAAATATAAGCCCTACCCCCCAAAAAAGCCCTAGCTGCATGAAAAAATAATTGAAAAAAAACACCTAAAAGCACTGTCCAGCTCCAGCGCTTTTTTCTCTCCCTGACACTGTTATTAATTTCTTCTGGCCAGGAATTGAAAAATCCCCGCCTCCTGGAAGCGCTGCCTCTGAATGGCTGAGTGCTTTGACCAATCATAGTCATTCAATTATTGAATGGCTGTGATTGGTGCCTGCACACAACAAGGCCTCATTCTTTTTCTGAAGTGTTAGGTATTTCTAAGTGGCTTACTAAAGCTCACTCACGTCAGTCGTCTCTAATATATATCGCCACCTAAAAGCGCTGTCCGGCTCCGGCGCTTGTTCTCTCCCCGACACTGTTATTCATTTCCTCTGTCCGGGAATTGAAAAATCCCCGCCTCCTGGAAGCACTGCCTCTGATTGGCTGAGTGCTTTGACCAATCATAGTCATTCAATTATTGAATGGCTGTGATTGGTGCCTGCACACAACAAGGCCTCATTGTTTTTCTGAAGTGTTAGGTATTTTTAAGTGGCTTACTAAAGCTCACTCGCGTCAGTCATCTCTAATATATATCGCCACCAGAGAAAGTAACCGCCACCTTTTTTTTTTTCTTCTTTCAGATTCAGAAGTGCACTTCTGATTTAGAAAATGGGAAGATCGACCAACAAAATGTACAACAGCATCTGAATAAAATACTGAAAGAGCTGAGGAAAACCAGGGAGCAGATCACAAAGCTGGAGCCAGGGGTAAGTAACAGCCTTATATAAGGAGACTGTTACCATGCAGCGGTTGCTGGTCCTCCCGGGGCGGCGGTGTGCAGGGTCCCGCGGTCAAGGCAAGTCCCCCCGGCTTGTTGTCCAGCTGTGGGTGGCGTGATGCTGGTGGCGCGTGGCGCCGTGCGCGCACGCACCTGTGAGTGCAGCTGCCGTGCAGGAGCTCCCTTTTATATTGTTCTGTTGGGAGATGGCTGTCTCCCTCTATCTGCCCCTGGGCGGAGGCTTTTGTTTAAAAGTCGGGCAGAGACTTGCAATCACTGCCAGTTATTGGTTTCCCTCAGTGTGCTAGCCAGTCTGTCTCTGTTGGTCTCCTGCCTCTGTCAGCTTGTCTGCTATACTTTGTATTTTCCGCCAAGCTTTTCCATCTGCCTCAGTTCTGCTTAGTATTGTTCGTGTTGGTTATTTACATCTGCCTTTTCTGTTGGTATTCTACCCTTTTCATCCAGGTATGCCAGCGTCCCTTTTTGGTCCCTAGTGAGAGTAGGGACCGCCGCCCAGTTGCCTGCCTGGGCTTAGCCACGAGTGGAGGCAAGCAGGCAGGGACAGCGGTTGTGGGTGAGATCTAGGGCACCTGGGCTGGCGAATCAACGGTAGTATACCGTAACATATTAATAACTGTCCCTTAAAATTGCTCTCCAATGGAGGCCATGAGTACCCTCATGAGTCAGTTGCAGGATTTAGTGGTCATGATCCAAGACCTGTCCGGTCGTATGGTGGCCCAGGAGCAGAGGGAGTTAGTGCATGTTTCTACCGCCCCTTCTATTCCTGAGCCCAAGTGTCCGCTGAGGTATTTTCAGGGGAGAGGAGCAAGTTTTTTGTATTTCAACAGGCCTGTAGATTGTATTTTTGGATGTGGCCCCGTTCCTCCGGCTCAGAATCCCAGAAAGTTGGATTGATTATGTCCTTACTTCAGGGTCCCCTCCAGACATGGGCCTACTCCTTGCCCGAGAGTTCGGCTTGCCTGCAGTCAGTTGATGTGTTTTTTCGGGAACTTGGAGGTATTTTTGATAAACCGGACTGTGCGGTATCTCATCTCATGTCTCTATGTCAGGGGCAGCAGTGGGTAGAGGACTATTGCTCTAAATTTAGACAGTATGCAGGTGATACCTCTTGGAACAATAGCGCTCTTAAAGATGTGTTCTTGTTGGGTCTTTCTGACGCTGTCAAGGATCTACTCATTTCTCATCCCACTCCTGTGACACTTAATGGTGCGATGGAATTGGCGGTCAAAGCTGACAGGAGGCTGAGATATAGAAAAGAGGAACGTCAGGCCCGTAAGGCTAGGGAATCTGGCAGACCTGCTCTCCCTTCTCCTATGTCAACTTCTGGTGCTGAGCCTATGGAAGTGGATCAGCTGAGTCCCGAGGAACAGCGACGGTTCCGGATGAATCATCGTCTCTGCCTCTATTGTGGGAAAGCTGGACATCATGTAGCGACCTATCCTCAGAAGCGTCTATAACATCAGTCTGAACTGGCAGAAAACTTCAGATCCTAGGCGATTTTTGGGAGGATCACCTAGGATCACAGGTACTCCCTAAGTTCTTGGTGCCTTGTCAGATTGTCTTCCGGAATTTCACTCGGTCTGGTCAAGCTTTTATTGATTCGGGTGCTGCCACCAATTTGATTAGTTTCAGTTTTGTCAGACCTCTGATGACTGAATTCTCGGCGTTAAAGATTCCCATATGCTTCACTAGTATTGATTCTACCCCTCTGTCTGCAGGGGTTGTACAATGGAGGACTCCCATGTTATTGGTGTTCTCAATTCTGAGAATCTGTCGTTCTTGGTTATGGAAAGGATGTCTGTTGATGTAGTGCTTGGTATGCCCTGGTTGGCACTGCACAATCCCCAATTTGATTGGTCCACTCGGGAATTGACACATTGGGGGTTGTCCTGTCATAGCCACTTAGCTACTATATCCATGTGTTCAGCAGATACCATACTTATTCCCGAGTATTTGTCCGATTTTCATGATGTATTTTCCAAGAAACAGTCTGAGGCTTTGCCTCCCCATAGGGAGTGGGACTGTGGTATTGATTTGATCCCCGACAGTTCCATCCCTAAGGGAGCCATTTTCAATTTGTCTGGGCGTGAGCACGAAACCCTTAAGTCCTATATCTCAGAGTCTCTGGCCAAATGACATATCAAGCCGTCCAGTTCCCCTGCCGGGGCAGGTTTCTTCTTTGTAGAGAAGAAGGATGGGACATTGAGGCCTTCTGTGGATTATCGGGCTTTGAATAAAATTACAGTGAAGAACCAGTGCTCCTTGCTCCTGATTCCTGAATTATTGAATCAGGTGGTAGGGGCCCACTGGTTTTCCAAATTGGACTTGAGGGGGGCTTACAATTTAATTTGCATCCAAAAGGGAGATGAGTGGAAGACTGCATTCAACACCTCGTTTGGACATTTTGAATGTCTAGTCATGCCCTTCGGACTTTGAAATGCCCCCGCTGTGTTCCAATTTATGAACGCGGTCTTCCACGACTTCCTGGGGGTATTTTTGGTCATATATCTCGATGACATTCTGGTGTACTCCCCAGACTGGGACTCACATATGCAGCACCTGAGGCTGGTTCTGACCCGTTTGTGTGAGTACCAACTTTTTGTCAAGTTGGAGAAATGCATTTTTGGTACTAAACAAGTGTCTTTCCTTGGTTATATGATTTCACCCATGGAGATTGAAATATTCTGATTAAAGTGGCAGCAATCTCCCAGTGGGTCAGAGCAGATAACCTGGAAGCTCTCCAGCGGTTTTTAGGTTTCGGAAATTTCTACCGTAGATTCATTAAGAATTATTCCGTTATTGCTCGACCCCTGACCGACCTTACCAAGAAGGGTGCTGACTTGGTAAGATGATCGCCTGAGGCCCTAGAGGCTTTTAGTCATTTCAAAATGGCGTTTACTACTGCCCCAGTGCTAGTACAGCCTGACGTGCGGCGACCGTTCTTCATTGAGGTCGATGCATCTGAGGTGGGGGGGGGGGCTGTATTGTCTCAGGAAGTCAGTGGGAGACCTGGGTATAGTCCATATGTGTTCTTCTCACGGAAGTTCAGTTCGGCGAAACGTAACTACGACGTGGGTAATCGTGAGTTATTGGAGATTAAGTGGTCTCTAGAAGAGTGGCATCACCATCTTGAGGGGGTAAGGTATTCCATTACCGTGTATACTGATCATAAAAACTTGGTATATTTCGCCAATGCTAAGAGACTTACGGCTCGTCAGGCCAGGTGGGCGTTGTTTTTTGCCAGGTTTAACCTCGTCATTACATTTATTCCAGGGGAGAAGAACGTGAAGGCAGACGCCCTCTCACGTAGTTTCGGTTCGCCGGAAAGTGAGACAGTGGCTCCCAAGAATATCTTGGCACCTGGGGTGGTGGTGGCAGCTGTAGAATCTGATCTCATTCCTCATCTACAAAATTGTCAGCAGGACGCTCCCTTGGGGGTGCCGGAGGGCAGATGGTTTGTGCCAGAGACCTTGCGTCTCAGAGTCATTGAAGAGTCTCACTCATCTGTTCTCGCAGGCCATTCGGGGGCTCAGGGGACTCTGGATCTTTGTACTAGAAACTACTGGTGGCCAGGCATGTCTCGGGAGATCTGCGACTTTGTTAAGGGATGCTCCATTTGTGCACGCGGTAAAAGTCATCGTCGGCGTCCGGAGGGGCCTTTTTGTCCATGGTCGCATTTATCAGTGGATTTTATCACCGATCTACCTGAGTTTCAGAAGTTCACCACTATCCTAGTTGTTATAGACATTTTGTGACGTTAAAGAAGCTAACTTCTGCGATAGAATTTTCCAAGATTTTTGTAAAAGAAATCATTCGTGTACATGGGGTTCCCGAGAACATTGTATCTGATCGTGGTGTTCAGTTTGTTGAGTAATTTTGGCAGGCCTTCTGTAAAAACCTTGGATCGTCGCTTTCCTTCTCGTCAGCATTCCACCCGCAAACTAATGGTCAGACTGAGCGGAAGAACCAGGATTTAGTACAATATTTACGGTTGTTTGCTAGCGAGAAGGCTCATCAGTGGGCAGAATTCCTGCCGTTGGCAGAGTTTGCGCTGAACAACCGTACTTGTTCTTCCACTGGGGTATCTCCATTCAGTTGCGTATATGGTCAGCATCCTGGCTTTCTTATAACTATTTCTACTCCGTCTGCCTCTCCTGCAGATGATGTCACCACAGATGTGCTGCAGAGGGTATGGAAAGAAGTACAGAAGAACCTGAAAGCAACGGGGGCTTGGAAAGAGTCTGTCAGTATCTGAACCTTACAGGATGGGACAGAAGGTATATTTGTCTTCTAGAAATCTCAAATTGAAGGTTCCATCTTTGAAACTGGCGCCGCGTTACGTGGGTCCCTTTGTCATCACATGGGTAGTAAATCTGCTTGCTTATGAACTTGATTTGCCAGCTACATGAAGGGTTCATAGGGTCTTTCATAAGTCATTATTGAAACCTTTGGTCCCTTCGGTGTGTGACCAAAACATTTGTGTGACCTACCGTCGTGCAATTATGGTAGAATTCATTCCACTGTAGTCTATAATGGCAAAGTTGCATGCAACCAAAAATTTAAAGGGGTTGTCCCGCGAAAGCAAGTGGGGTTCAGCACTTCTGTATGGCCATATTAATGCACTTTGTAATGTACATCATGCATTAAATATGAGCCATACAGAAGTTATTCACTTACCTGTTCCGTTGCTAGCGTCCTCGTCTCCATGGTGCCGTCTAATTTCAGCGTCTAATCGCCCGATTAGACGCGCTTGCGCAGTCCGGTCTTCTCCCTTCTGAATGGGGCCGCTCGTGCCGGAGAGCTGCTCCTCGTAACTCCGCCCCGACACGTGTGCCGATTCCAGCCAATCAGGAGGCTGGAATCGGCAATGGAACGCACAGAGCCCACGGTGCACCATGGGAGAAGACCTGCGGTCCACCGTGGGTGAAGATCCCGGCGGCCATCTTCGCAAGGTAAGTAAGAAGTCACCGGAGCGCGGGGATTCGGGTAATTACTATCCGTTTTTTTTTTTTTAAACCCCTGCATCGGGTTTGTCTCGCGCCGAACGGGGGGGCTATTGAAAAAAAAAAAAACCCGTTTCGGCGCGGGACAACCCCTTTAAGTTTTGGAGTTTTAGCGACTGTCGTGTTGCACCACATGACCTCCCATGAACAATCATTATATGCAAAGTCGCTGTGCTTCTTTACAATCCTCATGTGCAACCACAGTTGCTGCGTAGCCCTAGTCTAACTTGTAAATTGGTTCTGTAAATCGTTGCTCTTCCAAGGCTTAAGAGTCCAGTGGTCAGTCCCCCTGCATTCACTGACAGCTATCAGTGTGACAGACAGCATATTTATTTTATGTGACAGATTCCAGTTGGGAATGCTGATATAGGTATAGGTGGTGATTTGATACATCCATTGAGTGTAGCCATATTGTTATATTTGACATATGTAAGGCAAGCTTTTCCTAGCTTATCCGCCGAATGCACCAATCTAATGCAATGTGCAAAGAGCCTTATGGTTGTACAATCATTTTGCAGATGAGTTCATATCTGTGCAAATGTAAATGAATTAAACAACATGTTTTCTATGTAGTGTTGAGATATATGATCTCTAACCAACAGAAATGTGATGTCTATTTTGTGGACTCGTCCTACAACTTTGCTTCTGACTTCAATGGCAAGCTAAACATGCAAGAGGAGCAGCTTAATCTCCTAGGGCTAATGCTTCCACGAACAGATTTCTAAGTAGTTCCCGTGGCATAAATCCACAGCGGAATTCAGCAGCTATTAAGTTCTATTGAAACTAAAAGCTTTTCTGCCAGCCAATGCCGACATGCATTATTTTACCACGGATTTACGCAAACGGTAGAAAAAAGCGCGGCATGCTCTATTTTCTATGGATTTACGCCGCAGGAGGTCTCCATCAATATAGCCTTGATGGAGACCACGGAAAAATATGCGATATTCAGCGATCAGCAGCGGTTTGTTTACAATCGCGATACTTCTGCGGCATAAAACCACGGACATATCGTGCTCCATCCGTGGGCATGAGCCCTAAGATGAGATCTGTGCACCAGCTGAGGTCCTACTGGTACAGCTGACGGGCAACGTATGGAAATGAGGGTTTGTCGCTTCTACACTCCACCCATTTCTTTCCTATGTGTGCTAAACCCACAGTCCATAAAGTCTTACTGTAAGTCATTGGTTTTCACGTATTGTACTACTGAGTTCATCCCTCCCAGGTTGGTCATTGACATCATACATTGTCATGTCTAAATGTTGGTGGGGATTAAATTATTACATGAACGGTCGACACTGGTGACCCGCCCTGGCAGCACTGGGGTTAACTGAACTGACATAAATGGGGTCTGGACGGCATTTTGCACTTAACCATTTATAAAGCATATCCATCTATAATCGCAGAACTAATTTCTTCTCGCCTGCATGGATTTTGTTTTGCTGCCCAGAGAAACAGTCTTCAAGAAAACTGGTATGTAACAAGATGAACTGTTTGCTTAACTTATAGCATCGCACTTTTATTTTCTTTGATAAGTATTCTTGAGTTGGCCTGCTTTTATATTGTTTGCATTATATTATTAACCTGTTGCCAGTATTACCTGGTTACTGAACTTGAGATTAATATTATGAGAAGTGGAATATAATAAAGCTTGTATGAAAATAATGTATCTGCGTGGTGTTTGATATGATGAACAGACTGCCTCTTAGTTTCTATTTGTGTTTTTTTTATCTCAGCCGTCTCCTTTTAAAGCGATTCTGTCATCAGATTCATGCTGCCCAAACCACAGACAGCATGAACCCAGGACTGGGATGCCTGCTGTCCCCATGAGTGTTCTATTCTGATATACTGCAGCATTTCAGAATAAATACACTTTGCAGTTAGACTCAGAGCTAAGCTCCGAGTTACGGGGGCGGGCCGCAGTGGCTTCTCCCTGCCTCCTGCAAGAAGACTGACTGCTCTCTCCCTGCTTGTGTTTAGCGAGAGAGGGCTGTCCCTCTGCATTCAGTGGGTGAGGAGAGGCTGTCGAGGCCCATCCCTGTGACTTGGAGCTCAGTTCTGAGTCAAACCCTAAAGAACCCTTGTCAACAAGGCTCATCCCCTATAGTCCGGCACTGATTTTACAGTGTCAGACTGTGTAGGTTACACCTAATTGGAAATGAAAGTTGTCAATGTATTCATTTTCAGACAGAATAACAGAATGGCACTATGCAAAGTTCTAGGAAAAGTTGATCCTTAGTAATTTTAAAAGACAGTTGGTTGTTGAATTATTTTTGACAGGTTATCTTTTTAAAATTAGAAAAATTGACAAACAGCACTTCATAGTGCAGAGGGATCCAAAAAGAATAGCGTATAAGGAATATTAGCAGTGTCACAGCACATATATGAGCCTGTCACATAAACACAGTGGCAGGCAGTCTAGGACAGAATAAATAAAACCACTGTAGATACAGGAACCAGGAGGAAATATAAAACAGGACCATGGCACACTTCAAGAAGAGAGGACTAAGCCTAGCTGATATAGTGGAAGAAACTTATTCAGCAACACGCTTCGATGCCAGAATAGCACCTTCCTCGGGACAGTTTTTAAACCTGACTGTTACCATGCAGGGCGGCGCTGGGTCCCGCGGGTCTTTAAGTGAGGCTATGGAGCTAGCGGTGAAGGCAGATAGGAGGCTCAGGTCTAGGAAGCAGGACAGGCAGGCCCGTAGAGTCAGGGAGGTCGGTTGCCCTGGTCCCTCTTCCTCCTTACTAGTCTGTTCCCTAGCTGATGGAGGTGGATCCGCTGGACCCCAAAGAGCGACGCCGGATCCGTTTGTTGCATCATCTCTGCCTCTACTGCGGGAAAGCTGGACATCGGGTGATAACCTGCCCCTGGAGGTCTCAACGCTCGCAGCCGGAACCGGCGGAAAACTCCGAGTCCTAGGCGATTGTAGGGAGGATCGCCTAGGACTTCAGGTACTTCCTAAACTTTTGGTACCGTGTCAGGTCAGATTCCAGGATTTTTCCCGATCAGGGCGGGCGTTTATTGATTCCGGAGCAGCCGCTAAATTGATAAGTCTGTGTTTTGTCCGTTCCCTGATGGCGGAATTTGTGGCGCTGAAGACGCCAATTCACTTTACCAGCATTGATGCTACCCCTCTCTCTACAGGCCTGGTGCGATGGAGGACCCCAGGATTGCCGTTCACGGTGGGGATTCTCCACTCAGAAGAACTGTCTTTCCTGGTTATGGAAAAAATGTCGGTTGATGTGGTGCTTGGTATGCCCTGGTTGGCACTGCACAATCCCCAATTTGATTGGTCCACCCGGGAGTTGACTCATTGGGGATCATCCTGTCATAGTCACCTGTCTACTATAGCCATGTGCTCCACAGATACTGTGCTCATTCCGAAGTATTTGTCAGACTTTCAGGATGTGTTCTCCAAAAAACTGTCTGAGGCTCTGCCTCCGCAGAGGGAGTGGGATTGTGGTATTGACCTGATTCCAGACAGTCCCATCCCTAAGGGAGCCATTTTTAATTTGTCAGGCCGCGAGCACGAGGCCCTCAAGTCCTATATCTCGGAGGCTCTAGCCAACCGACATATCCAGCCGTCCAGGTCACCTGCCGGGGCAGGTCTGTTCTTTGTAGAGAAGAAGGACGGGACACTAAGGCCTTGTGTGGATTATCGGGCCTTGAATAAAATCACAGTGAAGAACCAGTGCTCCTTGCCTCTGATTCCTGACTTGTTGAATCAGGTGGTAGGGGCCCACTGGTTCTCCAAACTGGACTTGCGGGGGGCTTACAACCCAATTCGCATTAGAGAGGGAGATGAATGGAAGACGGCGTTCAACACCCCGTTAGGACATTTTGAATGTCTGGTCATGCCTTTCGCTGTGTTTCAGGGTTTTATGAACGTGGTCTTTCACGACTTCCTGGGGGTATTTCTGGTCATCTATCTTGACGACATTCTGGTGTACTCGCCTGACTGGGATTCACATGTGCGGCACCTGAGGTTGGTCCTGACCCGTTTGCGCGAGTATCAACTTTTTGTCAAGTTAGAAAAATGCACATTTGGTTCTAAACAAGTGTCTTTCCTTGGTTATGTAATCTCACCCACGGAGATTCAGATGGAGTCTGATAAAGTAGCAGCAATCTCCCAATGGGTCAGACCAGACAACCTCAAGGCTCTCCAGCGGTTCTTAGGTTTTGCAAATTTTTACCGCAAATTCATTGGGAATTACTCGGTTATTGCTCAACCCCTGACCGACCTGACTAAGAAGGGGGCCGACTTGGTAAAGTGGTCGCCTGCAGCCCTTGAGGCCTTTAGCCATCTAAAAAGGGCATTTACGACTGCCCCGGTGCTAATACGGACGACTACCCTTTTTCATTGAGGTAGATGCGTCTGAAGTGGGGACAGGAGCAGTATTGTCGCAGGAAGTCAGTGGAGGTCTGGGTATAGCCCATGTGCGTTCTTTTCGCGGAAGTTTAATTCAGCAGAGCGCAACTACGACGTGGGTAACCGTGAATTATTGGCTATCAAATGGGCTCTGGAAGAGTGGCGACACCATCTTGAGGGTGCTAGACACCCAATTACCGTATATACAGATCACAAGAATCTGGTATATCTTGCCAATGCTAAAAGACTCACAGCTCATCAAGCCAGGTGGGCGTTGTTCTTCGCCAGGTTTAATTTCGTCGTGACATATATCCCAGGAGAGAAGAACGTGAAGGCGGACGCCCTGTCATGGAGTTTCGGGGTGCCGGATAGTGAGACCATGACTCACGAGAATATCTTAGCCCCTGGCGTGGTAGTGGCAGCTGTAGAGTCTAACTTCGTCCCTCAACTACAGGATGCTCAGCAGGACGCTCCTTCGGGGGTGCCGGAGGGCAGATGGTTTGTGCCAGAGACCCTACATCCTAGAATCATGGATGAATCTCACTCGTCGGTTCTTGCAGGGCATCCAGGGTTCCAGGGGACCCTAGAGCTTTGTTCCAGATACTTCTGCTGGCCAGGCATGTCTCAGCCGATGCTCGGTCTGTGCTCGCAATAAGAGTCGTCGGCGTCCTCCGGAGGGTCCCCTGAGACCGCTACCGGTTTCTTCCAGTCCATGGTCGCACTTATCGGTAGATTTCATCACTGATCTTTCAGAATCCCAGAAGTGCACCACTATCTTAGTGGTGGTCGACCGGTTCTCAAAGATGGCACATTTTGTGGCGTTAAAAAAGCTACCCTCGGCAAAAGAATTCGGCACGATTTTTGTAAAAGAAATAATTCGCCTACATGGGGTTCCCCAAAATATTGTATCTGATCGCGGGGTTCAGTTTGTGTCGCAGTTTTGGCGTGCCTTCTGCAGAAACCTGGGAACGTCGCTTTCCTTCTCTTCAGCGTTCCACCCGCAGACTAATGGTCAGACTGAGTGGAAGAACCAAGATTTAGTGCAATATTTACGGTTGTTTGCTAGTGAAAAGGCTCATCAGTGGGCAGAGTTCCTGCCGTTGGCAGAGTTTGCACTAAACAACCACCCTTGTTCTTCCACTGGGGTATCTCCATTTTTTTGTGTATACGGTCAGCATCCTCGCTTCCTTACAGCAATCCCTACTCCGTCGGTCTGTCCTGCAGCTGATGCCGCCACAGATACGCTTCGGGGACTATGGAAAGAGGTACAGAGAAACTTGGAAGCAGCGGGGACCCGTATGCAGTTGCGTAGTTAGAAGAGTCTGTCTGTATCTGAACCTTACTGGGTGGGACAGAAGGTATACCTGTCTTCTAAAAATCTCAAATTACGGGTCCCATCCCTGAAGCTGGCACCACGTTACGTGGGGCCGTTTGCCATCACACGTGTGGTAAACCCGCTCGCCTACGAACTGGGTTTGCCAGCCACATGGAGGGTTCACAGGGTGTTCCATAAGTCGTTATTGAAACCTTTTGTCCCTTCGGTGATGCCCACCTCCGGTCCCCCTCCGCCCACCCTGGTCCGGGATGAAGTTGAATACGAGGTCCAGGAGAGCCTGGATTCTCGTCTGTGTCAAGGAACCCTACAATATTTGGTGGCCTGGAAGGGTTTTCGACCAGAAGATCATTCCTGGGTGGCCGCACGTGATGTTCACGCTCCCGTGTTGGTACGGCGTTTCCACCGTCGTTTTCCGGATAAGCCTGGTCGAGTTTCCGGGGGCCCGGAGGTCCCCCGTCAGAGGGGGGGTAATGTTACCATGCAGGGCGGCGCTGGGTCCCGTGGCCAGCTCGCGCCGCTCCGGTGTCGGCTTTGGCGTCCTGGAGCTCTGCAGTCGGGGCTCTCCCGGCGGCGTGGGGCAGCCAGCGTGCAGCGGCGTGGGCGTGTCCGCCCATAGGGTGCCGCCCGCTCTCCTCCACCTTTCTTATGCAACAGCGGGAGAGTCGGCTCCTCCCACTCTCCGCCCCTGGCTTGCAGTTAAAAGGCTGGCAGTGACCTGCCAGTTCTGTTAGCCACTAGTTAGTCTGTCTGCAGCTAGTCTCAGCAGCTCCTAGTTTGCTAGTCAGCTTCCTCCAGCCTGTCTTAGCTCAGTCTTTGTTTGTTGGTCTTTTCCATCTGCCTCTTCTGTCGGCACTCTATCCCCCGTCAGTTAGTTTCATCTAGGTAGTCGCCAGGTCCCTAGCCAGAGCAGGGACCGCCGCCCAGTTGTCCGCCTGGGGTTAGCCAGGGCCGAGGCAAGTAGGCAGGGACAGTGGGGTGCGGGAAGTTCAGGGCACCCCACCTGGCGCTCGGGGGTCAGAGTGCCGTAACACTGACCATATACAATCGGATTTTACTAGTGGTTGTCGGGAACTTCAGTATTGATGACTTAAACTATCCTGAGGATATCATTGTGTGGTCCATCACTTGGGATTACTAGCAATCAGCTGATATCGGACCACCAATGTACTATTCATGCTTATTGAGGGAGATATTGACTTTTTGGTGAATCAGAAATGTTCAATTCCAAATTGCAAATGCATGCGTTGCCTCATTTATTCTTCAGTTCAGTTAATAATTCAGTTTATCAAACTACTAATGACCACTTGTCAGTTAGTGTGTGAGTGCTTCTCATGCTCCACTCCTGGTGACGTCATCGCTCTGCCCCCTGGTGACGTCATCAGCTGTAGAGCTGTGTGTGTGATGTGTGGGAAACATAATGCATGCAGCAGAGCTCTGTGTGTGTGAATCAGGATGTAGCAGAGCGGTGTGTTTGATGTGGGGTCAGGATGGATGTAGTAGAGCTCTGTGTGTGTGATGTGCGAGGATCATAATGGATGTAGCAGAGCTGTGTGTGTAATGTGTGTGAATCAGGATGGATGTAGTAGAGCAGTGTACTGTGTGGGGTCAGGATGGATGTAGTAGAGCTGTGTGTGTGATGTGTGGGGATCATAATGGATGTACCCTGTAGTACAGCTGTGTGGCACATTGCACCACCAGAAACACTGGTACTATAATTTCCTAATAATTACTAGTTATTTTGATACAGGGGAGTCTACTGAAGCAGGGTTGTCCGGTAGCCAGACAACCCTTTTATTCTGGATTAATTCTATATAGAAATCGTAAAATCATGTTCAAAGGCTTAACTTGTCCATTAAAGGAATGGAACTTTACATAGTTAAAAACTAAAATCCGTATAATGGCACATGCCTAACAGAGCTCAAAATTGTCAATGCAGAGTTAATTTTATTTTAGTTAATTTGAATTTGTCCTTTTTTGGTAAATTTAGACCAATAGTCAAATACTTATCTAACAGGGAAAAAAGCTCAATCTACCACGCTGTTTACTCAGCGATGGCCAGATGCTGATACAGTGTCAGAACAGGAAACCGTATCTTTATATCGTCACTTGTGAATATAAGTACAAGCAATTTTATGAGAATGTTGCACTGTGTAAATATTGCACGTAAAAGGAGACAATGAAACGTAGCTATTATTTACTAATACAGGAGAAGGCATCATAAAACCACGACACCTTCATCTTTGCTTTAGTTGGGTGGATATTTACAAGAATACTGTGTAACTTAACTTCCTTGTTACAAATCACAGAAGGACTGGCTACACTGCAGGACTGTAGGACGGTGCCTGAGCTGCACCTCATCACTCCAGAGCTTCTACAGCTGCCTTCACCCACAGCGATGCCAACTGGACTTAGGGAATATCAGCAATTCTAAGGCCCCCTGACCATCACTGGATATACCTGCACTTCATGTATGATTGTGAGTTTGTAACCACTGCTTTACAATGGGCTACATGATTCTATCATGTCAGTCTGAAGAAAACTGCAACTTCACCTATTTTAATTTCTACTCTGAATTCGACAAAACCTTGGCAGTGAAAGTCTTCGAGACCACGTTCCTCTCAGTACTATTCATATTATCATGCTTTGTAAACATTTGTGCCATTGTCTTGCTAGTCAGAAAGAAGAAACTGGTAACTGCCAACTGCTTTGTACTGAACCTGTTTTGTTCGGACTTGTTGTTCATCAGCATGATACCTTTCATCTTAGTCATCCGATGGACGGAGGTTTGGGTCTTGGGTGATTTCTTCTGCCATCTGCTCTTCTTTGTCATCTGCCTCAGCGGCTGTGTCATCCTGATCTCCCTTTCTGCTGTGAGTCTGGAGAGGATGATCTGTATCATGAAGGTGTCCCAGGCTACCTCCTGTAATGTTAAAGTAGTGACAATAGGAATTTTGACCATCTGGGGTTTCTCAGTCATGACTGCCTTACCCATGTGTCTGTTCTTCAATGTAATGACTCAGAAAGTGAATAATGGGGTAAGTCACTTTTTAAGAATATTCCAATAAGCCCTAGGATAACTAAACAATGTTTGACCTTTTAAAATAAAATATTCACTAGTTAAATGGTTTCTCTTCACACATAGATATCGTAAGGTGTCTTTACATGGATAACTGTCATTGAAATGTATGAAGGACAGTTGTTCATTTGCTTCTACACAGGCTTATCTATTTGCAGAGATATCGTTCATAAAGGGGATCTCCATGCAAATTTGTGCACAAAGACTACTTTTGATCAATTGACAACTTTTTTTTTTTTCTGGTAACTTGAAACGACTCCTTAAGGCCCACTTAGACACAACGATTATCACTCAAAAAGCAGCGAACACAGACAGAGAGGGACAGTGCTCAGATGAGTCCCTTTAGTGATCAGCAGGGGTCTCGGCAGTGAGATCCCCACTGATCAAAACTTTTGACATGTCTTTGACATGTTAAAAGTTTCACAAAAGTGCAGTTACTCAAAAGTCAACTTTGTTAAAGAAAAAAATATTTGTTTCATAGTTTCCAAGAAACTGTCCACCAAATTGGCTGTCATTACATTTTCTTTAGGCCTCATGTTCATGGATAGGTCGGATTCCGCATGCGGGACCCCGCAGCGGAATCCCACCCTGCCCGCCGCCGAGGACACTATTTTACCTGTGCCAGTCTTCTGCGTCCTGACCCAGGATCTTCTTCACGATGGATGTGTGTGGGAGTGCTTTTTTTCTAACTTCTGTTTTTCTGTGGGATCCGCAGCTTGTCCGCAGTGTCAGCTGTGGGTGGGTTGCGGATTAGATGGCTTCCATTGACCTTAATGGGTCCACAAATCATTGACCAAAAGGTCCACAAGTCAAATATGCATACTTTAATGCATTTGCGGATGGCCCATGTATCCCTGTGGGTGGCTTCATTTGTAGATCTTCTGCGCGGATTCCGCAAATCAGATCCGCCCGTGGACTTCAGGCCTTAGAGGTTGTTGTCAAGACTCCAGTATAGCAAACTCGCTTGTTTTTACAGCAGTAACCAGTCAGCCTTACATTATAGGATTCTAGTATTGATAGGTGACAGCAGCTGTGCAAGTTACAACTGGAAACATGTAGGATATTATCAAAAGGTTTTCCAGTTTGGACAACCTGTACCTATATTAATGGTATTGTGCACCCAATTAGTAATGATTTCCCAATGAAGCTTTAGAGTGAATTCACATGCGGCAGACTTGTTGCAGGAATTCTGGGACTGTCCCTTGTAGCTGAATGGGGCTTGCAGAAGTCCATGTGCCTGCCGCTGAAACTACTCCATTCAGATGTATGGGATAGATATTCAGTCACAGGTATTTCTGCCCATTTACACAGCTGTATTTTCAGGCTGTGAACTGTCCATGTATTCCACAGACAGCACAGGAGCCCCATTCACATTAACCATTTGTCACTCAGACCATGGAAAAACATCTCTGCGTGTTCTATTCTCGTCCTTTTTCATGGATGAGAATATGACACGCAATGTTTAGGATTCATGTGCTGTGTTATGTGAGTTAGGCTTGAGTTTCTCAGGCACAACTCGATCATGGCCTTATAAACTCAGCCTTACCTGTTCACTTCAACCCTTTTATTGCATCCAACTACCCCTTTTTGTTTACAGCAGATAGCCTCCTTTAATCTAGCTATACTCGTAAGTATCATCTGGGACAGTAACATAGTATGTTAGGCTGAATAACACAATGTCCATCTAGTTCAGCCTGTTTCAACCACCACCCCCCTTGTTGGTCCAGAAGAAGGCAAAAAAAACCCCTAGTGAGCCAATTAACTCCTGTGAAGGAAAAAAATTGCTTCGGACTTCATAATGGCAGCCAAAGTAATCCCTGGATCAACATTTGAGATCAACCACCCGCTGGTCACCTAATGTCTATATCATGTAACCAATGATTTACAAATGATCTGACCATCGACATACCAGATAAAACAGGAGAATGGGCTGTGCAAAGCGACAAGTGATTGGCCAATCATGCATACACTTCTATTTTCAGCCAACAAATGCCATAAAAAAAATCTAGCCTGGCAGATCACATTATTGGCTGACAACTTACTGCTGGCTATTGTGAATAATTTCCAAAATATGATCGGCTAAAATGGTCAAAATTGTCAATTTCTGACAACACTTATCTTAAGAGCAGGTTGAATAAAACTTTTAACAACCTAAGGCCTCATGTCCACGGGGAAAAAAAGAATTAACATCCACAGCGGATTTTAACTCTTCTCACGCACGCGGATCCGCACCCCATAGGGATGCATTGACCACCCGCGGGTAGATAAATACCCGCGGATGGTCAATAAAAGTGAATAAAAAAAAATATGGAGCATGAAAAAAAATGGACCCTGCTCCATTTAGGTGCGGGTCTCCCACGGGGACGGCTCCCACAGGCTTCTATTAAAGCCTATGGAAGCCGTCCGGATTCCGCGGGAGACCTAAAATAAGAATAAACTTACCCGCAGCGGACCGTGCAGATCTTCTCTTCTTCGCGGCCAGATCTTCTTTCTTCGGCCCGGCGGATGTGCCCGGCGCATGCGCGTGGCACTCTGTCGGCGTGCCGAGCACATCCGCCAGCCGAATAAAGAAGATCCGGCCGTGAAGAGGAGAAGATCTGTACGGTCCGCTGCAGGTAAGTTTATTCTTATTTTCAGCCCTCATGTCCGCGGGGCAGGGGGGACCCGCTACGGATTCTCCATGGAGAATTCGTAGCGGGCCTGATTTTCCCCGTGGACATGAGGCCTAAGGGTATGTGCACATGGATGAGAAAGTTGCACCCGAAATTCTCAGGCGAAACTTGCGTTGGACCTCATTCGGACATCCCATTCTTTTTCTATCTGATGTGCCGAAAATTGGATAAAATTGTCCATCAGAATTAAAAAAATAAATAAATAAAGGCCCATACAGTCAAATGAATGGGCCCTATTTCTGTCTGTTGTTTTTTTTACAAATTGTTTGATCTTAAAATCGGACAAGAACAACCCAAAGCCTAGTTTGTTTGTTTTTTTTTCCTTTTCCCCCACTTTCCCCCCTTTTTTGTCCTTGGAAATGTTTTTTTAAGTACCTGTAGTTTGCAGACTTTGTGCAGTGTTGTAAACATGACCAAATACTGTTACATTTATATAGCTATGGTTTATGAGTACTGAAGACCCCTGCCCACAGCTTGCATTTAGCATGCCATGCACCATCAAAATGAATGGTGTGTCACTGGTTAAATGTCAAGTTAATGTTTGCAAGCATCCGGTTTGATTTTCATTATTTGACTACATCCTTGGAGCCAAACAACGATTATACTAGAATCACTGGGTCAGACATTCAAGAACTGACCTGCACCAGATGGACCGAACTGACTATAATGGGGTCTTCCTGGCTTCTGGCATGCTGCAGGGCATAGTGTGTGATTTTGTGCCAGATTTATGCCGGAGGCTCTCTGACGCAGATCTGAATAGGGTCAGTGTGATAGGAATACAGCTTTTTTTGTTGTCAGCTGTGTGCGATCATACACAGTGCCACAAACCTTGCTGGTGTTAGATGGGAATTTTTCTGCCCTCCATTGTAAGGCTCTGTTCACAACATGTTTTTTTGTCTCAGTTCAGGGGTCCTGTCAGAGTGTCCATTTAAAATCCATAAGTGGAATTTCTGGACAGCGCTTGTCTCAGCCATTATAGAAAACTATTGAAATGGAGACCAATAGATCTCTGTTTCGGCAGGTTTCTGTTCATTTGTGGCATTCTGTGCCAAAAAAACCCAAAAACGTGCAGTCTATCACGCTTTTGTTTCTGGCACCGAATGCCGCACAGGATAGAGAATAAATGTTGGATTGCTGAGGGTCCAACCACTAAGACCCACAGTGATCCTGAGATCTGTGCGCCCAGAATCCTCCATGAGAATGGTTCGGTGGTGCATATATGTGGCTTTCTGAAGACCCATTCCCTTTAATCTGTTTCATCCCGCTAAGAATAACTCTGCTGTAGGGAAAATGGGACTCTTCTCTCATGCTACTCCTTACATTCCCCCCATAGGACGATCCAAACTACTACAAATGCTTCTTACCAAATATGTTTTATCTGGGTTTTGCACTTAATACATTGTGGCCTAGGCAACATTTGGAGAATCCCAGTAAATGTACCTTTGCATAGTTGACACTGCTTTATCCTTCTGTAGTGACCGAGGCGCAGGGCACACCACTGAGGAGATGGCGGGGGTAGAGATGGTACTTGTCACAGTAGCTCTACCAACTCCTCCCCTGAGGGACGCTTGTGACCCTTTGCCAGGGCATTGACAGGCCTCTTCAGGCAAACACTGATGGTGCGGTTTACCTGTATAGGAAGTTGTCACGGGTGATTCCACCGTTTATTTCTCCCATTTGGATTTTACCACGGAGTAAGGAAGTTCAGACACACACACGGGTAAATTGTAGAACACACAGTTGCTGGAAACGGGCAGTAACCGGAACTTCACTTGAAGTTTTCCAACAGGTGAATTTACAGGCAGCTTGTTGGTAAATTACACACCAGTGCAGGAAACAATTGAGGTCAGGGAAGAGAACACAGGATGGAACCGGGCCCACAGTCCAAGTTATCTGTGCAGCACCACTCCTGGAAAACAGCACACTCCGGAGGAGGGAAAAAGAGACACTGCACTGCACACTCACACATTGTCTTCTAGACACTGCATGGCAGACTTCACTTCCTTACGTCTTAGTGAGATGAGGTCCTGGGCAGAAACCTTTCTTCCTCTTCCATTCTTCACTACATCTAGGTTGAAGGTACCTACATGTGGTTGGTACTCTCTCTCAGAAGAACCACCAAGACGAAAACTTGCACACATCTTGCAAGCGTATATATCATCCAACGTCACATGACAAGACAAAATTGTTACATTTCCAGACATAACCCAGACATTCATAGACATTAACCTCTCGCACGCTGCAGCTGTGCAATACACTACTGACAGGACAATTTACACAGTGCATCCACAGTGAGAATATGACATGTGAGACAAATACAAGACAGTTATGGTGGGGCCAGATACATAGAGTTTGGGCCACTACACTTCCAACATCACGGAGTAACAGTAGGATAATAAAAGTAGCATTTACCAGCAAATTAGGTTAAACTGAATATAGGCTATATACATAAAAAAAACTGAATATAGGCAAAGGTCGGCAATTCAGGATTGTCCAGACTCCCACATAACCAGTGTCTTTAGGTTTTATACAATGCTGGCATTCAATTCTGTCTTGAGAAAGGTTATTGGCTGAGCAGCATTGTGCATTTTGTAAGGAAAGTAGACCAATAAAATATGATCTTGAATGGAATTCTGCCAATTTTAAGACTTTGTCTTAGTTTCTTCTATATTGTATAGTTATTTTTCATACATTCATTTGTTGCTTGTATTATTGTTGCTAACTGAGCTTGCCAAGTTTTCTTCCTTTCCATAGATTTTCTTTCCTCTTTATCTACTTTTATAGACTAAGGCCCAATTGGGTTTTGGGGGGTTGTCCCACATCTAGCACTTTTGCTGCAGGAAGCAGACAAGTCAGTAGAATGTGCGGTGGTCCAGGATACCGGCTTAGTCCCATTCACTTCAATTGGATTCAGCCTGCAGTACCAACTCAGGCCACTGCTCAGTGTATGGAGCTGTCTGCTTCCTGCAGCAAAACCTCTAGAAGCCGGAAAACACCTTTTTAAGGTACCTTTTCTAGGGCTTCTACCCACTAACGTTTTTTCCAATGCTGCGTTTTTTTCAATAGGACTTTCTAATGTTAAAATCACATTGCACAAAAATCGCAAGTTTGTGCATTTGTGATTTTTGTGCGATGCGATTTTAACATTAGAAGGTCTAATTTAAAAAAAAAACCAGCAATATCGCAGTGTTAAAAAAAAACACTAGTGGGTGGAAGCCCTTTGATGGCGCAACAACAGACATTTGTTTTGCTATTAAACAGAGCGATGATTGCTAATTAGTTATTTGCCGACATATCCTTGGTAAGACGGATCTCCATGCAAATTCATTCGCAAGTATTTCAAATACAAACGACTGTGACTTTACACCAGATAGCCTTTTGATCAATCGGTGACTTTTTTTTTTTAATTGAGCTGAAGCGAATTGACTAGTGACTAGTGAGCGACTTATCACTCATTTACCCTTTTGGTGGCCGTGTTTACATGGAACGACTGACGTTTCCATTCATTCAGCTCTGCAATAATTTGTATCATAGTCGCCCTGTGTAAAGCCACCCGATGGGGCTCATTGACACGGGTGTATTTCTGCTCCATATTATACATGTATTTTGTATGCACATAATACAAAATGCTGAATCCCCATTGATTTGCATTGGAGTATTAAGACCTGTGCTTTTCATGCACGTTAAAAAAATACTTGCAGAATTGAAAATAAAACCTTCCTGTAATTCCGCATCAAAATCTGCAGTTAGTCCTGTGGATTTGTGGATTTTGGTGTGGAATTCTGCAGCTACCGATTTGGCTGCGTCCTGTGGTGTAAGTCCGTCCCATGTGAAAGGTCCCTCAGGGATTGTAGGGGCTTGATTGTGTAAGCTTGTATAACTGATTGCAATAGCGACAGTTTGGGTGGTCACAGGCCTCCCCGGAACCTTGAGTGGTTGCTCCAGTCGCCCCTATTATAATCAGACATTGCCGATATTTATGTCAGGGCTGTGCTTTAGATTTCCAATAACCTAATAGCGTATTTGTTATACATGGCTTGTGTTCTCATTTCGGCATATTTTGTTTTGCATTTTGGTAAAATATCTAATTACCTGTTCAGTCCAGTAAATAAACAGCTGCTCCTTATACAAATCTATTCCGACCATCAGTTAAAAAGCCATTTATACTTGTATTTGCATACATATGACTTTCAAATGTCCTTGCTATGTACTTGAAACCATAATGCTGCTGAACTCCATAGTGACAAGCCTATTTGTTTGGTTTAAGGAACAAATTGCTTCATCATCTATCCCAGCATGCGGCAGGCATGGATCTTCTGCTTTCAGACTCAGGGTTAGAATAGAGGCCTTAAGGACGAGCTGGGATCCTCCCTTTGTGGGTGTAATCAGAGGATTATGGATAGTTCCTAGGAACCTCCATCTTCCTGGTTAGGTAAGGCAACACATTCCCCAGTGGTTAGCTCAAGTTTTTGGGATGAAGGAAGAGGCCATATCGTTGACGGTATGGGGGAGGAGCTGGGTAGCATGATGAATCGGCCGCAGAAGGGGAGGACTGTTAGTGAAATAAATACAGCTCCATGTTCTCTCCTATGTGTAGCCATTTTGTGAGCAAGTAGCCATCTTTTGTGTCAATTATTTTGTACTTTTCCTTTTGCAAAATTTGCTAAAATGTATTGAAGAATAAGAAAAGACCTCGATGATTAGAACATTCCAAGGCCCTAGATTGAATGTCTCGGGTCATTGCGCCCTGTTCTCCTGTCTCTCTTTAAACAATTATTGTATTCTGACAAGTTAATCATGTAGGATTCTACTGTGTCTGCGCTGCTTTTCCTTCAGCAATTCAGATGTTAAATTCCTTATCTTGCATGTTT
This sequence comes from Eleutherodactylus coqui, assembly GCF_035609145.1. Classification (NCBI taxonomy): domain Eukaryota; kingdom Metazoa; phylum Chordata; class Amphibia; order Anura; family Eleutherodactylidae; genus Eleutherodactylus; species Eleutherodactylus coqui. The sequence goes on from NC_089840.1 coordinate 244,033,190, forward strand.
ATGTTTCTTTGACCAATGGTAATAAATGAATTATAATAGATTTGAATTATTGTAATTAGATCATGTGCCTATATATAAGCTGCTATCTGTCAGTCATTAAACAGATTACTTTGGATCACATCCCATACTGTGTGATTTAATGTTAGTCTCCTGAGCTCAGCTTACCTCTAGTAATTGAATTTGGACCCCAATAGCATATTATATAGCGAATATTGTTTTGCACTAACACTATTTTCATCGTCGCATTGCAAGAGTCAAAACTTGCTGACATGTCTGTATGAGGGCTTGTTTTTTTGGGACAAGTATTTTTTTTAAATAGTACCACTCGGGGGTACATATAATGTGTTTGTATAACCTTTATTACATTTTTTTGAGGGGGGAGATAGAAAAAACCCTCATTCTGCCATTGTTTTTTGGTTTTGTTTTTACGGCGTTCACCATTCAATGAAAATAAAAAGATAACTTTCTTATCTGGATCAGCACAATTAGGCTGGGGTCACACGGAACGGAATTGATGCGGAATTTCCAGGCGCATTGTCTGCACGGCAATTCCACACGCAGCTCCTAATCCCAGGATTAGCCAGCAAAGTGGACGAGATTTTGCAAAAATCTCTTCCACACACTGCAGCCAGACAGTGCGGAAATAGCCATGCGGCGTGGAAAACGATGCAGCATGTCAATTCTTTTTTTTTTTCCGCAGCAACCTCTCCTCTCTATGGGGAGAGATGGCCGCAGCGGAAATGCAGGTGGCGAAGCAGCTTCAAAACCCGCAGCTGTGCTGTTCCAGCAGAATTCTTGCAGTTTTTTGGTGTGGCCAATCCACGAGAATTCCGCTGAAAATCCATCCTGTGTGAACCCAGCCTTACTGCGATACCAAGTTATATAGATATTTTTATTTTTTGCTGCTTTTCACAATGAAAACACATCTTTAAAAAAAAGCAATAAGATATTTGTCGCCACATTCTAAGAATCACAGTATCATTATTTTTCGAATAACAAAGTTGTGTGGCGTTTTCTTTTTTACAGGAAGAGTTGTAGGTTTTATTGGTACCATTTTGGGAAATGTGACTTTTGGATTGTTTTTTATTGCCAACCAAAGAAAAATAGCAATTCTGAGGTTAGCTTTTAAAGATGTTTATTAAGCGAGATAAATAACAAGAAAAGTAATTGGTTCATTATAAATGCGGTAATACCTATTATGTGCTGCTTTTAAAAAACATTTATTCAGTATTTTATGCACTTAAAAAGGGTTTTTGTGGGAAAAATTTGTATTTTTTTTACTTTAAAGTTTTTACTGAATTTTTTACGATATTTTTTTAATCCCTCAAGGGGACTTGAAGATGCAACAGTTCGATCCCTGGAATAGTAAACGGTGTTACTTATGTAGTGTATTCTTCTAAGCCTATGACAGCAACCTATTAGACTCTTCGGGAGGCGGGGTCTAATAGGCTCAGTTACATGGCAGACATAGCGGTCTTTTTCAGGCTTCCAGCTGCCATGGGAACCCATTTGATACCTTGGAATCACACTGCAGATTGCCGATGGGTGACAGAAAGATCCCCCTCTCTCTGTTATTTACTTACATGCTGCAGTTGCTATTGATTGTGACATGTGAGGGGTCATGCTCCATTTGGTGTTTGACACTGAAAACGGTAAGTAAGCTGAATGAAACCGATGTGAACTATTGAAATAATAATTAAAAAATAATAATTTAATTAAAAATTTACAACAGTTCAGAGGTTTTAAGTTGCTGACTTACTGTTTTCAATAGCAAACATGCAATGGAGCATGTGTGTGATGTAATTTTTTGCACACCTCTGTATATATTACTTCTGTATAGACCTCTATACAGTAATACTAGGTTTAACACTGATAAATGTAAAGTTCTGCACAAGGGTAGGGAAAATACATGTTGCCATTACATGCTTACTGGGTAACACTGACATGGAAAAGGACTTGGGGATTTTAATTAACTGTAAGCTTAACTGGAGCAACTAATGTCAGGCAGCTGCTGCCAAGGCAAAGAGGAATCATGGGGTGCATCAAAAAAGGTTTAGGGGCACATGATGAGAACATTGTTCTTCCTCTTTACAAGTCATTGGTCAAACCACACATGGAATATTGTGGACAGTTTTGGGCACTGGTACTCAGGAAGGACATTTCAGAGCTTGAGCGGGTACAAAGGTGGGCAACTAAAGTAATAAATGGAATGGGCGGACTACACTACCCATAGAGGTTATCAAAATTGGGGTTATTTAGTTTAGAAAAAAGACGGCTGAGGAACAACCTAATAAATATGTATAAGTATATCAGGGGACAATACAGAGATCTCTCCCATCATCTGTTTATACACAAAGGAACAATAAATGGGAAAAAAAACTAAATCTGGCAAAATGATATCACCGTAGACAACAGAGTATGCTGCAACTCATGAGTGTGGCAGCAACTCCAATTCATCAATGCTCAAAGGTTTGTGGACACATTCAAGTTCAGATCATTAAATGATAATGTCAAAAAACATGAGTTAACCATAGAATGAGTGTTGATGCCTGATGAAGGGTAGACTAAGTAGAAATTGCTGATCTGGGATTTTCACACAGAACAGTCCAGAGAGTTCATGGAGAACATTGAGCAAAACAACAACTATCCAGCGAGTTCCAGTTCTGTACATGATAACATCCTCAAAGTGAAACTAGACTGTTTCAAGCTGACAGAAAGAGAAATAGAAAAATGTGCTTTAAAATGCGCCTCGCTAGCAATTTAAAAATGCTTTTATAGTTAAATAAAAGGTGGACTTCCCCGGTGCCAGAAGGGTTAATCCGATGGTAAAGGAATCAACCCCTCTGCACCTGTTGTCCACGTTTGCCTTCAGCAGGTTTCTTGCTTCTCCATGTTTCCTTTTTGGAGCGGCGTCCGGGGATATCCTTTCACCGTGTTTGTTAGCACGGTCTGGCTGGGTAACGGAGTATAAAAATAGAAATAAAAACTATCCCGCGCCTTGGCAGAAAACCAATGCATTCCATGAGAGCTCCGTGGATAAACAAAGGATAAATAAATCGCCCTAATTGAAGGGAAAAAAAAAAAAAAAAACACGCCCATGGTTGATTGGGAAGTGAGCCCCACATACATGTTATCCCACACTATATAAGGCAGCATATATGACAATGTCTGTATGAACTTGAAAAAGACACAAATTGTGTCGAAACGCGTTGTTTTACAAGAATAAAAAAGATTGGTTTTCTGCCAAGGCGCGGGATAGTTTTTATTTCTATTTTTATACTCCATTACCAAGCTGACAGAAAGGTGACAGCAGTACATCCACACAGGGCAGCAAATCTGTATGACATTGGTGCAGATGCATCTCATTTTTTCCTCTCACCCGTGCAGGGCTTGGCCCAGTTCCCCACTGATCTCACTTATCCTGCAGCAATGATCCCTCGCCCAATGCAGCTACACAGCCTGATACACCGGTAGAAACCTCATTATTGGTGACCAGGATGTAGAGACTGGTGGGGGACCAGGCAAGTCTCTGCACAGGAGAACTGGAGTGTTCTACTCTTTTTTGTACATGAGGAGAGACCTTTCACTCTAAATGATGGCGGTGGGGAGAAGTCAGCACAGCCCACCTCCATGACTCGGAGCTCAGCTCCAAGCCAAACTTCAAAGTGTGTTTATTCTGAAACGCTGCAATGTTTCAGAATTAAACATACACATGGCCAATGAGCATACCTGTCCCAGGTCTGAAGCTGGTGACAGAATCCCTGCAATGAACTGATGGTCAGTTCTGCAATCTGAATCAGTGGCTAGAAATATAAAACATATTTAGACAATGCAAGGGGATGCATATTTTGAGAGACCAGGCAACTCCAGGATCTGTAACCTTGTTCGTCCTAGCCTCTGGGAAACCAGGACTAAGGACAGGAAGGTTTTAAATCTTCTGTATTTCTGTATTTTTCTCTCCTTTTTTTTTGTAAGCACTGCATGTTTTTGTATTAAAGCTTAAAACCTTAATAAGCTTTGTCCCTGTTGTTCCAAACCTATAACCTTTGATAGTGTTAACCCTTTGATTTCTGGAGAGCAAGGAGTGATGGTATTAGATATTCTGACACTTACCAAGGGTGGCGGTACTGAGTATTTTGATGTGTACAGGCTGTGTTGAGGTGTGATCTATGCTCAGTTCACAACTTTATGAAAAGGTGAGCACAAGATTGAATGAAATAGATTAATCTATTACAGTCACAACCATGTAATATGCCTGGAAAGTCAGTATGTGACAGTCGTAATATGGCTTGAGTCCTGGGATGTATTCTACCTTGTGTGTCTAGGTTACTATAGGTGTCAGGGCATCATGTAAATGCCACAACATATTTGAGTATTGTTATTGACTCTGTGAATCCCTTTGTTACCACAGTCCATCTAATGGCTACTTCCAATAGATACGTCTGTGTGACAACACACACACAATCTTTAGCTGATTCTACAAACTTGACAATAAGTGAAGTCACTGAGTTTCCATCTAAAAAATGCACATGGAACAAAGTAGAACATGGCATTCAAGGTGTCCATGCATCATCAGGAAGTGTTGGTCATGCAGCTGTTTCCCCTGCCTCCCCCACACACATGAACTTGGAGCTTAGCCCTAATCCTTCTCCCCTCATACCCTCCACAACATCACCTGTCAGGAAATTTGAGTTACTACCATACACATTAGAGAGTTGTCTGGTCCAACTCCTTATTGGCTGCTTTGGACGACTAAACCCTAATGTGGGCCTTAAAGGGGTTTTCCAGGATCGTTTGGGGTATGCCACTTAGAACCCCCACTGATCAGCTGTTTGTTGAGATTACTGCACTCGTGAGCACCGCAGCCTTTTTAAAGCATATGGCGACACTTCATTAGTTACATAGCCTGAAAGCAGCTCAGCCTTATTAAAGTTAATAGGACTGAGCTGTGATACCAGGCACAGCCGCTACACAGTGTATCACGCAGTGCCTAGTTTGCAGTGAAGAAGTTGTGGTATTCACCCAAACCATTGCTCCTTGAATCACTTGATCGGAGTGAGGTTAGAGCGACAGACCCCCACCATCATATATTTACGACCTATCCTAAGGATAGGTCATCAATATTAAAGTACCGGAAACCCCCTTTAACAGCATGAATGCACAGCCAAAACATCTGCATCAACTATGTGATGTTATGTCTATACGAACCAGAACCTGCTGGGGATATTCCAGCACCCTGTTAAATCCATATCATGAAGAATTTGGGCAGTTCTGGGGGGCAAGGGGCCCCCCATGCTCTAGAGATTTGCATTTTATTGACAAGTTGCCAAGTGTAGAACTACATATTGAGTAATAAATTGTCAAGACAAATTAGAATAGATTGATATATGGAAGGTAAATGAGCCTTGAAAAGCGTGTATAAGGAAATGGACCACAAACCAACAGAGTGAAATGATGTGTGAAGGAAACAGGATGCGAAACTGTAGGATTTGGAGAAATGCAAACACAACAACAGATCAGAGACTTATGCAAACAAGTACATGGTCAAGTGCATGCTTATACTATGCCACGTGACTCAGTAGAGATGAATAATGCCATTATTTGACAGAATATTTTCTTCTGTCTGTATTGATAGCTGAATTTGCCTGGGCTTCGGCACCTTTTGTTTATTTCCACCTTCATTACAACTGCGGTCACCCCTTTCCTATCAATGACTATGAAAGAAAAGTGGGATCGAGGAGCAGCAGGTCCGCACTTCCAGTAGAAAGGAGCTGTGTCTGTGGAGTCTGTCTCCATTAGATTTGTCATCGAAGTACAGAATATTGAAGGGAATCTATTGTCACTTTTGACCCCCCCAAACCGCTAGCCCCACTGCATAGGTGATGTTTTTAGATTAAATGTGTTAATTTGTACCTTTTCTCTTGGTCAGATATGTCATGACGTGACTAGCTTTTCAGCAATATGATTTGGTGATACTCTGTCACAAGATCTTTATCTTCTTTGTCCCTATTGTGGCCACCCAGTGGTTGTGTTGCAAACTGTAGATTTTGCTAGCCTGCGATGATGTTGTGTTCAATTGGTTTCACAAGATTTTGCAGTCCCTAAACGGGTTGGCTAGTTTAGTTAGTTTTTTGCAGCAGTCAGTGTAAATGACATTTGTATTTCACTTGCTCAACAGCTACATATCCTTTCAGGCCCTGTTATGTATTTTTCAGAAATCTAACTCCCACTCGGTAGGCTTCCTGGATGGTTCACATGGCGCACCTGTCCATAAAATGGCAGCCTATGGCAATCAACATATCATTATGCCTCCTCCACTGATACACAGCATGGCTGCGCCAGACTTTGAGCACATTGTGTATCTTTGGAGGAAGGATGATGACCCGTTGGTCACATGCCCTCCATAGGCTGCCATTTTATGGCCGGTAGCACCATCCAGGATGCCTGTCGAGCAGAGGCATGACTTCTTGAAAATCTAGAATGGGGCCTGACAGGAAATACTTTTCAGCTTGTGTTATACATACGTCAGTCACACTAATTGCTAGAAAATAGTAAGAAACTGTTAACCAGCTTAGAGCTAACATAAGAGTGGACACATTGATGTGTTGCTAATCTAAATGGGAGCTTAACTGAGAAAATAAAGTTTTAATCCATCATGCGGAGTATACTAATTAGATACCAATTTTTCCAGGGCCCATAGATGTAAATCCTCTATCGCTGTTGAGTGAAGTGATGACTCTAGAGGTCTTCTACGTCATATGTGTCCACAGGGTAACACAATTACCCAGAAAACTTATCCGAAGCAGGGTAATTTAGTTTATATATATCAGGGGACAATGCAGGGATCTCTCTCATCATCTATTTATTCCCAGGACTATAACAAGGGAGCGCCTTCAAAGTCTAGAGGAAAGAAAAGAAGGTTCCTACACTAATATAGAGGGGGGTATTTTACCTTAAGAGCAGTAAGACTATGGAGCTCTCTACCTGAGAACATGATGATGGTGAACTCACTAAAAGAGTTCAAGGCGGGGAGTCAACGTTTTTCTTGAGCAGAACCATATGAGAAGTTACATTTATTAGGTTTCTGGAGAAGGGTCGGTGATTGCCAGATTTGAAGTCCGGAAATAATATTTTCACCTCCCTCCAATATACGGATACTCTTTCTGATCTGTTCTTCTTTTGCTCAGTTAAGATGCTCATTTTACGTATAGGAACTTACACTATCCTACCAAAAGTAATTGGATATCTGAGCAAGAATCAAAAGTAGTATTTACTTCCACACGTTAATACTTAGCGGGCTTCCTTTGGCCCTAATACCATTGGATACTTTCTATGACATACTTTCTACTAACGTCTGATATACTTCATCTGGTAATTCCCTTCATTCATCCTGCAAACTTCTGTCAAGTTTTTTCAAAGATGATGCATCAGCCTGTCTCCACTGGTGCAAGGAGCATCATTATTGGACAGTTGAGCAATTGAAGAAGGTTCTATGGAGTGACAAATTGGACTATTCAATCTTCAAATCAAATGGAAATACCTGGCTGTGGCCTGGGGAATGCTTTTTGCCTAAGTTGTGCCAACAGTTAAGTACAGCAGAAGTTCTGTTATGCTCTGGGGGTGTTTTACCTGGCATGGTCTCAGTCCGTTTGTTGTATTGACAAGAACCATAAACACATAGGTGTACCTTGTCATTCTAGAAAATAATGTGGTGCCAACAATGTGACAATACTCTGAGAATGGTTAGCAATACTTCCTACAAGACAAATCCAACGCTGTATTACATTGGTTTGAGGATTTGGATGTTCCACGATTGGACTGGCCTACATTGAATCCCGACCTGAACCCTACAGAACATCTTTTGGATGAACTGGAATGTTGGGTCAGAAAATATGAACAACATCCATCTTCTTTGAGGGAACTTGCCAGACGTTTGCAGGAGGAATGGAGGGAAATAGCAGCTGAAGTGTATGTAGCATAATTAGAAAGTATACCATTATGGGTATCTGATGTCATTAGGGCCAAATGAGGTCCCACTAAGTAATAACATGGAAATAAATACTACAAGCTCAGGTGTACAATTACTTTTAGTAGGATAGTGCATCATTGTGGATAGCTGACAAGTTTCAGTGTTGGCCTTATGTGATACTGTTACAGTAAAGGGATTATTTGGAGGCCAAATTCCATTGCACCAACAAAAATTGCAATATTGCCCACATTATTCTGCTTAGCATTACAAGCCTACAATAAAATGTGATGTTGTCCATCACTTATCTATACCAACAAACATGAGACTTTCCAGTAAATATTTTTGTCCATTTCATTGCACAGTGCTGTCATACGAATGTTAATTTTCATGATAAACTCACTAACATTGCAGAAAGAGTTAAAGGGGTTGTCCCGCGCCGAAACGTCTTTTTTTTTTTTTAACCCCCCCCCCCCCCCCCCCCCGTTCGGCGCGAGACAACCCCGATGCAGGGGTTAAAAAAACACACCGGGTAGTACTTACCCGAATCCCGGCGGTCCGGCGTCTTCATACTCACCTGCTGAAGATGGCCGCCGGGATCCTGTCTCTCTGTGGACCGCAGGGCTTCTGTGCGGTCCATTGCCAATTCCAGCCTCCTGATTGGCTGGAATCGGCACGTGACGGGGCGGAGCTACATGGAGCCGGCATTCTGCACGAGCGGCCCCATTGAAGACAGCAGAAGACCCGGACTGCGCAAGCGCGGCTAATTTGGCCATTAGAGGCCGAAAGTTAGTCGGCACCATGGAGACGAGGACGCCAGCAACGGAGCAGGTAAGTATAAAACTTTTGATAACTTCTGTATGGCTCATAATTAATGCACAATGTATATTACAAAGTGCATTAATATGGCCATACAGAAGTGTATAGACCCACTTGCTGCCGCGGGACAACCCCTTTAAACACTGTGGTATTTGATGCAGCTTAGATTATGAGCATGTTGGCTACCAGGAAACCAGACATTCACTGATAGCATCATGCACTAAACTTTGGAGCCAAGTCACACACAGCTTGGGGGTTCTCCTTTTCAATATGTCTGTTTGCTTTGTAAGACGTTGCACTCCCGGTACACATATTAGGTACACATATTACATTATAAATCCATTTACTGATGCACAAGTTGTCTATAGTGACTCATAAGGAATAGGTTTACTTTAGGTTTATTTCCCTTACACATTCATCACACAGATCTTTAGATTTCACAATAGCAGGCATTACCTCCATGCTGGCAGAGATGGACTGTGTCCCAGGCCCTTGTATCTACTAATCAGTTCTCTTTTACATAGTCTGATAAAATCTACTATATAAATCAATTGAAAGGTCACCGCACATGGGAAAAGATCATAAAGCAAGTGAATAAACACTTCCCTTCTTACATAGATTGTCATATTTGCTAAATTAGACATTAAAATGGCAGAGGACGGCATTAGTCAGTTAGAGAGATATGGTGTAGTTGGTGAAGGTAAACTTTGAACTGAAGAAGCTGCTGAACATCTCCAACAGTGCATCTGGTGGGAAAGAAGTGCTTGAAAAAAATCTCCTGCCATACATTGAATGTCCACTTTAGCAGAATGTTGGAACTCTGTTGCCTTTAAGAACCACAACAATTTGTCATGATGTATATCCACAGATATCAGAAGACGTGGAACCATTACTCCACCAGCCTGAACATTTGTCATCTGGCAAGAAGGGTCCCTCAATTTAAACTGTCTGCACCAAATTCTGCCCCTCCCACCAGCAAGGTGCAACAGAAATCTGGATTAATCTGACCCAGCAATATTTTTCCACTGCTCAGTGATGCAATTTTTGTGCTTTTTTGCCCTCTGGAGTCTGTCTGTTTCTCTTAGACAGTAATGGTGTTAGAATTGGTCGTCCGCTGTTATAGCCGATATGTGCTAAGGAATGATAAGTATGTGTTCAGACACTGTGGTTGGAACACAACTGTTGTACAGTATTTGGCTGCAATTTCCTTGATTGTGTTTCAGTTTCTGTACACAATTTTAATTACGTAACACAGTTTTTCTCACTGGGTATCTAGTTTGCCAGTTCAGTGATTGTTTTTCAGCCATACTTTGCATACAATGTGAAAAGGTTCAGCTCTAGCCTGCTTGTTGAAATCCAGTTGTTTCTTGCGAGCCTCTTCCATTCTTGTTTCCACTATTTCTTATGCATCGGTCAGACATTTTTGGTGGTCGCTCACCCAATTAGTAGTAGGCAAGGGGTTGATTTAATCCGTCACTGTTACACCCAAAGCAAGATCGACAGGTAGTTTACCTTGGCATCCAAACATTAGGTAGTATGGTGTGTGGCCAGTTGAGCAGTGCACAGTGTTGTTGTATACATAGATAAGTTCTAGCAGCAGACTTGGCCATTCAGCCTTCTTGTAGTGAGGTATAGTCCTCAGAAAGTGCAGGATTGTTTGATTCATTTTCTCACAAAGTCCCTTGCTTTATGAGTGATAGGCTGTAGTTCTGAGTTTCTGACAATTAAAGAAAGCATACAGTTCATAAAAGAGTTAAGACTCAAAGGTAGAACCTCTATCCATCAAAATCTTCTTCTCTGAACAGCCAAAGGGTAACAAGAAATTCTTCCAGAGCACTGCAGGTGTAGTTTTGGCAGTCAGATCTTTCAGGTGGATGGCCAGAAATTTAGTGCAGTGATCAATGATGATTAGGACGTAGGTATAATCAGTTCTGCTGGGTTCCACTTTAAGATGGTCAGGGGCCACTATTTCCAGTGCGCATTGGCTCACTGTGGAATTAAGTTGAGCCTTCTGGCCAGCTTTCTCTTTACGCTTAGCTTCACAGATGGGGCGTTCTTGACACCACTTTTCTATGTCTACTCTCATAACGATCCAATAAAATCTGCGTTGGAAAGTAGGTTCTGTCTTCTGGACACTGAAATGTCCTGACTAGTCATGATAGGCGGTGAGGACCATACTTGCATCTCTCCATGGGATGTCAATTTGATGGACGCGATTGCCTGTAATGGGGTCTAAGGTGTTGCGATGCAGATCTTTCCGTATAAAGAGTTGCTTCCATTTTCTCTATAGATGACTTAATTCTGGATCTGCGTTGTCTTGACAGATCCTCCCAGGAACTTCTCCGCTGGTTATGAACTCTTGCAGTTCTCCAATAATTCTACTTTCAGTAGAAGCTAGATCCCTTGCCCTTCCTCCAAAGGTAGTCCTGCACTTACTTCTTGTAGCTGTGAGGTGGAGGTTTTCCATGCATTGGTACTGGTTGCATTGTGTTGAGCAAAGCAAGCATAGAAGGTAAGCATCTCAACATCTTCCTAGAGAACTTCCTCTGGTGATGGATCTATTGCTCTTGGCAAGAGGATCTTCCCAGCATGATATTTGACCATGAAGTCATAGTTGGCAAGTCTTAAGGCCACTTCTGTTCTAGAGCTGCTAGACAAGCTTTATTCAAATGAGCAAAAGGGTTGTTATTGGTGTAGACTACAAATGAGGTGGCAGCCAGAGAGTCCTTGAATATTTCTGTCACGACTAGAGATGAGCGAGCACCAAAATGCTCGGGTGCTCGTTACTCGGGATGAAAATTTCACGATGCTCGAGGGTTCGTTTCGAATAACGAACCCCATTGAAGTCAATGGATGGCCCGAGCATTTTTGTATATCGCCGATGCTCGCTAAGGTTTCCATTTGTGAAAATCTGGGCAATTCAAGAAAGTGATGGGAACGACACAGCATCGGATAGGGCAGGCGAGGGGCTACATGTTGGGCTGCATCTCAAGTTCCCAGGTCCCACTATTAAGCCACAATAGCGGCAAGAGTGGGCCCCCTCCCAACAATTTTTACTTCTGAAAAGCCCTCATTAGCAATGCACACCTTAGCTAAGCACCACACTACCTCCAACAAAGCACAATCACTGCCTGCATGACACTCCACTGCCAGTTCTCCTGGGTTAAATGCTTCCCCCCCCCCCCCCCCCGCACGACCCAGTGTCCACAGCACACACCAAAGTGTCCCTGCGCAGCCTTCAGCTGCCCTCATGCCACACCACCCTCATGTCTATTTATAAGTGCGTCTGCCATGAGGAGGAACCGCAGGCACACACTGCAGAGGGTTGGCACGGCTAGGCAGCGACCCTCTTTAAAAGGGGCGGGGTGATAGCCCGCAATGCTGTACAGAAGCAATGAGAAATCCAATCCTGTGCCACCTCCATCAGGAGCTGCACACGTCGGCATAGCAATGGTGAACCTATGTGCCACACACTATTCATTCTGTCAAGGTGTCTGCATGCCCCAGTCAGACTGCGTTTTTTTTATAAATAGTCACAGGCAGGTACAACTCCGCAATGGGAATTCCGTGTGCACCCACAGCATGGGTGGCTCCCTGGAACCCACCGGCGGTACATAAATATATCCCATTGCATTGCCCATCACAGCTGAGGTAATGTCATGTTTAATGCAGGTGGGCTTCGGCCCACACTGCATGCCCCAGTCAGACTGGGGTTCTTTAGAAGTGGACACATGCAGTTACAACTCCGTGTGGATCGACAGCATGGGTGGGTGCCAGGAAGCCACCGGCGGTACATAAATACATCCCATTGCAGTGCCCAGCACAGCTGAGGTAATGTCATGTTTAATGCAGGTGGGCTTCGGCCCACACTGCATGCCCCATCAGACTGGGGTTCTTTAGAAGTGGACACATGCAGTTACAACTCCGTGTGGACCGACAGCATGGGTGGGTGCTAGGAAGCCACCAGCGGTACATAAATATATCCCATTGCATTGCCCTGCATAGCTAAGGTAACGTCAGATAAAATACAGGTGGGCTTCAGCCCACACTGCATGCCCCAGTCAGACTGGGGTTCTTTAGAAGTGGACACATGCAGTTACAACTCCGTGTGGACCCATGGCATGGGTGGCTCCCAGGAACCCACCGGCGGTACATAAATATATCCCATTGCAGTGCCCTGCACAGCTGAAGTAACGTCAGATAAAATACAGGTGGGCTTCGGCCCACACTGCATGCCCCAGTCAGACTGGGGTTCTTTAGAAGTGGTCACATGCAGTTACAACTCCGTGTGGACCAACAGCATGGGTGGGTGCCAGGAAGCCACCGGCGGTACATAAATATATCCCATTGCATTGCCCTGCACAGCTGAGGTAACATCAGATAAAATACAGGTGGGCTTTGGCCCACACTGCATGCCCCAGTCAGACTGGGGTTCTTTAAAAGTGGACACATGCAGTTACAACTCCGTGTGGACCGACAGCATGGGTGGGTGCCAGGAAGCCACCGGCGGTACATAAATATATCCCATTGCATTGCCCTGCACAGCTGAGGTAACGTCAGATAAAATACAGGTGGGCTTCGGCCCACACTGCATGCCCCAGTCAGACCGGGGTTTTTAATACATAGACACAGGCAGGTACAACTCCCTAATGTGAGGTTCGTGTGGACCGACAGCATGGGTGGCTCCCTGGAACCCACTGGCGGTACAAAAATATATCCCATTGCAGTGCCCTGGACAGCAGAGCTAACGTCTGATTAAATACAGGTGGGCTTCGGCCCAAACTGCATGCCCCAGTCAGGCTCGAGTTTTTTATAAGTATACACAGGCACGTACATCTCCCTAATGGGAAGTCCATGTGGACCGACAGCATGGGTGGGTCCCAGGAAGCCACCGGCGGTACATAAATATATCCCATTGCAGTGCCCAGCACAGCTGATGTAACGTCAGCTTTAATGCAGGTGGGCAAAAAATTAATTGGATTACACTGTAGGCGAGGGCCCAAAGAAATTGGTGTACCAACAGTACTAATGTACCTCAGAAAAATTGCCCATGCCCAACCAAGAGGGCAGGTGAAACCCATTAATCGCTTTGGTTAATGTGGCTTAATTTGTAACTAGGCCTGGAGGCAGCCCAGTTAAAATAAAAATTGGTTCAGGTGCAAGTTTCAATGCTTTAATGAGCATTGAAACGTATAAAAATTATTTACAAAAATTATATGACTGAGCCTTATGGGCCTAAGAAAAATTGCCCGTTCGGCGTGATTACGTGAGGTTTCAGGAGGAGGAGCAGGAGGAGGAGGATGAATAGAATACACAGATTGATGAAGCTAAAAGGTCCCCGTTTTTGATGGTGATAGAGAACGATGCTTCCATCCGCGGGTGCAGCCTACGTATTGTTTAGGTATCGCTGCTGTCCACTGGTGAAGAAGAGAAGTCTGGGGAAATCCAGGCTTTGTTCATCTTGATGAGTGTAAGCCTGTCGGCACTGTCGGTTTACAGGCGGGTACCCTTATCCGTGATGATTCCCCCAGCCGCACTAAACACCCTCTCTGACAAGACGCTAGCCGCAGGACAAGCAAGCACCTCCAGGGCATACAGCGCGAGTTCAGGCCACGTGTCCAGCTAATTGTAGGGGGCAGAGGCGTCACGGAGGATGGTCGTGTAATCGGCTACGTACTCCCTCACCATCCTTTTACAGTGCTCCCACCGACTCAGCCTTGACTGGGGAGCGGTGACACAGTCTTGCTGTGGAGCCAGAAAGCTATCAAAGGCCTTAGAAACTGTTCCCCTGCCTGCGCTGTACATGCTGCCTGATCTCCGCGCCTCCCCTGCTACCTGGCCCTCGGAACTGCGCCTTCGGCCACTAGCGCTGTCGGATGGGAATTTTACCATCAGTTTGTCCGCCAGGGTCCTGTGGTATAGCATCACTCTCGAACCCCTTTTCTCTTCGGGTATGAGAGTGGAAAGGTTCTCCTTATACCGTGGGTCGAGCAGTGTGTACACCCAGTAATCCGTAGTGGCCAGAATGCGTGTAATGCGCGGGTCACGAGAAAGGCATCCTAACATGAAGTCAGCCATGTGTGCCAGGGTACCTGTACGCAACACATGGCTGTCCTTACTAGGAAGATCACTTTCAGGATCCACCTCCTCCTCAGGCCATACACGCTGAAAGGATGACAGGCAAACAGCATGGGTACCCTCAGCAGTGGGCCAAGCTGTCTCTTCCCCCTCCCCCTCATCCTCCTCATGCTCCTCACCCTCCTCCTCAACGCGCTGAGATATAGACAGGAGGGTGCTCTGACTATCCAGCGACATACTGTCTTCCCCCCGCCTCCGTTTCCGAGCGCAAAGCGTCTGCCTTTATGCTTTGCAGGGAACTTCTCAAGAGGCATAGTAGAGGAATGGTGATGCTAATGATTGCAGCATCGCCGCTCACCATCTGGGTAGACTCCTCAAAGTTTCCAAGGACCTGGCACATGTCTGCCAACCAGGCCCACTCTTCTGTAAAGAATTGAGGAGGCTGACTCCCACTGCGCCGCCCATGTTGGAGTTGGTATTCCACTATAGCTCTACGCTGCTCATAGAGCCTGGCCAACATGTGGAGCGTAGAGTTCCACCGTGTGGGCACGTCGCACAGCAGTCGGTGCACTGGCAGATTAAACCGATGTTGCAGGGTGCGCAGGGTGGCAGCGTCCGTGTGGGACTTGCGGAAATGTGCGCAGAGCCGGCGCACCTTTCCGAGCAGGTCTGACAAGCATAGGTAGCTTTTCAGAAAGCGCTGAACCACCAAATTAAAGACGTGGGCCAGGCATGGCACGTGCGTGAGGCTGCCGAGCTGCAGAGCCGCCACCAGGTTACGGCTGTTGTCACACAAGTCCATGCCCGGTTGGAGGCTCAGCGGCGCAAGACAGCGGTTGGTCTGCTCTGTCAGACCCTGCAGCAGTTCGTGGGCCGTGTGCCTCTTCTCTCCTAAGCTGAGTAGTTTCAGCACGGCCTGCTGACGCTTGCCCACCGCTCTGCTGCCGTGCCGCGCGACACCGACTGCTGGCGACGTGTTGCTGCTGACACATCTTGATTGCGAGACAGAGGTTGCGTAGGAGGAGGAGGGTGGTTTAGTGGAGGAAGCATACACCGCCGCGGATACCACCACCGAGCTGGGGCCCGCAATTCTGAGGGTGGGTAGGACGTGAGCGGTCCCAGGCTCTGACTCTGTCCCAGCCTCCACTAAATTCACCCAATGTGCCGTCAGGGAGATATAGTGGCCCTGCCCGCCTGTGCTTGTCCACGTATCCGTTGTTAAGTGGACCTTGGCAGTAACCGCGTTGGTGAGGGCGCGTACAATGTTGCGGGAGACGTGGTCGTGCAGGGCTGGGACGGCACATCGGGAAAAGTAGTGGCGACTGGGAACTGAGTAGCGCGGGGCCGCCGCTGCCATCATACCTTTGAAAGCCTCCGTTTCCACAACCCTATACGGCAGCATCTCCAGGCTGATAAATTTGGCTATGTGCACGTTTAACGCTTGAGCGTGCTGGTGCGTGGCGGCGTACTTGCGCTTGCGTTCCAACACTTGCGCTAGCGACGGCTGGACGGTGCGCTGAGAGACATTGGTGGATGGGGCCGAGGACAGCGGAGGTGAGGGTGTGGGTGCAGGCCAGGAGACGGTAGTGCCTGTGTCCTGAGAGGGGGGTTGGATCTCAGTGGCAGGTTGGGGCACAGGGGGAGAGGCAGCGGTGCAAACCGGAGGCGGTGAACGGCCTTCGTCCCACCTTGTGGGGTGCTTGGCCATCATATGTCTGCGCATGCTGGTGGTGAGGCTGGTGGTGGTGGCTTCCCGGCTGATCTTGGCGCGACAAAGGTTGCACACCACGGTTCGTCGGTCGTCTGCACTCTCAGTGAAAAACTGCCAGACCTTTGAGCACCTCGGCCTCTGCAGGGTGGCATGGCGCGAGGGGGCGCTTTGGGAAACAGTTGGTGGATTATTCGGTCTGGCCCTGCCTCTACCCCTGGCCACCGCACTGCCTCTTCCAACCTGCCCTGCTGCTGCACTTGCCTCCCCCTCAGAAGACCTGTCCTCAGTAGGCGTAGCAAACCAGGTGGGGTCAGTCACCTCATCGTCCTGCTGCTCTTCCTCCGAATCCTCTGTGCGCTCCTCCCTCGGACTTACTCCAATTACTACTTCCTGAGTGATAGACAACTGTGTCTCATCGTCATCGTCCTCCTCACCCACTGAAAGCTCTTGAGACAGTTGCCAGAAGTCCCCAGCCTCATCCCCCGGACCCCGGGAACTTTCAAAAGGTTGGGCATCGGTCACAACAAACTCTTCCAGTGGGAGAGGATTCGGAACCATTGCTGCCCATTCTGGGCAGGGGCCCGACAACAGTTCCTGGGAGTCTGCCTGCTCCTCAGAATGTGTCATTGTAATGGAGTGAGGAGGCTGAGAGGAAGGAGGAACAGCAGCCAGAGGATTCAGAGTTGCAGCAGTGGACGGCGCAGAACTCTGGGTGGTCGATAGATTGCTGGATGCACTTTCTGCCATCCACGACAGGACCTGCTCACACTGCTCATTTTCTAATAAAGGTCTACCGCGTGGACCCATTAATTGTGAGATGAATGTGGGGACGCCAGAAACGTGCCTCTCTCCTAATCCCGCAGCAGTCGGCTGCGATACACCTGGATCAGGAGCTCGGCCTGTGCCCACACCCTGACTTCGGCCTCCGCCTCCTCGCCCGCATCCACGTCCTCTAGGCCTACCCCTACCCCTCAGCATGGTGTATTACCAGTAGTGCAGAAACAGAACGCTGTAATTAAATGTGCCGCTTATTGACCTGTGGTTGGAGGCTAACTTCGCTTACGGAACGCACAGCAGAGCCAGGAAAGAATTTTGCGCAAGCCTGCTGTAACACTTAGCTGGCTGCGTATTAATTAGGACTACTACCCCCAGCAGAGACGCAGTACACTCAGGACGGTCACAGGCAGCCCAAATAGAATGTTTTTTCCCAAATTTTTTTGGAAAAGCCCACTGCCTATATAGACAGTATGTCTCTTTCACTGTCCCTGCCTCAGCACTACTGGCCCTGGACTATGTAAAATTACTGCAGACTGTTTCCCTCTGGACAGGATGACAGCGGTAATGTGACGGGCAACGCAGAGCCAGGAAAGAATTTTGCGCAAGCCTGCTGTAACACTTAGCTGGCTGCGTATTAATTAGGACTACTACCCCCAGCAGAGACGCAGTACACTCAGGACGGTCACAGGCAGCCCAAATAGAATGTTTTTCCCAAATTTTTTTGGAAAAGCCCACTGCCTATATAGACAGTATATCTCTTTCACTGTCCCTGCCTCAGCACTACTTGCCCTGGACTATGTAAAATTACTGCAGACTGTTTCCCTCTGGACAGGATGACAGCGGTGATGTGACGGGCAACGCAGAGCCAGGAAAGAATTTTGCGCAAGCCCGCTGTAACACTTAGCTGGCTGCGTATTAATTAGGACTACTACCCCCAGCAGAGACGCAGTACACTCAGGACGGTCACAGGCAGCCCAAATAGAATGTTTTTTCCCAAATTTTTTTGGAAAAGCCCACTGCCTATATAGACAGTATGTCTCTTTCACTGTCCCTGCCTCAGCACTACTGGCCCTGGACTATGTAAAATTACTGCAGACTGTTTCCCTTTGGACAGGATGACAGCGGTGATGTGACGGGCAACGCAGAGCCAGGAAAGAATTTTGCGCAAGCCCGCTGTAACACTTAGCTGGCTGCGTATTAATTAGGACTACTACCCCCAGCAGAGACGCAGTACACTCAGGACGGTCACAGGCAGCCCAAATAGAATGTTTTTTCCCAAATTTTTTTGGAAAAGCCCACTGCCTATATAGACAGTATGTCTCTTTCACTGTCCCTGCCTCAGAACTACTGGCCCTGGACTATGTAAAATTACTGCAGACTGTTTCCCTTTGGACAGGATGACAGCGGTGATGTGACGGGCAACGCAGAGCCAGGAAAGAATTTTGCGCAAGCCCGCTGTAACACTTAGCTGGCTGCGTATTAATTAGGACTACTACCCCCAGCAGAGACGCAGTACACTCAGGACGGTCACAGGCAGCCCAAATAGAATGTTTTTTCCCAAATTTTTTTGGAAAAGCCCACTGCCTATATAGACAGTATGTCTCTTTCACTGTCCCTGCCTCAGCACTACTGGCCCTGGACTATGTAAAATTACTGCAGACTGTTTCCCTTTGGACAGGATGACAGCGGTGATGTGACGGGCAACGCAGAGCCAGGAAAGAATTTTGCGCAAGCCCGCTGTAACACTTAGCTGGCTGCGTATTAATTAGGACTACTACCCCCAGCAGAGACGCAGTACACTCAGGACGGTCACAGGCAGCCCAAATAGAATGTTTTTTCCCAAATTTTTTTGGAAAAGCCCACTGCCTATATAGACAGTATATCTCTTTCACTATCCCTGCCTCAGCACTACTGGCCCTGGACTATGTAAAATTACTGCAGACTGTTTCCCTCTGGACAGGATGACAGCGGTGATGTGACGGGCAACGCAGAGCCAGGAAAGAATTTTGCGCAAGCCTGCTGTAACACTTAGCTGGCTGCGTATTAATTAGGACTACTACCCCCAGCAGAGACGCAGTACACTCAGGACGGTCACAGGCAGCCCAAATAGAATGTTTTTTCCCAAATTTTTTGGAAAAGCCCACTGCCTATATAGACAGTATATCTCTTTCACTGTCCCTGCCTCAGCACTACTGGCCCTGGACTATGTAAAATTACTGCAGACTGTTTCCCTCTGGACAGGATGACAGCGGTGATGTGACGGGCAACGCAGAGCCAGGAAAGAATTTTGCGCAAGCCTGCTGTAACACTTAGCTGGCTGCGTATTAATTAGGACTACTACCCCCAGCAGAGACGCAGTACACTCAGGACGGTCACAGGCAGCCCAAATAGAATGTTTTTTCTCAAATTTTTTGGGAAAAGCCCACTACCTATATAGACAGTATATCTCTTTCACTGTCCCTGCCTCAGTACTACTGGCCCTAGACTATGTAAAATTACTGCAGACTGTTTCCCTCTGGACAGGATGACAGCGGTGATGTGACGGGCAACGCAGAGCCAGGAAAGAATTTTGCGCAAGCCTGCTGTAACACTTAGCTGGCTGCATATTAATTAGGACTACTACCCCCAGCAGAGACGCAGTACACTCAGGATGGTCACAGGCAGCCCAAATAGAATGTTTTTTCCCAAATTTTTTTGGAAAAGCCCACTGCCTATATAGACAGTATGTCTCTTTCACTGTCCCTGCCTCAGCACTACTGGCCCTGGACTATGTAAAATTACTGCAGACTGTTTCCCTCTGGACAGGATGACAGCGGTGATGTGACGGGCAACGCAGAGCCAGGAAAGAATTTTGCGCAAGCCTGCTGTAACACTTAGCTGGCTGCGTATTAATTAGGACTACTACCCCCAGCAGAGACGCAGTACACTCAGGACGGCCACAGGCAGCCCAAATAGAATGTTTTTTCCCAAAATTTTTTGGAAAAGCCCACTGCCTATATAGACAGTATATCTCTTTCACTGTCCCTGCCTCACCACTACTGGCCCTGGACTATGTAAAATTACCGCAGACTGAGGACGCAATGCTCTGCACGGCCGATATACAAAAAAACAAACAAAAATGTGCAACACTGCAAAAAGCAGCCTCAACAGTACTGCACACGGTCAGATGTGGCCCTAAGAAGGACCGTTGGGGTTCTTGAAGCCTAAAATAACTCCTAACACTCTCCCTATAGCAGCTCCACCATCAGCAGCACTTTCCCTGAGCTATGTCAGAATGCACCTGTGGCGAGCCGCAGGAGGGGCCGATTTATATACTCGGGTGACACCTGATCTCGCCAGCCACTCACTGCAGGGGGGTGGTATAGGGCTTGAACGTCGCAGGGGGAAGTTGTAATGCCTTCCCTGTCTTTCTATTGGCCAGAAAAGCGCGCTAACATCTCAGAGATGAAAGTGAAAGTAACTCAAACATCGCGTGGTGCTCGCCTCTAGTAACGAGCATCTCGAACACGCTAATACTCGAACGAGTATCAAGTTCGGACGAGTACGTTCGCTCATCTCTAGTCACGCCCATACAACAGCGAGGAACTCAAGCTTAAAACAACTGTAGTTCTGATCATTGCGTTCTGCTCTCTTGAAAGATCAGCTTGCAAAGGCAATTATCTTGTCTTTCGCATCTTGCACTAGGCTTAAGGCTGCTCCTTGTCCCTTTATCTATGCTTGCATCTATGTAGAGATGGAAAGGCTTGTTGTAATCAGGGTAGCTAAATATGTATGGCACAGTCAGTTTAGCCTTGGGTTGTTGGAAGGCAAGTTCATGTTCCTCTTCCCAATATAATAGAGATTGATCTCTTCTGGGTTTTTTTTGGGTGACCCCATATGAGTTCCTGTAATGACTCAGCAATCCGTCCAAAATTAGGTGGAAAGCCCCTGTAATATCGTGCAAATCCCAAGATTCTGCCCTCTTTCAAAGTCTTAGGTGTAGACCAATTCTTGACTACAGCAGTCTTCTCTGGGTCAGGCACCACTCCTTCAGCACTTACAATGTGTCCCAAGTAGCACACTTGAGTTTGCAGTAGGTGGCAGTTTAAAGGCTTAATTATGAGGCAGTGTTGAATCAAAATCTGGAAGACTTTTAAGCCAGGTGTTGTAGGTGATCTTTACAAGATTTAGAGTAGATGATTACGTCATCCAGGTATAACAAGACAGTCTCAAACTACTTGTAGCCTAAGCAGCATTCCATGAACCTTTGAAAGGTTACCAGGGCATTACAAATTAAGCCCATTGGGGTGGTAAATGCTCTCTTCTTTCAGTTTGCTTCTGACATAGGCACCTGCCGCTGGCTAAAACCAAAGTGGAGAAGTAAGCAGCTGATCCTAAGGCTGTCAAAGATTCCTCAATGCGTGGCATCTTTATGTGTCATGTTGTTAATCTTTCTATCATCCATACAAACTTGGATGTTGTCATCTTTTTTTCCCAACAGAACCAGTGGTGTGGCCCATGGGCTATGTCTTTCCTTGATCACTTCAGCTTCTTTCATCCACTGGAGCATCTTTTTGACTGGGTGACACATGGCTGGTGGAATTTGCCGGTACCTCTCGTTGATTGGGGGGATGAGAGCCAGTTGGCTGTATGTCGCAGACTCTCCCAAAGTCCCTTGGATGCTTGCTGGAAGTCTTTGGGTGACCTTCAGATTCCTTTAATTTGTTTGGAAGGTGTATGCACATCACCTACATGCATATCAGACCACCATGGGGTAATTGAAGACAAACTGCCATCTTTCTCTAGCTGTGCATTTCCAATGCTGGTCTTAGTATAATTTCCCCAGCACACGATGCACTTAATACATCAAGAGTCTCATGTCTCTTCATGTATTAGGTACATCTTGGCATCTCTGTGTGCATGCACGGGAATGTACACCAGGTGCCAACTTTTCACAAAAGCAAGAGCAGAACAAAAGGTAGAAAAGTTGGACAATTTTTGCGCAAACGGGCCTTGCACCAAATTGTGCAACTTTTCCACGCCAGTATTCTGGGGTAAAACCCTCAAACATGTCCTTGATGCTTTAAGTGCTATAAGATGACAGACACTCTTTAGGGTCATTTATAGTTTTGTATGTCAGATAACATAGATTTACGGAAGCTCTAGAGTGCAGGGTAAGAGAAAACTAAATTAGGATATAAGTCTCTTTTTGACTTCCTTAAAAGTTTGGTTTTCATTTTGACACTAAAGGTCTTTCTCCTGTTGGTTGATGTCAACAAAGCCTTAAGAAATCCCCCATGATTAACGTTGTTACACGATAAAACATAAAAAAGGCTAAATGGATGAATACGTTTTACAGAGATTCTCCAGCATGATGGTTCATATGGAGTAATACATGCTTTCATACAGTATGTGGCAGCTTTCCTGGGTAATTCTCATTTTATTGTTGGATGCATAAACAATACATATTCCTTGACTGGATCCTGTTATGAAAGTAAATCCGTCTTCAGGTTACATCTTTTAGATTTTGGGAGGTAAAATTGAAATGTCCCATTGCCTCTCAATTAATAGTTCCATTTTGTCAGAAGAGGCCACCAACAACAAGCTGACCTCGAGCTTGGTTTCCCACTGCTATGACCTCTAGAGATCATCTGGGAAAGAATCCAGCAAGTGTTCAATTTCCCTGCAGCACCACCAGAGGAGAAATAAAGCATTACACAAGTCCCAATGACATCAATGTGTTGTAAGAATAGTCTATGTCCTCCAGAATAAGAGAGGCACTTTGTAGTCGCTCTTTATTCGTGTTAATAAATGTGAGGCCTGAACAGGATGTCTGCTTGTGTTACCGGAGAAGGTAACGCATTTCACTGTTGCACCAATGGCTTTATCGGGCCAAGTAATCAATTCATTTGGCATGATGAAGCTGTTGGTGCAACAATGAAATGCGTTCCCCTAGTGTGTGCTGATCGGAGCTCTGAATTCCGCATCCATCACTTAATAACGACAGTCTCTGTTAGTCCCTGGTCTGTAGAGCACAAGATAGGCCCAGTAACTAGGGTGGGACTGACTGGTCACCCGGATATGGCGGGGCCAGTTTTCAAATACAGTACACATGATGCCGACAAAAGGAAATGTATTCTTCAGAACAGTTCAGAAGAGTGTAGGTCGTCACAGAAAGGAAGGCTGACGGACACCAGGATTGGAAATAACTGCAGATGCTGCACTGGAGGCTTCAACTCGAGATTCTTCGCATATGTTGCAAGCAATCCAACCGATACAGGCACGGCGGTTACCACCACACTGAGAGACGAGGGCTCAAAACATCACCCTGCTCCCTCATAAAACTCATGTCTCCTACTTATGGTCCTATGTCGCTCATATTCCTGCGCCCGTATAGCACTACCCCGTGACCATCCACCAACCAGGGAAAACCTTTTTCTAACAACCAGAAGGCAATTGCAGCAGCAGTAATTGACAACTAGGGGCCATTAAATATAACACTCATTGGAGAGTAAAACAGCAATACTCTAGGCGCACTATACACCACCCCCTTACACATCCATACACTTATTTTTGCTGATATATTTGGAAGGTTAGTAAGAAGTAGTGGACACATAGAGGAGAGTACAATATGACTGCAGGGCCAGACTACACTACACAGGGCATTGAGTTCTGTTTTAGTTAAGAATAGAATACATTTTCTGAAGAACTTTTCACTAAAGGAATAATTTTAAAAATAGAAACGAGGAAGGAAAATAAAGTCGCCAGTGTTAGGTACTTTTTTGGGAGGAGGAACTTTAAAATGAGTCAGATGTTTTGTTGGTATGCTGTTACATGTCATTAATACTATGCGGTGTACATTATTGGTAAGACATAAAGCAATCATCCACAATAACCACAAGTCTCAAGTTTCTGAACTGCTCACTGTAATCCACCTGCTATTCAGCTATGCTGGTTTCCTGTAAATTTACTATTCGCTTTAACATTCGTCTCTTCTAGTTCTCCAGGCTTACAATGATCAAGAGCAGAGATAAATATTAGGTTTGGTTAGCTTTGACTAAAGTATGGTTTCTTTTGTCATATAACCAGGAATAAAAACTCGATTTAATTTTCAGGTTCTATGGGTATAATGTTTTTCCTTGTGAAGAGAAGGGTGCAGGGAGGATTATCTAGAACATGCAATGCTCCATGGGAAAAAGCCATGCAAATGAGTGATGGAATAATCATTCTCAACATGACAGCTGGCCTGATATCAGCTGATTGGAGAGGATCCTGAGAAGTGGACCTTCACCAATCCTTGACAACCTATCTTGAGGATAGGTCGTCAATGGTTAAATCCAAGACACCCCTTTAATAAGGCTTACAATATGACTGGGCATGTAAGCGAAACCAGAGGATGCTGAGCAGTCGACCTTCACCAACCATTGATGACCTATCTTGAGGATAGTCCAAAGAATAATATGAATTAGTGGCAGCATAGAAAAGGTTTTAATAAAAAAATAACCTTTATTACTCCATAGTCTTTTTTAAAAAGGCAGGCTATGTTTCGGCCTAAGGGAGGCCTTTTTCAAGCTACCAGATCAAGAGCAGAGATAAATATTAGGTTTGGTTAGCTTTGACTAAAGTATGGTTTCTTTTGTCATATAACCAGGAATAAAAACTCGATTTAATTTTCAGGTTCTATGGGTATAATGTTTTTCCTTGTGAAGAGAAGGGTGCAGGGAGGATTATCTAGGACATGCAATGCTCCATGGGAAAAAGCCATGCAAATGAGTGATGGAATAATCATTCTCAACATGACAGCTGGCCTGATATCAGCTGATTGGAGAGGATCCTGAGAAGTGGACCTTCACCAATCCTTGACAACCTATCTTGAGGATAGGTCGTCAATGGTTAAATCCAAGACACCCCTTTAATAAGGCTTACAATATGACTGGGCATGTAAGCGAAACCAGAGGATGCTGAGCAGTCGACCTTCACCAACCATTGATGACCTATCTTGAGGATAGTCCAAAGAATAATATGAATTAGTGGCAGCATAGAAAAGGTTTTAATAAAAAAATAACCTTTATTACTCCATAGTCTTTTTTAAAAAGGCAGGCTATGTTTCGGCCTAAGGGAGGCCTTTTTCAAGCTACCAGACACATACACCATACACTGCTTAAATAACAACACATCAAGCACAATGCACAAATCACAGTGTAATTGCCACCCACATTGCTTAAAGGGGTTGTCCCATTGTGTGAAGTGTATGTCAGCACTTCTGTAGGGCCATTACAATGCACTTTGTAATATACATTGTGCATAGTATATGAGCCATACTGAAGTTATATACTTACCTACAGGGGTAGGGGGTACCTACACCCCCCCCCCCCTGTGTTGACGATCCTGTTGTCCTTGGATCCGACTAATTCTTCCAGCCAGCTTCTCCACTAGTCGGGAATGCGCAGTAGAGCTTCTTGGCCCGTGGACGAGCCTGGTGTAGTTTACACATGCGCAGTATCGCGCTTCATTCCGGGACGGCCACGATCAGAAGCATGTACTTGCGGGGTGTGCGGGCTGACAATGTGCTTGCACGGGGGGGACGGGGCAGGCTGTCAATGTACTTGCAGGGGGACTGTCAATGTACCTGGGGGGGGGGGGGCTGGCTGTCAATGTACTTGCGGGGGGTGGGAGGTGGGCAAGCTGTCAATGTTCTGGCCGGGGGGTGGATGGGGGGGATGGGCTGTCAATGTATTTGCGGGGTAAGGGGGGGGGAGGTGCTGACAAGTAGTCGCGGCAGAGGGGCGGGGGAAAGGTGCCGACAAGTAGTCGCCTCAGGAGGAGGGGCACCGACAATCAGTCGCCAGGGGGGACGGGGTGTTAACAAGTAGTCACCACAGGGAGGGGTGCTGACAACTAGTCACCACGGGGGGGAGGGGGGTGCTGTCACTGGTCCTGCACGGGGGTTGGGGGGGTGCTGTCACATTATACTTGCTGGGGGGGGGGTTGGTGTGTTGTTGCTGTCACATAACAGTTAGCGGGGTGCTGTCACATTACACTTTGTGGTGGGGGGTTGAGGGTTCCGCTGCCAGGCAGGGGTTGGGTGGTGGTGCTGTCACATAACACTTGGCGGGAAGGGGGTTATGTCACATAGACTTGTCGCTGTGGGGTGCTGTCACATAGGGGGAAGCGGGAGGGGTGTTCTCACAGTAATTTGTCGTGTGGGGTGCGAGGGGGGCAGTGACAGTAATTTGTCGCACTGGGAGGTGGGCGGGGGGCTGTCACAGTAATTTATCACACACGGTGTAATCCTGCCTGTGCAGGAAGGAGAGGAGGTGAGCTGTGACTGTTGTGAATGGTG
The DNA here is from genome assembly GCF_035609145.1 of Eleutherodactylus coqui. NCBI lineage: Eukaryota > Metazoa > Chordata > Amphibia > Anura > Eleutherodactylidae > Eleutherodactylus > Eleutherodactylus coqui. The sequence continues at coordinate 244,059,863 of NC_089840.1, forward strand.
GCTCATGTGTTCTCTACATATAAGTGTCACCGATCAGTGTAATCCAGCCTGTGTGGGGAGGGGAGCAGGTGAGCTGTGTTTATTGTGAATGGTGAGTCCTGTATTATCTATATATAGGTGTCACTGTACTTGTGGGGGGGAGGGGCGGGGCGTTGCTGTCGGTGTACTTTTGGGGGGGAGGGGCGGGGGTGCTGTCAGTGTACTTGTGTGGGGGAGGGGAGGGGTGTGCTGTCACTGAACTTGTGTGGGGGAGGGGCAAAGGGTGCTGTACCAGAACTTTTATGGGGGAGGAACAGGGGGTGCTGTCACTGTACTTGTGTGGAGGTGGGACGGGGGGTGCTGTCATTGTACTTGTGTGGGGGAGGGGCAGGGGTGCTGTCATTGTACATGTGTGGGGGAGGGGCAGGGGGTGCTGTCATTGTACTTGTGTGGGGGAGGGACGGGTGGTGCTGTCATTGTACTTGTGTGGGTGAGGGGCAGGGGTGCTTTCACTGTACTTGTGTGGGGGAGGGGCAGGGGGTGCTGTCATTGTACTTGTGTAGGGGAGGGGCGGGGAGGGGGTGCTGTCATTGTACTTTTGTGGGGGAGGGGCAGGGGGTGCTGTGTCTATAGTGAATGGTGGGTCCTGTGTTATCTATATATAGGTGTCACTGTATTTCTGGGGGGAGGGGCTGGGGGGTGCTGTCAGTGTACTTGTGTGGGGGAAGGGTGGAGGGTGCTGTCACTGCACTTGTATGGGGGAGGGGCGGGCGGTGCTGTCATTGTACTTTAGTGGGGGAGGTATAAGTTATACAGCAAAACATTCCATGCAGGAAAAAGTGTAATCCACGCTTGCTTGCAAAGTAAAATTTGTAATCTTCCTTTATTTAATCAAATTTAAAATTGCCAGGTATACACATCTCTAACCAGACGCACATCGGTACCACTGACGAAGGCTCTGTGCAGCCGATACACGTCTGGTTAGAGATGTGTATACTTGGCAATTTTAAATATTATTAAATAAAGGAAGATTAGAAATTTTACTCTGCAAGCAAGCGTGGATTACACTTTTTCCTGCAGGGAATTTTTTGCTGTTTAAAGCCCAGGACCGGGGGCAGGTGAACCCGCTTGAGCAAGCAGTGGATCGTGAGATATATGAAGTGAGCAAGCTGACAGCACAGCACATCATATTCAAGTATAAATTATACATCTCCCTGGATTTACTGTATATAGTTTCACCCTTTACATTGAATTAAAAAAATGCATTAAAACCACATGCAGTTTTTATTTTGTGTCTGCAGCTTCTTAGTAACGTACATTGTTTTTAAATACCACATGCAGGTTTTTTATGTGTTTTTCTTAATTGTAGTTCTAAAATACAACAAAAACATGAACCCCCCTAAGGTCGCTCTCACACATGTTTAGAAAACGAAGCTTAAAATCATGGCATTTTTACTGGAATTTCGAGCTGCGTTTTTGAACACAGGTTACAGCGTTTGACAGTGCTTTTTAATGCACCCCATCATTGTGATGGGTGATGAGGTGTGTTAAAAACCACGAAAATGCAAAAATAGAACAGACAGCTCTCGAAAATCGCAGCGTTAGGAATACCACGTTCCAGCACAGGTTTGAGTAACCTTATTAAAATCAATGGTGGTTAGAACGGCGCTCGGGACACCACGCTAATAGTGGTAAAAACCGGTGTGTGTGTGTGAGAGTGGCCTTTGGGGCTACAAACAAGTTTTCATGTAGTGCAGGAAATGCATCATGTTTGGAAAGATGACGCCAAGGGGCTAGATCGTGTATGCAGCACGATCTAGGTATGGGCACGGGGGAGTGTAGGTTGGAGGCCCCGTGAGGGGGGCCCTGAGCTAAACTTTTGCACCCGGGCCCCTGAGCCTTTAGGTACGCTCCTACCTGCAATGCTTTCTGGAAGAAAGTCATGTAAGTAAGTGATGGAATAGTCTTCCACAGCACCACCTATGGAAGGTAGTTACCCTATGAGTCAATATCTGACCCGCTAGCAGTCCTTGCCAGTCTTGATTTGGCTGACATCCCTAGTCATGTGGCAAGGCCCAATATAAGGTTAGAATTTGATTCATAGGCTGTTTAGGTTCGAAAAACAAGCTTGAAAATCCTTGACCTTTGTTTGGCCTTCACTGAGCCTAATCAATAAAAAAGTCAACTTAGTGTTCTTTTAGGTGAGCAAAGTGACTGTCTGTACAAGTATTGATCAACGATATAACAATTCAGCCCATGCTCATTTAAAAGAAATTTGCGCTGGATGAGGATCACCCAAATAATCAATCGCAAGAACAATAATTTACAATTTATGATCCTTCATGCAGCTATTTATTTCCATGTCTCTCAACAGTATGTCCCCTGCTTACACAAGGGGATGTGCTGCCAACAAACAAGGAGTTTATGCCCACTTAAAAGATCTGAATAGATGACAAACAGGTGCTTCCTTGTTTGTTGATTGCGGGTATATTTACATGGGTCAGTCGTCAGGAACAAAGATAAATGTTCATTAAGCTGATCATTGGCTCGTGTAAATAGGCTTTTATTCAACGGGCACACACAGTTCTGTATAATGAAACCATAGGCACTCCCTTGACCAATATAAGATGTCTTTACGCAAAACTGTATTCTCCCCAAAAAACAATGCTTCTAAGGAAGAATACAAGAATACAACCTTCCTGCTAATCAAATCCCCTTGATTAATTATCAGTAATTATGACTATCTCCATAAAAGCAGAAGTTTTGGCAGTTTGCTGGTCTGGAGCATTCAGGTATGTTAACATAATGCTAAGGAGCAAAGGCATCAGCAATGATCTTAGAGAAGAAATTGTTGCTCCACATCAATCTGGGAAGGGTTATGAGGCCATTTCCAAACAATTTAAAGTTTATCATTCTACAATGAGTAAGATTATTCACAAGAGGAAAACATTCCAAACAGTTGACAATCTTCCCAGGAGTGGATGTTCCAGCAAATTCGCCCCACTAGTTTTAGGGATATATAGATACTGGTATGATGTAAATTTAAAGAAAAGTTCACATTTTCACCAAAAAAATCTTATATGGGTTAGTCAAATCCCCACGTCTAACAATGACGAGGAGCCATCTTGGGTCTTCCACTGTTTCTTCAAACAGACGCTGTATACGGTATGAATGGAGAAGACCACAGCTATTCACTTACATTGGTTTGTGTATTGCACAAGAGGCAATGAATATTAAGCAATGTTATCCAGTGTCAGAACAATGTTTCCTAGTAATTATACATGGCCCCCGCAGCTCTCCCAATAGCAATGTGTTTCTCACAGGTTATTTAGAAAATAGATATTGAACCGCTGCATACAGGTTGGGCAAGTAACATGTGTCTACTATTATTATTGAACCTCCGTTTGTATTTTTATTTGTGCAATGCAACTTATTGAGAATTGTGCTTGCTTTTGTGCCTGATCTTCTCCTTTGTGCCCATCAGGATGTCCAGATCTGCACTCTTGTTTGGCCAACAGTCGCAGAAGAAATTGCATGGGATATATCATTCATACTATTGGACTTCTTGATACCAGGTTTAAGTATTATAGTTAGCTACACCAAGATCTTCAAGGTAATTACATTTTTAATATTTTGGGATTATAGCTACAGTACTTTTAGAAATCTAATATAATCATCCCTACCTAAGGCATACACACCAATACACTCAGGGGGGGATTTCAGTATGTCACAACGGGGGGATTAGTCACCATTTTTATGCAAAAGAGAGTTGGCACATGGAGTAAAATCACTTCCACCCCAAAGTTTATTTTCAATCTGTCTTCTGACAGCTTTTTTGTGCTTCACAGCAATTTACATCAACATAATGCATAAACAACAAATCAACACCTGGCCGTCTGGCCTTTTACTAAACATATACATCCCTCTCTAACGGTCAATATCAAATTGATTGCCATTTTTTTCAGAAGTAGCAATGTTAGTTGTCAATTATTAGAATTAATGATCGATTATCATTTAGTGAACATGTTCAAACAATAGAAAAGTGACAACCTAAGGCCTTAGTCAGACGGGCGTTTTTAGCCGCGATTTGCGCATGCGTCCGGCGATTTTATAAAACCATTGCTTTGCAATGGTATCGGACACATGAGCGCTTTTTATGCGCTCGTCCGATAAATTATAGAACAAAAAATCGCAGATCGCACCTATCTGCGATCTGCGATTCCTGTTCTCTTCTCTATATGCGCTCAATGGGGCCGGCGGCAGCAGCGCCGACCCCATTGAGAACATATAGAAGACAAATCATTCTTCTCTGCCACAGCTGTAACAGCTGTGGCAGAGAAGAACGATGTTTGCCCATTGAATTCAATGGAGCCGGCAATACAGCCGCTCCATTGAAAGCAATGGGCTGCCGGCGTGCGCGGGGTGAATTGTCGGGAAGGGCTTAAATATATAAGTCCTTCCCTACAATTCATCCTAAAATGTGTTAAAATAAAAAAAAATTGTATACTCACCTTTCCGCTGCAGCCGGAGTCCAGCCGCGGCCGCTGTCAGTTCTCCTGAACTGCTTCTCGGCACTATTCAGCTGGCGGGGCTTTAAAATCCCCGCCTGCTGAATGATCTGCCTCTGATTGGTCACAGCTCTGACCAATCAGAGGCAGGTTTCACTCACACACCCATTCATGAATTCATGAATGGGTGAGTGACTGCTGCCTCTCAGCGCTGAGCCAATCAGGGGCAGGTCTGACTCACATCCATTCATGAATTCATGAATGGGTGTGAGTGAGACATGCCTCTGATTGGCTCAGCGCTGAGCCAATCAGGGGGCAGGTCTGACTCACACCCCGTTCACACCCACTGCAGGACGGCCGCACAGAGCTCCGGCTACCGGGAGAAGGTGAGTACATATATATTTTTTATTTGTACACATTTTAGGATGAATTGCAGGGAAGGGCTTATATATTTAAGCCCTTCCCGACAATTCATCCCGGGCTCGCCCGCAGCGCATTGCTTTAAATGGAGCCGGCTCTATTGCCGTCTCCATTGAATGCAATGCGCTGGACAGCTCCGGCCCGTTTCTAACGAAACGCGGCTAGCAGCAGATTTTCGGGTGATTTGCGGGCGACTTGCGTGCACCGGTCACGCGATTTGCGGATGCGCATCCGTCATGCGATCCGCAAATCGCGCGAAAAAACGCCCGTCTGACTAAGGCCTAAACAGAAGCTAATTCAGAGGTGACAACCAACATGGCAGCACTTCTTGCAAATGCCTGAAAAATGACTACTATAGAACATAGAACAGATATATCTAAGTGTAATCAAGCATAATTTCCAAACTACAGCTATCACTCTAATATCAGCTTTACATATATAGTTATTTTTAAATTCTGGGTGGAAATTCTATTTCAGCTAGCAAAAGTGCTGAAGAAAAAAATATTATTTTTTAGATATATAATATAAAACTAATTAAGCTGCGACAGACAAAACTGTGGGAGTATCACCTTACCATTTCTTACTGTTTGCAGTAAGGACTCAGATAAAGATGTTGCAAGGTGTCAGTCATGCAGCATTAGGTTGTAAACAAGATACTCTGCCTTTATTACATCCTAGATTCTCCTTGCCTAATATGCAAGGAGGTCACCCTGAAAAGGGCAGCCATATTTGAGTTCTGACACATTTGCCCTTCAGGATAGCAGGTTCATCAGAAGATCCTTTTTTCATATAAAATTTTCTTAGCCTCCGAAAGGCTCCAGAACTACGCATGGAAAATTGTGTAGTTTTGGACAGCAGTGTAGAAATAAGAGATAACAGAACTGAAATGGGTTTAGAGGTGGATAACTTAAATGTGTTGTTTCCTGAAGACAACCCCAGTTTATATGCCATATTAGGACATATGGACATCATAGAAGGGCTCCACCACTTGGGACCCCCCTACCATTATGAGCCGCTCTGTAGTGAAAATGCCTGACTGGCTATGGCTTTCTTGGCAAAATCAGCTGTTTGTTGGGTCACTTACTGAAAGTGGTTGTCTGCACATTGTTAATATATACTTAGGATAAATTAACAAATTGATACATTTTCTATTTTTTGGAAGATCACAAAAGAAATCAGGGAGCGGATGATCAGCAGCACGGCTTATTCTGAAGTCCACCAGTACCGTGTGTCCCAGAGAGACTACAGACTCTTCAGAACTCTCTTAACGCTCATGATCTCTTTCTTTGTCATGTGGACCCCGGTGTTTATAATTGTCCTTTTGCTTCTTCTCCATAACCTAACGAACAACTTTAACTTATCGCCAACTGTTTTCTTCTGGATTACAGTGTTTACGTTTTGCAACTCAATCGTTAATCCAGTTTTGTACAACATCAATTTGCTCAAGCAGAAATGGTGGAGGGTCATCTTTTGTGGAAACCCTGAGGACAGCGAGGACGATACAGGGACAACGACTAAACGGAATGAAAATCAAAATGGTACATCAAATACCAAATAAAAATTGAGACATTTTATATATGGACTCCAGCAAAAAGAATATTGTACTCCGGTCTTGTACACCCGTTATGTTTGTTCGGTTCAGAGGTGTCGTGATTGTTGACGCTCCAGATTCTTAATATGCTATGTTATCAAAGGACATATCAGGGAACGGAAATACCCCACAGAGATTATGGTGCTGAGTTATTACCCCTCAGGAGTTTGGAATCTTATATATGTTTTTTTAAGACAAATTAGTCATCCAGATACATACATTTCATTTTTTCACTGAACTTTTATACTATAGACACTTTTCTTCTGAGACATGATGCGACCATCTAGTGGTCCCTTCTTATAGTATTCTGTTATGTAGGGCAAAAAAAATTCCTTATGTTGGGTTTTCTTAAAAGCCCATCACTCTACTTTCTATACTATAATGTTGTTCTTTTCGATCAGCTGATAGATATCTATGGATATACTCAACTCTTGCCATTTCACCTTGATCTCTTATATCAAAAAGCTTTATTCCATGACAAGAATTTGCCTTTGAGTGTATTTTATTAACTTCTCACACCATTCATACTAAAGAGGTTGTCCAGAATTACAAAAACATGTCTGCTTACTTCAAAAAACAGCATTGCACCTGTCTAGGGATTGTGTGTCCTACTCTATATGTTACTGGGCATGGAGAGACATAACTGCATGCTGGGAGAGGTAAATGTTGAGGAAGCCGTGTGCCGCTCAGCAGTACTGTGCACAAGACCCAATAATTAGAATAGGACTCATGCGCAATACTCACTGTGCGTTGGATGCTTGACTCAGTAACTATCCCACCCAACATGCAGTTGCTTCTCTCCACTTCTGATACCAAGTAGCACCATAACAAGGATTTAATAGACACAGGAGCATTTTTTTTACTCGATCCCAAAGAAATAGAGTATTTAATTATGGGACAACGCCTTTGACTTCCTTTTTAGAAAACAATTATTCATCTTCTTTCCACCATTTAAAGGGACTCTGTAATGTCCTATAAGCACCATTAACTGACTGAAGAAAAAAGTCACACTGACAGATAGAGTGCCAACTTTCTAGGATGTAAGTATAAAAAGTAAGTAGACCTCCGGACTCCTCTGTCCTATAAGCACCATAACAGTTTATGGTGGTTATGGGGTGTGACAAGTTACTTTTATTTTCAGAAATCACAGTGGCTCTGGTTACTACAAGTCCCATGATGGTTTGTTGAGGACTTACAAAAGTAGAAGTGGCTAAATTATATTTAGTGAAAGCTAAAGTTATGTCACATCTGCAGAATTGACAAAGGCAAGATATGTTAAAGAACAATTACATGGATCCTTCCTACCTCTAGGTTAAATCTAATGTTTTACTGTTGCTAATATGTGACTAATCCAACAGCACCAAGGACTTCATTTATTTCATGCCAACAGCTTTCAGTCTACCCATGCTACCTGCTCATTGATAACATGCAGAGGTACAATTTAAAGCTCCTGTGCCCTGATGCAAAATGTGTAACAATGCCCCAAAAATGTGGCAAAGGGGACTTATGGCAGCCATAGGTACCAGGGCCCAAGTGCAACTGCCTCCCCTGTACCCTCTACAACTATACACCTGGTATCACTCTTACCCTGCTTACTTTCCATCATGCATAGATGAAAACAAGGCAATCCACAATGGAAATTTTTTATTTCACTGTGAGTTCATTGTGATTCTGCTCATGTGATATAGGTCATCTGAATCCCTTTAAATGATATTATGTACAGGATTTTGCACTATTTCACTATAGTGAATATTATAAAGTGTACAGGTTTACATCAAATAATGTACAGTCATCCTGTCAAAGTGTAAGAAATGTGTACGATATGAATTTTTTTAGGTAAAAAAAGTAAATTTTTAATATTTGGAAAGCTGATCTTGACTTCTGATCTCTTCTCTGTCATTATATAGAATTGATGTTTCAATATCAGTCCCATAAATCAATAGAATAAGCAGTGATAACATATCTTGTAATATACAGTATCGTATTACGGAAAAATGCCTCTTTCTTAATTTATAAGACTTAAGGCTTAGTCACATGGGCCCGGCGCATATACGCCGAGCTCACAATGCTGTTGGGCAGGGGGAGACAGTTTAGCTTTGCTAAACTGTCTCCCCCTTCCCTCCCGCTCGCCGTCTCTTGGGAGGGGGGTGGGATGGGGCGGGAGCTAGTGTGCTAAGCTCCTGCCCCCTCTCCACCCCTTGTCGCAGCCAGCAATGGCAGGGGAGCTTAGCAATTAGCAACCCCACCCCTCCCATTGCAAACAGCCAGCAAGGGGTGGAAAGGAGGAGAGAAGGAGGTTGGAGTTTAGCAGTGACTCTGCTGAACTGCCTCCCACCCCCCTTTTTCGGCAGCTGCCATAGGCTCCTATAGGAGTCTATGCAGCCACCGGTGACGTTAAAGCACCTGGCCAAAACGCGCTATTTTGGCCGGCTAGGCATTTATACACTGCTGAAATATGCCCATGTGAACTGATGCATTGTAAACCAATGCAAGAGAGGGGCAGCATATATCGGCCGGGTGTGAAAATATGGCCGATATACGTTTGTGTGAATCCAGCCTTACTCCCCCACCACCTCATGCACAGACCACTGACTCTCAACACACTGGGAAAGTCTGAAGATAAAGTATCAGTTCACTGAGGGATCAGGTTGCAAAAACCCAACTCTATGGAGCAGGGCAAAAGGGGAGGTGGAGAGCAAAGAGAGATGCAGACACAGAGATATGTTACCTCAGCGTCTAATGTTTTATCTCACGCCCGTGCTGGATTTACAGCTACACTGCTCAGTACTGCTGTATTAGGAGTGTAACTAAAAGCTCATGGGTCCTGGTGCAAAAGTCCTCCCCCAGCTCAAATACAGCTGCCCAGCTGTATGTATAGTAGTATAAAGTGCCCTTAAATAATACAGTTACCATATAATAGTCAGATATCAGCTCTATACAGTGAATGCGATTACAGTGCAGTCACCTTCAGTGATCACAGGTGACATTTTATGTGATTGGAGTCATACACCACTTTATCTTTTCCTATTTATATGGGCACAGACCGCCATGAGGAGTTCTTCCAGCCATGAATTGTCACTAGATACTCCCCATCCTGCCACTATCTGCAATGTTCTACTAGTGCCCCATCTACACCCCCACATGCTCACAATCTGTCCTCTGAAATCCCTGCAAACTCATAATGTGATCCTACATTTCCCCAGCTCTGAAACTCCAGAGCACACTCAATAAACTTAAACTCCTACTCCACCCCATCCTATTTCTTTTCTCTATGTTGCTAATACAGTACTCTGAAAGCGTGGAGATGTGGGGAGGTATCGAGCATGCTATACATGCTGTGTGACCTGTCATTTGGAGGCATGAGTACGTGATAAGTTTATTCAGTGTGTTCCAGAGTTTCAGGGGCCAGGGTGCCCAGAAACAACCACCATACCTGCCATCGTGGGGGGGAAGCCGTTGGGCCCCCCCTGGTTAAGGGGCCGGGTCATATCTCTATAGCTGCACCACTGTGCTGTATAATGTTCTACATGCTGCTGTTTCTGACGGTGTGCTACAGGGAACAGGATCTCCTCTTCTCTGTGTATGCAGTGTATGGAGATATCATAACAGCTTGTCTTTACCGACCATCTGAGGGATAACTGATAATTAAAGATTTAGCCCGAAGAAGGAAAGGTGCTAAATAATGCAGGACACAAGTCACATGAAGACCAGAAATAGTGTTATTCCTCATGTACACACACATGACAACTTATTCCAAAAATTCAACTCAAGTGAAAGGTACTCTTTATAGTGGTTGTGCCAAATTATAAAGTTATTGCCTACTCACAGGATAGGGAACAACTTCATGATCATGGGGATCCAATCACTAGGACCCCCACTGATCTTGAGAATGGGGTCCAAAAAAATCCCTGCATGAGCCTAGCGATGATCGTACATGTGTGCTGCTAGTCCATTCATTTCAATGGGAGCACTCGAAATTGCTGAATATGAGCACTCTGCAATCTCTGGTGCTGCAATTAAAATGAGTGGAACCACAATATACTTGGGCAGCTGATGCTTCATTCATCAGAGGGCCTTTGGGATGCCTGTTCTCAAGATCGCTAGGGGTTCTAGTAGTCAGATTCCCACCGATCAGAAAGTTATCCCCTCTCCACAGGAGAGGGGATAACTTTATAACTTGGTACAACCCCTTTAAGTTTTAAAGCAATTGCCTCCTATCCACAGTGTGATCACATAAAGCATAATCTTGTGTACATGCTATGTTACAAAAAGTATTCTCCTTAAGGAGCATTGCTTTAAGGAAGAATATCCCTGTAAGGCTAAATTTATATGGGCTTTTGCGGGCTGTGCCCAAGTCTCTCTGGCGCAGCTCGCATCCCACAACACACGGACAACCGGTTCATGTGCTGTGTGAGGTGTGGGACACTGGACCTTACATGCCCAATTCTCATATGATATTCACACAAAAATAGGGCGCGCAGCAGTTTTTCAATCTCGGACACTAGGTCCAAATGAAAAAATCACAACCCTTTTCTCCCATAACAATAACCCTTGAGTGATTACATCACTTACATCAGGCTTTATAGATTTTTTTTCCATCTTGTAACTACTGTCAGAGATCAGCACTCAAGGGAGGGGGCGATGTTCATTTATGTACATGATTCCTACATGGGGATTACCAGCTCTGTGGTTGTGCTTATATCAAACAATACTTCCTACAACCCTCTCTGCTACCCCTTCACCCTTTTACCATTGTCTTAGAGGATTGTTCTGAACTGCAACAGGTTTTCTTGAGTGTATGTCAAACTTTAATAACCCAGAACCCCCCTACTCTCATAATTATAGTCTCCAAGGACTGAATAGTAATCTTTGAGTGATGATCGATTATTTGATTGTTGAATTTCTTTTACGTTTTTTTATCACAGTTTATCTAGAGCCAATTATTATTATTATTTTTTTTTTTAGGATATGGTGTGCCTTTCTTTCAATGTTCACTATAGGGATAAATAATGTGATAGTTTAATTTATCAGTTTTGCAGACATAACAATACCAATTCTGTTTATTTTTTTATTTAATTATTATTTTTAGATAAAAATAGGGGAACTTGCAATTTTTTATTTTTTAAGTATTTTTAAAAATGTTATTAAACTTATTTTTACATTTCTTTATAGGGGACTTGAACTTGCAATCACTTGATTGCTTGTACAATAAACTGCAATACTTCTATATTGCAGTATATTGTACATTACAATGTTAGGGCTTATTTAGACGAGCATATATCGGCCGGCCGATATACACTTCCATCTAAGCAGTTCCCCCATTCCCTCCCCCCTCACCGGCTCTCTGCCTCTCTCCTCCCCTCGAGCAGTTTGCAATGGTAGTGGATGGAACGGGGGCGAAGCTAATCACCCCTTGTACATTGCCAGCAATGGGAGTGGGTGGGACAGATCGGAGCTCAGCTCCGCCCCTGTTCCGACCCTCCCACTGCAAACGTTGGACTGGAAGAGAGAGGCAGAGAGTCGGTGAGGGGGAGGGAATGGGGGAACTGCTTAGATGGAAGCGTATATCGGGCAGCTGTGAAAACGCCAGCTGATATACGCTCATGTAAATAAGCCCTTAGTCTATTAAGCACTGCCACAGGTACATGGCCACCCAGGTAACCTTCAATAAGTGCTGGTCTGCCATGTGATTTTATCGGCACCTCACAATCATGTCATTGTGAATGTGGTGCTCCTCCAGCTAGCTCCTTATAAGGCTATTTTAGGTCCCAGTTTTTACTATTTTCTGCCTAATTGCTGCAGTCAGCATTGACTGTGGCATGCAAATGCAATTGAAGCTAGCTCCAGCTGTGGCCATTGCAGGTGGGTGTCAACTGTTTCAAGTAACCAGCACTTACCAGGTATGGAGTGGGCTTGGCTCCTAAGTTCACTCCATACCCCCGCCCGCTATTGCCTATCATACATTTATGGTGGGTGAGTGCTAACTGGTTTAAGATGGTTACATCCTATATATGCGCTATTTTATTTCTAGCTATATAGTATTTACATACTTGTCAACGGTCACAATTTTTTGCAAGACTGTCCTGTGCACTAGACCATAAACAGGCAGAATTTATGCTACCTTGCATTAAAAAGGAAGTTCATGAGCAGTTTTGGGGACATTTCTGTGCTAAGTGGAGGTGGGGTGTCGCAATTGGATTTCAGATGTTTTATTCAAAAGAACTATAGTATTTGACATATTGCCCGATGCCGCGGATCCGTTATTGCTTACAGGCAGGAATACGCCGTCTATGCCAGGCCTGAACTCTCATTTTGGCTTTTGCTACCAGTACATAAATCTGTGTTATTGTGCAGAACACGGCGTTATAGACCTGAAATAAATGACAAATGTTTCAGTAAAGTAGAAATGTATCTTTATTGTATCATTTCTGGAAATGCTCCATCAAGCATATCCATGGAAAGGTTTACAGAAGGCATCAGACAGCTCGTGTGAGAAGTGCTATTAAACCATATAAAATACTGTATGTACATTGCTGCTGCAATCATTCCTATATGTCACCTCATATCCAAGTTTCATTATAGATTTATTTGCGAAATAAAGGTTGCAGAAGGAGGCGGAAACTTACTGCAAGCTCGAAATTAGTCCTGTGCATCACAGTACCCTGTAGGGAAGGAGACAAGAGGATCAGTCATGGGCCAGTAACAGGATTTATTAGGCTGTATTCACACACAGCAGATTTGTTGTAAACTCTTCTGTGATTGTCTCATTCATCTGAACGGAGCCTACGGAAACAGCTCAGACGAATGGAATACATTCTCAGTCGTAGAGGTTTCTGCCAAACTTGCTATCAACAAATGGTTAAATTAAACTTTTGCCTGGACTATTGGATGTTTTCATTTGATTAGACCTCTGTCTAAATCGGCATTAGCAATTCCATTTTTGTGTTTCGTCACAAAAGTGGAAACATGCAATTCAAGCTGTGATGAATCCTTCATATATCATGGACACCAATGGTGCTCAATGTCACCCTACTGACTTAAAATTGGGTCTATGACCAGCTCCAGGAGTGCGTGGGCCCTTGAGCGACATAGTCACAGTGTGCCCAGATAATATTATATAGGTTCTGCTGGTCCCTCTTAATAATTTATAGGCCTCACTGTGCCCCTTAGTAATCTATAGGCCAAGCAATAGCCAGCTAAGTCAGTTATAGGCCCCACTGTGTGCCATGAGTCACTTATAGGCCCTTCTGTGCCCCTGAGTCACTTATAAGGCCCCCACTGTGTCACATGAGTCATTTAAAGTCGCCTCTGTGCCCCTTGAGTCATATCTAGGCCCCATTGTGTCACCCGAGTCACTTATAGGCCTCACTGTTTGCCCTGAATCATTATAGGCCCTACTGTGTCCCATGAGTCATTTATAAACCCCACTGTGCCACCTGAGTCATTTTTAGGCCCTGCTATGTCCCCTGAATCATTTATTTAAGTCCCACTGTGCCCTGACAATAGAATAAAATAATAAAGTCCCTCACCCCCTCACACTCCCTCCCTTGGCCTATTCTACGCAAGAGCATGTGTAATGATGCAAGCAACACCTGGCTCCTGTGTGGCACAGAGGGTGCCAGGTGGCGGATCAGGAAGTGCTTGGCTTCCTGCAGTGCTGATGTCATAGTCAATTGTATCTGTCTCTTAAAACGATTTTATCATGAGAATAAACATTTTTACAGCAGCTGGGCTGTTTTAAAATAAAATGCACATGAGCCAAAATTTCTCAATATATAATTAGCAAATGATCCTTTCTGTCTTTTACCAGCAGACATCCAATTAACATTTTGATTGTCACATGTATCATGGCCGGAACGAGCGCCACTCTTGTCCATTGGCTGTGTCTGGTATTGCAGCTTATCCTTATTAAAGTTGTTTTCCCATTACTTAAAATTGCTTCACCATCAGGCCTTAGTCACACGGGCGTTTTTTGCCGCGATTTGCGCATGCGTCCGGCGGTTTTATAAAACCATTGCTTTGCAATGGTATCGGACACATGAGCGCTTTTTATGCGCTCGTCCGATAAATTATAGAACAGAAATCGCAGATCGCACCTATCTGCGATTCCTGTTCTCTTCTCTATATGCGCTCAATGGGGCCGGCGGCAGCAGCGCCGGCCCCATTGAGAACATATAGTAGACAAATCATTCTTCTCTGCCACAGCTGTAACAGCTGTGGCAGAGAAGAACGATGTTTGCCCATTGAATTCAATAGAGCCGGCAATACAGCCGGCTCCATTGAAAGCAATGGGCTGCTGGCGATCGCGGGATGAATTTTCGGGAAGGGCTTAAGTATATAAGCCCTTCCCTGCAATTCATCCAGAAATGTGTAAAAATAAAAAAAAAATGTATACTCACCTTGTCCCAGCAGACGGAGTTCAGCCGCGGCCGGCGGCAGTTCTCCTGAACTGCTCTCTGTAGTATTCAGCAGCCAGGGATTTAAAATCCCCGCCTGCTGAATGAGCTGCCTCTGATTGGTCACAGCATGACCAATCAGAGGTAGCTCTCACTCACACCCATTCATGAATTCATGAATGGGTGAGTGAGTGCTGCCTCTGATTGACTCAGCACAGGGCCAATCAGGGGCAGCTCTCAGCTGAATGACAACCACTTAAATGAACAGCCTTCCTGCATCTACTGAGTTTCCCCGAAAGAAAAGACCTACCCTAATAATAAGCACTACCCTGATTTTTTGCCTTGAAATATAAGCCCTTCCCTGAAAATAAGCCCTAGCTACAATACATGAAAAAAACCCCAAAGCAATACTTACCTAGCAGGCGCCGTTCAGGTCCCTCTCGCTGCTCTACCCCGCCTCCAGCAAGAGATTGCTGCGATTGGTTCAGGAACACCGCCTCAGCCAATCAGAGCCAGCGCTCGATGAACTAATCACAGCCATTCAATGATGTCATTCAATAAAGGGGTGTGATTGGTTCATCGAGCTCTGGCTCTTGATTGGCTGAGGCAGTGTTCCCGAACCAATCACAGCAATCTCTTGCTGGAGGCAGGGTAATCAAGCCTCGTTACTAGAAAGAGAATGCCCTCTCAGCGCTGAGGACTAACCGGAAGCAGCCGGTGCGACGGAGACCAGCAAGAGGGACCCGAATGGCGCCTGCTAGATGAGTATTAAGACACCCCATGAAAATAAGACACAGTGTCTTATTTTGGGGGGAAACACAGTAGTTTACTTTCTTAGGTTTATGACTAATATGACCTGTACAGTGGTTTCCCCCATTGTTTTTATATAGATCCTGTATACTTCATACGATAAAGCTTTTTTGCACCCAGTATATAAGATTTGGACGATTAAGGTTCTCCTTACCATTGTGGACAACAACTCTGTATTTCCGGTCCAAGCAGACCTCCTCCTGCTTTCTCCTAACAATTCTTTGTATCTCCGGAGTCAGGCCATTGACATCACGTGAGAAGATGAAGGAGTAGCTGTCTAAACATGTGCCATCCTCGTTTTCCTCACGACATGAATAGTGGATGGCGTAGTTGTCATAGTCAGTATCCAGCACCCAGTGGTCATCAACTGAAAGCCAAGAGGTCATTGAGATTTATAGTACATGGTAACATTTATTCCAGAACAGGTAGGGCAAGAAATCTGTATACCATTAAAACTTGACCCATATAACAGGTCATTTTCTATGGACACATTCCCTTTAATGATTCTTATCTTTAATATCATTATCTTTCTATTTCATTAGAAACTGTGGAAATTCTGAAATGTTTTACTTACGTCCTTTTTCCAGGATGGCGGCAACACCATAATACTTCATCTTGAATTTAGCAGGGTCTTCGGTCTCTTGGAATGTGCCCACCATATTAGCACACATTTCTACAGATCTGAAATAGAACATGTATGTCAGCAGTGAGGTAGAATGGAGTTTTACAATGTTTCCCACTATATACTGTTTGATATGTATTATACTAGCGCTCAGATAATATATACCGGAAGGAAGTATATAAACACTTATAGTTTCTAACCTATAACCAAACAGATCACTTAGCTATAAGTGTAATTATGGAGGGGCACTAACTTTTTGTTTGCTTTTGTGAAATTGTAATAAAATCAATATCAGCTATATGCAGTGAGGGAACTCTGCAGCAAGTGTTTCATTTCCCTATTGCACCACCGCAGGTGAAATGAAATATTACACAGGTCCCACTGAAATTAATGGACTGTTCGTGTAATGCACATTTGTGTTGGGTCTTCAGAGAGCCCCGTGTGGTGCAAAGTGTTAGGGCAGCAGAAATGCAGTCCTAAGCTCTTGCTCACGAGCTGTTGAATCTTCAGCCTTCCATCCTTCCAAGGTCGGTAAAATGAGTACCCAGCTTGGTGGGGGGGGGGGGGGTAAAGATGACTGGGGAAGGCAATGGCAAACCACCCTACAAAAACAGTCTGCCAAGAAAACATCACCATGTAACGTTACCCTACAAGTCAGTCATGACTCGGTGCTTGCACTGAGAGTCTGGAATGGAGAAGCAGATATTGAATCCACTACTGCACACCTTCTTGTTCTAAGGGCTTAATCACACTGCTGGATTTTTTAGTCTGTGTGCTGTCCGTGTATTTCACAGACAGCACACAGACCCATTATAACTAGTTAGGCTATACACGCAGGCACTTTTTCACACAGGCCTTTAAAAAAATATTGCAGCATGTGTTATTCTGGTCCATGTCACAGCCAAGAATTGGACATAAAATGTCTACTGCCTGCAGGGATCAGACGCGTATCTGATAGGTTTGCGCCCAATAATCTTTGATTATGATGTATAAGGAAAGCATGTTTAACATGGCTGAATGACGGATCAGAGTAAATGCTGCAATATAAAGTTCCTTACCTCAAAAGTTTGACTCTTCCTTTGGCTGTTGCCGTCATTTTTCCATCTTCGTCGACATAGAAATTAGCCACTATGTTATCGAGAAGAAACAGTCCTTCTGGATCCTTCTTGGCTACTGCATACCAAGTCCCAGCATACTGAAAATGAACATGAATGTTACATATGAAAGAGAGGATGTGCACAGAGTCCAAAGTTGCATGAGAAGGTTCTACCTACAGCAGGTGGTGAAGACTCTCTCTCGGGTCCTCCAAACTTGGTAAAATGCTATTTTTTACTATTCATCTCTGATTTTTCATATTTTTCTTTTTCGTTACTCCTGTGGCTAGATAATGCAGCTACATATTTGTTGTGGTGCCCCCTCACATTCTTTTGTTCCCTTCTCTGAATGTCCACCTAAAGTCTCTAGTTTGGGTGAGAAGAAACCACATCTAGTGCAGCGATTCTTATTGACTATCCTGTACAATAGCAGGAATCACTCCGCTGCCCGATCTTGCAGGTGGGATTGAGTTATTGACCATGTGTAACCACTAGTATGGACATATTAGGTGGACTTTCTGAAAAGGAGTCAAAAGAACAGCAGGGGGCACCATAACAAGTATGTAATAGACATGCAAGAGTATTTTTTTATGATTTCAATTGCAAAATTGTTGTTTTATCTGAACTTACAGGTGAATGTAATATTTTCATCATGAGACAACCCCTTTAAAGGGGTTGTACGAAAAACTGATTTTATCCCCTATCAAAAGGATAGAGGATAAAACTCTAATCAGTGGGGTCTCACCACTGATCAGAGAATGGGAGTCCCATGTTCTCCTTTTCTCATCACTGAAGACCTGCTGCATCACCCGCACTGAAGATGGGACTGAATGGAGCGGCGGTCGCGCATGAGCATCGTTGCTCTATTCATTTTCAGTGGAACTGTTGGAGATAGCTAAGTGCTTGTACTCGGCTATTTCTGTCATTACATTGAAATTAATAGAGTGGTGTCACACATGTGGGACCACCGATCCATTCAATCTTCACATCACTGCAGATGGGTGCAGCGACCCTATAAAGAGAAGACGAGGACATGCGGCCCTCAATTTTTGGAATCAGTGGGAGTCTCAGTGGTGAGACCCCTATTGATCAGATTTTAATCCCATATCTTTTGGATAGGTGATAAAAGTTGATTTTGGTACAACCCCTTTAAGGTAGAAAAACAATGAACCTACAAAGCGGTATACAGTCATTGTCCTATGGCCATAGAGTGAAAGCCAATTCATTATGTCATCTAGCAAGTGAGAAACTTTACCATGTTACTACATAAATAATGTGACTGTGTTTATAGCATAGCTATTTAGGTGCAAGGCCACTCCAAGACTAAATGAATGAGAGGTGCATTACACAAATATTACAGGCATGCTATGCTAATGATGTAATGCACCAAGCTGGTCACGAATCCCATTTGCTACATCCATACGTAAAACAGAGTGGCCACGGAAAAATAACCCAACACCTCACTCTCATGAAAGATGTCTAAAGGCATATTCATTTTTACATCTTGGCTGTTCATCATTGCCAGGAGCATCTCTTGAGCATGTTCTCTAGCTGTTCACTATTACTGGAGCACACCCCATGGAGCATACTCAGATTATGCT
The DNA here is from genome assembly GCF_035609145.1 of Eleutherodactylus coqui. Lineage (NCBI taxonomy): Eukaryota > Metazoa > Chordata > Amphibia > Anura > Eleutherodactylidae > Eleutherodactylus > Eleutherodactylus coqui. Next base: position 244,078,884 of record NC_089840.1, read on the forward strand.
AGCTGTGCTCCATCCAAAAGCAGTGTTATGAGCAGAGCAGCAGGATGGCAGCGCCCAGTGCAAAAACTTATGCAGTTTATCCTGCGAGCGTAGTTGCGCATACGGCCGTGTGAAGCCACCCTTAGTGTGATAATTACTATTTATGGTGTGATCTGGCTGGTCTGTACTGAGACTGGAGTGGAATGAAGGAGATTAGAGATGAGCGAGCATACTCGGTAAGGGCAATTGCTCGAGCGAGCATTGCCCTTAGCGAGTACCTGGGCGCTCGAGAGAAAAGGTTCGGGTGCTGGCGCGGGGGAGTGGTGAGTTGCGGCAGTCAGCAGGGGGAAACGGGGGGGAGAGAGGGAGAGAGAGATCTCCCCTCTGTTCCTCCCCGCTCTCCACCGCAGCTCCCTGCCCACCGCCGGCACCCGAACCTTTTCTCTCAAGCGGGCAGGTACTCGCTAAGGGCAATGCTCGCTCGGGCAATTGCCCTTAGCGAGTATGCTCGATCATCACTAAAGGAGATCTTCACGATCGCATCCGCTGCATCATGAGCGCTGTGCGCTCCAGCAGGTCACATGATTCACTCTACGTTGTCACTGAGTTCTTTTGGAGTAATTCAACAATGTGAAAATGAATATGCCGTGAAAGTAAATTGGTTTTTGTTGCCCACAGCAACCAATCCCAGCACAGCTTTCATTTCTTATACTACTGAGGTAAAATAAAAGCTGCGCTGTGATTGGTTGCTTTGGGCAACAAATACAGATTTTCTTTTAGATAGCTTTCATGAGAGTATGGTGCCGGCTAGTTTACCATGGCCCATCCTATATAACCAATCTGTATATTGATTGTCCTATTATTCTAATAAACCTCTGCTACCTTTTTGATTTATTTAAAAGAATTGTCCAAGGTTGGGTCAGAGTATTGAATGTGATGTGCAGAAATATTAATCACGATGGACTTTAATGTCATCAGTATAGTGCGGATGAATAACACTAAAGGTGTTGTGTGAGAGGAGGGAAATAAGCATCAGTGTGACTTGTGTTTATAGGTCGTGTCTGGCATTGCACTTGAGCCCCATTCACTTGAATAGGGAGATAGGGATGAGCTGCACTACCAGACACAAAGCATAGGCGGCGCTGTTTCTATTGTGAAAAAATAGAATCGAAAAACAAATGTATTATATAATGAAGGGAGAGTAAAAAAAAAAAGAAATAAAAAGTAATCATCGGATCGCTCTTTACTGCACCTTTAAATGTAATATAAGAAGATGACTGATAAAGCCGATTAGTAAATTAGTCCGATAATGTCATGTCTAGAAATGTTGCAGAGCTTAACTTGTTATTGTGATAACTTTGAGCTGATGCTCAATACTTTACTTGCAGTAAAATAAAAAACCACAGCAATGATCCATTTACACGGGACGATTATTGCTCCTAATGTATTCAAATGGACGGATCTGAGCGATAGTTATGCCGTGGGAAAACACAGAAATCGCTCACTTTTCATTCACAGGTTTTTAAGCTGACAGTTGCGGTAAGTGTGAAAGCATCCACATATATACTTCTCTCCCCCTAATGGACTCTGGCAAAGGAAACCCTGCCCCAAAATTGCATCAAAAACCTATAGCATTAATTTAAAAAGTCACCGCTATACCAGTATCAATTCACCTTCCTTGGGATAAAATATTTGATAGCCAGGATGTGGCTGGGTAAAGACTTGGCTGGCAATTCCAAGAAGGACAATCCCATAAGTGTATCAAGAGTTGCACCTACTAGCACAACTCAGCAACAGGAGTGCAGACTATTCATCTGGATTGCCTGTATGACTCTGATGATCCTACACATGAAGTGGTTCCTGACCAGTGGACCCTGATGGAAGCCATTTTTACGACTGCTGTTTGAATTTGCTCTTTCGAGCGAATATTTGGCCGACAGTCGTTCCGTGTAAAAGTAAATTGAGGAAGAATTCTTGAGTTGACTTTATAGCTAAATAATGTATTAATTGTATTATTAATAGCAGCGTTAAATTGTCTTATAAAAAGGCAGTAGAGGAAGATTTAGAAGTTAGTGATATTTATGGCTGGTGGTGCCATAAACCGCATTGGACCCAATGCAACTGCCTCTTCTGCCTGCATTTACGTTACATGTAATAATGGAAACATAATAATTCTAGTAAGAATAATTCTTCCCACTTTTTCGATACTTTCCAACAGTTAAGAACACAAATGTAATAAGAAAAGTGCACATACCCGATATTTGTCAAAATCTTGCATCACCCTGAAGTTGCTCACACGGCAATCTCTGTCATGAGATCTGTAGGCTACAGCGCTTCCAAAATAGCACAGGGCAAGTAATAGCCCAAAAACTTTTAAGTCCATCCTTCCGACTTCTGAAGATCAGCTTTAAAAACTGTACCAAAGAGAAAAAAAAGTTAGAAAAAAGTGGAATAAAAGGTGAGAGGGTGTAATTATGCTTAGAATGTGAAATAGAAGTATTAGTAGAGCTATGATGGATGCAGGGTCATTGGGACAGTGCTGGGCAATAGATGGAAGAGAAGCTTACAAAAAGTCCAGATGTATGAAACCCTGGAATGCAGCGTCTGGGAGGCTTATATACACCTCTGCAGTCACACGTTTCGTAACATCATCAGCACAGGGTAAAAGACCGATGTTGTAAGCTACCACAGCATCCAGTCCTATTTGGAGAGCGGCCCACTTCAACAAACTTGCATAACATCAAACTGTGCACTTTAACCCCAACCCATCACTTGCAGAGAAAAAAAAATCCAAAAACCCTGCAGCAATCTCATAAGGAACGAAAATATGACACCTTGTGAGAGAACGTAGAGAGGGGGAGAAGGATGTGCCAAAACACATTTGGGAGCATAGTCTGCGGCTCGGAGGTGTTTGGCAGTGAGCCAGCTCTCTGGGAGGGCACACAAACCCCATTCATGTGCAGTCCTGTTAAAGAGCTGCTTTGTTTTGTCCTGTATTTCACATAAAAACACAACTTTCCATCATCCTTCATTCTGGCTGCCCTCAGGAAAAGTTCAAGCTCTTCAATTGGTTTTTTGTTTTTGGCACTAAAATCCATGCATATTAAATCCCAGGTCTCTCCAGTGTCTGCAATGTCAGTCTGAATATTTACGGGACCGTCGGATATTTGTGTGGGTTATTTATTCAATAATTACATAACTGGGGCTTAAAAGTATCTGAGAGCAAAATATACACTAGATGAACCCAATAGGTACCGAGCCAAAGTGATAAATGGGACAGGGCCAGGCTGGTCCTCAAGAGCCCATACTAGAGAGTCCTACAGAGTCTCAACCGATAAGTTGCAGAGGTCCAGCAGAAGGCAAGGCAATTTAGAGATGACTTTACAGCCAATAATGTGCCACTAGGGTTTATTTCTTATGGGTTAGTTCGCATATGACCTATTAGAGCTTACTGAGGATATGTTCTGTGTGTGCAATGATAACAACAATGATTACAATGCAATTACCTTTGCTATTTGCTCCATGCAAGGATGATTGGAGCTCCTGGAAAGAAAGGGCCCAGTAAATGAACCAGTTCTCTTGGCCTTTCTGTCCTGTTGCTATTACCCAGCTCTATAAGGTGGGCATTTGAAGGTGTTTTCTGGGCAAATTCTATAGATGACCATTCTCGGGATAGACCATCAATAGTTAAGTGCTGGGGACCCACCCCTCTCTGGGATCCCCAGCTATCAGATGATCATCCATCTCACCAGAAGTCACCATCGGGAGGCAGAAGCATTATAGAGGGCTTCACTGCCATTGAAATCAATGAAAGCAATGCTTTCTATTACACTTCAGCTCCCATTTATTTCAATGGGAGTGAAGCCCTCTATGATGCATCTGACTCTGACCCTGATGACGATGTCTGTCTCCGTTGCACTGACAGCTGATCACCTGGGATTCTGAGTGGTGGGTCCCCGGCAATTAACTATTAATGATCTATCCTTAGTGGGGCAACACATGCATAGTCACCTGGAACCAGAATCCATGGATCCAATCTGGAATCATTGAGAAAGAATGTGATTGCATCCAGGGTGCAAATATTTGTCTTTATTCTTCCAAGAATCAAAGCAGCAACATTTTGACCACAAGGTCTTTGTCAAGAAAAGGTTCATTTTTGTTTTTGCATTTTTTCTTCTAGGGGACTTAAAATTCCTGTTGTCTGATCACTTACACAGTCTAATGCAATACTATAGTATTGCATTATACTGCCTTCTGAACAGCGTTCTATTAAGATCCACAGGTTCGCCTTAATAGACATTCACTCATGGCAGCTCTGGGGGCCTTCCGAAGGCATTTGCACCTGGATGATACCTCGTGATCCAATCACTGTAGGGGTTGTACGGAACACCTGAACACTGATTGGGGCATTTAAGTGTTGCTGTCAGAAATGATATGGGGCTTCATTTCTTCTCCAGGAGTCTCAAACGCTATGTTCATATTCCTTGCTATTTGTGACTGTAAGAGTATGTCCATATTTTCTACAGTGGAAGATTTGCAACAAATATTTTGCTGCAGATTTGCCATGGATTTCACCTCAACCAATGCAAAGGGTGAATTCCACACCAAAAATCCTCAGTATGAATTGATATTTCAAATCCACCCCAAAAGTCAATTAAGGCTGTGGACTTTTTTCCACAGTGTGTGGATGAGATTTAGTAAAATCTCATCTATTAAGTTAGTAGTGATACAATTTACTGCACTTGTATCTATAGAATGGCTGCTAGGAATCCCATTCCAAAAATCCATAAAACGAAGAACTCTGCACTCCACCATGCAATACAGGCAATAAAATAAAACCGATATTGCCTGAAATGCATATTAAATGCAGAGTTCTTCATTTTACAGTCATCTACTGTGTCGCTACCATAAATGCTGCAGATTTCCTAAATGCAATTCAGCTGTGGAAAATCCACAGTGTTTACGCCTTGTGTGAACATACCCTAAGGATATGTCCAGACATTGCAGAGATTTTCCATGTAACATGCACATTTCGTTTTGCAAAGGGTGAACAAATCCAAGGTCAAAATACACAGCATTTCGCAAGAGCACGGGTATGTGTGCCTGAACAAAGTCTAAGGCTGGATCCACACGTGGTGGAAAATCTGCTATTAAAGGGGTATTCTCATCTCGGGAATCCTATTTCCATGTGTTCGAAATTACAAATCAATGCATTCACCTATAATGTTTATTTACAAAATGCTCCGTTCTCCAGATATTGAGGCTATTGATTCCTCTGCCCTCTGGTTGTTTACTGCTTAATGCCAAGGAAACAGACTATTTCTTCAATGGAAAGAAATAGTGTAGCACAACGGTAGCTTGTGGCCAGGCTGGAAACTAGTGTGCAAGCACTCCGAAGACCATGTCCATCAGATTTAGATTAAATATGTGCGCAAGCTTCGGCTTCCTCTGTTCCTTTGGTATTTTTTTCCTTAGAGGAGGTGGTCTATTCCATAGCAACAAGCGGTAAACAACCAGAGGGTAGAGGAATCAATAGCTGGAGAATGGAGCACTTTAGAAATAAACATCCTGTGGATGAGTGCATTGTTTTTTTATTTCAAACACAATAAAATTGGAATCCCGATATGGGAATACCCCATTAATTTGTCAATGGATTTTGCTGCAAATCTTTGCTGTCCTCAGCAAAATCTGCAAATGTAAAATGCTGATTTTACTGAAAATTTCATTGCTGATTTCACTCTTCTACATTGAAAGGGTTCAAATCCACAGCAAAAATTGACTTTGTTCGGAATTCACGTGGATGAGATTTGTTAAAATTGATGCCCATTTTATTAGTTCTTATTTGCTTGTTTTCCAACCTGTTGTGGTTTTACTCTACTGTAAAATTAAGATATTAGAGAGGATCTTACAAGGAAGATCTACTCCTTACTACGAAGTAAAGTCAAGGAGACTCTGGGAATATGAGCAGACCTAATGCTTCAGCCCTGTCCTTAAACCAGGTATAGGAATCTGTGTAAATCAGTGTTTATCCTGCAGGCCAGGCGCCTCTCCGAGCCGCAAGTCAATATTTGCTTTGTTGTTTCATCATGTCATAAAGTGTTCTTGTCCTTCTGTTAAATATTTTCCAAAAATCATGAGTGTTAAAATGTACACAATGGATGCCATGATCACCAGTCCTACTAGCTGTAGGCAATTAACTTCAAAAGTCATTGAATGACCCAAAACACTTCAGTATTTCATCTTATATTTCCATAAACTTTTTCCTATAAATATTGTGAAATATGAATTCCAAGGATTTTCCATTGCTTTGGATGTGTTTACATGCGGTGAATGGTAAGTCAGGATGATGATAATGCTTCTGCTTGGCGCTACCAACCCTAACCTATCCTAGATTCTTTCTACTGATAAAAATGGTCCTGATGCAATCAGAGACTGATCATACAAACTCCAAAGCAGACATTGTCCTTGGGGAAATTTGAATCCGAAACCCCAATATTGCAACGGCTAACTACTGAGCCAATGTAACATGAATTCTGCGTTCTTAGGAAATTGATGCCCTCTGAATGGCTGTGATTGGCTCTTCGAGCGCCGGCTGTGATTGGCTGCTGGTGCTCGATAAGCCAATCACAGCGCTTGCTTTGCTGGAGGTGGGGTATTCACAACCCCGTCACCAGAAAAAGCTGAGATGGCAGACTGGGAGGACTCTGCAGTTAGCCGCAGCGCCACCAGAGACCATTGGGTCACCACGGACCAGATGAGTACTGATTTTTTTGGGGGGGGAGGGGGGGCAGGTTAGCTAGGTCTTATCTTTGGAGGAGTCCTCATATTTCAAGCCTCCCCCCCAAAACCGGGGTAGGTCTTACTATCGGGGTAGGACCTACTTTTGAGGAAACACGGTAACATGCAATCAAACATCACAGTCAAAAAAGTCCTAGCCAGTCCAGGCATTTCACATGTTTTATCTCAAGCACACCTGATGCAACTAATGAATCCCTTGATTAGTTGCATCCAGTGTGTTTGAGACAATGCCTGACTTGCAAATGTGTGTTCTAATTAAGGATTCTATTTAGGGTGTTGAATTATTCTGAGACTGCAGTAGTCATTAAAGGTTGCATTTGGTGTTGAATTTGGAGAAACCACTTCTTATATTAGTTGTGTTGAGCAATATAAATGCCACTTTATTAATTTTTTTTTGCAAACAGCTGAAAGTTTGTAAGTTTGACAAATAAACCTAATTTGCACTGTGGGTTGAATACTTTTGATTGCAACTGTGTATATATTATATTTATATTTGTGTGTGAGGCAGAATGCAGCATATGTATAAGACAATTGTGATACTACAGCAAGCTTAGATACAGCGACTGAGCTCTATATATGGTCGAGTAGTATAGGTCTATATAATGCAGTCACCAAGCACTGTAGTCAGATACCAGTTCTATTCGATGATAGTAAATACAGGGTAAGTTTCCTCCAGTGATCACAGGTGATTACTACTCTGATTGGAGTAATTCACTTTTCACACCACCATGAAGACTTTTTCCAACCATGAATCATCTCTGTACACTTTCCTCATCCTACCACTATCCCGGATCCGCCCTACACCGTAGTACTACCCCTCATACAGTACTAGTGTCCCCAGACAGTAATAACTCCCCCATAGGCCCTATCACACAAAATAATGCCTCACTTGTGCTGCACAGTAGTAGTGCCATCTTTAATGCCTCCTTGCAATAATAATTTCCCTTTCCCTCCACAATGTAATAATGTTCACTTTGTGCCCTTGCAAATTATTACTCCATGTCCCCCAGAGAAAAAATGCCCCTTTATGCTCCCACAAGGTATAAGTGACCCCTCTGTATCCCCACAAAGTATTACTACTATTGATTTGGTCTGCCTAAGTAATCATGCATCTCTGAGTAATAATACCACCATCAAAGTAGTAGTGCCACCTCCACAAAGTAATAGTGCTTCTTCCGTGCATCCTCAAAGTCATAAAGCCCTCTATGTGCCTCCACCAAAGTAATAATACTCCTCTGTGCCTCTTTAAAGGGGTTGTCTCGAGGAGGCAGTGAATTTTTTCTTTTGCCCAGTCCCCCTAATTAAGCATACATTACTAAGGCCCCCTGTAAATGACTTTTCTAGCTGGTTTGTACTTACAGTTCCAGCGTTTCAGCAACTTATAAAAATTTTCCCAAGATGGCCACCACCTCTTTTCCCATCGCTTGCTGTAGCCCGACGTGCGCGCTCCCGAGACGCTACCAGCTGTGTCTCCCTGACAACCAGACGCCCCGCAGCCGCCGACCGGATCCCTGGATTGAACACGGCCGACCAGTCACCCACCGCCAGGCAGCAGGTAACCGACGCAGCCCCCCCCCCCCCGGCACGGCGACAGCCCCCCCATCGCAGCGACAGCCCCCCCCCGGCACAGCGACAGCCCCCCCATCACAGCGGCAGCCCCCCCCCCCCGGCACAGCGACAGCCCCCCATCGTAGCGACAGGCCCCCCATCGCAGATACAGCCCCCCCGGCACAGCGACAGCCCCCCCATCGCAGCGACAGCCCCCCCATCACAGCGGCAGCCCCCCCGGCACAGTGACAGCCCCCCCATCGCAGCGACAGCCCCCCCCATCGCAGCAGCAGCCCCCCCATCACAGCGGCAGCCCCCCCCCCGGCGCAGCCCCCCCCGGCGCAGCGGCAGCCCCCCCGGCCCATCACTTACCTGGGCGGCAGGACGGCAGGACGGCGGGACAGCTGGGCGGCTTCTCGGGACAGCTGGGCGGCTCTGCACCTTCCTCTAACAGAGGATGGTACAGAATGGCCGCTCCAGCGCGCTCCCGAGCAGTGACAGCTCGTCTGCGCATGCGCAGAAGAGCTGTAGCGGGGAGCACACTGAAGCGGCTCGTGCTGAAAGGAGAAGAATGGACTGCGCAAGCGCGTCTAAAAAAGCAAGCTGCCAGCGAATTTAGACGGAACCATGGAGACGAGGACGCTAGCAACGGAGCAGGTACGTGAATAACTTCTGTATGGCTCATAATTAATGCACGATGTATATTACAAAGTGCATTAATATGGCCATACAGAAGTGCTGAACCCAACTTGATTTCGCGAGACAACCCCTTTAACTAACACTGTGACCCCTGTCCCCAACACATAAATTGTGCCACATTTGTGCCCTCGCCAAAGTAATAAATATTCCTTGTGCCCTTCTGCGTAATAGCTCACCTCTGTATGCCCGTTCTCCTAAAAACAAAAGCTAGCAGTACAGCCAAAACCTTATCACTTGCTGAACACAGCATGGCTCTTGCATAGCCCATCTTCTGCTCTCACAGTACATTATATGCAGGACATGGGGGTAGAGTCAGGCTATGCTGTGTGCAGTGTCCCGTAGGGTGACCCAGGACACATGGCATATGCTGAGAAGCTGGGAGGGCAAGATGCTGGCTTGTCACAATGGCACTTACCACGCTCCCTCCCGGAGGGACGCATGCTGCCACGGCCAGGGCAGCGCTGGGCCTCTTCCGGACACCCCTAGAATAGGGATGCCCAATAGATGGTAGAACAGGGATTGTGGTTGTCACGGGTGACGCCACTGTTCCGGTACCCCCTGGCATGAACATTGGTAGGGAAATAAATGAGCCACAGACAGTGATATAGTGCCTTAGGTCCCCCGGGAACGGTCAGGGCCTGGAATAACCTTTACTTGAATAAACACAGTGCTCCAAGTGTAGGTAGCGTTATAAATATATACAGACAGATTTGAAAATGAGTACCTCCACCCAGCGATCCCAGACCTCAGAACGCCTGGGCGTGAACAATTAAGTAGAAGAGTACCTCTGCACTGGGCCTTGTGTAGGAAAGCCTTAGGACTGGCTCATGCTCTCTCTCTCTCTCTCTCTCTCTCTGGGGGCTCACTCACTGATCATGCTGATCCTTGTGTTCAGGAAATCTCTCCTTCTCTTCCATCTTCAGCACACGAGGACTAAAGGTGCCCTCATGTGCCTCTGTGCTTTTCTGTATGAGCTCCAGAATATGGACTTTTGACTCTACTGCTTTTTCCTCTCTCAATCACTCACATTTATAGCCTCTCTCATACCATGTGACAGGACATAAATTGATACATTTACAGACAGACAGCTCACACTTTGCAGACATTAACCCATCATTTGATGCAGCTCTGCAATACACATAATGGAATGACAAGACAGTTTTGCACAGAGGATCTACATAAGACATATATGTATGACATTATGGAAGGGGCCAGGAAAGTATGTACTGGGCTACTACACTTTGTCTAGCAGCATATGTGAGAAGGTTTTGACTGTGCTGCTGGCCAGTTTTTAGCAGCTTGGCATCTGTCAATCGCCCATGTAACAAAACTGCAGAGGCTTCAAGCAGATGAGTTCAACCATGTAACTGCCCCTTGTGTCTGCCCTTGATTTTAGCAAATCCTAGACATTGGGTGATCTCTCCGGTCACTCAATGGCACTTATTGGCACTTTCTTTGGCTGCGCAAGCTACAACTATCTCCCTGCCAACTTTATAATTAGGATTAGTTTGTAGTGTAAGATCAGGATTAGTTTGTAGTGTAGGTAATCTGTGGTGTTCTTCATGCAGGAAAATAGTTACCTGTCCGGAAGGTCTCCCCTTTTCCCAAGATTCATTCTGACGTCTGGTGAAAGGAGCCATAACTTCTGATTGTAGGGAATATACAGTCCTCCAATAGGATCAATGACTGCATTTAAGGCCCTCATACTCTGATACATTGACCGTCCCTGTTTTACTTAGGACAAAAAGTTTTGCATCAATTCATGAGAAACTGACTAATGCACAGTATAATACAGCAATATGGATTGCAGAGGTTTGAAGCACAACGTGAATATGCCAATTGGTCTACAATCCTCAGACATAGAGATTTACATTGGCGGTGCACTGACTGTGGTAGAACTAACTGGTCCCATTGACTTCGAGCTTCAAACTTTAGACTCACCTCATTCAAAGCTTCCACTACCTAAACACTTTAGATGTATGAGAGCTAGCAGAATGCTAGTACAGTACTAAGGGAGACATGCTCTGTAATCTTTCACTGCCTCAAATTCAAGATGATGAAAAGAGAAATGAGTTGGGATGTAGCAATTTCTATCCAAGAATTCATTATTAATATTTTGCAATTAATCTCTTTTACATTATTCGTGCAGATCTAGATCTTTGCTTTCCTGAGGGTAGGGTGATGGATCTGTAAAGACAGATACAACTACTAGCACTGAAAAAACATAATTGTTCATAATTATATCTACAATTAGGTAGATGGGATTGAGCCAAGTTGGTGAAAATTGTGCAGAGTTCACTTATATAATGAGCAATGGAAGATTATGTACATATATATGTAAAGATGACTGTAGTCAGTGGCGTAACTATAGGGGATGCGGTTGCACCCGGGCCCAGTAGCCTTAGGGGGCCCTTAAAGGGGTTGTCTCGAGGAAGCAGTGAAATTTTTTTTTTGCCCAGTCCCCCTAATTAAGTATACATTACTAAGCCCCCCTGTAAATGACTTTTCTAGCTGGTTTGTACTTACAGTTCCAGCGTTTCAGCAACTTATAAAAAGTTTCCCCAAGATGGCCGCCGGCTCTTTTCCCGTCGCTTGCTGTAGCCCGACGTGCGCGCTCCCGAGACGCTACCAGCTGTGTCTCCCTGACAACCAGACGCCTCGCAGCCGCCGACCGGACCCCGGGATTGAACGCGGCCGACCAGTCACCCACCGCCAGGCAGCAGGTAACCGGCGCTAGGCCCCGGCTCCCCCGCGCTAGCCCCCGGCTCCCCGGCGCTAGCCCCGGCTCCCCCGCGCTAGCCCCGGCTTCCCCGCGTTAGCCCCGGCTCCCCAGCGGTAGGCCCCGGCTCCCCAGCGGTAGGCCCCAGCTCCCCAGCGGTAGGCCCCGGGGCCCAGCGGTAGGCCCCGGCTCCCCAGCGGTAGGCTCCGGGGCCCAGCGGTAGGCTCCGGGGCCCAGCGGTAGGCTCCGGGGCCACAGCAGTAGGCTCCGGGGCCACAGCGGCAGTCAGTCACGCGTCACCCCCGTCAGTCCGTCACCCATCACTTACCTGGGCGGCTGGGCTGGGCTAGGCGGCTCTGCTGGGCGGCTGGGCGGCTTCTCGGCACGGCTGGGCGGCTCTGCACCTTCCTCTAAGAGAGAATGGTAGCAGAATGGCCGCTCCAGCGCGCTCCCGAGAAGATACAGCTCATCTGCGCATGCGCAGAAGAGCTGTAGCGGCGAGCACATTTGCTTTCCTTAATTGGGAAAAAAATACCTGCTCTGCCAGAGTTAATAACTCTGCTACCCTCAAGTTCTGTGACACATTAGCAGGGACACAGCACAGTTATTAAACTTAGATTATTCATTGAATATACGCAGTGGGTCCTTTTGGTGTAAAAAAAGGGAAACGAAATCTATTTGTCCTGCCTCTGTCCGTCCTAAGGGCTGTGGACACGTGTGAGCTGCGTGTACAACGTTAAAAAATCAGACGCACCCAGCTACGGTTTACTGCTGGCTTCGCCATTTGCTTTCCTTAATTGGGAAAAAAATACCTGCTCTGCCAGAGTTAATAACTCTGCTACCCTCAAGTTCTGTGACACATTAGCAGGGACACAGCACAGTTATTAAACTTAGATTATTCATTCACTAGAGGCAGTGGGGCCTTTCGTTTTCAAAAAAGGGAAAAAATTATATTTGGCCTGCAGTCTTGCGCCAATTTATTTCCTGCCTGTGAAATCAAATCACTGGTAATACAGCATGCTGAGGGGTAGGGGTAGGCCTAGAGGACGTGGACGCGGCCGAGGACGCGGAGGGCCAAGTCAGGGTGTGGGCACAGGCCGAGCTCCTGATCCAGGTGTGTCGCAGCCGACTGCTGCGCGATTAGGAGAGAGGCACGTTTCTGGCGTCCCCACATTCATCGCCCAATTAATGGGTCCACGTGGGAGACGGTTATTAGAAAATGAGCAGTGTGAGCAGGTCCTGTCCTGGATGGCAGAAAGTGCTTCGAGCAACCTATCGTCCACCCGCAGTTCTGCGCCGTCCACTGCTGCAAATCCGAATCCTCTGTCTGCTGCTCCTCCTTCCTCCCAGCCTCCTCACTCCACTACAATGACACCTGCTCAGGAGCGGGAACACTCCCAGGAACTGTTCTCGGGCCCCTGCTTAGATTGGGCAGGAGTGGTTCCTCTCCCACCAGAGGAGTTTATCGTCACTGATGCCCAACCATTCAAAAGTTCCCGGGGTCCGGGGGAAGAGGCTGGGGACTTCCGCCAACTGTCTCAAGAACTTTCTGTGTGTGAGGAGGACGATGACGATGAGACACAGTTGTCTTGCAGTGAGGTAGTAGTAAGGGCAGTAAGTCCGAGGGAGCAGCGCACAGAGGATTCGGAGGAAGAGCAGCAGGACGATGAGGTGACAGACCCCACCTGGTGTGCAACGCCTACACAGGACAGGTCTTCAGAGGGGGAGGCACGGGCAGCAGCAGGGCAGGTTGCAAGAGGCAGTGCGGTGGCCAGGGGTAGAGGCAGGGCCAGACCGAATAATCCACCAACTGTTTCCCAAAGCGCACCCTCGCGCCATGCCACCCTGCAGAGGCCGAGGTGCTCTAAGGTCTGGCAGTTTTTCACAGAGACGCCTGACGACCGACGAACAGTGGTGTGCAACCTTTGTCGCGCAAAGCTCAGCCGGGGAGCCAACACCAACAGCCTCACCACCACCACCATGCGCAGACATATGATGGCCAAGCACCCCACAAGGTGGGACGAAGGCCGTTCAGCGCCTCCGGTTTGCACCACTGCCTCTCCCCCTGTGCCCCAACCTGCCACTGAGATGCAACCCCCCTCTCAGGACACAGGCACTACCGTCTCCTGGCCTACACCCACACCCTCACCTCCGCTGTCCTCGGCCCCATCCACCAGTGTAGTTCAGCGCACCGTCCAGCCGTCGCTTGCGCAACTGTTGGAGCGCAAGCGCAAGTACGCCGCCACGCACCCGCACGCTCAAACGTTAACCGTCCGCATAGCAAAATTCATCAGCCTTGAGATGCTGCCGTATAGGGTTGTGGAAACGGAGTCCTTCAAAAGTATCATGGAGGCGGCGGCCCCGCGCTACTCAGTTCCCAGTCGCCACTACTTTTCCCGATGTGCCGTCCCAGCCCTGCACGACCACGTCTCCCGCAACATTGTACGCGCCCTCACCAACGCGGTTACTGCCACGGTCCACTTAACAACGGACACGTGGACAAGCACAGGCGGGCAGGGCCACTACATCTCCCTGACGGCACATTGGGTGAATTTAGTGGAGGCTGGGACAGAGTCAGAGCCTGGGACCGCTCACGTCCTACCCACCCCCAGAATTGCGGGCCCCAGCTCGGTGGTGGTATCTATGGAGGTGTATGCTTCCTCCACTAAAGCACCCTCCTCCTCCTCCGCAACCTCTGTCTCGCAATCAAGATGTGTTAGCAGCAGCATGTCGCCAGCAGTCGGTGTCGCGCGGTGTGGCAGCACAGCGGTGGGCAAGCGTCAGCAGGCCGTGCTGAAACTACTCAGCTTAGGAGATAAGAGGCACACGGCCCACGAACTGCTGCAGGGTCTGACACAGCAGACCGACCGCTGGCTTTCGCCGCTGAGCCTCCAACCGGGCATGGTCGTGTGTGACAACGGCCGTAACCTGGTGGCGGCTCTGCAGCTCGGCAGCCTCACGCACGTGCCATGCCTGGCCCACGTCTTTAATTTGGTGGTTCAGCGCTTTCTGAAAAGCTACCCACGCTTGTCAGACCTGCTCGTAAAGGTGCGCTGGCTCTGCGCACATTTCCGCAAGTCCCACACGGACGCTGCCACCCTGCGCACCCTGCAACATCGCTTTAAGCTGCCAGTGCACCGACTGCTGTGCGACGTGCCCACACGGTGGAACTCTACGCTCCACATGTTGGCCAGGCTCTATGAACAGCGTAGAGCTATAGTCGAATTCCAACTCCAACATGGGCGGCGCAGTGGGAGTCAGCCTCCTCAATTCTTTTCAGAAGAGTGGGCCTGGTTGGCAGACATCTGCCATGTCCTTGGTAATTTTGAGGAGTCTACCCAGGTGGTGAGCGGCGATGCTGCAATCATTAGCGTCACCATTCCTCTGCTATGCATCTTGAGAAATTCCCTGCAAAGCATAAAGGCAGCTGCTTTGCGCTCGGAAACGGGGGCGGTGGAAGACAGTATGTCGCTGGATAGTCAGAGCACCCTCCTGTCTATTTCTCAGCGCGTACAGGAGGAGGAGGAGGAGCATGAGGAGGATGAGGAGGAGGGGGAAGAGACAGCTTGGCCCGCTGCTGACGGTACACCGGCTGATTGCCTGTCATCCTTTCAGCGTGTATGGCCTGAGGAGGAGGAGGAGGAGGAGGAGGATCCTGAAAGTGATCTTCCTAGTGAAGACAGCCATGTGTTGCGTACTGGTACCCTGGCACACATGGCTGACTTCATGTTAGGATGCCTTTCTCGTGACCCTCGCGTTGCACGCATTCTGGCCACAACGGATTACTGGGTGTACACACTGCTCGACCCACGCTATAAGGAGAACCTGCCCACTCTCATTCCCGAAGAGGAAAGGGGTTCGAGAGTGTTGCTATACCACAGGACCCTTGCGGACAAGCTGATGGTAAAATTCCCAGCCGACAGCGCTAGTGGCAGAAGGCGCAGTACCGAGGGCAAGGTAGCAGGGGAGGTGCGGAGATCGAGCAGCATGTACATCCCAGGCAGTGCAACAGTCTTTAAGGGCCTGGACAGCTTTATGGCTCCCCACCAAGACTGTGTCACCGCTCCCCAGTCAAGGCTGAGTCGGCGGGAGCACTGTAAAAGGATGGTGAGGGAGTACGTAGCCGATCGCACGACCGTCCTCCGTGACGCCTCTGCCACCTACAACTACTGGGTGTCGAAGCTGGACACGTGGCCTGAACTAGCGCTGTATGCCCTGGAGGTGCTTGCTTGTCCTGCGGCTAGCGTCTTGTCGGAGAGGGTGTTTAGTGCGGCTGGGGGAATCATCACAGATAAGCGTAGCCGCTTGTCAACCGACAGTGCCGACAGGCTAACACTCATCAAGATGAACAAAGCCTGGATTTCGCCAGACTTCTCTTCTCCACCAGCGGACAGCAAGGATACGTAAGCAATACGTAGGCTGCACCCGCGGATGGAAGCTACGTTCTCTCTCACCATCCAAAACGGGGACATTTCTGCTTCATCAATCTGTGTCTAATATTCCTCCTCCTCCTCCTGCTCCTCCTCCTGAAACCTTACGTAATCACGCTGAACGGGCAATTTTTCTTAGGGCCACAAGGCTCACTCAAATAATTTTTCTGAACAATTTTTAAAAGTTTCAATGCGCTTAAAAGCGTTGGAACTTTAACTTGAACCAATTTTTCGTTACACTGGGCTGCCTCCAGGCCTAGTTACCACTTAAGCCACATTAACCAAAGCGATTAATGGGTTTCACCTGCCCTCTTGGCTGGCCATGGCCAATTTTTTGGATGTACATTAGTACTGTTGATACAGCAATTTTTGTGGGCCCTCGCCTACAGTGTAATCAAATGAATTTTTAGCCCACCTGCATTACAGCTGACGTTACCTCAGCTGTGTTGGGCAATGCAATGGGTTATTTCTATGTACCGCCGGTGGCTTCCTGGCACCCACCCATGCTGTAGGTGCACACGGAGTTTTTACTACATCTGTACACTTGAAAAGAACCCCAGTCAGACTGGGGCATGCAGTGTGGGCCGAAGCCCACCTGCATTAAGCACGACATTACTACCTCAGCTGTGTTGGGCAATGCAATGGGATATTTTTGTGTACCGCCGGTGGGTTCCAGGGAGCCACCCATGCTGTAGGTGCACACGGAGTTTTTACTACATCTGTACACTTGAAAAGAACCCCAGTCTGACTGGGGCATGCAGTGTGGGCCGAAGCCCACCTGCATTAAGCACGACATTACTACCTCAGCTGTGTTGGGCAATGCAATGGGATATTTCTATGTACCGCCGGTGGCTTCCTGGCACCCACCCATGCTGTAGGTGCACACGGAGTTTTTACTACATCTGTACACTTGAAAAGAACCCCAGTCTGACTGGGGCATGCAGTGTGGGCCGAAGCCCAACTGCATTAAGCACGACATTACTACCTCAGCTGTGTTGGGCAATGCAATGGGATATTTCTGTGTACCGCCGGTGGCTTCCTGGCACCCACCCATGCTGTGGGTCCACAGGGACTTCACAATAGGGAGTTGTACCTGCCTGTGTCTATGAATTAAAAACCACGGTCTGACTGGGGCATGCAGACACCTTGACAGAATGAATAGTGTGTGGCACATAGGTTCCCCATTGCTATGCCCACGTGTGCAGCTCCTGATGGCGGTGGCACAGGATTCTATTTCTCATTGCTTCTGTACGGCATTGTGGGCTATCGCCCCGCCACTTTTAAAGAGGGTCGCTGCCTAGCCGTGCCAACCTCTGCAGTGTGTGCCTGCGGTCCCTCGTCATGGCAGACGCAATTCTAAATAGACATGAGCGTGGTGTGGCATGAGGGCAGCTGAAGGCTGCGCAGGGACACTTTGGTGTGCGCTGTGGGGGGAGGGGGGGCGGTTGGGCAGCATGTAACCCAGGAGAAGTGTCAGTGGAGTGTCATGCAGGCAGTGATTGTGCTTTGTTGGAGGTAGTGTGGTGCTTAGCAAAGGTATGCCATGCTAATGAGGGCTTTTCAGAAGTAAAAGTTGTTGGGAGGGGGGGGGGCCCACTCTTGCCGGTATTGTGGCTTAATAGTGGGACCTGTGAACTTGAGATGCAGCCCAACATGTAGCCCCTCGCCTGCCCTATCCGTTGCTGTGTCGTTCCCATCACTTTCTTGAATTGCCCAGATTTTCACACATGAAAACCTTAGCGAGCATCGGCGAAATACAAAAATGCTCCGGTCGCCCATTGACTTCAATGGGGTTCGTTATTCGAAACGAACCCTCGAACATCGCGGGAAGTTCGTTTCGAAT
This sequence comes from Eleutherodactylus coqui, assembly GCF_035609145.1. NCBI lineage: Eukaryota > Metazoa > Chordata > Amphibia > Anura > Eleutherodactylidae > Eleutherodactylus > Eleutherodactylus coqui. Next base: position 244,096,900 of record NC_089840.1, read on the forward strand.
AACGAACACCCGAGCATTTTGGTGTTCGCTCATCTCTAGTTATTAGCTTTCCTTCACTTCACTCTCATTCCCATATCTCTCTTACATAAACATATAGATGGGATATAACCAAGAGCTCCAGAAAAAAAGTCACATTGAGGGTAAAACAGCAATTCGGCCAACATTGTTGTTTTGCATTGCACACTAGTATAGTATATTCAGCTTATATCTCAGAAATAAGAGGGGGCGGGTCATTTAATAGACTTAACAAATTTCACACTAACCAAACTTTCTTGTGAACAGAATTGTCAGTAAGCAGGCTTTGTGAGGCTTTATTTAAAGTGCAAAGCAGCTTCGAATCTCATCTCATTCATTGAAATACCTTTTGCTGATTAGCTTTTGGACAGAGGTTCACTTACTTTTTCTTCCTGTACTGTGGGTGTTTACTGAATATGTTGAATAAAAGAAATAAAGTTACAACTGTTTGTGTGTTATTGGTTTACTGAGATTGACTTTCATTATGATTAGACAATAATCCAACCACATTTCATTGGTTATTAGAGGTGTGCTGCCAATGGAACAGATGACATGACTGCTATAGGGCCCATAGGACAGAGGGGCCTGAGGTCACTTGGCTTAGTGCCAAGGTCAAATCCTTCCCTTCTCTCTTGCTCTTAGTATAGTACTGCCGGAGAGCAGAAACAAAGGGAGTAGTCATCCTCTGCATTGAGCCAAGCAGCATCCGAACTAGCAGGACTGCGAGTTACAACAAGAGTTGTGTTGTTGGCCAGGCTTTTGGGAGGGAGAAACACGAGCAGGCATTACAATCTTGATAGGCACAAAGTGGGCACTGTAACTTTCATGAGCACAGTAGACACATTTTTTGAGGGCACTATTAGTTTGTGTAGCCTCAGTAGACACATTTTTTGTTTCTCGAGCCACAGAGCATGCACTAATACTACAGGGAGGGAGCACTGAAAGGGATATTGGGATTAGCAACAGGATGGGAAGAGTAAGCAGAGATGAATCATGACTGGAAGTAGTCAACGTGGCATTCTAAGCTCAGATAAAGAAAAAAATGAAAATAGACTACACCAATCAGAGATGTCGCTTGTGATCACTGGAGGTAACTGCGCTGTAATCACTATCACTGTTTAGAACTGGTATCTAAATATTATATGGTGATGGTATTATTTAGAGGTGTACTAGAGTTGAGCTGCTATACATAAGCCCACCGCATTGTGGATATTGGGTCTCCATTATAATTTTGTTTTTGGATGAGGGAGTCCAATTTTGAGTTTTAGTTTGGGCCGCATGAGTTCTACGTACACTCCCGTAAGTATTTAATCAAGTAACCTAGGTTATCTAAAAAGGGGTTCACTCACTTTTTTTTGCAACCAAATATGAAAATCTGACACCATTTTTGAAATAATTACCAAAATTAAATTATCGACTCAACGCCTCTGTCCATTCATATGGATGTACAAAGACAGGAGGTGGGACAGCTGTCAGTCTTTAAACCCATCAACCTGTATTCCATTCCATTAGTTTGTACAGTCTAATATGTGATTACCTCTTTCATTCACAAAATACGCAAGTAAGTCACGAGACCGGATGTTAATCATGAATTAAATGCTCACTGTAGACGCATGTTCTACTTTGGTACCTTACAAAGAAGCAGAGCTGTGATCTTAAAATGGATTGCTCTATCTAAAATGGTTCCTGTGGGATTTACAAGCTAAAAGCATGCCAGGGGTTTAGTGTCGTGACATCTGTTTAATTAGCTGTCTTCAGAATCCGAGGCTAAGAAGACACTAAGCTAGTGCCTTCTGTCAAACCTCAAGAAGGTTGGTGAGGATTTTTTAAGCTCTCAAGGATACATCAGTGTTCATAGAGATAGTCCACAGGATGACCAGTTGGCCATGTCTTTTATGACTAAAAATATTTGAATATTTTTAGTCACCAAAATATGCATTGTTAAGAAATAATCATTAAGAAAATGGGAGAGTTGAAGAAAGAAGATGTTGAGAAATATCTAGAAAATAACCCTCAATTTGCCAAGGATTATTTTGACAAAAAATTGAGAAGCGAGGTTGTTGGAGCCTTGTTCAACAACAAGCAGGTGAACTTAAAAGATGGGGTGTCATTTCAAGATCTGACAAAACTGGAAGAAGCTGACATCTTGTTGGAGTTGGTGCAGGAGATCCAAGATCCAAGTAACATGGAAAAGGCCATTCATAAAGTACTTCAGAGACTGGCATTCTTTATTCAAGCCAGCTATTGTAGCTTGTTCCTTTATAGGTCTAGGAATGGAATACCAGAAGTAGCCTCAAGGCTCTTCAATGTCACCAAGGACTCTAAATATGAAGACAACATTGTCGAACCTGAACATGAAGTTGTTTTTCCTTTAGATATTGGTATCGTGGGGTGGGTGGCTCATACAAAGAAGACTTTCAATGTCCCCGAGGTGAAAAAGGTAAGAGAGTAATACTATGGTATCTGGTGACAGCTATGGAAAATGATTATTGAGAAACGGGTTTATACTTTTGGTAGAGTGAAGACAATTCAATAACAACTGTTATATTGAACCATTAGTAACATACATTTCTGTAAAGCTAGAAAGTTTCAAATGTCTCTCAAATAACTGTCCAAGTAGGAGACTTTTTTTCCTGTGTACAGAAGATGTATGGATATTATACTTTTAGGACTAATAAAGGCTGGTGAGACCTGTGCCCCAGTTGCTGAGTTCAGGGTGCATGCAAAAAAATCACTTTGTCTTGGCCAGGAGCTTAAGATAAAGCACTAGAGCAACAAACTGAATCAAAGTGCTGGCTTAGTTTTTTTGTTGCTTTCTCTGATTGGTGTTGTCTATTTTTGTTTCTTTTCTTTATCTGGGCCCAGACCACCATGAACACTTCCTCCAATTATGACTTGTCTCTGCACATTACCTATCTCTCTAACTCTGACTGGCAAATCTAGAGTTCAACAAAATAATGAATGGGAACTTAAAAATATATATTTCTTGACTAGGTGACTGTGGTCTTGGTTGAACTATGCCTTCAGTTTTATCTAAAACTAAAAGTTGTACATTCTGTCATAAAGTAGACCTGTCACATGTCCTACACACTCCTATCTGAGGGCAGTACGCTTAGTGGTATATACCTTAATAGGCTTTATTGGAAAAGCAGATAAAATCCTAGCAAGACTCAAAGAGTGATCCTGTGAGTCCGGTTTTCTCCGGCACACAGAAAGTGATTGACAATTTTCCGGCTATATAAGCTCATATTTTGCGAACAAGGCATATAAGCTCGCCAGGAAATGATAATATGGCATAGTGTAATTAAATATATCAGCTAAGATATATTCTGCTGTGCGACACTCCAGGATGGGAAATTGTATATAAGGCATGGGGTCACCTTTGAAACCATTTTTAAGGTTTCTATATGGGTTGCTTCCCCTACTGGAAGTCACTATGTAGTTTTGTAGATATATGAAAGCTGGTGGCATTCAGAGGAGATGCGCTATTCCTTATAGCGCCCCTCAGCTGCTTTGAAACCTCTTTTTGACTAGGACGTTGGTGATTCATTTCAGTCACTGATGAACAAAGACTAGCATGAATAACCTGAGAGTCGTTGAAGCAGATGAGGTGTGTTTTACAGCAACAGACATGGTGTGCCTGCAAAGACTACCAGAGTGTTCTTCCCCGTCAACCACAATACTCCTCTATTGCCAACCATGATAGCCCACCACTGCAAGAAACAATATCCTCCAGTGGTTTCCTCCCCCATGGTCAATTAAAACGTTCTCCCCCAGCTGTAAGCTACGAGTCTCTCCTTCAATACTGTTAGTGGCTAATCTGCAGACATGTAACTTCCACTACTGGGAGGGATGAACTTCCCAATCGCAAAGGCAATCAGTAACAGATAATTTCTTCTGGTAGAGTTACTGCTTAATTCACAATTCTTTTGGTTGCAATTAGAAACAGTGAAAAGTAACCAATCTTCCACCATTCACTAGGGACATTTAAGATCTCCCAGCTATCCCTAATTTGGAGGGACAGTTTCTACATTTGGCCAAAATCTAGGTGTCCCTTTAATTACTCTATTTAAACCTACAAATAGGTATGCATTCAAAATGTACTATATTTCTGTGCCATGCATTGAGCTAGTAGCCCCCAATTTGAGACCAATATTCTATGCAGGCACTAAACCAGCAAAGAATGATGGGAGATTTCAGCTCTGAAGCCTGTAGATTTGCTAATGTACTTCAGAACTATTATGCAGTCTGTAATTCAGGAATACCATAAGTAATACAATGTATTCACCAGGTTTAGTTCAGTCTGTGGCACAGAGAGAGCTGGTGGCCCACAAGTTGGAGACCATTGCTCTAGGCAGCAAAGAATGATGCGAGACTTCAGCTCTAAAGTCTATAGATTTGTAAATATGTCTCAGAACTATTAAACAGTCTGTAATTCAGTAATAACACAATGGAAATAATGGAAGGTATTTACAAAGTTGCTCAAGGTGACCATATGTTTTATGCCTCAAGATGTGAATAATGTTGCAGTCTTCTTCTTATTCTGAATAAGTGGAATGACACATGTACTCGGCATGTCAACATCAATTCTCTGTGAGATTGAGTTTATGAAAGATTTATTGGCTTGTCTGATAGGTGTTGCAAAATGTTCACTCTTCTTTGAAAAATGATAGTTTACTAGGGGTATCCTGAGGACAACAGAGATAAACAGAGTTACCTATTGAAGAGTTGAATTACTGAAAGTGATGGAAAATAAGTAACTGTCTCTACATCAACATTTTATTTTTGTGAACATCATACCAGCCGTCATGCTGTTTTACTGGCAGCAGTCTGAAACCATGTCCACCTCATATATTTTCCCAATGCTTGAATTCTAAAAAGTGGGACATTATAGTCCATCCATATTCCAACTGCCCCCCCCCCTTTCTGAAGAAAGTTCAAAAGTACAGTACTCTAGACGTTAATGGTGCTATAAAACAAATAATAATAGCCATAGAAACACCCTCGTCTAGACAAATGTTCATATTATTTGTATATATTGGCTGATTTTGAGGTCTTGTTTATAAGACAAAATTTAAAAAAAATAAGTCTAGTTGGTAAGTATGCTAATTTTGAACACCAGCAAAGTTTCCACCAGGAAGCAAGTGTGTGTACCTGCCTCTCCACATTGCAATGGTAAGGAAAAGAGGAGTGCTGGGTTATGGAGACAGACCAAATTACTATGTGCTAGTATAAGGCTTTTATTATTTTCTGCATATAGAACTGTGCTATATGGCTCGATATGGACCTCGAGTTCAATGCAACTTCTATATATTTCGCAAAATTTTGGATTCCTAGAAAGGAACAATTAACATGCAGCTCAGACTTTGTGGGGCTTCACAATATTATACCGATGATCTGAAAGACAACAAGCCACAAGGGCCTACTATAGAGCTCCAGTGCAGATGTCATCTCAATAATGTAAAAATACACATACACCTACTTGGAAAATTTAGAGGGTAAGGGTATTGGTAAACCCTCATTATAGATCAACCAAATTCAAGCCCACAATTTGCAATTTGCAATATTTACTATGTCTACTGTATATAATGCACACATTAGTATATGTAATGGGAAACCTAAACAGTATTTCCACCCAAGACATTAATTACAGCTGTAAACCCAGGCAGGTTGTCCATAATCCCCCCAGCCCCTCTCTTAGTCTCCTGGAAAACGTATAATTCTTAATTAAGTAAGAACCTTGTAGGGAATGACGAAGGAGATGACGCCATTTACGCACTGAGCGACCTGGACCTGTCAAATCATGATCCAACTAACCTACTTACATGAGGATAAATCCAGACAGATTACATAAACCTGGATAGACCAAATACATAACCTACATATCTAACTTCCTACAATGCCCCTCTAAGACAATATTACTCTTAATATTAAAACAAAAGCAGGTGCTTGCAACGTGGCAATGTGAATTAATTATATAATTAGTTGGGCTGGTAAAAAAAGGTCAGTTTGACAGGGGTGGAAACCTATGGGTGTGGCCTATGCCATTATAAGGTACCCCACTGAAAGATGGTGCAATGACTTAAAAAGACTTGGCAAGGTTTAACTTGAGCAGCAGTTTAATCAGGCTGATGTAACACGCATGCAGTTACAGTCTCTTACAGAAGGTACGACTTTGAGGGTTACCCACAATGCTGTGGCACATAACTTGATAGTTATCGGTAGTAACAGAACTGCCTCTATATGCAGTTTGCAAAGTAGCTTCACCAGGCAGTTGGCAACAGAAAGAGGATTGTCTCTACCCTCAGTACACAGTGCATCTTCAGGGCTTAGCAGACTGGTTGGGTCACAGTCTCCGGTCTCTGGCTTGGCTCTATCCATTTACAGTCTCGGGGTGTCTAGTTCTCTACATGCCCACACTATGGTCATCACAGGTTTACACTGGGAGCGGTCTGCAAGCACACACAGGTAACAAACTCAATCAGCAACAGCATGTCAAGGTGTAGGCAGCAGTCTAAGACGGCCCTATTAGATTTCTGGGTCACTACTCCTCTCAGCAAGCCCAACTTCAACCATGGATCCTCCTCACTGCTGACTAACTCATGGCAGGTGTGCAGTGATCCAGCAGTACTCTACCCCATGCACTAAATGAATGATAATGATAATGTAGAACAAAAAAAAAAAACAGCTCAGGAGTCTGAACTGTATAATAAAAATGAATATGGTCTATACAACCTATTATCAGTTATGTTGGTGAATTTTGAATAAAACTTCACAAAACAACCCCCCTCAAATCCACGTAGGCCAAAATCAACTATAGTCTATGTTAAAAAAATCTTCAGTTCCCAGAATGACTAGTTATGGAAGGTTTATTGGCAGCACACTAATAGCCAAGCAATACGTTTCAAGGGTGTTTAAGAATCCACCTTTAGTTATACATCAGTCCTCAGGTAACTGGTTGCCATTTTTTAATTGTGATTATATAGTTGACTCACCATGAAACGTGCTAAGCTCCTCCTTTTTGTAATATGGTTCTTCCTACGGTGTAACCCATGCGGCTCAACACTATAGTGTCTGCACTCTTGATCCCAGACATCAGTCAATCTACTTGCTCATCACTACACAATATTATCATCTGAATGGTACAACCCAATGCTATATAGTACATATTACTCATTACATACAGTACATTCATATAAAACATGACATAACACAATATAAAGTTGCAATCAAAACGCCCAGTGTAAATTAGGTTTATTTGCCAAAATAAATAAAAAAAATCAAACAAGAACAATTTAAATAGCTCAAGACAACCAATATACGACTATTATAACAAGTGTTTTCCCTAAAATCAACACAAAATGACAATTTTAATGACTACTGCAGTCTCATAATTATTCAATCCCCTGAAAAGAATTCTTCATAAGAGCACACATTTGCAAATCAGGTTTTGTCTGAAGCACACCTGGTGGAACTAATCAAGGACTTCATTAGTTGTATCAGGTGTGCTTAAAATAAAACAAATCAAATTCCTGACTGTGATATTTGATTGGATGTTAAAAATATGGCTACTGTATTAGTACAGCATCATGTGGAAAGATTCACCAGTTATTTTTTGTTGTTGTTGTTATATTTCAAGGATAAGGTTTGATGGAAAACGGTAGTCATGTGTTTTGACAGTCTGAATCAGGACATCCCCTTACGAGTTACTTCAGATCAAGGCAGTACATTGTGCTGATGCTTGTAATTAGACAAGTGTAAGGAATGGAATATATGTCTGTAAGGAATATCTATCTATCTGTCTAATCTATCTAGCGTAAGTCACCAGTGATAGTTATTTTACTTATAAATTGTTTTTAATACTATCAGTACTGGCAGAAGGGAAACGTATAACTCCTTTTTCTCTGAAAGGGACCTTTGGGTCCTTTGAAAGGGAATTTGTCAGCTCAAACATGTTTTCCAAACTGCCGGCATCGTGTTATAGAGCCGGAGGAGCTGAGCAGATTGTATATAGTTTTATGGGGAAAGATTCAGTAGGACTTGTATTATATTCATTTACATCTCTGCGCAGTCTGACCTAACAATACAATGGGCGGTCCTTTAAGTGATTGACATCTACCTGCAAATGACTGCACATAAAGAGAAGGCTGTCAATCACTGATAGCTCCGCCCATTGGACTGTTCAGCTCAGGATGAGCAGAGATGTAATTGAATAAAATACAGGTTATACTGAATATTTTCCCATTAAACTATATATCCATCTGCTCAGCTCCTTCTGCTCTATAAAATGATGCCTGCAGTTTGGACAATATGTTCAAACTGCCAAACTCCCTTTAACGGGCCCAGGTGTGACTGCTACCTCTACACCCCCCACAGCTAGAGAGAAGGAAGAGGAAAAGAGTAGGACCACGGCGCTGCAGGACAGGGAAGACCAAATGGGATGAAGAAGAGTCTTTTATTAGGATGACGTCTATAGCTAGGCTGCTGTCTACCCCTATTCTGTACAGAATGTTAGCTCCTGCGGGTTTTCTTTCCTACTGCAGCTCATTTAGCATTGCTTTATGTGTGTCTATTATATATAGCTGTATTATACTGGATGTTTCATACTGTAGAATAATGTAGCTATTTACATAATAGTGATGATAATGATATATTAGTGACATCTATCATTTGAAATAAATGTTTGCAGCAGCTTGTCTAGTAATGCTGTGCACAAGTGATTGAAGTCCTTGTATTCCCACCCTCCAGCACATGGCAAGCTGGGGATAATCCTGATAAGTGCATAAGGCTGATTATAGGGGTAAAGATCAAGTAGAATCTGTGTAGCGTATAATGTCACAGGGTAATGCTGTCCTCAGTGCACACACAGGATGGATGCCGTTCACTGTACCGCTTCCATCTAACGTTATATTGTATCACTGTCCTACTTCCAGAATGAATACAAATGCAGGAATGACTTGTTGATATATATTATAGGGTTTTAGTGGGTTATATGTGGCGAGCCCCAAGTTAGGAAACTTATAGGTCATGCAATGCTTTTCTGGGAAATTTGATATACAAATTAGAGATGATATAATGCCTCTGCAGCGCCAATTGGAAGGTAATGTCCCAATAACTCAATGTTCGACCTTCTAACAGGCCTTGCAGAATGACTAAGGATATAAACTAAACCAAAATGTTCTCCATAACAAAAAGATACCCAATAGGTGGCGCTGCAGAGGCATTATCTCATCTCCTATTTGCATATCAAATTTCCCAAAGGAGCATTGAGTGGCCTATAAGTCTCCATAGGTCTACTTGGTGCTCTAGGAACAGTATCTTTTACATGTAACACACTAGAACCCTATAGTAATATACTGTATGTGGAGCAGAAATGGCACTCCATCCGACTCACATCACAGGTGTAAATCTCTCCAAATTATCTTGACACAGAATTAGCAACCATAAAGGGGTTTTCTGGCAGCAAACTATCGATGACCTATCTGTAGGATAGGTTATCAATATCAGATTGGTGAGGGTTTGTTGCACAGGATCTCTGGCAATCAGCTGATTGAAAAGGCTGCGGCCTCTTCTTAGTCCTGTGATGTCATGCTTATCGGTCACACGGCCTGAGAGCAGCTCAGTCCCATTCAAGTGAATGAGACTGAGTGCTGCCGTCACTTCAATCACTTGATCAGCAGGCATCCTGAGCGGTGGACCCCCACCAATACTACTGAGAATAGGTCATCAATAGTTTACTACTGGAAAACCACTTTAAAAAAAGACACAAATTGTAAATCTTTTCCAGTATGTAAATGGAAATGTATGGATTACCCCAACATTCTGGCTGTTGCATTACATAGGGGGTACAGGGGCAGGGATGTGCGATAGGCTGCCATGGGCACTTCATATAGAGAAAAAGTTTCAACACCTTGCCTTTAAATTTACTTTTATTCTGGCATTCATGGATCGCATTCCCTGAAGAGAAGTACTCGCTGGAGAAGAACGAGTGCACATAATTATGGACATTACAGGTCCAGACATTACACGCATAGACATAACTTACGTGCTTAGCCGAGTTAGACAGGCATGTTACAGAGTCAATAGGGGCTGACAGAGGTCAGCTATGTGATTGCCCGTCTGACAGCTTTTATGTGAAGCTTTAGGGACTCGGGGTTGGGTTGCATTGTGAAATTCCTGCCTCGAGCACCAAGAAGTCTGTTTGCAACCCATCATTATAACATTCTCAATATTGAGCCTCCTGGGTCTGAAAACTAACAGTTTGGCCATCAACCATTATGTTATGTCTAGGGGGCACCACAATAGACATTTTATATAATGTATTACTGTCTGTTCTCTGAGAATTTTAATTAGCAAACGATGATGTAATCTGACACTGAATCTAGATTATTTATGGCTCCGCTCTCATCCTAATTTAATCAGAGATCATTTAATTAGTGCAACCAGAATTAAAATGATATAATCTATCCAAGTCAAGACCCGACTCTACCATCTCCCATGTCAGAGAAATTGTGTAAGGAGAATCAGGTATGAAATCTGATAAGAAGATTATCATATGAACTGTGGGTAATCCTAGTAATATTCAGATTATCGCACATTCTGCCCCTGTCAGTAGCTGTTAGATCTCATCCATTAAGTATAGCATGCTGTTTTATGTTCATGTTGTTCTTACTATTTAGGCGAGGCCTATACGTTGACTTCGGTGGGACACATGTTACCTGTCCAAAGGTGTTGCTCTGCCTGCATCAGAAGTAATGCAAGTGAATGTGGACACGTCGTCCACAGTCCATATCGGGCGGAACGTGTCAACTTGTGAGTTGCATTGCAACCACATTCACGTACATTACTTGTGCCCTGAGCTGGTGCCAGAGCCTACTCATGGCTCGGATTGCATGATATGCCATGATGTCAATGCACCACCTGCATTGTTCCGCAGAGTCCTATCCAGAAGAGGCCAACGCAGAGTATGGAGGATGCTATGAAGCTTGATGGGGGGAGTGAATTTATTATTTTATTTCATTTCCCAGGGACCTCACTAATTACTCAATGGCCACAGTAGGGCCTATAAATTACTTGGGCACACAATGGGGCCTATAAATGACCAAGGGAGCACAGTGGGAACTTATTAATTAACAGGTACAGTGGGGCATATAAATTACTAAGGTCACCCAAAGTTCCATGTAAACCTGCAGCCAACCCTGCTTGCAATATGGACAGAGAAATACTAATAGCCTTGGATGTACAACCTGTGTTGCACCTAAAGTTTGCGTGTAGCCCTGGCCTTAATCCGCATCAATATTGCTGAAAGTATGTAATGTGTTCAAGATCTCTGCTTGCTGTCATTCAGTAGGAACCTTCATTGTTTACTTTCAATAGATGAAAATCTGTTCTAATGATGTGATGGACAAAGGGGGGTTTGTGTAAAATACTGCACATGTATGTCGTGTAGATGGTGCGGGCTTAAGAGCTGAGCCTGCGCCTTCTGCAGTGTGGGGGGGGGGGGGCAGCTGTAACTGACCAGCTGCAATGACAGGGATCACAGAGAACTCTGATCCACATAGTTAACACCTTACATGCCTCAATCAATGTTCATCTTAAGTACCAAAATAGGTGACATCCTTAAAGGGTTAAGTGGTCTATGAAGACTCCTATTGAATGACAGAAAGCAGAGATCTTGAAAACTATGTGGAATTGGTATAAAAAGAACACTGGAAGATTGTAAAGATCAGATCCTAAAATTTACGTGTAAGGCTTTTTTTGTATTTGTTTTTTACTTGTAAAGATTTCATGATTTAATGTTTTTTTTGCAAGCATTTTTTATGTTACAGTGTTTTATTTTTATATGTGTTTTTCCATGGAGAATCCTATGAGGAAATGTATAAAAAAAAGCCCATACACAAAACATGCATCGTTTTGAAGAAAAATATCAGTAACCAAAAAATGCATCAAAAGTGGAGTAAAATATCACAAAAATTCACTGTTTGTGGTGCATTTTATAGACCAGCGTTGGCTTAAAACCAACATCGGGCCAGGGTATTTTATGTCAGAAAAGATGAAACAACGCCACTAAAAATGTTGCAAAAATTTGACTTTTTATGTGTATTTTCCTGTGTTTTTCTTTAAAAAAAAGCTGCAGCCGGATATCAATTAGATTGAAGCCAAAATTGAAGTATAAAATGTAGTTACAAGCAATGCAGTTTTGTGACATTTTTTTACTAATTTAAATTTTTTACTAATCAAAATTTTTTTGGATCTTTTGGATCGGTGCCATTTTTTTAAATGCAAAATTCCATGAACAACAATCTGTAGTTTGCTTATAGGGTTTTATGACAAGCAGGGGAAATTTAGACTCCCTTTGTTTGTCCTGTAGGTTGCATGAGGGGTGATATTAAGAAAATTGTACATGTTGAATAAAGTGTAACTTTTATAACATGACTTGTATTTGACCTTCATTAAAATCTTGGCTTATCTTGGCTGACAGTCTAAAAGTCGTGCCACTTGTTTACAGGACAGAACCGCATTTAATCTGGAATCTCACAAATTCAGAAGAGGACCGAGTAGATGCGTATTGAAGATACTCATTTAATTAAAAACAATATGATAGAAGTTTATTTTGTGTGCTCTTAATGGATATTTTCTCCAAAAGTAAATTTAAATGCCCTTTATAGTGTTAACAGTCGGGATATCTGATAACCTAGCCCCTATTTGGTCCTCATTAAAGGAACGGTCCAGTTAGAAGCTCAAAGATGATATGGAATTCAGTATCAATAGGTGATAGTTAACTACTATGTATTTTTCTCAGCACTTGCTTCTTCCTTTTGGTTCAGCTCCATTTGGGCAGAGCTGTGATCTGTAACTACAGTTTATCTACAGTGTCTGTAGGAGTCTACTGTAGCCTGAGACACACCTTCTGTTTCATCATTGGTCCAGGCTGCTGCTCTCTTCCTTCCCACTTTAGCTCTGCATCTTCAGATTGGCTGCTGTATATAATCACAACCCCATCACAGGCTCATCAAGAAGTCAATGCGTGTCCATTACAGCTAGGGCAGAATGAGTCTAAAGTACAGATGACTAACCCACCAGTGAGAACAAGATGATATCAGATATAGAGCTCTCTCCCAGCCAATCCTCAGTCTGCTCTAAACCCTACAAGGTCATGTCAAGTTTATATTAAGTTTATATTTGTGGTATTATTTGGCTACTCATATTTGTGTACAATTATGTAGGTATTATATGAGGCCATATTATTTGGCCTCTATCTTTGCTGCCTTTCTTTTAACACAAAACGATGGGCATATATGGACAGAGTAAGGTACAATTATTAGGAAGAACAAGTCATGAAACTCATCATTTTCCGCTTTCTCAAAAGCTGGATGAAATATTCAAGTTTTGCCTAATATCTTCCACCAATCGTGGCCGAGTCCTGGTGAGAGAACCCCCCAAAGTGGAAAAGTAAATAATATTGGGGCCATGCTTCCATAGTGTCATTTAATTAAGACGATCCCATAATTTATAAAATGCTATGAAAATGTTGTAGGAATCTGATGCGCCAAATGACTCCATGACTGATCTGTCCCAGCGTACCTGGACACGGCTACTGTGGCTAAGCAATATGCTCAAACATAAATGTGTCTGTCTCTGCAGAACACGCATTTCTCTGACTTTGTGGACAAGCAGACCGGCTATACTACAAACAATCTACTGGCTACTCCCATCATGTTTGGAAAAGAAGTTCTAGCGATCATAATGGCCATTAACAAACAGAACGCCCCAGCCTTTACCAAGGAGGATGAAGTGGTAAGATAAGATACTCTATGTATGTAGACATATAATATACTCATCTATTATATATGTAATATATGACTTTTTACCCATTCTTGCAGGTCTTTACTAAATATCTGGATTTTATATCAATTGTTCTTAGAAACTATCACATCAACTACCTTCATGGCATTGAATCCAGGAAAAGCCAGGTAAGTAAACTGACTGTAAGCTAGGTTTATCGAGTGTTCAGCTACATTACACATTTTTAGTAAATTTTGCAGCAGTTATTCACATATAACTACTGTATATGACTCACAGTCATTACTTTAAAGGGATTGTCCAGCTAAAAAGTATCGATGGCCTATCCTTAGAAGATTGTAGTAGATTGGCAGGGGTCCACAGCTTGGGACCCCCAGCAATCAGCTGGTTGTCTGCCCATTGTATTTCTGTCCGAAGCTGATTTCTGCCATAAACAAACAGCTTCAGTCCTACTGCAGTGGTCAGATTTGGTATTACACGCAAAGTCACTTAAAATAAATGGGGACTTTGTGTGTAATACCAAGCTAGGCCGCTGAGGTGAGATCGGAGCTGTCTGCTTCCAGCAGAAATCATCTCTGGTTAGTAGTACAACAGCCTGGCACATTGTTGACCCCCACTGATTTATTGATGGCCTATCCTGAGGATAGGTCATGAATAGAGATGAGCGAGCGTACTCGGAAAAGCACTACTCGCTCGAGTAATTTGCTTTATCCGAGTATCACTGTGCTCGTCCCTGAAGATTCGGGTGCTGGCACGGAGCGGAGAGCTGCGGGGGAGAGCGGGGAGGAACGGAGGGGAGATCTTTCTCTCCCTCTCTCCCGCCCGCTCTCCCCTGCTCCCCGCTGCGACTCACCTGTCAGCCGCAGCGGCACCCGAATCTTCAGGGACGAGCACAGCGATACTCGGATAAAGCAAATTACTCGAGCGAGTAGTGCTTTTCCGAGTACGCTCGCTCATCTCTAGTCATGAATAGTTTACAGCTAGATAACCCCTTTAAAGGGAACCTGTCACCTCTGAACAGCATCATAAATTAAGGTGTGGTGCTGTTAGGGAAAATGACGTGGAGCCAATGAATGTATTTTTATACATTCCTGCCATTCTACGTCACCTTCTCGAACAGCACCACAACTTAGTTTATGGTGCAATTCGAAGATGACATGCCCATTTATAATGCTGTGAAGTATTTGCCCCCTTCCTGTAGTTATCACACTAACTGGTATTTGATTGTCAAACAATAAGTCATATTATACCAAAGACTCTTACTAAACCCCGAGTTTAAAACACTGCAGAATACTCCATCATGTGGAAAAATCCACACCAGAATCTGCATGCCTCATATGCGGATTTTGAGACAAATTTGAAAATGACTTAATTTTACCAAAAATTCCATGTCAAAGTCTACATTTGCATGTATGTATTTTAGTAGGATTTCAACTGCGTAATAATCAATCACTTATGGTACTACACAGACACAGTGGGGCCAGCAGATCGGGAGGCACTCTTCTAGCGCAGCTCTCCTTTCTTGCACACAGGGGAACATCCTGAGTGAGGACCTGATATATTACCTCAATGTGCACTAATAGAGTATATGGACAGGATTTGTCTGAGGGCTCAGTCACATGGGCGTTTGTACGCACGTCTGACAGCTGCGTTTGCGATCCGCATCTATATAGACCCAATGCTTTGCAATGGGAGCGGTCACATAAGTGCATTTTTCATGCGCACAAACGCATGTGGCGAAAATTATAGGACACAACGATTCGCAGAACGCATGTAACTGCATTCTGCGCAAATCGGTGTTCCTGTGTATGTGCGCTCAATGGGGCTGGTGGCAGCAGCGCTGGCCCCATTGAGAGCATATACTAAGGATCGTGATCCTCTGCCACAGCTATCATAGCTGTCACAGAGGAGCACAATGTTCTCCCCTTGAATTCAATGGAGCCGGCAATACAGCCGGCTCCATTGAAAGCAATGGGCTGCCGGCAAGCACTGTAGTAATTTTCGTGAAGGGTTTAAAATATAAGCCCTTCGCTAAAAACCATCCTAAAAAAGTGTAAACAATTTTTACAAAATCTATACTCACCTCTCTGCAGCAGCCGGGGCTCAGCCACGTCCAGCTGACTCTTCTCCTGAACTGCTCTCTGTAGTATTCAGCAGGCGGGGATTTAAAATCCCCGCCTGCTTAATGCGCTGCCTCTGATTGGCTGAGCACTGTTACCAATCAGAAGCAGCTCTCAGCTATTGAATGACAGCTGAGAGCTGCCTCTGATTGGTCCCTGCGCTCAGCCAATCAGTGGCAGCATTCACTCATTCATGAATTCAAACGGATAACCCCTTTAAAGGGATTGTCTAGTTGTAAACTATTGATGGACTATCCTACAGAATAGAGTAGCAGAGTAGTAGCAGTAATCGATAGTAGATTCAGCAGGGGTCTGCCACCCGGGACAGCCGACAATCAGCTGGTCAGTGGGCCAGGGTGCTTTTGCACTGAGCTGATTTTAGCATGGAGCAGACAGCCCTGTTCCCAATGAAGTGGCCAGGCTTGGTATTGCAGGCATTGAAATTAATGGAAATTTTGCCTGTAATACTAAGCCACTGCAGTTGAAACAGAGCTGTCTTCTTCCTGCAGAAATCAACTCAGTGCACAAGCACACCGACTCAGCAAACAGCTAATCAGCAAGGGTCAAAAACATGGTAGAAAAATAGTTGGTCTTTTCTGCATGAAATGATATAAACAGTGCTAAAGCCTCAGATTGCGGAAAGCGTAAGTGTTACTTCCGCTATTCAACCTGGTGATCACGTGACCACTGGGTGCCCCTGTCATGGCTGAGCTGCAGGCTCTGATAGTGACTACAGCTCTGTTAGTGACTACTGTCACTACAGGGGGATGTTTATCCCTGTAACTGGGCCTCCTGTGGATGCTGAGTTAGGGCTTTCCACTGGCGTATTTTTTAGCGCTGCGTTATTGCTGCGTATTTTCAATGGGACTTTCTAATGTTAAAATCACATCGCACAAAAATCGCAAGTTAGAAAGTCCCATTAAAAAAAAACACAGTGATATCGCAGCGTAAAAAGAAAACGCTAGTGGGTAGAAGCCCTTATAGTGGAAAAGTGTGAAATAAAAAAAAAAAAAAATCACCTTGTGAATGTCCCCCGGAGATTTCATATGATGTCATGGGGATATAAATGTTAGATAAATAGTTACAAAAATAAGTAAAAAAAAAAATTACAGAATAAAATAAAAAATATATGGAAAAAAAGAACTTGACCCATCGCTGACACCAACCAAAACCGTCGCCATATGCATGTGCGCCCTGTAATCTAAGTCTATACAAATTATATTATCAAAATGTCCGAAACAAAATGAGGAACCCATTCCAGTACTTTATTTTAGCGTAAATATACTAATTTTTAGGGTGTATTTACACGATCGTATAGCGTCCAGCGTTTTCACAGCCGGCCGATATACGCTTCCATCTAAGCAGTTCCCCTCTTCCCTTCCACTCACCGGCTCTCTGCCTTTCCCCTCCACTCCTGCATTTGCAATGGGAGGGGGAGGTCTGAATAAGCCCTTATGCTGTATAGCTTATACCAGCTCTACATATATAATTGTATAGAGCTGATACCCAGGTTATACCAGCATGCTTCATATCACTATATACAGGATGTATAACTTATACCAACTGTACATATGTAATTATATAGAGGAGATACCCAGATTGTACCAGCATGCTACATATGACTATATACAGAAGATGTATGACTGATACCAGCTGTACATATATAATTATATACATGAGATACCCAGGTTATACTAGTATGGTCCATATCACTATATACAAGGGATATGTAACTTATACCAGCTGTACATATATAATTATATACAGAAGCTGAACCTTTGCACCCAGGCCCTTCGCCTTTGACTGCGACAACCGCAGCATGCGTTTCGATAACTCTTTCATAAAGGGGTGGCGCCATAACTCTAAAACCTTCTTTGCATTAAGAAGTACACTTATTATATGCTTTTTGCATTATCGGTACTGGTACCTTTACACATGTGTAAATATGCGTATGATCATTGGATGTGAAACTGTGCAAATATATGTATTGACACTATTTGACGTTATATTGCTCCAGGGTATGGCACCGATACCTTATCGTATGTACGCATAGGCCACTGATTATTGGATGTGATATTTTATCTTTTGCATAGATCGGTTTTGGGCACAGGGATATTCCTTTGTGAAACACCAGCATTTGCGCTCAGATATGCGTTTTTGATCTATCTGCTGTATAGCATTAAGTATATGTTTTGTGCATTCTGGGTATTGGTATATCTGACATATGCGTGAAATGCATAACTTGTGCTTTTATGGTTTAATATTTGATATGTTTTGAAATTGTCATATTATATATATATTGGTATTCTCTTGTGATCAGCAAATGGTATTTTGGCCATAGCACATGGGATATTTATAACACAGCTGGCTGTTGTGTTTGAAGGTAATAATAATAATCTTTATTTGTATAGCGCCAACATATTCCGCAGCGCTTACATAGACAGGGGATACAGAAAGACAAAAGTACAAACATTACAGAACCGCGGTTACATAGTAATCAGTTGATGGAAACAATAGGGGTGCGGGTCCTGCTTCAACGAGCTTACATACTACAAGTAATGGGGTGATACAGAGGGTAAAGGGGCTGGAGATGTGCACTGTATGGTGAGGTGGAGAGTGAGCGATGTTAAACACATAGACAATGGTCAGACATTTAGCCGTGTGACGGCAGAAACGGTATGACTGCAGGAGCGGTTTATGATGGCTAGCAGGGATTGCAGTCAATAGGAATGAGAAGTTCGAATTAAAGGGGCGCTCAGTTTGGTTTCGTTAGCAGAGCGGAGAGCCCGGGCTGGGTGATGGATTGAGATGAGGGAGGCGATATAGGGGGGCGCTGCGCTGTGGAGGGCTTTGTGGATGAAGGTAGTGAGTTTAAATTGAATTCTGTATTTGATGGGCAGCCAGTGCAGTGACCGTCACAGGGCAGAGGCGTCCAAGTAGCGGCTGGACAGGAAGATGAGCCTGGCTGCCGCATTCAGGATGGATTGGGGAGGGTAGAGTCTGGTGCAGGGGAGGCCGATCAGCAACAAGTTACAATAATCGAGCCGAGAGTGGATGAGGGCGACAGTGAGCGTTTTTAGCGTGTCCACGGTGAGAAAAGAGCGGATTCTTGCGATGTTCTTGAGGTGCAGCTGACATGTTCGGGCCAGAGATTGGATGTAGGGGGTAAAAGAGACATCAGAATCGAATATGACCCTAAGGCAGCGGGCATGTTGTCTAGGAGTTATGGTGGCACCACACACTGAGATGGAGATGTCATGATCCCTGGTCTCGTAGCGCATGCGCATTGCTTGTGACAACTGTATTGGCGCATGTGCCTTATATAAACTGCAACACCCGGCACTGACTTTTATTGCACTGATATGTGATGTAGATGCCATTGGTGACACCGCAGATGTTAAGTCAATAGTCCAACTTTGCCAAGACGAGTCCTGGCTTATTGAGTCCACTGTAGTGGAAAATTTTTTAGGTCATCTAGTGTAACCAACGGCGCCCACATTGAACATGTGTAAGTTGCATTAAAGACTTTAGGAGTTTTTCTATCTTTTCAGGTCATTCTAACTGTTGTATGTCAATTCACTATTCTTTGTGAGTCCCCCTATGTAATCCTGTTCCTTTAAGGATTGGCTGCTCCATTTATCATGCAAATGTTCTATCAGTAAAAAAGAACTTTTTTTTCAGTTTGTTTTTTTTTTTTTTATTATTATTAGACTAATCCAAAGATGTCAAAACTGGCAAACTGGTATTACTCAGCCTGGTCGAATGGCATTTACGATATTTTAAAAAGTTGTTTATAAACTTCATTTTTGACATATTTGGGATGTATTCTGTTCCTATTGCGTATGTTCTATTGTTAATTGTTCAAACCAGTATTGTAAAACGTCCCCCTCGGTCTATTTCATTAGGAAGAAAAATGTTAATGAGCTTTTGATTGCATTAAAAATCACAGATTGTTTTGTTGTGGTCTTTGCATATATGGAAACTTTGAATTCTGGCATACAGTGTCTCTTTGTAACAAATGTGATTCCATAAGAGATGTCTTTCAATTAGCCCATTCATGCATAGAAAATTAATTACCGTGTATAAAATATAACTTGTTTTTCGACAGTAAAGAGTGAGATGAGAGTGAAAACCTCACCGCTAATACAAAGAAAATCTACGGAGCCCGTATAGAGTATATAATGTAACAACATCAAAAGGAATACCGAGGAAGAGCTACTACTAATCACAGCTATAACTACAGCCTCACAGGGGCATACGCAGGGAATAGAACCCATTGATTTCAATGGGTTCATTCACGGGCTCATGTTTTGCACACGTATTTTGGTCGGAGTCGCACTATTCATTTCATTACAAAAATGGAAACACAACAGAATGGAAGCAAACTGAAAATATTTTGAAAACTGTCTTTTTTAAACCCATTGAAATCATTGGGGGGGAATTCTGTCTTAATTCCCTTTTACTGCTCCAAAAATGGAACAGAATTGAGACAGAAATCCCTGATGCAGATGCAAACAAACCCTTAGGCCGGCTTCACATGGACATATGCGCAACTTCTGTAGCGCAACTTTTTTGCGTTCTGATCAGAGCTTTCCTGCGTTCATGTTGGCGTATTTGACTGTACTTTGTTTTGCCTGTAGGGTACACACCAATGGAACTTGCTAATCCGTCAAATGAGTTCCAGATATGTTATTTTTTCAGCGGAATTACGCAATGTTTCACGCATCTCCTTACATATTGTGTGCGCGTTGACTTCTATGGGGACCTTTGGTGTGCAAATACAGAGAAAAATAGAACATGTTCTATTTTTTTATTTTTTATTTTTTGCGTGACCGAAATGCGTGCAACAAAATAGGAAATATTTAAGTACTTACTCCAGTCTTACACCACATCACCTAATTGGGTGATAACCTTTTTTATAGTGTCTCTCAAATCCACTTGATGTTCTTTCTGGCTTTATTTAGCATCCGTTCCATATCTTTTTTCGTTATCCATTTACTTCCAGTTGGTTCCCTTTTTTAACACTATATTTTGCTTGACGATCAGGGGCGTAACTATAGAGGATGCAGGGGATGCGGTTGCACCCGGGCCCAGGAGCCTTAGGGGGCCCATAAGGCCTCTCTTCTCCATATAGGGAGCCCAGTACTATGAATGAAGCATTATGTTTGGGGGCCCTGTTACAGGTTTTGCATTGGGGCTCAGGACCTTCAAGTACATATGTTGACGATCATATAATCCAAGCATGTCACATATGTACTTATAGGTGGTAAATACTTTTTCACAGTGTGTATCTATCTACCTGCTGATTGGCTAAGATGGATAGTAAAACTGGATACTAGTGAGAAGGTCTGTTTTGCCAAGGAAAACTAATATTGGCTAAGAGTAATATCAGACCATTATACTGTATTTCGATCAATTTTCTACTGGAAAACAATTTCAATTAGGAGCAATAAAATTGTGCCTGCTTTCTATAGAAAAAGTGATAAAACATACACGATATCCTCACTGATTGATCTCCAGCCGGCCCGGCATTGCTATGTAACTGGTGCGGAATATGATGTCGGTAAACTGTTTGGAATTCCTGGCATCATGGCGCCCAGGATGTGAGCGCTGATGCCAGGAGAACAGACACTGACACTACAGCCTCTGATTGGCAGGCAGCGGTCTCCTGGTGTCCACTGTCAGCAGAGAATGGAAGAACCACAGGACTGGATCTCTGAGGATGGGTAAGTACTGCTGGATTTGTTATTTTCTCATAGGTGCAGCAGTCATTGAATTTTGCTAAAGTAACTGGACAACGCCTTTAACACTATAATTAAGCTGGCAGCCTATGAATAGGGTGTCCTTCTATATGATATAGAATTATCATAGTCAATAAATGGTTTACCCTGGCCAGGGGCAAACAGCTCCACAGATACTGGTTGAAAATAAAAGTCTGATCTGAAATAACTTAGTCTGGCAAGAACTTTGGTTAACCAAATGACTAAATCTTCCAACTGAAATATGCAGTCACTGTTCCCTGAACAAATTATTAGCACAGGACCTTTGGGGAGGCTGTACAGTGATGAAGTCAAAACAATCTGTTTTACCTGTGAAAGCTCAGTGTTTGTGATCTGTAATTGGAACTGATGTTTCCTTGGTCAATTGGCAGCTTTCCCTCTGGTACTTGGCATGCCACTCTCCAGTAGTGCTGGGGCAGCTTACTCCTCAGAAGGCTCTCTGCATAAAAAAATGTTCCACCCTGACTGCAGTTGCAGGTCAGATGTGCTGTGGCTCTGACTAGCAGAGTGTCTCTTCTCTGCACTCTCTGAAATACCAGAGCCTGCCCTTTATACCTAGTCCATAATATTCATAGATATATACATGGGCTACTCTGCAGCAGTACAGAGGTAGCATTGCAAATGTACAAAATGCATCATAAGCAAACTGGGAAGGCACAATGAAATTGATGTTTATCAGACCTGTCTTTCTTGTCTTGCATGGAACAATGACCACTGACCCTGCTTCTTCTCCACAGATCCTGCTTTGGTGCGCCAACAAAGTGTTTGAGGAACTTACTGACATTGAGCGTCAGTTTCACAAAGCTCTCTATACCGTCAGGATATACCTGAACTGTGAACGCTACTCAGTGGCGCTGCTGGACATGACAAAAGAAAAGGTGATTTTTATACATATGATAGGAAGGTATAAAACCTCACAACTTCATCATTGGCAGGGCCAAAATACTAATATAATGCTAGTTACTTTCAGGCTACATTCACACGGGCGAGAATCCCAAACAAGTTGTGTGCGTTGAAACTTTTGAATGGACTTATTCACATGAGCGATTTTTTTTCTCTCACAGCGATGCTGCAAGGATAAAAATCCCCACATGTTCTTTTTTTGGGCGTTCCCTTGAAACACCTTGCTGATTGTTTTCAATGGGACCTTAAAAGACATCACATGCTATGCGATGTGCATGCAAGTGCGATTTGATGTTTCCCATTGAAATCAATGGAAACACTTGCGATCCTCTGACGTGCGTGAAACATGCGCCTGAGGATCGCAATTGCACAGAGGCGATGCAAAACGTTTTTGAAAGAAAACCCCTTCACATCGGCAAAAAAACGGACGTTGGCAAACGCGATATTAGTCCAAGTTTCGCAGCTCAATATCGCACTCAACCATGTGAATATAGCCTTAGAATACAGTACAATTCACGGGGCGGAAATCAGCAGTGTAGGCAGCTGTTAACCCCTAAAAGACCGCCCTTTTTTTTTCATGGTCATTTTTTCGTCCCCAAGTTTCAACAGCCGTTACTTTTTTAACTTCCTGTCAACAGATTCGTATGAGGGCCCGTTTTTTGCACAACAAGTAGTATTTTTTATTGGTATTATTTAACATACCAAATAATGTATTGAAAAATTTCTAAGCAGGATAAAATAGAGAAAATTTGATTATGGCATTTTTGTGTTTTTGTGCTTTGATAGTATTCACAGTGCGGTAAAAATGAGAAGTGAGCCTATATGTTTTTCTTTTTTGCAGGGAAAGCTATAGTTTCTATTGTTGCTATCGGTTACATACAACTTTTTATAATTTGTTTTAGAAGTGGGGTGTAAAACACCTGCAGCTCTGGCACTATGGATTTTGTTTCTTACAGCGTTCACCATGCAAGATAAATGCAATATTTTAGGAATTTGGACTTTTACAGACTCGGTGATACCATATTTGTTTATTTTTTAGAATTTGGATTTATTTATATGAAAAAGGGGAAAGTTTTTTTTTTTACTTTTAATACTTTTTATCTTTTTAATAAACAAAAATGAAGTAAACTTATTTTCACTTTTTTCCCAGCACCTAAAGGAAAATTAAACTTGCCATCATCTAATCATTTATCCCACATACTGCAACACTTTAGTATTGCAATATATTGTATTCCTGCAGGCATTCTATTAAACCATGCCACATACACAGCTAAGAAGATAGAAATATATAGTAGCCCAGGGGCCTTCACAAGGCTTATGTCTGCCATAATATTCAAACAACTGCCAGCAATCTCATTGCAGGTGAGCCATTCAGGTGACAGAGGTATCTTCCTCAGAATTGACAGTATGTATAGTTAATGGCTGCAATCAGAGCTAGCTCCGATCATTGCCGGCACCTATCACCTGCATGAAACACCTGATATCTAACCAATGCTGGCTGCCAACTCATCCTGCAGACCGATTACATAAATGTACGTCATTGGTCAATAAGGTTTTAACTACGTACCATGTCTCCCTGAAAATAAGACACTGTCTTATATTACTTTTCCCCCCGAAAGAGGCACAGTGTCTTACTTTTGGGGGGTGTCTTTATACTTAGTTAGCAGGCGCAATCCTGGTCCCTCTTGCTGCTCTCTAGGCGCTCCAGCAGTGTTCTGTGTCATCCTCAGCGGTGACAGAGCATTCTCTTCCTGGTAATGCGGGTTGAATACCCCGCCTCCAGCAAGAGACTGCTGTGATTGTCTCAGGCCCCCGGCCTCAGCCAATCACAGCCGGCGCTCGATGAGCCAATCACAGCCATTCAATTATCTCTTCCCCCCCCCCCCCCTCTTGAAAATCAAAGCAGGTCTTATTTTTGGGGAAACACGGTAATACAACTTATATCTATTTATCCAGCTTGAAAATCTAGGTGGCGGAGGGGCTAAATGGCATGCCACCTACAGTATGCTGTTTGGTCACGTCTCTCGTCACTCAGGGACTGAAACCAGTCTAACTGATAATGTCATTCTACTGTGACCATCTAGTGATCAGGTAGTCTGCAGATTATCATCAGGCTGCATGCTATACAAGGGAATACTTACTTACTTTCAACTACATTTCACTTAACCTTTGATTCTTTTCCCATCTAGGAGTTCTACGAACAATGGCCAATCCTACTAGGAGAAGTCCCACCTTATAAAGGACCAAAGACCCCTGATGGAAGGGTTTGTAAGGCCTTTGTTCTATGTTGCATATTGAATAAAGTACATAAATGTCTATTTGGTGGCTACAAGGGCAGTTTGCCTACAGGAGTGAGGTCCTGATTCACAGGAGCTTACACTCTACAGAAGATATATAGAACATGACAAAGTCCCTCGTGTGTATAAGTATTTACAAGAATTGATAGGTGTCTGGTACTTCTGGTGCGCACCTGTTATTGCTGAATATCAGCACATCTATAGTAAGCCCCAGCGACTGCCGACTCCGATCTGCTAATCAGTGGTGTATGATGAAGATGATGGCACTCCATTTATGCACTTCCAGGGATCAAGGCAAGGTAAATAGATATGTCTTTATTAGAGATGAGCGAGCACCAAAATGCTCGGGTGCTCGTTACTCGGGACGAACTTTTCGCGATGCTCGAGGGTTCGTTTCGAGTAACGAACCCCATTGAAGTCAATGGGCGACCCGAGCATTTTTGTATATCGCCGATGCTCGCTAAGGTTTTCATTTGTGAAAATCTGGGCAATTCCAGAAAGTGATGGGAACGACACAGAAACGGATAGGGCAGACGAGGGGCTACATGTTGGGCTGCATCTCAAGGTCACAGGTCCCACTATTAAGCCACAATAGCGGCAAGAGTGCCCCCCCCCCCCCCCCACTGTCAGCATAAAGATCGTTCTCCTCTGCCATAGCTGTAACAGCTGTGGCAGAGAAGAACGATGTTAGCCCATTGAATTCAATGGAGCCGGCAATACAGCAGGTTCCACTGAAAGCAATGGGCTGCCGGCGATCGCAGGATGAATTGTCAGGAACGGCTTAAATATATAAGCCCTTCCCTGCAATTCATCCAGAAATGTGTAAAAATAAAAGTATATACCGGCGTATAAGGCGACGGGGCGTATAAGACGACCCCCCAACTGTCACCTTATACGCCGGGAATACAGTGGAGCAAAGAATAAAAATCATTACTCACTTCTCCTGGCGTTCTGCGGCGCTTCTGCAGGCTGTCGCTCCCTCCTGGTCCCCGGCAGAGCATTGCTTTCTGGACACAGGGCTTGAAATCCCCGCCTCCAGAAAACACACGTGCCTTCAGCCAATCACAGCCATTCAATGACAAAGAACTCTTAGGGGTCCATCACATGACTGTATTTGTGCAGGTACTTACACAGATATTTGCACATGCAATTGATTTCAATGGGTTTGTTCTCATAAGTGTGTTTTGCGTGTGCAAAAAATAGGCAGCTCGATTTCCCTGAATTTTGCACAGCAAAATTGCCATAGAAGTCTATGGGAGGTGCAAAAACACGCAATGGGAAGGGTGTGACACTGCACAGAATGCATGTAAAATAACACATCTGGGCCTTAGCAGTGGATTTTAGCCAAGAAATCCACGGAAAGGGTGTGTCACGCAACATGTAAATTATGTGCCTCTTTGAACCTTGCTCATGCGCAAAAATTCTGCGGCGAGCGGTTTTGCACATATGGTTGTGTGACTTTGCCCTTAAGCCTGGTTTAGACAGAACGATTGTCGCTCAAAAGATGTATTTTGAGCAACTTTTGAGCAAAAATCATTGTGTGCATTCAGCGCATGGTGATCGCTCAAACGTCAAGCGATCACTTTGCACTCCGAGCGGGTGATGCAAAAGACAAGCGGGGCTACTTGTCTTCTGCATCCAGCTGTTCTCTGCTCGAAGCGCCCGACTATTATACAGCTGAGAGCTCTGAGCGGGGGATGCAGAAGACAAGCGGCCTGCTTGTCTTCTGTATCCAGCTGTTCTCTGCTCGGAGCGCCCGGCTGTTATACAGCTGAGCGCTCCAAGCGGGGGATGCAGAACGCAGCTGGACCGCTCTGTTCTTCATACCCCGCCTGTGTTCAGGAAGCGGGATACAGCTGAAACAATAGTATCAGCTGTATCCCGCTGTGAATCCCTGATAAGGCTCATCGTTGTCTTTCAGTAAGCGACTGCTTAACGAAAACTGTGCGGTCAGTGCAGTTAGACACAACGATTATCGCTCAAAACATGGCTTTGAGCGATTTTTGAGTGAAAATCGTTGTCTAAATCAGCCTTTAGTATGTGTAATTTTGCAACAGCTGAAAAGCTGCAACTCTAGCTTACAATTTTTAGAGTTACACATGCAGATAATTTAAATAAATGTTGAAAAAATACTATTTATTTGCATTTATTGTCTTGAGAAACTCAACTGCCGCTTTTCTTCTTTTGCTCAGGAAATTAATTTTTACAAGATTATTGATTATATTTTGCATGGGAAAGAAGAAATCAAAGTCATCCCGTAAGAACTTAACCCCTTGTATCGTAAAGACTGCTATTGTTTAATCCTGCCAGCACTTTACTATAACTTCTACTATGTTTTGTCATTGAAGCACCCCTCCTGAGGATCACTGGTCTCTCGTCAGTGGACTGCCCACCTATGTCGCTGAAAATGGATTTGTAAGTCATGTTTTGTATTATATTCAGGGTTATAATTAGTATAATACGTAGGCTCAACTTATACACTGAATCGCCATGTTATCAGAGCCTCCCATCTAGTAGCGTGACCTTCAGAACCAGAACAATTTGTTGTGGCATCCACAGGTATCAGAGAGCCCCGGGTGTGCCAAGGAACTATTCCCCACATCATTACTCCACTCCATTCCATGTACCATTGGGGCAAACCGTGTGACTGCTGTAAAGCCCTTGGAGAGAGGGGCCCCAGCTCTGATTGCACCATCCTTTTAGCGAGAATGTATGCATGACCCCCCTGTACAGAGGAACTGCATTGTTTGCAAATAAAATGGTACAGAATTGGCCCCAGGATCATCTTAAGGGGAATAAGAAGCAACCATCTGGCGATCCTGACCTGGGTGGCGAAACTGGACACCATAATGGGGATGCTCATTTACGTTTTTGCTATGGGGCCCTATCTCTACTATGTAGTCACTGTAGGAAGGGTTCATTGATTCATGTTATTTGCGCCAAATTCTGGCCCTCCCATCGGCACGGTGCAACAGAAATCTGGATTCATTTGAGAGGCAATGTTTTTTGACTGCTCAATGATACATTTTTTGCACTCTTTTACCCACTGGAGTCGCATCTTTCTGTTCCCCTTAGACAACAATGGCACTGGAACTGGTTGTCTGCTGTTATAGCCCATCCGAGCTAAGGAGCGACGAGTTGTGCATCCAGACATGTTGGTTGGAGCACCAGAGTTGTATTCAGTTGCAACTTGCTTGACTGCCAGTGCTTGACATCCTCCTTTGACCCCTTTTTGATGAGTTATTTATGTATTCAGGATTCTCTCTATTTGGATGTTTTTCCTCAATCACACCATTCTTGGCATACAGTGCTCTCAAACGTGCTGCATGAGAAAACCCAAGAAGTTTGCCAGTTTTTGAAATACTGACCCTATTAGTCTATTACCAATGACCAGACCTCAGTCGAAGTCACTTAAATCACACAATTCTCCATTCTAATGTGAATTCACACAGAAATTAATCTACAAAAAAATTGTCACTTGATTTTATGCTGCACTCCAGGGTCACGGGTCTTATTTCCATACAGGGAAAGGGCTGGTATCTATAATAAAAGGGCTATTCAATGTATTTAAAGGTCACTACATAAAATAGCAACTTCCTAATATATACCTCAAATCAGAATTCCCCCCTGCTGAAATGCCAGCAATGTTAGACTGCAGTCATGATTGTGAACATTTACATTATTTTATCTTTTCTATGTGTCAGATTTGCAACATGATGAATGCCCCCGCAGATGATTACTTTAAATTCCAGGTGAGAAAATGATCATATACATTTGTTATTTTTAATATTCGACTTATCATTAATTGTACAAAATTATAATTGACCATCAATCAGATGCAGGTTTAAAGGGTGATTAATCCTATACATGTAACCAAATGCCTTGTTCTATCAGGAATGTCTTCTTTTTGTAGAATGCTGGATGATAAGTTGGTGAAGGGACAATAAAGGGTGGTTTGCTTATTTCTTTTCTTCTTCCTTTAGAAAGGGCCGGTAGATGAGACAGAATGGACTATTAAAAATGTCTTGTCCCTGCCCATTGTGAACAAAAAGGAGGAGATTGTGGGTGTCGCTACATTCTACAACAGGAAGGACGGAAAACCATTTGATGAGTATGATGAGCAAATCACTGAAGTATGGAATTTTTTGACCATCTCTTTATAACTAAAGTCTTTGGGTGAACTTGTCTGTATAGAGCTCTATAAGCCAACATCAAAGCATAATAGAGTATGATAAGTACTTATGTCAGTTGACAGACTTCCAAAGTGTGTATGGCTTGTTGGTATTTCTAGTTTACCTATATGACACAGTTTAATGGGGGTGTTATACAAAAAAAATTGTGAAGAACATGCTGGTTCCAGTCTAAACCTTTAATGGAGAATTGTTTTTCCTACTGGGTCATTTCCACTGAAGTAACTAGACATAATAGAAACCTATATGTGATGGTTCTCTGAACTTCCATGAAATTTAAGAGCCCTTCCCATTTGCCCACATGGGCCCAGATATTTTTGATGATGGCTCTGGTTGGAACACTATTGATCCAAATGTCATTACCTGGTCGGGACGCATTAAAAGTCTACATTGGACCAATTTCTGCAAAGATAACCCTAAGCCACAGAACAATATTTGCTAAATTGCAGATATGGCATGGCATGAAGAAGGAGAACCCAATGAAAGATTGACAACCATCATGTGATGCTTACTGTATATCTAGTCACTGTACGACTTGGGTGATATTTTATGATTTCATATCAAACCTTCAGAAAGAAGGTAGAAAGAATTATACATTCTTGACTGACCAATGTTTAGATAATATTTCAAAAATCACCAATACAAATTCCTACACGTTTGGAGCAACCACCTTAGTCATAGTTAAGTCATTAAGGACTTTGAAACTTGGAAGTCTTCTATTGATGAAGATGTTTTTACTTGGCATTTGAAATATAAGTCCCTTTTTACTGGGAATCCTTCAGAGTGCAGGATTACAAAGTCAGCACTTCCAACAATATATCAAATGTGAAGGCACACATCAGCCATGGCTGCAAAAAATATAGTAACAGAAACGCATGCGTCAGGACTCACACACATATAATATCTGAATAAAATTCCACAACTGCTGTTAATACTAACTGCATAAAACAATGAAAGGTTGCTCGTGCATATTTTGATATGCAGTTGTGCAATTTTAATCAGATAAATGTGCATGAGTATTTATTGCAGCCATGGTTTATTTTTTGGAAGTGCTGACTTTGTCTTTTGTTGAATATGCATTTATGGAGGAGGGGCTCCCTAATGTGGATTTTGGTGTGAATTTTCCACTGTGGAAAATAGGGTTAGTAACCTGTCCAATAAGGTTCACCTGGACATAGCAGATGGGCCCATATGTTTTGATCCAAATATGCACTAAAAACCTTGCATTTTTAATTGGTTAGTATAAACAATTTATGCAATTTGATTTGGATATGGTAGTAAATGTGTACGAGTACCAGAGAATTCTTCTTTTCAGTACTGTCATCTTTGACACGCTGTTAGGGCCCAGTTCAATGGTCTGGCCATATCCCTTTTCTTAACTCACCTGGAACACTTGGCACAAATTTCTCAACTTGCGAAATCCCTCTGTAGTTTCTACAGTCATTGGTGCAAAACCTTGCTCCGTCAAAGGAGAAAGCCCTTCAGAAAAGGATCTCTGATAGAGATGAGCGAATCTACTCATTTCGAGCAATTGCTCGATCGAGCACCGCGATTTTCGAGTACTTCAGTACTCGGGTGAAAAGATTCGGGGGGCGCCGGGGGGCGGGGGGAGGCGTGGCGGAGCAGGGGGCAGCAGCGGGGAACAGGGGGGAGCCCTCTCTCTCTCCCACTCCCCCCCACTCACCCACGGGGCCCCCGAATCTTTTCGCCCGAGTATGGAAGTACTCGAAAATCGCGGTGCTCAGGCGAAAAAGGGGTGTGGCCGAGTAGGTTCGCTCATCTCTAATCTCTGATATTCCCAGACTTGGAGTCGGAGGAGGGTGGGGACATAGTGGCTGGATCTAGCTCTCCTGTGCTCATTGGTAGGCCTCTCACACAGGCGCTTTTTGCGGTGTTTTAAATGCAGCATTAATCGTGGTATTACCCTCCCATTGAAATCACTGGAGCTTTGCAGACATGCACTCGATCGCGGCATTGGATGATGCTTTCCAGTGCCGCAATTTTCGTGCGGAGTCTGTTCTATTTTTTGCGCTTAACGCACCTCATTAATGCTGAGGTGTGCTAAACCCTGCTGTCAGCCCCAGGGAGTAAAATTGCGGCATAGCGCCACGTTTGAAATCGCGGTACTTTTCCACGTTCATGTGTGAGAGCAGCCTCAGAGATAAGCTGGTACAAATTACATCTTTACATCAAATCTACTATACTACTGCTCGTTTGTTTGCCATGGGTATGTCTCCCTCAGCAACTTGCTTTTGACTAATTAGGCTATGGTCATGCATATGTTTTGGCAATGTAGTGCTCGGTAGGACTACTGGCTGATGTTCTTGTATTTATGGAATCCCACTACGGGGCCCCAAAAATCATTCACCCTTATATCTATCTCTTTGGGCTGTTGGGGGATATCCTGGTAATTCTGTACAAGCTTTTGTTCTTCTATGCCAAAAAGGTAAATTTATTGAATTGAAGCATCCTATGTTTTCTTTTTTGTTTCGACATTCCTTTAAAAAAAAAAAATGTGTACGAGTGTGAAAGCATATGTTTCTGTCCTATTGTGTACAGACTTTAGATCCGATTTGTATAAAATTCATAGTGGCTACAGTCAGCTGACCACATGGGATGATCTATTTGCCTTGAGTTATAGCACTGATGCCTTTTTTTTCTATTACAGACCCTGACCCAGTTTCTGGGATGGTCGGTTCTGAACACTGATACATATGACAAAATGAATAAATTAGAAAACAGAAAAGATATTGCCCAGGAGATGCTGATGTGCCAGCTGAGGTGCACACCTCGAGAACTTCAGACTATTTTGGTAATTTACTTCAGATTGTTTTCTACTTGAAGCAAGGCTGAAATATGGCGTCTACCTAATACGATGTTTCCATTTCAGAAAACGAAAGAAAAGTTAAATAAGAACGTAGACGACTGTGAGGAGAAAGAGCTTGTGAAGATATTGGTAAGATGCTTAAAAGAACCTGACAGCAGATGTATTGTACCTACATTTATCAGATACTGATAAAACTGACCTTGTGTAGAAGTATGTTTAGCATTAAAATTGCATATGGATTAATGTTTCTAAAGAATTTTTAAACATTTTGACTTAAAGCCTACATTTTTTAGTCCAAATAAGGGACTTGAACTTGCACTTGCTTGATTGTGCCTGCAATATACTGCAATACTTCAGTATTGTGGTGTATTGTATTTTTAATGTTCATATATTAAGCCCTGGGCTTAATATGGTTTATAGATGGCATCCCTGGAAGCCTTCACTAGGCCCAGAACTAGCATAGTCTCCATCGTCACCTTGCAATCTCACCAGTGATTCTCTTCCCTCTCCAGCTGACAGCGTATATGCCGCTGTTGGAACTGACAGCACACATAAGCTGTTAAACAACCGCAATCAGTGCTGGCAGTTTGTACCGAGTGTCAGCTGTATCAAACAGCCGGCCCCCAATGGATATGCAGTGGGCTCGGCTCCCACATCTGCTTCATTCTGCCCTGCACCTCATGTATGTCACAGAGGAGGAGGGGGTAAAAGAGAAGTGACAACTTAATATTTTTTTCTGATATATATTCATTTTTATAGTTTCTTTTCATTTCCTGATTCTACATTTTTTATTCTGTTTTCCCTACTGCACATGACTATGTGCGCAGCCATCTTGCCTTGGCTGTTAACAGCATTTAGAGATATGCTTTACAGTAGTCTTATGGACCATAGGCACAATGGACCAGAAGGGATCCATTGACTTGTATTGGACAGTGTTGTGGGCATACTCTGTGACCTGTGCAGAGATGATTGTGAATGAATGGGGAAGTGGTGAGCTTTGACTAGGACATGTTTTGAATGGTGTATCCTGATTTATCTATATATATGTGTTACTGTTTATTGCAATCCTATCTGTGATGCTAATGAATTGACTGCTGAAAAGTTTTCTCAACAGAGCAGGAAATGTCAGACTAAAATTAAACTTATTGATCAGTGTTAGAGATGAGTGGGCACGCTCGGATAAGGCAGTTACTCGAGCGAGCATTGCTCTTCTTGAGTAACAGCATTCTTATCTGAGCAGGCTCAGGGGGGGGGGGGAGGTGGGAGAGATCTCTCTCTCTTCCTGCCCCGTTTGAGCGTGCTCGGGGGGACGGCAGGGGTGAGCAATGGTGGGTAGTGGGGGGGGGGGGGGGAGAGAGATCTCTCTCTCACTCTCCCTCCGCTCTAACCTGCCGCCCCTCTGAGCACGCTCAGACGAGAATGCAGTTACTCGAGAAGAGTGATGCTCGCTCGAGTAACTGCTTTATCCAAGCGTGCTTGCTAATCTCTAATCAGTGTGAAAACTGCAGGATTTCAGGATTAATATAAATAGTGACATTGAAAAATAAATCATCAAAAATTCTTTTAAAAATGTATAAGATAAAAAGCAGCTCATTTTCTGATGACACATTTTCTTCAAGTTAGTTACAGTAAATTAAGGAAAAGCTGCAACACTTCATCGTGTTTGTGAAGATTTTTTTAATTCACTAACATCCTTGGGACGTATGCCTTTCTATTGGTCCAGCTACTTGACCACAAGCTCGAATAAGAACTTTTCAGGATCAGTGGAAGTCCTGCTTTTAAGATTCTCATCTTTTAGCCAGACTTCAAAGAGTGTCTCTCGCTCTAGAGGACCTGACATGTTTGTGCGATGAAATCAATGGGCAGTTTGGGAAAAAAAAATTGGGTAGTGCTTCATTTTCCCTGTGATGGCGCTGCAAGGAAATTGAACAATTGCTATGAGGTTGCCTCAGATAATACAGCCGTAGAACTCCCAGTGATCAGCCTATGTTGGTGGACCCTCCTAACAAGAAGGGAATGTCTGAAGAAGGCAACGCTTGGAAGTGAATATTTAGAATTTTGAATACAGTAAATCAATCACCAGAAGTGTGAACAGACCCCAATAAAAGGGAAATCTACACCCTTTGATATTTGAAACCGACAAAAATATTCTATATAAAGCAGATACGGCAGAATCGCCACCTCTTCAGTTCATCACTGTAATGCCTATGTGGACGTTTTTGTGCTCTTCTAGGAAATGGTCTATAAAAGCAGCGACACAGCTTTAGGAAAACAATTGCATAGGTTAGGGACAGTCTCCCCGATTAATAGGATCCATCTGCTCACAAGTGTTTATCTTCTTTTGAACAGAAAGAAGAGCTGCCAGACCCCGCAGCGCTGGAACTCTATGAATTCCACTTTAGTGACCTGCCAGTGTCCGAACACGATCTCATCAAGAGCGGCATCCGGCTGTTTGTAGAACTCAATGCTGTGGAAAAGTTTAAGGTGCCTGCAGAGGTAAATGGCCTTACATGGATACAGCTCTCCTTACTGTATTGATATTTTATTGATTTTGTGCATGTGGAACCTAAGGCTAAATTCAGATCACTGATTTTTCATTTAACCTCCTAAGGACCAGGGTGTTTTGGTCCAAAAAGACCAGACACTTTTTAGGGATTTTACCCATGTGCTGGTTTTACGGTACTATTTTCTTTTGTCCAGCTACCAACATTATTTTTGCTGCCTTTTTTCTTTTACTTAATTTTTTTCAAATTTTTTAGTTTTATTAGGGATAAAAAGCTAAAAATTTTTTTTTTTTAAATGTATAGTTTATTTTTAAAATGACTATATTTACATTACAATCCTTATCAGGTTAAGGGTAATCTGCATCAGAAATTTATAGTTACATGGAATCTTTATCAAATAACTTTTTCCACATGCAGAAAATTATGGCAACACAGATTCCATACTGAAATATATGGGAGTTGGACTGTGTGTGGATTCACGTGTATTCCATGCCTAAATCTGCATGAAAACCTGTGAACAGAGTAGAGTACAAAGCTGATTAAACTAACGTTACACACACTGGATCAATGTTGGTGGATTTTGCTGTCTAATATGGAGGCATTCCACCGTCGCCCAATGGCATATTGCCAGGGTACAGAATTAGTGTTGAGCGAATCATACCAGTAGCACCCTGTTTCAGGTCAAGCTTTGCTAAAAGTTCGGCAGGAACTCAAATTGAGCTTTTAGAAAAGCTCTACCCAAAGCAGGGTTCTACTGGTTCACTCAACACCAGTCCTGAACACTGGTGTATAATACTGTCTAAGAGTCATGGGTCAGGAAGAGTATCGTTTCTCATTAGGGAGCACACGTAGAAGGTGTGAGGAGACTTATAAGGCCATCCAAGTTGAAGATGGAACAATACCTCTACAACACCACCTGTTCCATCTTCTCAAAGCTATAAAAGCCTTATATAACACTCTCAGATATACAGGGCTTTTATGGCTCTAAGACAGTGATATACATCAGTTTTAGGACTTTTGGTGAACTTCCGTTTTAGTTTGAACTAACTGAGACCAAACTGACTTTTTTGCAAAAGGACAGTGAACTAACTAGCCGAACTAAACTTTTTACAAGTTCACTTATCAGTCCACAGAAGCCACAACAGTGGTTGCAGTTTAATCTGCATAGACACTGCACGTTCTATTCTCATTTGTCAAAAAGGATGAGAATAGGAAATGTAGCTATTTTCTTACACATGTACCATGGGTCTATGTAAAAAGTGGCTCATATAGATAGCCACCTAGGTGTAAAGGATCTGTATGTTGTCCATGGAATACAAGGACAGCACATGGCCCGAAATTGCGGCTGTCTGAATAAGCCCTACTCCCAATCATCATCAGTTGTGTAATATACATTAATAACGCATAGTAACCCTAAAGGTTATGTAATATTATCTATCACTGCAGTGTCTCTCCCAATAAACCATGGCATTTACAAAAAAAACATTAGTCATTACGGCATTTCTCCTAATAAATGTCAGCATTTACATCGCTTTCCTAAGTAAACATTTCCCTTAACCCCTTAAAGACCAGACACTTTTTAGGGATTTTACCCATGTGGTGGTTTAACTGCTCTATTTTGTTTCCATCAGCTACCAAAATTATTTTTGCTGCATTTTTTTTTTTTCGTGACATGTAGGGCTACTTTTATAATATATTTTTCACTGACTTTTTTTCAGTCTTTTAGTTTATTGGGTGGGAAAAGTTTTAAAAAAATGATTTTTTTTAACATTTATAGTTTTTTTTTTTTTATATTGTAAATTTATGTTAAAATAAAGTATGGGAATGGGTTCTTCATTTTGTTTTGGACATTTTGATATATAATATGTATAATTTTTAATTACAGGGTGCAAACCGTCGGCTTTGGGTTATTTGTTTGTTTTATGTATTTATTTTATTCTGTAATTTTGTTTTACTTATTAATGTAATTATTTGTTTTACTATCTATGTTCCCCATGACGTTATATAAGACCTCTGGGGGACATTCACATGTTTTGGGGTTTTTTTTATTACACACTTTTCCACTGTAGCTCGGGCATCCATAGGAGCCCCAGTTACAGGGTAAACAACCCCTGTAGTGACAATAGTCACTGGTAAAGCTGATCAGGGTCTGCTAGGACTCTGCAGGTCTGCTGTCCCAGGGGATCCAAGCAGTCACGTGACTGCCAGCTCGTGTAGTAGAAGTTATACTCATTGAACGCTGTATACTAAAGAAAGGAGAAGGCAGAAAGGGTTAAAAACTCCTCCTGCCTTCTTCTTGAGGGTTCTCAGCTGTGACTAACAGCTGACAACCCCCTCTACTTCTGATTGATTGCAGAAGCAGAGGCTTTAATCCCCACCGTATTTTTTTTTACTATCGGCTGGGTTTAAAGCCCAGGACCAAGCATCGTAAATTTACTGCGCTTGGTCCTTAACGGGTTAATGATTAAAAGCATTTTACGTCATCTCTACAACCACACACTAGCGGCCATAGCATTTAACCAACTATGCTAGGTTAACTTATCTCACCCACGATACATAGACATTTCCTGTGTATTGATGGACCAGGTGCACTTAAGCTATTAAAGACGGGTCCTGAACAGGGAATCTTGCTCTATGACATGCATATATCATAATAAGGCATATGGACATGGTCTGTCTTCATGAGGCAACCCCTTTGATTGTCGTTATTTTGCGGTCATTATTTTGGGCCATCATGAAGGTCAGAATACCTGCAATTTTATCTTAGATACATTTAATAGGCTTTGCAGGATGTGATATTGATGACTTTTCCTTAAGGGAACCTGTCCCCATGAAAATGCTGTTCGGTCTACAAGCTTCATGTTATAGAGCAGGAGGAGCTGAGCAGATTATAGTTTTTCAGGAAAAAGATTCTATATAACTTGAAACCTAATAAATGACATCTCTGCACTTTCTACGCTTAGGAGTTCAGTGGGCGGTGTCACTCAATGACTGACAACCCTCCCTGTATGTGTGTGCTGTCAATCGCTGATAGGACCACCCACTGGACTCTTAAGGCAAAAATGGATAAACGTCAAGTTATACCGAATATTTCCCCATATAACTATATATCAATCTGCTCAGCTCATCCTGCTCTATAAAATGCTGCCTGCAGATTATCTTGCATGCTCAATATGACAGACTCCCTTACAGGTAGACCATCAATATCTGATCACCCCTGCTGATCAGTTGGATAAAGGGGCCACATTCATTTGAAAGTCACTGAGATGCTTTGAACTGCAATATGAGACACAACCATAACCAAATGTATAATTTTGTTCCTGAGGAAACAATGAAGGAGGATTGGCACTTACTGTAGTGCTGTGGCACTTTTATTCAAATGATTAGTCAGAATACTGAGAGTCAGGGGCGTAAGTATAGGGGTGCAGAGGGTGCGGTCACACATGGTCCCAGAAGCCCTAAGGGGCCAATAAAGTCTCTCTTCCACATATTGCAAACCAATACTATCAGTGAAGTTTTATAGTTGGGGGCCCAGTTCCAGATTTTGCACTGAGGCCCAGCAGCTTCCAGTTATGCCTCTGCTGAGAATCAGACCCTCCACCAATCAAATGTTGAGGATTTAAGGTTAGGCCAGCAGTATTACAACCCCAAATAACCTCTTTAACTTTGTTTTGCTTCTTGTTTTAATTTACATTGAATGAGGATAACAGGAAGTTTTGCCAGAGTCTATTCTGAAATGAATGGCTTCAGGACAGGGATCGGCAGCTCTGTGATCCAAGTAATCCGCTTTCTGCAAGACCTGGGACGTGGCTTTATCCTTGCTTGTGGGCTTTTTGCCCAATGATTATATACCATGTGTTGGCATACATCGTAACCTAAAATAACCTAAAGTAAAGGGAACATGAAAAATAAAGTAGAACAGTTTCTGAATTACTAAAGGGTTGATGCACCTTGGAAACCAATTCTCTATGAAGTAGCTATGTACCTCTAGGGCTACAGAGCACAAACACGTGTGATCTGATCTTGCAGTCATACTCCCTTCCATCTGACCTGTAACTCTTAGGGCCCTTTAACTGGGTTGATTGTCGGGCACAGAAGCCCCCAACAGTCATCCCAGTGATATTTGCTTCTGAGGATCTCTCAGTGAAAGGAGGTGGAATGGGTCGGAGATGGCTATGGCCGCCCACCTACATTCACAATAAACAGGCAGTTGTTCATAGATGAATGATTACCAGTTTACACGAACCGATTGTATTGGCATAAAAATCAAATGGCAAACTGAATGAAGAATGAATTATCATTCATCATCCATTTGTTGCCAATTACATTCAGATTTCTGTGATCCAGTGGAAATCTGAACGATTATCATTCAGTGTAGAAGGGTCCTTAGGTCCCCCACTTATTGTGTCTTTTTTGAGCTGTGTGCTAATCCACAGACAGCACATGGCCCCAATGTAGCCTATGAGGACATATATATTGACTCATGCATGTCCTATTCCTGTCTGAAAAGTAGGACACACCAATGCATGTCAATGCGCTGTCTCTGCGTAAATTGGACAGCACACAGACTTGTGTCCATGTGCTGTCCGATGTAAGTTGCGCCCAAGCCACTGTCAACATTGCAGCGGCTGGTTTACTACTACAGGCACAGCTCCCAGTGAATGCAATGGGGGCCGTGCCTGCAGTACCAAAAAGGGTCGCTGCAATA
Organism: Eleutherodactylus coqui; assembly: GCF_035609145.1. NCBI lineage: Eukaryota > Metazoa > Chordata > Amphibia > Anura > Eleutherodactylidae > Eleutherodactylus > Eleutherodactylus coqui. Next base: position 244,136,047 of record NC_089840.1, read on the forward strand.
CAGACAGCACTATTTGTGTCCAGCTCTGTCTGCACAGACAGTGGGCCCAGTGATCAGCTGATTCGCAGAGTTTCCCGCCAATCAACTATTGATGACCTAGCCTATCGATAGGTCATGAATGGTAAAAGTCTTGGAGAACCACTTTAATGACTAGGCACAATTTTGCTTGTTTACGAGCTTTAGTTTTACTTTTACATTAGTATTTTTTTTTATTTTCGCAGTTTTTCACTGATTGGCGAGCAGACAGCAAATAGAATAATTTTCATTGGACATCAATCTGCATGTTGTAGGGGACCTCAGTTGCAATTACTCATGGGCGTCTTACAGTATAACACGTTCGTAATACATACCCATTATATGGACATGCTAGACATGACATGGCAAGGGTTGTTTCATACATGCGCCTGGGGGTTCCAGTTTCCTGCCCCGTTTGGGGAGTAAGTAAGGGGAATCCCCGCAACCGAACGGCTCCGCCTTGGGACAGAACCGAACAGCGCTGAACGGACACCTGACTATATCGGGGTCCATTCGGTTTCCACCCAACTGCCCGGCTTTTGGACAGAAGAAAAAGCATAGAGTAAGTAAATACCCTAAAGGACAAAATCATGTGCTAAAGATATTTTTGCCTCACCAGGTCTTAACAAGATGGATGTATACAGTGAGAAAAGGCTATCGAGACATAACGTATCACAACTGGCGGCATGGATTTAACGTGGGACAAACCATGTTTACCCTGCTAATGGTATGTAATGTTCTAGTTGCTAGATATCTCATTCAGTCTGCTTAGTTTTTGAGGCCAGCTTCACACAGACGAGAAAATTGAGCAAGATTTGTACATTGCGAGACGCACAATTCTTGCATGAATATGAACCTCATTCTTTTGAATAGAGTCATAGACAGGAGTGATGTATTTCCCGTATCGCATCACGGGTAAAAATCGCGGCATGTCCCATTTGTGGGTGTGCCCTCACATCGCATCTCTCATTGTTCTCAATGGGGCCGGCAGCATCGCACCACGTGATAAGTGCACGCCATGCAATGCAAGGTTTTCCCATTGTCTCTCATAGTAAATACTGGTATTCCCCATGTAATAATTCTGGAGCATCACTTTGTAAAGCTCTGCATTGTGCTGTTCCTCTATTATAACTTCTGAAAATTTATGAATAAATTGACAATTGGGCGTTACCATTCCCCTAATCCTATAGTGTGTCCATACACTGTCTAATATTATCAGAGGTGTATGGATTCTGTTGTAGTATGTAGGAACAAGCATTATTGACAAGGGGAATGGAATTGTACCGTTGTCGGACGGAATATGGCACTTTTTATTTTCTTGATTCATGTGGAATTAAATCCCAGGCAGGATCAGGGCCCCATCGATGACTATGGTGAAATATAGCATCTCTGTTCAAATCAGAGGTTGTACCCAGCTGTTATATGAGGCCTAGAGTGGCTTTACCCTCTTACTGCCATATGATAGCAATAGTTACCACAAGTTAGTGTCATAATAGTCACAATCCATAGATGTGCTTGTTGCCTGAATTAAAGGGGTTGTACCAAAATTGACTTTATCGCCTATTCTATCTGATCACAGTCTGATCATGTTCCCTTTTCTTTCTCAATGCACCACTCGCAGTGAGGAAACCGAATTGGGGGGGCAGTCGATGATGCGTAGTGTTGCTCCATTCATTCTCAATGCAATTGTTGGGGATAGCCAAGTGCTTTGTACTTGGCTATTTCCATTGTCCCCATTAAAATGAATGGAATGGTGCAGTGCTTGTGCTCCCACAGCTCTATTCAATCTCCACTTCACTGTAGAGCAAGCCCGCAGTGAGGAGAAGAGGGGTAGGACCCTCCATTCTTGGGATTGGTGGAGGGCTCAGTGATGAGACCTCACACGATCACCTATCCCATGGACATTACAGAACTACTGCGATCCGTCAGTGGCCACAGTGGTTATGTATCCAGATGGCTTCCATCACCACTCAGTGACTGGAGCCTGATGAGAGCCATGATGCCAGGACTATGGCACTTGATCACTGAGTCTGGTGGAGACCACGGGGGAATGAGTGATGGATTGCTGGGGCAAAGGACAACTCAGTAGTGATTTTTTTAAAGTTTTTTTATAACATTTGTAGCCATTTTTTCCTTTTTTTCTTTTTGACTGGATAACCCATTTAAAAAAAAACTGATCTGGTTGCCATTAACTATATATGCTTTTATCAAGTAAACCGTGATTTCAGGGGGAACCTCATCATGTAGTTTAAAAGTTTGCTATAAGCCGACCTATTTTTTGTTTAAAAGTGCTTATGAAGGATTCGTAAAGCATAGCTGCTTTCGTTTAAAAATGGCACCACTCCTGTCCACAGGTTATGTGTGGTATTACAGCTCAACTCTATTCACTTTAGTGGAGCTGAGCTGCAATACCAAGCATGTCCTACAAAGAAGGGTGAAGCTGCTTTTAGAAGAAAGCAGTCATGTTTTTTTTTTAATCCTGTAAATCCCTTTAAACTGTGTGTCTGGCATACAATAAAGAAGCTGTAATAGTGAAAATATGCTCAGAAAATTATTACTTTGAAGCTAAATATTAGTTTAGGGCTGGATTATACCCTGAGTAATTGAGGCAATTGAGGCCTCATTTCTAAGCATTTTTATTTGAGCACTACATAGCAATACTATCATGATACCTTTATCTGTGCACTGTATGGCACTATATATGCACACCACACTATAGTGTTATATGGGTACTGTATGGTGGTATTATTTATCCTGTATAATTTAGCCTCTATAAGGGAAATATTACCCTCCATATTTCTGTGTCTCCCCCCCCCCCCCCCCAAAAAAAAAAACATTTTGAGACCCCAACTTTTTGCCGAATGGCCTCTATAGACCTTGCTGAAGTCGTGGTTGCCTTATCTATGGGGTACAGCATTTAGAGTCTTCTAGAGAGGGTTTTTGGACTTACTATTGCTCAGGAGTGTATAGATTGTATCTGCAGCAAGTAGATGGTGCAAATTATGTACCCTGATGGAAAGTAACAGAAACACAAATTCAGGAAGGACCATAATATTATTGATTCACACACAGTGCAAAATCACCTTTCTACAATTATTGGACTAGAAACATACGAAAAAACTGATGACGGATGCTCTTTAATGAAAGTCCATTAATTTTCAAAAGACAGGTAAACTCAAGAAATATTATTCTGACCTGGAGGCCTTTGCCATGGTGGCTGCTGCTTTCTGCCATGATATTGACCATAGAGGAACCAATAATTTGTACCAAATGAAGTAAGTGCCGTGGGTTAGTTAAATTCCAAGCATGTTGTAACTTGTAATGCATTACAGACCTTTTTGCCTTTTTACAGATCTCAGGCACCGCTTGCAAAGCTCCACGGGTCCTCTATTCTGGAGCGACATCACTTAGAATTTAGCAAAACCTTGCTGGAAGACGAGGTGAGGGTATTTTGCCACTGCGGCCTGCTTTTCAATGGAGGTTGAACCTGGCAATTCTACTTCCAACAAGTTTTTATTACCGTATAGACCTGTTTTTACAGATATTTTTGTTAAGGGGGAGGTAGCGTGTCAGTCCTATCAGGATATCCTGTCATCCTCCTGATACTGAGTAGGACTACCTACACTAGAGATCACATCCATGTCCACTGTTACTCTACTGTATGCATCAAAGTAATCGTTATGGTCAAGCCCCAAACCAATCTACCTTCCCTACCTAAATCACGAGGTCACAATAAGATTTGGGAAAGGGCAAGGGAAGATTCAATCTCATGTCAACCCTTGAATATATTAAGTGATAAACGAGTTGTTCCCCATAACATTTTTAAAAAACAGTTTGAGAAAGGCGTAAAATAAAAGAATACTCACCGCTCCGATTCCAATGCTTCCCTGGTTCCACACCAGTCTGTGTTCTTTCTGTTCCGGCGAAGACATGTTGATATATCATATGACTGGCTGTAGCCAATCACTAACCAGAGTTCAGACCTTAGTGATTGGTTGTATCAATCACATGTGTTCACTCACCATTGCTGGAGCAGGAAGAGCAGAGACCACCGGTTGACCGGGGAAGCATTGGCACCGGAGTGGCATGGGACTGGTCAAGCATGCATTACTGCTTTTGTTAATTTTGACCTTTTCATGCGGCTTATCAAAAATTTGATGAATAGGTTCAAAATTCTGTGCTGATTCGTTTCTCACTATGGATGTGTTCTCCTTCGTTATGACTTTCGATCTCTCTGTTCCGTTTTCGAAGCAGAGAGATGGTATTAGAACGGGTAAAAAAATTGTTTTTTTTCCTCATTGATTTTAATGGGTTTAAAAAAATGGAAAGCTTTCCATTTGTGTCAATTTTTTTAACTGAACAAAAAACGGTGCAGACAGAAGGAACAGGGAGATGGAATTCTAAGTGAAAGTCATAATGCAGGTGTGAACCCAGCCTATGTCTGTATAGAGGTCGGAGCTTTGTGGATCTGATATAGAGCGACATTCTAGTTGCCTGCAGCTGCCACTCCTGGAGTGTAGGAGCTCCCGCATACAGTTTATACCTGCAGATTAAACCTAACAACTAGAGATGAGCGAGCGTACTCGGTTCGGGTGTTTTTGCACTCGAGCACCGCTTTTTCCGAGTAACTGACTACTCGGACGAAAAGATTTGGGGGACGCCGGGGGACGGGGGGCGGCGTGGTGGAGCGGGGGTAGCAATGGGGAACTGGGGGGGAGCTCTCTCTCCGCCCCTACTCCCCTCTGCAACCCCCCGCTCACCCCCGACGCCCCCCGAATCTTTTCGTCCGAGTAGTCAGTTACTCGGAAAAAGCGGTGCTCGAGTGCAAAAACACACGAACCGAGTACGCTTGCTCATCTCTACTAATAACACTATGCAGTAAACTTCTATGCTCCCGCCATCTACAATGTTATGTTTTAACTATTTCAGTAAAATAAAGTGCTTACAGCTACAAAGATACGTTGAGCGGATTTCACGTTTTTTACGTTGATAATGCTTAATCACTATAGAAATGAGAAATTATGAAACTTTCTATTATGTATTATGCTTCACTCCTGATTGTTTTCAAGATTCTTGTTTGATCCAGTGAATGATCACACTTCTGTTTCAAGGGTTTTTTTGGAAACAAACTATTCATCACCTATCCTCAGGATAGGCCATCAATAGTTGATTGTAAAGGGTCTCCCACTCGGAATCCCTGCCGACCAGCTAACTGAAGTGGCAGAGGCATTTGGGTAAGCACTGCTGTTACTTCAGTTTATACCAGGCACAGCACTGTACATTGTATAGTGGTGATGCCTGGTATTGCGGCTCAATCCCATTCACTTGAATGGAACAGAGAGGTTGTCAGGCAATGTGACTAATGAATGTGATGTTATTTGCCTGAGAAGAGGCTGCAGTCTCACCCCTGTGCAGTGACCTCTTCAATTAGCTGACCAGTGGAGTCCTCAAGCGGCGGACCCTGTCAATCATCTATCGATAACCTATCCTTAGGCTAGGTGATCAATATTTTACTCCTGGAAAACCCCTTTAACATGCATACAGTAGCTAGTCTTGCTCTCATTTGAGAAATTGATACAATTGTATCCACTCTAGTTAATGCTCTGCTAATTAAATAGGTTGTACAAAGATAGGAACATAGGATAGGGGAAAACTCTCTGATTGGTGGGGTTTAACTGCTGATCCAAACAATGTCCCACATACAAGAAGCAGCAGTTGTGCATGTGTGCAGCCACTCCAATCATTTCAGTAGGAGCAATGAAGACATCAAACACTTGAACTCGGCTATCTTTGGTGCTCCCATTGAAATGAATAGAGTGGCAGCGCCCATATGCAATCACCACTCCTGGATGCACTAGACTCCCCATCAGTGGGGGTCCCAGCGGTCAGATGTCTACTTTGGATAGGGATAACTTTCTGTCCTGGCACAACCTCTCTAAATACATCAAGAGGAGCTGTACAAATTTCTCTGTTAAGGATGTTTTACATGTAACAATTATCGCTCAAACGTCCGAAAGTGAGCGATAATAGTTACATGTAAATGCGGGCAGTCGTGCGCTATTCGTTCAATTGTCGTTTAGTGCTGGTTTTTAGCCGGCATAAAAACCATTGTTTGATTGCTCAAAATTCGTTCCGTTTGAATGAAATTTTAAGCGGCTTATGAGCAACTGCACAATGGGTTTTGTTTGCCTCGCATACTTAATGAGTACACCATCTACTCATTATGTACTCTGCCAAGAGGAGACAATGGAATCCTGCTGGCCAGATAACCCTCGCATAAACACACGTCCAGCTGAGCAAACAACTCGTGGCAGAAATGCAGATGATTAAAAGCCATTATCTGTACGTGTAGTTTTATTCAAAAATGTCTGCAGTTCGTTCGGTCCTGGGGTTGTTTAAGCATTGCGTGTAAAAGGGCCTTTACTTTGCTACAATGTATTAGTCTGGAGTCCGGGCTGTTTAGCTCACTGAGTATTGTGTATACTCAATAGAACTGTATCCTCTTCTAAAAGAGCAGGACTAGTTATAGATGGTAAACAAGAGTGTCCTTGTTCCCTGACAGCAAGCATAAATATCTTGAAAATGGTGGGGAATTGAGCACAAAGTATATCAGATTATATAACTTTTCATTTATGCAGCGATTAAGCGTTACTAACATAAAAGTAGAAAATCTTTTAAAGAAATAATCATTTAATTTTTAATATTGTCGGATTACACAGGATGTCCACAGAAATACCCCTCCAGGGGCAAAAAAGATCTTTCCATCATTGCATGGGGTTTTCCATTCTGTGTCTACAAAAATACCCTTGTGTAATGCTGGAATCTCTCTTTTGTCCCTGGGTTCTGCATTTCTGTGGACTCCCTGGATGTCCACGGGGTTCTGTAGTTTCTCACTTGAGTAGTATCTGATTGGATTCATGGTCTTCCTTATGGGATTTACTGTGCGTCCTCTGGGCCTCAGTAACACAAACCTTTTATCTTGCAGAGTTTAAACATTTTCCAGAATCTAAACAAGAGGCAGTTTGAGAATGTGATTCATTTGTTTGAAGTCGCAATCATAGCAACGGACCTGGCTTTGTATTTCAAGTGAGTGCATGTTACCATGAGAGTGTGCCACGGAATGATGCCAGTCACCATGTGCAGGCTGGCTGATCGCTTGGTTAGAGAACACCTTAAAGGGAACCTGTCACCTGCCTAAAACACTCATGGTGCTGTTAGGGCAGGTGACAGGGAACGGGTGCGGTATTTTTTGTACTCACCCACTACCCGATTCATGCAGTGCATGCTACTGAGGTCTACATGCTGGACATAAATTTGACTCTTCTCTGGGGAGTGCGGACCGGACTCTGAAAAGAGTTGAATCTTGAAGCAACCCTCCAGTCCTGGACAAACAAAGATGGCCAAACCTCTTCTCTGACTACCTGATGTACACTGTGTACTAGTATGCATCATTAATCTAAGACACTACACCTGCTTTGATTGAGCAGCGCTGCCCAGTCAGAAGCAATATGTCGTGTCTTTGATCCATACTAATACACAGTGTGCATCAGGTAGTCAGAGAAGCAGTTCGGCCATCTTTGTTTGTCCAGACCTGAAGGATCGCTTTAACCCTTAGCTATATGGAGTAAGTGCGGGTAGAGGAGGCTTACAAACATATCCTAATAAGGGATGGGCAAGCATAGCTTCTATAGAATGTGAATCAACTTTTGTGCATCTGTATATATGCAAAATGTATTTAGGAGGAGACTGGACCACCACTGAAAATATATAGGCCCCATATAGTGAAATGGTCAGCGCAACCATTGCTAATCCTCCATATTGTACCTCATTAGTGTCTGTACTGTTGGCGGGTTCCTCAGGGATGGTGGATAGCAGGATCTCTCCTGTGGTGGTGCTGTAGAGAAACTGAGCATTTATTGCCAGGTTTACCCATAGATTACAACTCATCACTGGGGGGCCAATACTTTATTGTCCTTTAACAAGTAGGGATTTTCCAAAGCAGAGACCGCTTTAGGCATGTTCACTTAATATGGGTAATTGTCTGGTACCCATGCAGGGACTAGAAGGTGGAAATTAACACAAAAGAGTAAGTCCTTTGGCACAGAACCACCTTTAGGCCCGCTTCACAGAGGAGTAAGTGCACTTGGAGACTTTTTTGCAACTTTCTTGCACTATGAACCAAGGCTTTTTGTGTGCGTGTCAGCGCATTTTACTGTACTTTTTTTGCCCACATGGCATGTTCATTTGCAAGTGGCAAACAAATGCACAGATTGAAATGGCTAATTAGTAGTTCCAGATGTGCTCTTTTTCCAGCGGAATTCAGCACTGTTTCACGCATCTCTTTGAGTATTCCGCATTTGCGCACCCTCCATTGACTTCTATGGGGACCTATGGTGCACAAATGCTCAGAAAGTCCTCTTTTGTACGCCAAAACCTGTAAAATACGCAATTGTTAACGAACCTATTAAAATCAATGTGTTCTATTCACTGTGCATTGCGCGTTCAAATTTTGCACACGCGAAGATGTTGCAAATTCTTTTTAATTAAGTCATATAGATGAGCGATGTTTTCATGCACCTCTTCACGGTGCGGAGAAAAAAAGAGGAATCACTGAGTGTCCTATCTTTTCACATTTATCAGAATGCATCACCAATTGTTCTCAGTGAGACAGTAAAACACATCGTATGGCGTGTAATGGGCATCGAGCGTGATGCAAGGTTTCCCATTAAAAACAATGCAAAAAGCAACTGCGAGTTACCCGACCACACAATAAGTGGTAAAGATAATCAAAGGGCCCCAACCTGGACTACCTCCCGATACCTCCCCCCCCCTTTTCTCCTTCTTCCCTCCCACATCCTACCCTCCTCACTCTCCCTTGTCTGTCAACTAACAGAATGTAACACACACAATCCTATTGGTTTTCACAAGTTCTCCTTTAATGGTTACAACAACAAGTAAGAGACGTGAACTTCACGCCACTATTGTCATACGATATAGCATTGTTTTATATGTACAGCAAAATTAATAAAATATATTGAAAGAAAAACAATGCAAAAAACACTTGCCGATCCTATAACATAGCTGAAAGCTGCGCCGGAGGTTCGCTACTTCACAGAAGTGATGGGAGGCGTTTTTGCCAGGAAACTGCCTCGCATCGGTGTGAAAAAGCTCGCTCGTGTGTAGGTAGCCTTACTGACTACATAGAAAACGGAGTGTAGAGTGCGAGTCAGATAACTATGTTAATCTGTGTTAATCCCAGTTCTGTTTAATCTCTCGGCTAATCCTGACCTGTTTATGCTAGTCATAGGACCTAATAAGTCATAATGCACAGTGAGAGGTGATTATAGACTGGTTTTATTTAAGGTGCAGTACCCCATATTCCATCCAGACTGTATGTGGTAGTCAGTGCTGGCCTAAGGTTAGATGGAACCCGATGCAGAGGTAGTTATGCCCCTCTGACTTAAGCAAACAACAATATATGAAAGGCAGTCTGCCTGTATCCTGTAGTGGACCATCATTGTGTTCCATGTCATGGAAAAATTGTTAATAACTTTCGCAGGAATAAAGGTGCATCACACTTAAGCACAGATTTGGATTCCTCGTCAAATTCTCTATCACGTACATATATCACATGCACCCCTTCCTATTTGAAAATATCAACTTGGTTCCAAGATAGCGGCTCTCAAAATGTTTGTCCCCTCCCCCTTGACAACATGCCGCACAGAGAATGGCAACCACCATTTTCCATTGACTTAGGTGTCTCCATACCTTTTGACCACCCTGTAGATCACCTGGCTGAGCGCACATAATGGGGTGGGGGGCAATTGCCCCCAATTTACATCTGCCTGTTGCCCTCCTACAAGCTGCTGGCCAGTGCCCTGCCTAACAGCAAGGGTCATATGCAGCTAAAGATGGCCATGGTGGCTCAAACACCTTCAATTATGTGACAGGTCTATGGAAATTATACTGTATGCAGCACAGATAACAGGCAATTCTGTCTATGTCAGCCGTCACTATAAGTACACATTTGAAAAAGTGGGTAAGTGTCCACATTAGAGGTAGCAAGTATTATCACGGTGCACATTGAGCTCTGCTACATCTGTAATGACAGGAAGTATCCAGTCCCACTTCTAATGATTATCCATACTATCATAACTCCCATTTTGGAACAGAATCCCTCTACAGTTGTTGGTCCCTGACCATCATTTGTATGAAAGAGACCCCCAGGATCCTTTTGCCCCCCTAGCTACTGTATGTTGCGGTGTCTGCAGAAACGGAGGGGTCTGTGCACATTAATAACATTTGTTAGAAAGTCATCATCCTAACTCCAAAGCCTATGCTGTACAGGCTGGACGTATTTGCACATGCAATATGCAGAGAATAGTACCCATTGATTTCGGTGGGTTCATTAACATTTCCGTATTTTGGCACATGCATTTTGGTTGCAAAAAAAAAAAAAATAGAACATATTATATTTCCTGCATATTTGCACACCAAAGGTCCAAATAGAAGTCAGTGGGGGTCTGGAACTCATTAGACTAATTAGCCATTTCAATTGGTATGCGTTTGTGTCCCTTGTACATAAAAATATGCCCCGTGGGCAGAAAAAGTACAGTATAATACGCCAACTGCGTAAAAAGTTGGATTATGGCGTGCACAAGCTCGCCTTAAAGCTGGGTTTACACCAGTGCTAGGTTGTTCCATCGTGCAACTCCATCCAAGGAGCTGAACAACAAGAAACCAGAAATGCCGGACCCAGACGGAATCAAACAGACCGCATTGACACCGTTTTGCACTATGAAAATCATTCTTGGATAGGTCTCTCTACACTGTAGAGTACGTGTGAAATGTTGACACTTGTTGATATGGTGATTGTGGTATGTGAACTTGTGGTTTTTGCTATTATTACGCTCTCAGAATATAACACGGTCTCGCTCTGGTTTGACACAGGAAAAGGACTATGTTTCAGAAGATAGTGGACACGACGGAACAGATGCAGTCAGATGATGAAAGAATAAAATATATTATCTCCGACCCAACAAAAAAGGAGATAATCATGTGAGTTCTTGAGATTGGACCTCATTATTGCTTCCTTCCTATCAGTTTAATTCTTACATAGAACTTACATAGACAGTATAATTGAAGACACATAAAGAAGTTTTTTTTTAATGATCCAACCAGTGGGTCACTATTTACAGAACCATCTGGTTCACAACTTCTTTTAAGTCCTTCACATACGCCAGGGCTTAGGAAACTTCCCACCATGAGTAGATCCATTCAATATTACTGGTCTTTTAACCATTAATATAAACAGATACTACACTTGATGTAATCTAAAAGACACAGTAAAGCAGATCATAGACATACCAAAACTTGGTTCCTTAGAGGTTCTCAAGCTCGCTTAGGGTACCCGTAGTTGGACCCTCAGACCTCACACTTTTTGGCATATCTACTGCTGGCATCCTGGCTTTAAAACTGACCAAGAACACCATCTGCATAGTTATGGAGTATATACGTTTTATGTGTGGGTTTTCTATGGTCAGCTATTGTCTTTTAGGTTTAATGATGCATTCACATGTTGCAGAGACGCCTCGGTTTGTCCCTCAGTGGATGAACCGCAGAGGAAACGTTTACTATTAAAGTGAATGGAATTACAGCAAATCCTGTTCATATATAGAGAAAAAAATGCTATTTTCCTGGACTTTACTGTTGATGACTTAGGAAAGGCCATCAGTAGTTGATCAGTAGGGGTCTGCTGCTCGGGGTCTTTGCTGATCAGCTGTTTGCTTACTCAACTATCAGTGTGGACAGAGCTGAAAACACATAGCTCTGTCAACATTGCTGTGGCCCAGGTTGGTAGTGCAGGCACAGTTCCCATTAAACTCAGTGGGAGATGCCCCTGAAATACCAACCCTGGGCTGCTGCAGTATGGGCAGAGCTATCTGTCTGCCTTAACAGCGGGCCAAGTGAAAAGCTGGTTGACTAGATCCTGAGTCACAGAGCCCGCCAGTCAACTATGGATGATTTACCCTGAGGATAGGTCATCAGTAGGGAAGTCCTGGAAGCCTTTAATTATCAGAAAATGTGTTTTTGTCACTACAGGGCCATGATGATGACAGGATGTGACTTGTCTGCCATTACTAAGCCTTGGGAAGTACAAAGTCAGGTAGATATCTACTAATATCAGAGAGTAATATATTTTTTATTTGGTGCATAATATGCCAAGTCACCTATCCTGTTGCACATCAGTTTCCAAACCTTCTTAGCTCAATTACTGTATTTAATTTCTCAGCATCACGCATTTCCAAAATGCAGGTTTCATAATCCACAAATTCCACCAAAAATAGCGGAAGATGGATTTTGGCACGGAATCAACAAGGATTCCCCACTAAATATGCCCCATTGGATAGAACCAAAGAAATAGTAATTTTTGTTATATACTTTCCTTTCCAATTATGTTTTGTTCCCCTGAGTTTGGCCTAAGATACATTGTTCTTGGGCAATTTCAGCCATTTGTGGTGGACTGTGAAAATAGTTTGAACGCTACGGCATAGAAAGTGAAAATTCTGTCAATGAGTTTCCTACTGTCCATTCCTCCTGGGAAACCAAACACAAGCTCACACTGCCCATGCTAAAGTGGATGAGGCCAACCTTCCTTGTTCTTCCAAAGCTTCCACTATGTTTTCTATTACCTGGGGTACAAGCTGACCTATAAAACCAGTTACCCAAAATACCCATTGCAACTTTTTTGTATAATAGGATTGTTTTTACTATTTCAACAATGCAGTAACAGTGGTAATATTTGTATCCAGGTTGCCCTTATGGTTGCTAATGAATTCTGGGAACAAGGAGACCTGGAGAGAACGGTCCTTCAGCAGCAGCCCATTGTAAGATTACAGTGTTACTATATGCAACAGATCTTTTACTATTGGGAGCTTCAAATTTTAATATTGTGTTTTAATATTACTAGTTATAATTTTTGCAATACTTGATGATATCTCTTTCTGTAGTATGTTTTAGTTTCTATTTTCTTTTTCTGTTTTTTTTTTTTTTGCATTTTTGTATTTGCGTTTCTTTTCATTTCATGACCAAACTATTAATACAAAAAGTGTGACAGGAAGTTCCATTTATTTCATTCTATAGATACAGGATGTCATAGTGCACTAAATCCATCCTTCCTAGTATAGCGAAGTGTAGATGTATTTTATACGTTTACTATACTATTGCATTTATTTCTTTTGTGTATTTAGCCAATGATGGACAGAAACAAAGCTGAGGAGCTGCCTAAGCTTCAAGTTGGTTTCATTGACTTTGTATGTACATTTGTGTATAAGGTAAGCAACCATTAGTCTGATCAGTCGAAAGCGATCTTAAAAATAGCCTTAGGCTGGGGTCATACGGGACGTTTTCCTGGCAGAAAGCTTGCTGTTTTGCCGCAGCAAAAAATGCAAGATTTCCGCCGGGATAGCGCAGCTTCAAAACCCACGGCACTTAGCAGCGGGTTTTGGAGCGGTTTGGCCACATGCTTTTCTGTTGCGGCCGGCGCTCCCATAGAGGAGAGTGTAGCCTCAACGGACAAAAAAAAAAAAAGAATGGACGTGTTGCGGCCGGGGAAAGCTGCAATGCAGGCTTTGACGCAACGGATTGGCCGTCCCGTGTGGATGAGATTTTTCACAAATTTTGTCCACATGGCTGGATAATCCCAGGATTAGCGTCTGCAGGCGGAATTACCGCGGCAAAATTCCGGACGGAATTTCCGAGGCAAATCCGCCCTGCATGAACTCAGCCTTAGGGTATGTTTACACGTTGCTGATTTTGGCGCGGAGCTGTGGCAAATTTCACCCTTCCAATTGATTTCAAAGGTGTGAAATCTGCTTCAGATCTGCACCAAAATCTGCAGCAAATGCTCCTTAAAAGTATAAGATGACAATAATAATAAACCAGTGGGTTCAAACTGTAAACACACCCAATCCATGCCTCCTCCCAGAAGTGCGCAGGGGTATTTTTTAGCCCTCCATAGAGTGCTTGATTAGGGTACATTGGATGCATCAGAGAAAATGATTGGGATGCCTCAACCTACACTGAATGACTGCTCTATTAGAGTGCCTGGCCCTTTCATGAGTGGGCCTTCCTCTATGGAAAATAGAGACGTGACTTTGAAGTGCAGCATACAATCAAGTAGACAAGATTTCCGTAAATCAGTTTCAATGTGAATCCATGGTAGAATGCGAAAATTGAGAGATCTGAGCGACTTCCAATGAGGCTTGGTCGTTGGTGTTGGACTATCCGGGGTTAAGACTTCAAAAACTGCAAACCATGTGGGATTTATTTGTGCAACACTATGGAGAGTAAACTGAGAATAGCGTGATCAAGGAAAACTATCCAGATAGAGAGGATCTTGTGGACACCTACAGCTATTCGACAAGAGGGTTTAGAGCAGGATGTCTGACAAACAGGCGGTGCACAGTCAAGAAAACTGCAGCGGACTATAATGCAGGTGCTCCAACTAACATATCTGATCCCACAACTGTACATTGTGTGCTTCAATGAGACGAAGCTTGCAGTACACTTCACAGCGGCAACATAACATACAGAGCTGCTCTTGCAAACAACCAATCAGTGGGATGCTGAGTGTCAACCACCCCGCTGATCTAAGATTTATGACCATTCCTAGAGAGAGGTCATCAATAGAAAAGTCTCAGAATACCCTTTAGGCTGGCCATAGATGCAGTGGATAAAAGATTTACCCATATAGTGAACCTACACAAGATATAAGTAAGTGATCTGATCCTTCCCTTTAGAAATGAAACATCACTCAATACTTGATAGACTTTACATACTTTAAATTCTCTATTGTGAGATATTGAATGTTTCAAAAGCTCTTGATATACATTCTGTACACCTGATGAGAGGATATGGTAAGATTTGGTCAGATACATCTTCCTTATATTGAAGCTGGTCCTCCTTTTGATTGAGAAATAGATCGAGAACAGATCTCCAAAATATGTAAGGAATAGGGCCTTAAAATGTTGGTTTTATGTGATTACAGCTAATAATTCTACTTAATTGATTATTGCTTCCAGGAATTTTCACGGTTTCATAAAGAAATCCAACCCATGTTTGACGGGCTTCAAAATAACAGAGTTCAGTGGAAATCACAAGCTGATGTTTATGAAGAGAAGATGAAGGTCTTAGAAGAACAGAAGAAGCCACATGAAAATGATGTGGGGAATAAGAAAGGTAAGTAGCGTGTAATGAGGGTTATGATGTATGCGGTACAAGGTCCCCACAGCATTTACAGTACAAGCCATTTGGATTTCTTAAATCTCCTGTACATGAAGTGGAAGAATTCCACAATGAATCTGCAGTGTTTCTGAAAAATGTTTTTGATTCTAAGGCCACCTGCACACGACCGAGGCGAATTCCGCATGAGGGGTCCCATAGCGGAATCCAACCCTGTGCCTGGCTAGCGACCCCTGCATACCTGTCCAGATTTTTCTTATCTGTATTGCGTATGTGCCGGCCGGCGCACATGCACAGTATAGATAATGCCTCGCCGTCGCTAGGCGATAACACGGATCCTGCAACCTTTCCGCAATGATGATTGCAGAAGGGCCCCAGGTCAGACGGCTTCCATTGACTTTAATGGAAGCCGTCCGCACGGAGTCCTCATAGGAATAGAGCATGCTGTGATTTTTCCCCAAATTGATTTCTGCTCGTGGGCAGAAAAAAATAAACACTTTCCATTGCATGCTATGGCAGGTTTTTGCTGTGGAATCCAGAGGTGGATGCCGGCCACGGATTCCGCAATGCAAATCCGCCCGTGTGCAGGCAGCCTAAATCCACAGCATGTCTAATTTATTCTGCTGATTGCAACCCTTGAAGTAAGAGAGTTAAAATCCACTGCAAAAACTGCAGCCAAACCCACAACATTTAGGTACGGATTTGCAATGTATTTGCTGCATGTTTTCTGCCGTAGAAAATCTGCAGCAGAGTCATCGTGTGTGAAGCCGCCCTTAGGAAGATAACCATTATACAGGGTGTTCACAGAAATACCTATCCAGGGGCAAAAGAGACTTTTCCAGCATTACATGAGGGTACGTGTGCTTCTTCTATCACTAAAATAACCAAAGGGAATCCATTTATGACTTGACACCCTCTGGACTACTTCTTATGGGGTTCACCTTAAATCAGCTGTCTCTGGCGAATACCCAGCACTACCCAGTGATGTTGGCAAACTGGAGAGAGACCCATACAAGTAGCCTGTGAAACGGTGACCCCATAAATGCTACGTGTCGTGCATTTTGACACGTTCAACCACGTACATCTTGGAATAGCCTCTAACAGCCGTCGTTTTGAACATTTTCTGTAAGATAATAATGTTCTTTTTTGTTTCAAGTCCTGCATTTGTCTTTATCTTTTACAGTCAGAAATTGTTTGTTATGCTAATTCATCTTAAATTGATTCCCTGTAGTTATTTTAGCTCTGGAACAAGCAGCTCCACCCACATATCCTCTTTGTCCCTTTATACTGTGGTACTGGAACCTGTATCACACACTTTGCCAACATTCCCTTCTTGCAAGGAATTGGTTTTGAAGACTTACCCATTCCAATGTAAATCAAACGAGGAACAGAAGTTCCCTACTGACAATTACTGAGTATCTGGTCATTTTCGGACCACTTCAACAGGCCAAAAAAAAAGGTCCAAACCAGTTATGGTCTAACCCAGTTTTTCCCAAGCAGTATTCCTATGAACTCTGGTGTTTCTTGAGCCCTGATAAGGGTCTCGACAGAATACAGCAAGAACAAGACCCATCACTATTTTTACAGTAGGGATAACAAACAGATTTCAGTCCGCGCAAAATTGCTTTGCCAAGTAGTAAACATATCTGACCCAAATTACAGCACCAGACAAGAATTATAGAAGCTTTACCTTCTCCTACACTAAGGTTTTTGGAATCAGTAATGGTATTAGAGGTTCCTTAGAAGTGCAAACCTTTTTCAGGGGTTCCATCATAATAGTAAAATTTGGAATCACTGGTCTAGCCAGACATGTATCGGGATAATCAATCCCCAGATTGAGAAAAATACTCTAGTCTTACATGGTGAGCTTCATTATCTTAGGCTTCTTCGTGATTGGACATTTGTTGCTAGTTCATCACAAGAAACCAGATATAACAGCAGGTGATTTTCTAGGCTAGTAATAGCTTACTGCCCAGATGTTCCCACATTAGGATATGTCATTGGGTTTGTCTAGTTAGGTAAAAGACCGAATGAATTCAGGTCATGGTCTAAACAACATGTGATCCCGTCAGAGGAACTCAAAGTCCAAAGTTCAGGTGATATATTTTGTTTGTTGAAAGTGGTTGTTATGTGACTGATAAAAAAGTTAAAACATTGACCCATCTCACACATCAGCTGCACCTGCCGAGAACGCCTCGCATACACAACATCGGGTCCAGATTAAGGAGACGTTAGAGTATTGGTTAGTTCTCTCATGGACTTGTTGCAAACATCCAAGTCAGCGCTAGAAAATGAAGTAGTCAGCTATAGGACTCAATTACAGAAGTTCGAGAGGAACAAAAGTTTACAAGAATATTAAAAGGGTTGTCCTGTAATTCAACAATATGGTTGCCGTCTGTACAACCTGTGGAAACCCATCCTAGGATGACTGAATGTATCTCTAGGCTGGAGGGAGAAGAGGGCTAAGGCGAGGCCATGGACTTGTGAGGAGCCCAATGCCACATATGGTAAATCATTCCTGTCAAGACTTACCTTCAGCCCAACAGGAATAAACACTGTGCCATTAGGCTCTGACCCTGTCCACAGGCTAGCGGAAGGCCCCTTCCCGCAAAGATGTATTCACCTGTCCTAGAACTGATTTCCACAATCTGCATGGACGGCAGCAATTTTGTTGCATTCCTGAACAACCCCTTTAAAAGTCCATCAAAAGTCCATTAAATATATTCAACTGAGCTAAAGATTGACTATAAATTTGGCAGATATACGACACATATGAATGAGCATGAAAGGTGTAGGCCGTCCCTGGTTATAGCTACTATATCTGCTGAAGCGGTGTGAATATACTTATTTTGGAATTTTATTCTCTTGGCGATAAGCTGCTACCCCTTCTACATTCAGAACATGTCCATGCTTGGCCAAGCATGCATGTATATGGGGATATTGGCAGAGTTAACTGCCGGACGAGTATGAATACATAAAGCATCTGTTCCATCTAGTGGCCAAATAGTCATGAAAAAAATCATTTTTTAACCAGTTTTTCGTAATATGACAATGTCAAGCTGGTCAGGTCACATCAACCTCAGTGGATTGTTCTCTGGCAGAGAATATACAGCAAACATTGGCCAATCAACTGCAATGGAGAACTAATGGAAGTAATTAATGCGGTCATAACATGGACAAACTCTTTAATGCAAACTTGAGTTACTAACCTGAGAACGTAATACATTTTAATGGTCAAATGCAGTCACTATCGTCAATCATTCATTAATAGAACACTCCAGATAATACCGATTCGCTGTGTAATGCCGTGGCCTGAGGGCTGCAGTGCATCATTCAGAGTCAAGAACACCAAAGAGAGAGTCCTTGTGTCATGCCTTGGTATTACACATTGTGGCAGATTTAATAATCCTGTGTAATTTCTACATAGTGTAAACTTAGATCAGACAGTCTGAGGATGAACCAAATTTATTACAGTCTCCAATGCTGCAAATAAATTTGATGCCTCTTGCTACACATGTTAAGACACTTTTGTCTAACTTTACACCATGTATTACTTGCTTACCTTGCACACTGTAGGCTGTGCCCCTTTTCTACCAAACCACGCCCTTCTCACTAAGTCACGCCCCTGTCAGTGAGCCGTAAATTGTCTAACACACATCCTCCAAGATTCCCTGTATTAAAAAGCATAGTTGTCTACAATTGTCACTCCATATTTGGGGATGGAGACACAAACCGTCTGAGCGTGTATCAAAGACTCCTCTTTTGGCATAAAAGTCAGGTCTATTAAACCCTGTAAGCATATTTATGGTATACGTTGGGAACGTTTAGGAATGTACGCCCAGAACGCCAGGGAAAAATGAAGTGTGGACATGTCCTTACTTGTGAAGGATAGCCATTTTTTTACCAGTCTGCTGGCTCAACTGAGAAACCTTAAGCTGCTCTCAAATTATATTAGGGGTTACAAGTGGGTAACCCCCGCCTCTGGGGGTTGTACCAAGTTATTAAGTTATCCGCTATCCAGAGGATAGGGCATAACTTTATGATCGGTGGGGTACGACTGCTAGGACCTCACCAATCCTGAGAACGGGGGTCCAGTCGTTCCCAGAGTGAATGCAACAGAGATTGCACAAGCACATGGCTCCTCCATTCACTTCAATAACAGTGCTGGAAATTGCGCTTGAACCTGGTAGATTACATTTCCTTTCAGGATTCTTTATGAATAAACATGAGTTGTACTGACATTTCTATGACAATCCTTTAATCCAGCAGGTTTTATAATTCGGCACCTATTAAATAACTTTAATACAGGATTAAATCAAATTTACCTGCAACATTCAATCAGCCTTGTACTTTGGTGCCAGTTCTCAAGTGCATCCGTCACCGTATGTTCAAGGTCCTTGTGTATACAGATAAATAAGAAGCAAGTCATAATTCAATATTCTGTCAAGACAAAAATGCAGAAATTGCCAGAAGGAAAGGAGTGTTAAATCTGATTTATAAGAAACCATTCTAGTTCAAGGAGCAGAGACATAAATCTGTACCCACAGGGGGCATCCTGAACTCTTCGTCTGCTCTTAACATTCTTCTATCTTTTTTTTCCACTAGGCACAGACACTGAAGACAACGGACCTAACAAATCAAAAACATGTACAGTTTTGTAGAAAAAGACAAGAGAAATGCAAGAGACTGAATGCAACAGGATAATGCCCCCAGACGGGAGGGTGACGAACTAGAATTTAGTATAGTTGTGAGGCATCTATTCTTATGTATTGGGTGTCAAC
Source organism: Eleutherodactylus coqui (assembly GCF_035609145.1). Lineage (NCBI taxonomy): Eukaryota > Metazoa > Chordata > Amphibia > Anura > Eleutherodactylidae > Eleutherodactylus > Eleutherodactylus coqui. Next base: position 244,156,086 of record NC_089840.1, read on the forward strand.
CGCTATTAAAACACTGGTGAGTTGAGAAAGTGTTACTGAAATTGTGTTCTTGGGGAGCTGAATAATAAAAGATTTTGTAATATATACTAGAAAAAAAACCCCTTCCACCATTGCAGTGAGCATGTTTATTTCAATGGGGAGAGCAGAATAAGTTGCTGCCGCACTGCTCTGGCAGCAGCTGTGTCTGTTAACAGGGTTGCAAGGAAGTAGCTGTGCAGGTTACAGCAGCCCAACTATATTCAGGTGAAAGGCGTGTCTTAGTTCCCTGCAGATTTGCATAATTAATCCCTTTAAATGCATGGCACAGCTGGCAGGTTATTCCTGCGAATTGCCCTACATTTACGGCTCTTGACTTGAGCAGACTCAGAAGTTGAGCCCACACAATCAGCAGCAGGTGTTAGTTGTAATATATCTCAGACATTTAACCACTTCAATGTTGCTGTCAATGGCCAAAGGCAGGGCTTAATAGGATGCCAAGTCAACATTATGCTGACAGACATATAATACACTGCAGGACAGACGTATTGCAGTGTATATCAGCGATCAAGACATTGCATGGTCAAAAAATGTAAAGTAAAAGTTAAAATGTTCAAAAATATTTTTTAAAAACCATCAAGAATGTTTTTCTTAGGCTGGATTCACACGAACATATATCGGCTCGGTTTTCACTCCGAGCCGATATACATTGTCCTCATCTGCAGGGGGGGGGGGGAGAGGATGGAAGAGCCAGGAGCAGGACCTGAGCTCCCGCCCCCTCTCTGCCTTTCCTCTACCCCTCTGCACTATTTGCGAAGAAAGGAGGCGGAGTGGGGGCGGGGCTAAGTTTTGCGAATTAGCCCCGCTCCCATCCCGCCTCTTCCCATTGCAAATAGTGCAGAGGGGCGAGAGGAGGCAGAGAGGGGTCGGGAGCTCAGAGCACTGCTCCTGGCTCTTCCAGCCTCCCCCCCCCCCCCTGCAGAGAGAGACAACGTATATCGGCTCGGCGTGAAAACCCAGCCAATATACGTTCGTGTGAATCCAGCCTTAATTAGAAATTGTTTTGCTATCCCATGGCTTTATTTATAGAAAAAAAAAATCTAAAAATTAAAAGCTATGCCTTTGCCATCGCTGTGTTCGTAACAAAATGAATTCATATTTTTTCCTGCATGTTGAATGCTGTAGGAAAACCAACTAAAAAGCAATGCCACAACTGTTTAGACAGCAACAAAAAAAAAAAAGTTGAAAAAGTGGGGATTAAAGATTTGTCTGTATGCCAATAAAGTTTCAATAAAAACTAGAGCTCACTCCTTCAGAAAAGAAGCCGTCATAAAGCTTCATTGAAGACAGAACAAAAATGTTTTGGATCTCGGAACACAAATTTTTATTTTTAAAACTGTTTTATTGTACAAAAAAAGTGTTAAAATATAAAAAGACTATCGATTTATTATTGCTGTAAACACACTGACCCTAAGAATAAAAGGTAACAACGTGTTATTTATGGCACATGGCAAGCAGTGCACAATTTAAAGTAAAGAAAAAATGTTATTGCTGTTTTTTATCCATACTTGTCTGCGCGGGAGAGGATTGCGGATTCTGCAATTCAAGCCTGGTCATGTGCAGCCGGCCTTAAGGGGTTAGTTAAGGACACTTTTTTTTAGTCAAAAGGTGCTCACCATGCTGTAAAAGTAAATAAATGCTCGCTCCCTCCACGGCTCCTGCTCTGCTAGTACCTAGCCCCTACTGGTTTCCATTTCTGGCTGCAGACCAATGACATCTCAACAATGGGACATAGGACCGATGCAGATAATCACTGGCTCTAATTTCAATTAGGCTCAGAGTGCTGGAATAACTTTAAAGAAGTCCTACTCACCTGATGACCCGTAGTTCCTGTTCTGCCAATGCCTGGTCCCCCCCTCTGGTCTTCACTTCCGGCTGCATAGAGCCAGCAATGACATCACCAACACCAGGGTTGTGTGATCCCTGCAGCCAATTACCAACTTGATCCATTAGGCTCATGCCCTGCTGCTGGGATGTTAATCACTGGAAGTGAAGACCAGTCTTCAGGGCACTGGAGGAATGGAAGTGACGGCGGTGGTAAGTATGGCTTTTTGTTTTTATTTCTTACGGAATGGTGAGTGAATATTCACAAAATTATCATCTCCTAGTAATCTCTTTAACAAAATGTAATGGGTTAAATGTACCCCAGAATGGTGACATTGAAGTTTACAACTTGTTCCAAAAAAAAAACAAGCCCTCATATGGATGGAAAAATGAAAAATAAGTTGTAACTTTCAGAATGTGGAGATGAAAAAAAAAAATACTAAAAAAATGATGCATCCTTAAGGCCTTAAATCAGGATTGGAAAAAGAGTCTACCCGCTTTTTTTTTTTTGCGCTACGTTTTTATTGCAGATCAATACCAGACAAGCATGGCACTGTTTTTGTGACAAAAAGTAGACTTTATCAACTACTGTACAACTACTTTAACAGGTGTTGTGGCTCTTTCATTTTGAGGATCAGTGAGTTAAAAATCAATCAGACCCTCGCCAACCAGGAAGTGATGAAATATCCAAGCATTATATGCCATCACTAATAATGGTGGCAAAACCCCTTTACATTTTGGCCTTATTTTTACAATATAGTTATGTCTTTACTGTACTTCAGCTTTCACATGTCTTTACCTCAACTCTGTTCTTGAAAAGCAAAATATGAATTACTGAAAATCCTAATAAAAATATGCATTGATAGTATGTGGGTTATTTTGATCCTTTTCTATCCCCCCCCCCCGCCCCGCATACCCACCCACACACAAACTTATGTAGAACCTATTGGTGAGCAGTCTAGTGCTTTTGAGGAGCCTAGAATGTTCTTTTCCATTAACATGGTTTTTGGTAATCTGACCCTGAACATTGCATCGAAAACAAGCTGTATGAGCAACTCAAAATTAAATGCTTAGTCTTATCTCATAAAGTGATGGTTCTGGGTCAGACTTCTGGGACATTACCTGATCCAGTAAATGAACAGGTTCCTTCACAGCGATATCCAGGCCACCCGTTGCAAAGCTGCATTCAATTGAATAGGGCCAGCTAAAATTCTCTGGTGGCTGGAAAAGTCAGCGTGCAAGGGTTCTGCGGATCAAGGTGAATCCCAGAGTTCAGAACCTTATAGATCAAAAACTGGCAATCATGGGTGAACACGGTGACTTGAGTGACTTTGTGAGAGGACTGTTGGTGCCCAGAGGTGTGGTGCCAGTATTTCTAAAACAGTCAAACTTATTGGCTGTTCCCAAACCACAGTATCAAAAGTATACCGAGACTGGTTGAACTATGGGCAGACATCAGACAGCGGCAGGCCACCTGCAGTTGATCCTAGAGGGGAGCATTTGGTTGCTAGTCTAGTATCTCGGCAATGATATGCCAAAGTGAACCAACTGACCCAACAGTACAAACAGGGAAATTTGACAAATTTCCACAATGACCAAGCGGTATACCTCATGTCAACTGGGCTTCAATAGCCAAAGACCGAGAAGGGTGCCCCCGATGCCCCTTATGTCATCACCAACAAGGCCTCAGATGGATCCAGGAAAGATGTCAATGGACCTTGGATGCATAGCAGGTCATCTGTATTGAGGAGTTCTGCTTCCTTCTGAACCATATGGATGGCTGGGTAAGCATCTGGAGTAAACAGCATAAAGCCATATCACTTGGGTGCGCTGCTGGGGTTCAACAGGCCGGTGGTGAGGGTGTTCTGGTCTGGGGAGCTTTTTCCTAGCGTGGTTTAGCACAGTCCGTTATCTTAACACAATCCCTGAATAGTGAACACTACCAGGACTTGTTGGCTAACCATTTGCATCCAAATCTTCAGGAGTGTTCTCCAAACAGTGCCATCTTTCAAAAGGACATGTCATTGAGCTAGAATCACTAAGGAGCAGTTGGGAGAACACAACAATAAATTCTCCACACTGCCTTGGCCTCTAAACTCACCTGACTGTAACCCCATTGAACATAATTTGGGATCTGCTGGAAAGGGCTTTGGGATCTGCTGAACTAATCCACAAAATGTGCACCAACTGATGGAGCTGCTGCAGTGGGCATGAGTTGGAGTTGAAAATGGAGGTTAGCCACCTTTGGAAATCTGTTTCTCAACATCTGAAAGCCATGATTACCCATAAGGTGGACCAACCAGTTATTGAGATGTTCCTAATGCAATGATCCTTCAGTGTATGTTCTCCTAAGCTTCCCTAAGCTATTTGTCATACAGACCTTTTACAGGTCGATTTACCCCTTCTTAAGAGTTAGCTCACACATTGTTGTTGACGTTCTGGAGCATCTTCTTGACTTCTGGTCAGTTGAAAACACTTTATAGCCCACTCCTTAAACCATAATAATGATTTAACAGGTGTTTGTGGAACGACTATGAAAGCTACGATATTTGTAGGGTCCATATTCATAGCGGTACAGTCTACTACACTTCTGCTTACATAGAGTTTAATATATGCCTTTCTAAAAAGAGTTTTCCTCTTGCAGCCATTGAGTGTATGAATTCCTAAGCTGTGACATAGAATTCAATTTTTTGCCCCTTTTGTTAACTGTATCAGTGGTCAGGTAGTCTTCTTTCTCTCCATTCTTGCATTAATGTCCTTCATAGATAAAAACTGAGATTCTACAAAGCAAGCTGCTCATTTTCAGATTCTGGACAAAGCAATCTGGATTAAATTAAAGGGGTTGTCCCGCGCCAAAACGGGGTTTTTTTTTTATTCAACCCCCCCCCCCCCCCCCCCCGTTCGGCGCGAGACAACCCCGATGCAGGGACGTAAAAAAAAAAACGCTCAGCGCTTACCTTAATCCCCGCGCGCCGGTGACTTCTATACTTACCGGTGTAGATGGCCGCCGGGATCCTCTTCCTCCGTGGACCGCAGCTCTTCTGTGCGGTCCATTGCCGATTCCAGCCTCCTGATTGGCTGGAATCGGCACGTGACGGGGCGGAGCTACACGGAGCTACACGGAGCCCCATTGAAGAAAGCAGAAGACCCGGACTGCGCAAGCGCGTCTAATTTGGCCATTCGACCATTTTAGACGGCAAAAATTAGGCGGGCTCCATGGAGACGAGGACGCCAGCAGCGGAGCAGGTAAGTAAAAAACTTTTTATAACTTCTGTATGGCTCATAATTAATGCACAATGTACATTACAAAGTGCATTATTATGGCCATACAGAAGTGTATAGACCCACTTGCTGCCGCGGGACAACCCCTTTAAGGGTACTCTGGCAGTGCTATGTGCATTGCACAAAGCCTGAGTACTGAGGATGGAGCTGTCTATTCATATATATATATATATATATATATATATATATATATATATATATACACACACACACACACACACACACATATATATATTATATATATATATATACACATACACATACTCGCTTTACTGATTTGCTATTCTCATGGAGCTCCGCTTTGTACCATACTAATATTCCTGCAGAACAGCAGCTCTATCTAGACACACACGTACTATGCATGTGCTCGTCAGTACAAGTTGAGAGACAACATTCCTTTTTATAACTTTTACGACGTGGAGAATATGAAATCTCTATCAGGTAGCAATTCAGATAATATTTATAGTGTTTTAAAGCATAATTTAAGTGAATGCAATAAATGTCATTTTCCAGGTCTTCGCTTTGCACCTGGAGAAGCCTGACTGTACAGGAGCTGAAGACGACGAGTTGCATAAACATAAGCTGCTTGTTGTATATTGGATTTAGCTTTTAACAGGGCTTTTGAGATGTAAAAGAATTAACCTCAAATTCTCTCTAGAGATGGATATTCCTTTATGGAGAATCGCACTATTCTGAACATTTACCCATCTGGTGGAAACTGTAGCAAAAAGGCAGAATTCGTTCTGTGAAAAGTAGAAGTATGGAGTATATCGTTTAACAGCGTTAACACTACCGTTTTATTTTTGAGCTTGTGTGTTATTTTGCACTACAATTTACTACCATACAAGAAGAAAAATTAATTAAGGAGACTAAACACACTATATATTTGTATTTAGCTAAAAAATATTTATATACAAAAAAGACTAACTAGTACCTAAAACTTCTCTGGGTTTGCCTACTGAGAGCACTGGGTCAAGGAGAAAGAATAAAAAGATAGACGGCCATACTGTAATTCAAACAAACTGCCTCTTTGGTGGTAATGAAGGGGTATTCCCATCTGGGACCCCATGCATTTGGATAAAGGGGGTTCTTTTAACCTCTGTTTGCTGATGCAGCATCTACATAGGCATTGTTATCAATGAAGAGCAAGTGCTGAGTGTGTGTAAAAAGTCTACGTCTAGATAGGTACTTGTTCCATGTGATCCTAGGTTCAACTCAAAGCCACTACATCATAACCAAGCATGTGGTATCAAAGAGTGACTTTTGTGGTTTGAAGAAGGCAAGTCTCTGTTAGCACAGGCTTTTTAAATGTAGCCAATGGAAGAGGCCCCTATAATGGTAATAGGCCCCTTCTGGCTACAGCCGTCGAAGGTGGGGGAAATGGTTCACATCCCGCCTCTGACGAAACGGATCTTAGAGGCATGGAATGGGTTTGCATCACACTTGGGGCTGATCTCCCGCCCCGGTCCACTCACGCCGTTTACAGGCAACCCAGAACTATCGGATTTCATGAGGGGCAACACGCTCTTCATGGGGGGGTCCTCGATGCCATTGAGGGTCAGGGACGTGGTCCGATCAATGGGAGAGGCCCCTGGACCGGAGCGTGGTTCCAGTACCTTCAGATCAGACACTTTGTTATATCCTTGGGTCCCATGACCTCCCTACAGGCCCCTCTCACAAGCTTTGAACAACTATGCACGTCCACAAACCCCAGCCCAGCCAGAGTCTCAGTTTTATATAGCCTCCTTTTGGAAACAGAGACACGAGAAGACCCGCCGGGCTTTATCGCAGGTTGGGAGAGGGAGCTAGGGAAATCTTTCCAGGACGAGGCCTGGAAGAACGCCTTTACACTAACCCACTCGATAGCAACGACCTCTAAATTTCAGGAAACCAACTATAAAATCCTGTCTAGATGGTACAGAACCCCGGCACAACTAGCCAAAATGTACCCCCAAACCCAGGACGCCTGCTGGAGGTGCCAGGGCGGCAAGGGGGATCTCACCCACATATGGTGGTCCTGCCCCCTGATCACGTCTCTGTGGCAGGAAATCACAAACTTATACAATGCTCTATACAAAGACAATATGGTCTTGACTCACGAGGCGGCCCTGCTCTCCATGGTACGGGGACCCATTTCCAAATCAAAGAAAAACATTTTTAGATTCTTCCCGATAGCCATGAGACAGAACATACCAAGACTCTGGAAGACAACCTCACCTCCTACGAGGACTTCCTGGTTGGAAATCATGGATAGCATTTGCCATATGGAGGACCTTGGTGCCACAGACAAAGGAAGCTCCCCCAAATTCTTCGCTGCCTGGACGGCCTGGATTCTATTTAGGAACTCTCCCGACCTGAAAACTTGGCTTCTAACAGGTACACCACCTCCTTAACTTAACTTAAACTAGCAGTCCCATTGTCCCACAACCCACGGAATCTGACACAGAGCGAGGTCACTGGCAGCTGAACCCCACCCCTCCTCTCCACCGTGGCAACCTCCCACGGTCTCACCCAACCCTCCCCCCGTCTCGTTCCCCTCACCTCTCCCACCCACCCTTTATATACGTTTCTAGTTCGGATATTACCATGTTGCGTCATTAACCACAGAGTAGCAGCCCATCAACAACGCCAGGAGTGGGCGCGGGCGCTGGAGGATGGAAAGAAGCGTCTCTTGCCCTGGCCGCCAACGTCATACCGTGCTCACCAGGTTGCCTAACCACACGCTAACTGTCTCCTACTTCTCTTATTGCAACAGTATCGTTAGTTTTGTCGATGTTGATGTTAACTTGTCCTATTATAAAACGAATAAACACATTTTGAACCATAAATGTAGCCAATGACTCCCAACACCACATAAAGGGCCACTCGGGCAAAAACACACTTTTTCATCCCTGCACCCCTAAACCGATGGACTGTCACATTCTGGGAGGTCTCCTCTGTACACTGCAGTCATGTCCATTCAATTTTGGTATCCATGCACTATATTGGTGTGGAGATTGGTGTAAAAGTAACAGCAAAAATCTCATGATGTATCAGTACTGTTTACATGAGCAGTTAGAGATTTTACCATCCCTACTTCAGGTTAAACACTGCCATTACATTAAGCATTCACCTAAACAAGGTACAGACCATAAGTATACAGTCAGGAGGATGAATTGTGTGATCATCATCAGTAACCGTGATAGGAGTGTCTGTGCCCCTCCTCTAAGCAGTTTCTGAGAAACTGACTAGAAACTGAACACATAACCCCAAGCACTGTAGACAGTACCGGTCAGAATTGAGATCACATGGCCATTTGAAGAGAAAGAAGCCAGGAGTTTCAGATAGAAATCAATAACTAACAAAGATAACACTAGTCCACACACATATATATTGCATGGTGTAGCTAGACAATGAATGAAAATATTTTATTGGCGTGACCCTTTAATGCAACAAAGTTGCATCTCACCTAGGTTCTTATACACAAAAAGGACAACATGACTCCCACAACAGGAAAGAGATGGCCGTAATTTAAAAAAATAGGAATTTATTAAAGCGGTTAGCGATAATCTACAGGAACATATCTTGGAAGTACTCATCAAACTCTTCTTCCCTGCATCAAACAAAAATAGATATAATTAGGCTCCATATGGTTGTATACACTTCATAACACTACATGTATTAGAAACAGTCTACTGGTCCTGCACGTCACCTCGTTTTCTCATCTGTCTCTTGTTGGGGGCCTTTCCAGATCTCATTAGAAGCACCGCCATCATCATCCACATCATCTTCCTTGTTGTCATCTGTGTCTGCAGAACATAGTAAATAAATATAGCGGCAAAAGTAAGAGGATTCACTGCTGCCTTGGTGATGTTGTAAGCTCTACTCCAGCAGCTGAGGTGAAGCCTTTAATAATCTTTTGGCATTGACCTATAAGTCAACTGTGAATTCAGGTCCATGTCAGAAACTTTCCAACTTTGGTAGAATTGAAACAGAGGTTCAGATAGTGACCAATTAATGTCCTTCTAGTCAGCCGTGACACTGAAAGGGTTTAACGTAGCTTAATGTATAGAAAATGGTTACGGGTGTGCCTGGTATATCCATCATGGCATTTGATAATATCCTAGTACAACAGTATTTCAGGAAAGGGAGGGCAAGTTTAAAGGGTATGTTTCACAGTTTGGTGGAGGTCTGACTGCTGCTGATCATGAGAGTAAGGTTTCTAAGGCCAAATGTCCACGGGCGAATTTGATTTGCGGAATCCACGCAGGTGCCCTTAGAGAAGCATTGGCATCCACGCATGAATTAAGAGAATGGAGGTTTGTTTTGCAAATCTTTTGATGCGGAAAACAAAATCGCAGCATGTTCCATTTCACTGTGGTTCCCGCACAGACTGATTCCACAGAAGTCAATGGAGCCCGTCTGCAGTTGACACTGCAGAAGGGGCCGCAGATTCCGCAGGGAGAGCAGGAGATATAAAAAGAAAAAAAAAAATCTGTACTGTGTATGCCCAACAGAGAGCCATGCGGACCATCAGCAGTACAAATGTCACGGAAGAAGAGAGATCCACCTTTATGCCTCCGCCTGCAGACACAGGTATGAACGGTCGGATTTCACTGCAGGCTCCTGCATGCGGAATATGACCTCCCCGTTGACAGGAGGCCTGAAGGTCTCCAAATGAATAAAGCGTGGGGCTATGCATGCGCACAGCCGCGACAGTCATTCTGATGGAACTGCCAGAGATAGCAAAGCTCTTAAGCTCGGCTATATTCAGCAGTCCAATTAAAATAAATGGGGTGGCTGTGCACATGTGTGACCCCTATTCCATTCAGTAGAGGCACTTCAGTATGCCCGTTCTTGACAATTGTGGGGATCCCAGCAGCTGGACACCCACTGATCTGATACGTCTCACCTATTCTGTGGAGAATAGATATTTTTTTTTTGTGGGTCAACACCTTTGAGCCCATATAAAACATTTAGTGAACTTTAGTGAAGTTCTGCAGAAGTCCAGATCCATGAAAACACCTTGAAGAGCTTGAAAATAGTAACATTTTGGGTGGACAACTAGGAGAACCAGATTGCATGGACTGATTTCTGTAAATAATGGCTTACAAAATCTGTGAGATCCAACATGAGGAATATTCTAAAAGCATTCGTGATGTGAAGATAATTGAGCAGCATCTCGACATGGCCTCCATATATGAACACCTATTCTATCATGAAGCCACTATTAGTCTGTGTTTGGAGTAACACAGAATCCCATTAGTCTACATGTGACACTTATCCATATGTGGATTCTGCAGAACAGTTCCATCAGCCAGGGTGGCACATAAACCTCCTAATACCAATTTCACAAGGGCAAGTGCGGTATTGGGTCATGAATCACGGCCCAATATTGCGTTCACCAACATGCAATATCCCCACAGATGTGAGGCGTTCTTTATGTCAAAACCCCCTCGCATCACTTCGGGGAAGTAGCGGGAAACCTTGTATCGCAATTGCGTGCCCCTAGCTCTAGGTGCGCTGCTGCCGCTGGCCTCTTTGAAACAATGGACTATGCGAGGGCACGCCCAAAGATAGGCCATGTCGTGATTGGTTTCCTGCATCGCATCGCTCATGTGTATGACCCTATTCAAAAGAATGGGGTTCATATTCTCGCAACGCACAAATATCTCACCATTTTCTTGCTCGTGTGAAGGTGGCCAAAATACTGAGGACAATGGAGTATTCTGCATGCATGCAAAAGTAATTAAAAAGTGTACAACCATCTAAAAAGTTTACCAAAAAAAATAACCTTATTTGTAAAACAAGGTGCCACAGACATTTATGTGAAACCTGCTAATGTCCTTACCTGATTTACTGGAATCTTCATGTCTAGATGACGATGTGGCTGAAATAAATACAAAAATGTATGATTAGGACAAGAATCAGCAGGACATCTTGACAACCCTGTTACTGCGCAGATAGACCACCTCTAATGTGCAGTCATGTGATTCACATCTAAAAGTAGCAATATAACTCCACATTGTATTACAAATCAGCTCTGGCACCGGTTTCCAACAACTAAGCTTCCCGGGTGGAAATTAGGTTGACCACAAATTATATATACAATACATTAACAATCCAACATATTCAGCCAATAAAGCTCTGTGGACATTTCTGTATAGTTTCTCCTTAAAGAGAGCAGCTACTGTGTGTCCCCAAAAGTAAGACCTACCCGTAAAATAGGCCCTAGCTACACAACAACAACAAAAAAATGCAACACTTACCTAGCACAAACCATTTGTGTGCTTTCCGCTGGTCTTGGCATTTCCGGGCAGGCTTCCTTGCAGTTCTCAGCACCAACAGAACATCGCTTGCTGGTAACGGGGTTTGTAAACTCCGCCTCCTGCAAGCGATTGTTCTCATTGGTTCTCGAGTGCCGTGGCTCAGCCAATCATTGCGGCGCTTGATGAACCAATAACAGCCTTCGCAAACAAGCCTGCCCGGAAATGCGGAGAGCAGCGGGAGGGATCCGTAAGGTGCCTGCTAGATAAATATAAGACATTCCCTGAAAATAAGTTATTGTGTCTCTTCTATGGCAAAAATTTATATAGGACAGGGTCTTATTTTTGTGGAAACATGGAAGTAGGTGTGAGGAGACTTATAAAGGCATCCATGCTCCTCTGGGAAATATGGAAATGGAAAGATGGAACAATACCTCTACAGTGCGACATACTGGAAGACAGCATTCCTGCAAGTCAATGTCAGACTTTTTAAACAAGCCTTATGACAATGGCTGGAAATTGTAAGCCAAATCCAAAATAACCATATACAGGCACAACAAGGACCAAACAGCACATGGACACCAATCTGTGCGCGGCTTTATGGGTCCGTATGCGGTACATGGTATATACAGATAGTGCAGGGAGCGAGAATTCGCCAGTCTGAATGGACTCCAATACTAAAGAGCTTGCATGTACAATTCATGCACAGCCAACATCTTTAGTTATAAATATGTCCTGCTGCTGTGCATCTATTGGGAGTGAATACTTCAGCTTTGGTATTCTATTCCTACCCTAACGATTTCCTACCATGTCACAGGCAATGATTTATGGAATGAGACTTTCTCTGTGATTAATAGCAGGCGGAGGCCATGGGTCGCCCCCCAATGTCATGCAGCACCGAGATGAAAACAGTTCCCTTCAGGGTATGAATGTGGATTTATCTTCTGACACAGCAGGAGAAGTGTAGAAGTAAAGACAGAGCTGGCACAGAACCAGAGTAACCATCAATCATGTTAGAGGGTCACAAGCGGCTCAGATACATTTAGGAAAGCTTTAAATACCGTGCAAAGAATCTTTACATCTAAGACCCCATTATGCCATTCTCGGTCTGAACAGGACTATTCATTTGTTGACCAAGGAAGGAAAGATAAGGAAGGCAAATCATTTGCTTAACCCCTCAACAACTGCATTTGCTTTTTTTACAGCTCTGCCTCAGAAACCTGGCACAGGGAACAGGGAGATCAGCTCTCTGATGACAGCCCGGAACCTGCTTTAACAACGGAGACTGCAACATAAAAAAGTGCGACAGCGAGAGGGGGCTTCCTCTGTCACCCATTGGAACCGTAGAATGTTATAAAGGGGTATCGATGGACTGTTATGAGAAGAAGATGGCCTTCAGGTCTGCCATCTACGGTGGCCTATGAGGTTCAGCCTCTGGATGAGCCTCATAGAAACATATAGTACACGTATTATACAAACAATCTAAAATTATGAAGTTCAAGTCCCATACTGGGACAAAAGTAAAAAGATTAAAAAAAAAAAAAAAGTGTGAAAAAAAAAATACAAAAAGATAAAAACAGAAGTCAGAACCCCACCTTTTCCCTCTTAGTATGTTTAAAAAGAAAAGTCAACACAAAATTGGTATTGCTGTGTTTGTAATTACCCAAGTAAAAAGAAAAAAAAATTATATATTTAACCCGCATGGTATATGCTGTGAAAAAAATATATTTAAAACATGGCACAAGTAGCTCATTTTGCAAATTAATTACACCAGTACTGAGATACAGTGCTGGATGAGTCTTTTTCGACTACGCTCTGTATTCTGTTGTGCTTGCAGTCATTTTTTGACCATCATATAAATCAACCTACTATGCAAGGGGGACCAAAAAAGGAAAAAAACAAAAACTTTCTGGAATGTTGCATAAAAGGGATGGGGCAAAGTTCTGTCTGAGGACACAGGTTTTGCACAGGTCAACAAGGTTTTTCCACCTCAGACCTAGAATAAAGGCAGCACATACGCTGAAAGAACACAACAACCACCAATGTTTAATCGCTGGCAACCAAATTAGATAGATAAGAACAAATAAATTAGAGATCCCAAATAACTGAGCTTTTCGGAGCTGCAAAATAAACCCCATCAAACCAAAAACTTAGAGGTCTCAGAATTCATATAGCAAACACAAATGTTACCCTCCTGCATGGTGTAATGGGTCTCAGATATACCCACGTGCCCCAGATTTGCTACTGGCAAGATCTAGTGTTTCGTGCCAGCCATGTATAGCAATCACTTCCCAATCATGTATGAAAAACAACAGAATTTGTGTACATCACACTAGAACTTTCCAACATGCGGGATGACAACACATTTCTGACCAGGCTGATGGAGCTGCCCTTGAAGAAGCATAGCATATCAAACAAGTCTCTAGATAATCAGATCACCTTTGTCCTTTCTTTTCTTTCTGGAACGCTTAGACTTTTTAGTGGACGGTTTTCCTGCCTCGTCTGATTTCTTTCTTTTCCGAGACGTTGGCTGGACCTCTTTTCTCCTGGGAATGAGAAAGAAACTGTGAGCATCTGCAGCTGCAAGGAGTTAGTAGTCGCTTTCATAGCAAGTACGTTTATGGCACACAAGTAACTTATCCTATAAGCATATGATCAGTGTGGTTCTAACAGCTGGGACCTCATCGGCTATCAGTCTATACAGCAGGCTCGGAAGCCTCCTCTATATACGAGAGGAGTCCACTGTCTTTGACAGCTGACATCTAGCCACAGTAGTCAGGATCAGAGATAGCTCCGATCCCGGCCACTTAATCATTTAGTCAATACCGACAGCAGCACTTAAATGGACTGACAGAGGGAGGGGGTTCCCTTTGTCTTTCGAATGGCCCTGCACAACGAAATTGAGGAAGGCAGTTTGGTTACCATTACAATCTGGGGCCTTTTGAAGACCACACCCCCAGCCACTCCCTGCAAAAAGCAGGCCCTCACATAGCCTCATCAAGAGAAAAATATAGTTATGGGGGTCAAAAGATGGCGAAAGAAAGGAATGTTTTTTTAAGTAGTCAATAGGAAACCTCACACTGCACTCAGATGCACATCCTACAGCATACGGGAGCCATGCCATATATTTAAGGTCCCATTGAAATCAATGGGCGATGCGTTCCTCGGAACACGAAAAAAACAGAACACGCCATGATTTTTTTATTCTCACAGTAGTGTTGTGAGGGAAAGCTTCGCTCATATGTATGACTCCATTCAAAAGAATGGAGCTCATATTCATGCAAATTTTGTGTGTCTCGCAACGCACAAGACTTGTGTGAGATTCTCGCTCGTGTGAAACTAGTCTCATCCTGCAAAAAACAAGATCTTATGTAGCTATGACACCGGAAAAATGTAAAATAATAGGATTTTTTTCTTGAAGTGGGGATGGAAAAAATGAAAACTGGCTGCGGCAGAAATGGTTCACGGGTAATCTTATATATTTTCACTTACGTATGGTGGAAATTCAGTTTGTATGAACATTCTGGACAAAGCCCTGCAAGAAGGTGACAAGATCAGCCCAGAGACATGTAGACAAAGCGTGAAATATATACCGCATGCATGGAAACCAGTCAGGAGTAGGCGGTGTACACGGCAAGGGAACACATTTGTGTGGTTAACCATAACATATTGGTCTATCCAGTAATAAGCACATCAGGACATACTGTATAGGAACAGAAAACTAACGCAATTTTACAAGGGCGTTCTTCTTCTCTCCATGTTCCATGTAACCGAAGTTTACTTCCCAGCTCTTCAGGCCTTCTTTTTCATCACAGCGCTTGTTGCCACAGAAAAATTGACCTTTGAAAATAGAGAAATACAGAAACGATCAATTACAATAATATGCAGAACGGATTTAGAACTACGAGGGGGTGCTGATAGGTCTTTGGCTTTGTGTTCTCTTTTTGTTTCTATGGTAACAAATGTTAACTCATATGTAAGCCTTATGTGTCTAATATAGGTTTTCAAAATTTTGTGTTTGTAGCTTATGGCAACAGTGATCTCGGCACGCGGGAAAACAAATGGCGGAGTCTAAGGCGATATTCACAGCAAATGAGAGCAGAGGAGTGATAAAATTCTTGTTTCTGCAAGGAAAGTCCGTGAAGGATATTCATGGTGATATGTGGCAGACATTGGGGGATCAATGCCCTTCATATTCTACTGTTAAGAACTGGGTTACCAGATTTAAAACGGGCCACTTCAGCACCAATGATGAGGAACGTCCTGGACGATGGAGAAGGGTTGTTGTTCCGGAGATCGTCGATGCTGCGCACAACCTCATACTGGAGAATCGGCCAATTTCAGCTTTAGGAATAGCAGACATCATGGGGATTTCTCGTGAACGTGTTTGTGTCATTATCCATGTACATTTGAACATGAAGAAGCGATCTGCAAAGTGGGTCCCCAAATGTCTGACAACAGATCAGAAGAGCATGCGAGTGAAAACTTCCCAGTCCATTTGTCAGCGTTTCCGGACTGATCAGAACTTCCTGGATCGACTAGTCACCAGGGATGAGACCTGGATTTATTTGTATGACCCTGAAGCCAAGGAGCAGTCAGAGAGTGGAGGCACGGTGGTTCTCCTCGCCCAAAGAGGTTCAGGGAGGAAATATCAGCCACTAAGGTGATGGTGTCTATGTTCTGGGATAAGGAGGGCGTGCTGCTAGTGGACTACCTTCAAAATGGTTCCACCATCAATGCAAGGTATTACATTGAACTTTTGGACCAATTGAAGGCAGCTGTGAAGACCAAAAGGTGCAGCAAGCTGTCCAAAGGAATCTTGTTCCTGCAAGATAACGCCTCTGCTCACAATGCACAAGCGACCACGGCAAAACTGGTGGAGCTAGGCTTCCAGCTGGTTGACCACCCACCTT
Source organism: Eleutherodactylus coqui (assembly GCF_035609145.1). Taxonomy (NCBI): domain Eukaryota; kingdom Metazoa; phylum Chordata; class Amphibia; order Anura; family Eleutherodactylidae; genus Eleutherodactylus; species Eleutherodactylus coqui. Next base: position 244,172,386 of record NC_089840.1, read on the forward strand.
ATTCACCTGATCTAGCTCCCTCCGACTATCATCTGTTTCCAAACCGGAAGAAACACCTAAAAGGGTACCACATTTCACACCATTTATGATGCCATGGCTGCTGCGGATGACTGGTTTGAGGCACAACCCAAATCCTTCTTTTTGCTGGGCTTACAGAACTTGGAATACCGATGTAAGAAGTGTGTTGGCATCAGTGGAGAGTATGTGGAAGAAATGTAAAGTTTCATCTTCCTATCTCGTTTCTTTATGGGTAAAGCCAAAGACTGATCAGCAGCCCCTCGTACAACCCTAACTGCTCTACGCTAGAGATGATAAAGCCAGTAGGCCTTGCTGCTCTGTGTCAGCCATCGGCACCCGCCAGTCATTATTAATAAGTACAGATATAGCAAATATTACCTTGACACTTGCTGCATTCAATACACGTTTGCCTAATGAGTTGTATCAAGTTAACGTTTTTTCCATATGTACCTTCAACCAGCTAGCATTTCAGAGGCGAAGGGCCAATGGAACCCAATTCTGCAATGTAAATTTCCAAGTGATCGGACAGAATGTGTAGGGACACTTCCCATTGTCAAGAGGAGCAGTAATACCCAATTGTCCCTTTATCTACAGCATACATTTCCGGGAGGAATAACAGAGGAGCTGCAGAAAACCATTCTGAAAAAATCGGCGCCAGATTTGTTATATCATGGGGAATACAAGTATTTACCAAAACATACATATCCAGAAAGCAGTCATGTCCTCTTCAACACATATTAGCTTCCAGTTTAAGTACACAATTCTGTCCCAGCGCTGCAGGGAGACGGGTACATCACCTGCACTTGCTGTTCTTTGATGCATCTGACTCGCTAGTACTCGGTCCCAGTTTTCGCCCATACAGGATGGCCGATGCAATCTTCAGGCTGCACTGGTAGTGTTAGACTATACCTGCTCTCTGATTGGCCAGCACTGCTCATGCGATTAGTGCTAGCCAATAAGAGAATAGTGTGCATTAGGTAGACAGAAAATTACAGCAGTCAAAAGCCGGGACCAGAATGGCTCAAATGGACAGCAAAGAACAAGTGTAAGTAATATACAGAATTTTGTCTGTAAACCAGAAGTTTGTTTTAACGAGGACCCGTTTAATCTCCCGACAAGACTGTTTTAGTAATTACTTGTATTTCTCATGATATAACTATTCTGGCGCAGAAGTTCTCTCAGAACTCCTCTTTGTGCGGTTCCTCTGTTTTTCCTCCTGAAAATGTGTAGGTAAATGGGCATTAAATTGGGTATTAATGCAGCTCTATAATGTAAAATAATGCAGTCCCATGTAAATCTACAAATAACACATCGAAGAATAGAGCAATGATGCATCACTTTATGGTGCCATGTACCTTCTGCATCGGCAATACCTGCCTGTATTACATTACGTAACAAGCTTTGCTTTCACAGTCGGTTCTCCAACATTCTCTGCTTCCAGAGTTCTAGATTCCCATTATGTATACTTTTTGGTGTAGTTTATGTGATTTCACTGAGGAGTGCAGCAACCAGCAAGAACTATTAATACGACGTGCTGCTAGATCCATGCCCGGCTCTAAGAGGAGAGATCCCAGCAGTTTCCAGAAGATTAGCCTGAAAGCACTCGGGATTAGGCAGCTAACATGCAGGTCTGTAGATAGGACCCTGGCAGCTTTACGTCGGCAGCATATGTCGGCTGGAGACCCACGAGGGAAGATGTAGGACCGTGTCATAGATGGAGACTGATGGCAGGGTGGAGGAACAGCAGAGCTTTATATACAGAGGTGCGATCTGTCATCCTGACATGCCGCCATGTTACAAGTGGTTTTACACACATTTCCTTTCAGTACGCATCGACAACGCAGCGCCAAAGAGAAAACGTGCATTTCTGCCTAGAATAAGATGGAAAAAAATACTTAAAAAAGGACTAACCAGAATCACAAGTTCTCTCCTATCTACAAGACAGGGAATAACTTGCTGATCATTGGGGGCCTCTGTACCGATCGTGAAAGCAGGGGTCGCTTCTTCTCCCCTTTTACCCCCCAGGGATGTCATAATGAATGGAGCCGCCGCTCCATCAATTTCAATGGGGTTGACAAAAATACCCAAGCATTTGCCGTTAAGCTTTCTCTGGAAGTCCCATTGAAAGTGAATGGAGTGTCAGCATGGCCAACACTCTGGGACATGGGACCGCACAAAGTACAGTTCAGCAGTGAGACCCCCACCAATCAGCAAGTTATCCTTTGGATAGAGTATAACCTGTGATTCTGGTAAACCGCTTTAATAGATTTGTTACCTGAATACGCCTTTCTATTTAAGGGCAGCATATTATGGGACAGGTCTGCTATACTATTACCTCAAACAGCTATGGGTTAATATTAAAAGATTTAGCTAAAGGGGTTTACCCAGTTGTAAACGATTTATAGCCTATCCTTGGTATAGGTTATCAATAGTAGATTGGAAAGGGTCCACTGCCAAGCTGTTCATTGGGCTGATACACTCATGCACAGAGTTGATTTCTGTGGGAAGTAGACAGCTCCGTTCACACCGCAGTGGACAATTTTAGTATTACAGGCAAAGTTCCCATATACCTCAACGGGATCTTTGCTTGTAATATCATGCCAGACCACTGTAACGGGAATGAAGCCGCCTGCCTTTTAGTGTGAACCAGCCCAGGGGATCCCACTGTTAGGGCAGGCTCACATAAGCAGATGGTAAAACACTGAGTGGGGTTCTCACAAGGTAAACATTCAACCAATCTTAAAAGGGAACCAGTCACCTCCCTAAGTTATTTTATGGTGCCTTAGGGAGGTGACAGTGTCCCTTTAACAACATAGTATATACAAGCACTAGGGATTTGCCATGTGATGGAAAGACCCCTTTAGTGTATATAGAAATAGAGCGGATTTGAATATAGCCCAAATTTTCTATAGCAAATCCGCAAGAAATTCTTCACTATTTTGGGTGCAGATTTGCTGCTGCACATTTTCTTTTAAACCAAAGAATAGTCGCTTCCCCTCGCTCCTACGCCGAGGCTGCTGTCCGTTCCTTCAGATTTTGCTGCGAGTCCACGGGTAATCTGTAACAAGTGGGATCTGTTGTGATTTTTGACTTCCCTATTGAACTCAATGGAGAGAACCTGCAACAAATCTGTGACCTATTCCCAGCATTTAGAATTCGCACTGCAGGTCGATTTACGTTGCAGATTTTCTCCATCGCATGCAGAAGGAATCTCATTCACTCGGCTTGTACTGTAACACGCAGTTTATATGGCATCCAGTCAAAGTGTAATTCTATGACCCATATTCCCAGGCCCGCTGCTCAGCACATGGCATCACTGATCTCTGTGGGAAGGCGACCAGTCTTTACACAATGACATAAGACCATCTTAGAACGCTGAGCTCTGGATCTTTCATCTAAGACAATCCCCCCAGCAAACACATTGTCTCCTCTGACATAGAAGACTCCGTCACATAACTGATCTCATTAGGGTCAGGAAACCAATGTGCGCACGTGTCTAATCAGTGAAGTGTGTCAGCAGGGAAGGTCGGGTGCAGCTCCAGCGTCTACGGAGTATTGGGGTGCGCGTTTCTGCAGTACATGCACGGACTTCTGCAGCGTTCATTTAGATATATGGAAGAGGTGTTAAATTTTCGGCAACCAATCTGAACAGATCCTTAGATTTAAAGAGTTATTAAAACGTCTAGTTGTTTATTTGTTGCATCCGAGTAAGGAAAAGCGTTGGGACAACCAATAAGGATGTTCCAGCGATGACGTCCGGACACACTTGTCCAATGATACAGAGATATTGGGTTTGTCTCTGTAGCTGTATTCCCTCCCCTCTTACGGCACTAGTGTATGTTAAGGCTGTATAATCTGCTTAGAGCAGACAGGCACTTATCCCGCGTAACATCTGACTTATAACTACCGGACCACAATGTCAGCAGAGATTACGGGAGGTCATTAATGGTTAATGTTGAGATATTCCAGCAAGATATGTGATCATATATTACTGAGAGAGTCCTAATAAAGCAGACTATATATATTATTACATAGCAGCAAACATACATTCACTATAGTATCATTTCTTATTCAGCTGGGGGTATTGCTGTATAAGTCATGATTCTGACTACTCCATGACCCTCACACTTAGCAGCCCCCGTAGTAGTCAATATCAGTCTCATGTCTGAACAGAATCTGCTCAAACCAGAATGGCAAAACATGCGGATACAATCCTGAGATAAGAATATATTGCGTTTCGAAATTCTGAAAAGCTTCTCGAGCTAAAAACTACAAGTACTGCTAAACTATAGTGCCCTCTAGTGTTCATATATGGTAGGTATATACTATAGTTACACACTAGGCTAATTAAAGGGGTTCTCCCAGTCTGATGGCATTTCACTAGGAAACCTCACCACTTTATGACCCGTGACAGTCCGATCCCTTGGACCCCCATCCTTCCAGAGAATGAAGGAGATGCAGTGTAGGCGCAGTGCGGCATCCCCTTCACCGATTTGCCCCTTGTACATGCAGGTTTAGAGAATTATTGAATGGCCCCAGTCAAGGAAAGCCAAAAGGGAACGCAACTGTAAACCAGCTTTGCATCTCCTTCATTCTTGGGAGACCGTGGGTTCCAGAGTGCGGATCCCGACTGATCACAATGAGAGGACATACCCTAGCATATTCCTATGTGACCCAAAAAGGATTACTGTTATAGAAGAACTAATTTTCTTAAAGGAATATTCCCTAAATTGACTTTTATCACTTAACCATAGGATTGGTGACCTTTTCAAAAGTTCAGCTGGTTTGCCAAGTGTGCAAAAAGTTTGGTTCAAACTTAGTTCTAACCAAACTCAAAATTCACCAACACCCCTAAAACTGGTGTTGAACATTGTCGAAGAGCCATAAAAGCCCTGAATAACAGAAGGAGGAAGAAATCAATTTTGGTGGGTTCGGCTGAGACAAATCGCCCGTTTGTGCCGGACTGAACTTTTAGGCAAGGGGGTTCAATGGCTTCCTTTCACGCAACACTACATAGAATAGCTGACAAAAGTCTGATCAATGGGGGTCTCCCCCCAAAAGACCTCCACTGAGCTGGAGAACAGGAGTTTTGGGCCCCCCTCTCCTCCTTACTATGGCGCAATACACCCCATGCAGTCAGGAGGAGACTGAATGGAGAGGTGGTTGAGGAGGCCTGGTGCCACTCCATTCATCTCCAATGGGACTGCTGAAGATAGCCAAGCACTTGTACCTGGCTATTCCCATTAGCCCCATTAAAATGAAGCTAGTGGCGCTACGCATGCTTGGCCAGTGCGCCACCCAACCTTGTCCTCACTGCAGGGGGTGCAGTGAACTCGCAGTGAGGAGAAGAGGGGTCCCAGACCCCCTTTTCTCATGGTTTAGTGAGGATCTCAGTGGCAAGACCCCTGTCGATCAGACGTTTATCACTTATCCTATAGAGGGGACATAAAAGTTAATTTTGGGACTATCCTTTTAACAGAAAGTTACACCTGCTGTCTGTTTGAGAATGCCAGAGAGGTGAAATATAACACATGAGGGCAATCCTGTAGTTCCTCCACACCTTATGCAATAGAGACCATATAGTAAGATAAATACCTTTCCCAGAGACCACTTCTTTTTCCACTCTCCATCGAAACCCAAACTGTAGCAAATAAGAAAGAAGCGTGTCAGAGACCCCCAAAGACATAAGTGTATGCCGTATACATAATTAGAGGCTCAAGAACACAGAATGACACACTAGACGCCTAACTAATATCTGGTGGAGAGCAAAAATCAAACAAGAACAGGAAAATTACAAAATTATGAGGAGATCCAATATACGACATGAGACACCCCAACTAGTCGGACCTACAATATGGACCAGTCTACTGGATATGATAATCATTAATTCCTAATCACGGCTGCAGTATAATACATATACATTGCTCTACAAGCAGCACTACATTCAGAAGATGCAGAGTACATTAATCATTCTCCTTTTAGTAAGTGATGCCATATACTGCAATTCATGTAATTACTGGCTGGCTCTGGTCTTCTAAGTGCAGCGTATCCTGATAGCGGCATTCATCCCCGTACACACACAGTCCAGTTAGTCAATCTGTAGCGGGCGGCAGGGAAGGCAGCTACATGAATTACAGTTTCGGCGGCATTCAGGCTACTTTTGTATATTTTACAACAGAAATCTGTATCAGGAGGATTTCCCAATATATTTCATGTATAGCCATTCAGTGCCATGTGTTACTTCAGGATAGTAACTGGAGCTGAACTATAGTCACAGATCACAGCTAAAGAGCAGCAAGGAAAATAGATAGCCGGCAATATCCTCCCTCGTCGCTACTGGTTTACTGTATATTACAATTTTGAGCTGCTGACTGGATGGTCATTTGAGAACCTCTTAATATTAAGAGACCATATGTCACAGTCCTTTAACAAAACAAATGTAAAGCAAATAGTTGAAGGGGTTCTGTCATTCGGAAAAAAAAAATCAATTCTTACCTATTCTTCCCCAAGCAGCCTTCTTACCAGATCATCTCCTCCCTGATCTTCTCCTGGCTCCTCCAGTCCTCCTCGGGTCACCTCACCTCCAGCCGGACGGATCCTCCTCTTTCTGTGACGAAGCGTACATTGCCGGCATTCTGCTTCCTGTAGGTCAGTGTACCTGGTCACTAGTGACGTAGCGTTCACTGCCTAGCAGGGGATTCCGAATCCTCGCCAGTGCAGGCACGGGGTCTCACCTCTGGTGTTCATATGGTATATATATAAACCCTCGCGGCGAGACACTGCGCATGCGCAATTGTGGCAATAACCCATGCCTGCAGGCTGCCGAGTATTCAGCATTCCCTGCTAGCCAGTGAATACTATGTCACTAGTGACCGGGTACACTGACCTGCAGGAAGCAGAATGCCGAGAATGTATGCTACATCACAGGAAATAGAAGAATCCGCCAGCTTGAAGTAAGGAGACCCTGGGGACTGGAGGAGCCAGGAGAAGATCAGTGAGGAGAAGATGTTGTAAGAAGAATGCCTGGGGAAGAATAGATAAATATAGAATTTTTTTTTCTAATGACAGAAACCCTTTAAGAAAATTCTTGTGAGCAGTGCACAAAAATCTATATAATAAAACTTGGGCTGCTAAAAAAAAACACTGAAAAACTAAAAAAAGAAAACCTTTGAACCTTCTTCATCTTATTAAAATAAGTATTTTCAAAACACTCCTGCATAATACATGGAACAATCCCAACAATATGGTTATTATGAATGCCACAAACCTTGTTTTCCTTGTATCTGCTGAGATCCGCTATACAATATTCCTTAAATAATTTATCATAGTATTTCTTTGCAATTCTCTTCTCCCTGTCAGCACAAGAAACACCTTGATTTGGCTGAGAAAGAACATTTCCACATTCTCACTGACAAAGAACGTTTATACGGCACTAGTAGAATTATCCGGCTTCACACGGGTCTATTTCGTGTAACTGTTCGCTGTTTGTGTGTATGGTTAAAAAAAACTTTTTTTGCTACCGATATGAAATAAACATTATAAAAAGTGCAGGCCGCAAAGAAAAAACGGTTTGGTTGTTACACACAGAAATTTGTCGTCTCATGAGGGGCGCCCCGAAAAGATTTTAATTACCGAATATACTCAAGTATTAGCCGAGTCAATAAGTTTTACCACAAAAAACTGGTAAAACTTATTGACTCGAATATAAGCCTAGCTATACTCGAGTATAAACTAGGTGAAAAAAAGCAATACTTACCTCTCAGCCGGCGTCTGTGTCCCCGCCGCGATGCTCTCCCTGGCGGTACGGCAAACTGCTTCAGACTTCTCCCCGCTGTCATCTCCCTGGCTTGGTTTTCAATTCCCCAACCGTCAGCACTGTGTAACTAAGCGCTGTGATTGGATCGAGCGCCGGCCAATCACAGGCGCCGCTCAATCAATCACAGCCATTCAGCACCTGCAAATGTTTTATAACATTTGCAGGTGCTTTTAAAGTTGGCGATCCTCTTTGACCTACCAAGTCATGTCGTCTTCATCCTCCTCTTCCCAAAGGAACCTGTGGTTTTCTCGTATAACATCCAAGTCCGTCTTACGATTCCCTCTGCAATGAAAAGAGGTAAGAGGCAAATAAAGAAGGAGATGTGTTTATAATGCAAACAATACATTCTGTGCTTGCAGGCAGTGATATCGCCTATTTTTTTGCCTCCTCTTCTCTGCTATGGCAACTTTTAGCATTGGGGACCAGCAGTCAGAAGTATTAGTAGTGCAATAAGCAATGAGTGTTGTTGTACTGCAGTATTATGTTCCTGTTGGAATTGCTTCTTGCACAAGTAGGTATAATGTAATAACATAGGGATTTGTAGGGCTGTTAGCAGAACAAAGTAGCAGTTTCTAGAAGTCCATATACTAAGAAATGACTATATGCCTTTCTTCACTTCCTTCCCGCTAACAAACAAACAGCAGAAAAGGGGGCAGATTATTAAAGTGACTTAAGATCCTTTTACATACAACGAATGCTGGGCAAATGATGCCCAACACCGTCCCTGTAATGCCCGCTCTGCACAGGCGCGAGTATCATTGGTTGCTGACAGAGCAGCCAGCAGGGAGACGGGGAGGCTGGAGGAGATCTCTGCCCCCGCTCTCCATTCAATGTAAGCAGCGGCCGTTCGGTACTGAACGGCTGCAGTTTACACCGAACGATAGTGGTTCATCTTAAGCTGCTTAAAAGTGAAGGACTGGATGATTCTCATGTAGTCGTTCAGTTTAGATGCTTTTTACACGGGGAGAACGGTATTTGTCATGTGTAAAGGGGCCTTCAAGTGTGCATAGAAGAGGTATACAAGCAAACTGCAGGATTTTCTATATTTAATGAAGACTTGATATAATTTGGGGCGTTTTCATCATTACACTCAGAGCATGGAAAACATAAAAACCACGACTGCAGTCCTGGGCAGCGACTGCTGTCAGCTCTCTGCCTGTCAGTATTCTGCCCTTCCTCTGAAATCAGAAAGGGGTGCAGAGCCGTGATGTCAGAGAAGAGGCGGAGTACAGCCAGCCAGGATCGGGAGGGCGAGAGCTGTCAGCAGTCACTGCCCAGTACTACAGTCCTGGTTTCTATGTTTTCCATTCTCATTAATGATGAATACGCCCTTTATGCAACAAACAAATCCACTGCAAAATTTGCATGTCTTGCACATTTCTGCAGCAAATCTGCAACAAAATCATCATGCAAGACATTTAAAATTATTTCACGTATATCCAACCTAAATTTGCATGGCAATTTTATCTTTCATTATGATCAATAAGCAAATATATAAAGTCTAATCTTCAGTGACCCCAAAGGAGAAATATTTACTCTCTGTATATATGATCTTAGGACTAATGGGCAGTAAGTACTTACTTGGGAAGCTGAAAGTCCTGTAGTTTTCCTCCATAATACAGAATGTAGTCATTCACAAACTTCTGATGTCTGGCAAACTTAAACACTTGAGATTAAGAAAAACACCGGTGTATGAGATTCATATTAACACTTAAAGGGGCCGTCCGGGTGTGGAATCATTTTTATAAAAATAGGTCCAAATGTGTTAAACAATAAAAGTGGCCTTTTTCACCTGTTCATTCAACACCGATGCTCCCACGGTCATCTGAGCCTTTGTTTATGAACGTCTACCACTTGACCACTGCAGGCAATGAGCCTTTTCTCCTGACATCACGGCTTCCCAGATTAATTAATTCAATACCCTTTATATGGAGAGACTTTGATCCAAGTTTCATACATTTTCTGCAACCGTATAACACTTTCATTTTCCACCAGTGTATGTTTCCAGCTCACCCCTACCAGAGCTTCAGATCTGTATGCCTTCCTTTCTTCAGCATTAGTATGTTTTTTCTGCTCTCCGTGAAAGTTCCCAACTAACTTCTGTTGAGTTAATAAAACATGTTGTCTATTTTCAGCCTCGTGGAAGCAATTATGTTAATAATAGAAAAATCTGGAAAACATCTCAATCATTAAAATGTGGCATTCCTTAAGAGTTAGGGTTCATCTACACATCGAAGCGGGGTGTACACGCCCTGAGGGTGGGCACACATGTGGCGGAATTTCATGCCACCAATTTATCATGCCACTCAGATTTTGATGCGTATCTGCTACGGGCTTACTGTGGCTTCCATCCTTTGCGTTAAAAAGGGAGAAATCGGATTGGCTGGAGCAGTGCTGGAGCATGAGTACTGCCACTTTACTCTTCTCTATGGACTATCGGCGATAGCGGAGTACATGTGCATTGGCTTCAATGACAGTTCCATACAGATAAGTGGCAGCATTCGTGTTTGACCACCGCTCCGTTTATCCAAGGGACCCCATTCTTGTGATTGCTAGTGTCCCAAGAGTCAGACCCATGCCAACCAGACACGTATTCCCTATCCAGTAGATAGGCCATATGTTATAATCTTGGCACAACCCCTTTAAAAGGGAACTTGTCATATCCAATAAGCTGCATAAACAAGACATGATGCTTATAGAACAGTAATTGTGGGTGTACTTTCTATACCTACCTGGCTCCCCATTCTATCGCTGTCAGCCCTGGAAGCCAGCACTCGGTCTGTGAGCGTCACTCTATTCTTCAGTCAGCGCGCCCGCGTATATTGTTCTCTATGGGAGTGCGCATGTAGGCTGATAGACCGAGCACCGACATCTAGGGGGCGACAGCGAGGAAAAGGGAACTGGGTAAGTACTGAAAGAGAAGTACAACCCCGGACTCCACGTTCCCCATCCTATGAGCACCATAACGTAGTTTATGGCGTTTATTGGATGTGACAGATTCCTTTTAAGGAGGTTTTCTGGATCTGAACCATTACTGTCCCATCCTCAGAATTACAAAAGTTGATAGTCGAAAAAGTACATTGCAAAACTGTGTAACTTGTGATTCTTTACCGAAACCCTCCTTTAGTGCAGCATAAATAACGGAGTAAGAAGCGCACAGTTCACGGTTCGGGTCACCTTGCGAGCTTCACTAGACTAAATTATGATGCGGGCAGCCGATCTGGAGAAACCACTTGACTTGTTCTTTAACGATCACAACAAAGTTTCTGTTTGAAGTTGTCCAAGAAAGCCTTGTTTGTTGGCAGTGACGTGAGTTACAGAGTAATCCCAGGCGGCCCGTGAGATCACCGAGCTCTGGAGAACATTTAATAACAGGATGTGATGTCAGCTCTATGTAATAAAATAAAAGCACATTTCTGTGGATTTTATTTGTAGGTCATTTTAGTAAAAGCAGAAAACTGAACGCCACATAATGTAGAACAGAAAACCAAGGAGTCCAGATAACGGTATGAGCAATGAGAAATAATTGGATGCAGCATAAACCCATCATGTGTAGTGAATGATTCATGGGTGATTACTGCACATCAGTGAGTACCACAGTCACACTATGCAGAGACAACAGATCTGGGGGGGGACTTGTTATTTGTATAGCGCCAACTTGTTCTGCAGCCCTTTCAGGTAATTTATTACCCCCCAGCAAGCTGGGTACTCATTTTATCAACCTCAGAAGGATTGAAGGCTGAGTCAACCTTGAGCCGGCTACCTGAGCCATGCAGAGATTGAGCTTGCAACCTTCAGGTTGTGAGCGAGAGCTTAGGACTGCATACTGCTGCCTTGACACTCTGCTCCACACGAGGCCCCTAAGATCTGTAATCCCACCCAATGAAGATGGAGAGATGTAGATAGCACGCTTGTTGGCACACTTTCAAATGCCCGAAGAGTCTGTCCTAATTAAAGGGGTTGTCCAAACCATGGCTGCTTTCTTACAGAAACAGCGCCACGCCTGTCCATGGGTTGTGACTGGTATTGCAGCTCAGCTATATTGAAGTAAATGGTGCAGAGATACAATACCACGTGCAACATGTAGACTAGTGGAGTGCCATTTTTGGAAAAATTCAGCATGTTTTTCTAGTCCTGTATGCCCGAGTAGTCAGACCCATGCACAATACTCTAGGTGATAAATGGCTGCATCGGCTAATGTACCGCTCATCTTGCCATCCGCGGTCCTATACGTTCAATATAAGACGCAGTAATGGTAATAGTTTAAAGTGAAACTTCGGGCAAATTCTTTTAATGTTATTTTAATCTTTTTGCGTGTGTTTAACATGTTATCTGCTATACTTAAGGGCCGTGTTCACATCATCATTCACCATGGATTTAATTGAAAATCTGCAGCAGACATCTGAGTGAAGATCCTGCAAGTTGTTCTGCTGCAAGGAGCAAGACTTAAGACACGAGGCCCTCATTCACACAACGAAATTTCAACACAAAATTAGGTGGCGATTCCATGTCCAAACCAGTATAGAGAAAATGTGTATGGAGAGCAGCATCAAGTAGAAGCTATTTCAGAAAGACATCCTGGAATCTTCAGGGAATCCAAATCCAATTAGCATCTTTATTGAGTTAAAAACTCCATCAGCATGAACAACAAAACTTGCGACGTTTCGTCCTATGCAAAGGACTTTGTTGCTTGACGGCGGCGGGCGGGGGAGAGCGGGGAGGAACGGAGGGGAGATCTCTCTCTCTCTCTCTCTCCCCCCCCCCGCCGCAACTCACCTGTCACCCGCGCCGGCAGCCGAACCTTTTCTTCCGAGCGGGCAGGTACTCGCTAAGAACAATGCTCGCTCGAGTAATTGTCCTTAGCAAGTATGCTCGCTCATCTCTATTAAAGATCTTTAAAATTATTAGAGAAAACCAAAAATGAGTAAAATGGTGAAAAGAAAAATCAAAAACAACAAAAAGAAAAGAAAAAAAACCAAAACACGCACAAATTTTCCCAGTCACATCAAAAAAATGCAAGTAAAGAAAAAATAAAATCACTATCACTGCAAGTCCAATTTATTAAAATATACTATTAATCCTGAATTGTGAACGCTGTTAAAAAAAAAAACAAAAAAAAAACACAAACACCACACAACACAAAAATACCGTAATTGCTCTTTTTTGGTTACTTATTTATGTAATTGTGTTTTTTTACTATCTGTGTCCCCCATGACGTCATATAAGACCTCTGGGGGACATTCACTTTTTTTTTTTTTTTAAACTTTATTTGACACTTTCCCACTATAGCTAGGACGTCCATAGGAGCCCTAGTTATAGGGGAAAGCAACCCCTGTGGTGACATTAGTCACCTGCAGAGCTGCCAGGGTCTAGTCTGACCCTCCAGCTCTGCAGTAGCAGGGAATCCCGGGAGGTCACATGACCCCCCGAGGCTCCCGTAGTGAAAGTACTTCTTACTTTCACTTTGCCCATACAGTGCTCATTGAGCACTGTATATCGAGGAAGCAGAAGGCAGAAAGGGTTAAAAACCCCTCCTGCCTTCTGCTCCGGGTTATCAGCTGTCACTAACAGCTGATAACCCGTTCCTGCCTCTGACTGATTGCAGAGCAGGAGACTTAGAGCACCGCCATATTTTTACTATCGGTGGTCCTCTAAGCCCAGGACCAGCCGCCGTATATATACAGTGGCTGGTCCTAAATGGGTTAAAAAAAACTATATAAATTTGGTATTGTCATAAGCACACAGACCCACAGCATAAAGATAATATATCATTTTTTTTTACCATGAACTTCGCAAAAACCACCCCTCCAAAAAATGTTGCAATTCCGTTTTTTCCCCCCATTTCATTCCACTTTCTAAAAGTTTTCACTGCATTATACTTTACATTAAATTGTATCACTGAAAAAACAAGCCCTCATGAAGCTATGTCAATGAAAAACAGCAGAAAAAGGGCTGCAATGGGAAGAGGTTAATGATGGGTCCCCTATACTTTATACAGCGACGCAGAATATGTTGGCATTCTATAAGTGGACAATAAATGAATAAATTCGTCTTGCTTTGGGATAAGAAGCAACATTCTAGATTCATAACCGTAAATGCAGATCCACGTCTTAGGGGAGCACTCAATATAGCAAATCCAGACAATATAATCGGATTCCACTATCCGCCTGCACATTTATTACATTGTGGCTCTGGATATAATTACTAGTCATTTTAATTATTTATGTTGTGAAATCTCCTTGATCTGCAGCATTTTGTTACATAATCACGAGCGGCACTTCCTATAATTATCAGCAGTCACAACACTGCGGGTGGAAGCTTTAATAAAGCCTGTGGAAGTAATTATTAGAGTCCCCAGAACGGCTGACAAAGGATACGGCGTCCATAGAGATGAGATGGAACCGCTGGTTTCGTGCTTCCTCCCTTATGCAGAGGAGAAGACATCATTTAGTACATCAACTGCAGGGAATGAGTAACGGATGAGAAAAGGCTCAGGCCATACCTGTCCCATTCCTGCTCCGCCACCTGTCTGTGCGCCACCTTCCCTCCTTTCTCCTTCTTGAAGGGCTTTCTAAGCAACTCCTCATCTTCTTTTCTTCTGAAATAAAACAGTATAGAACTATTTAATGAATGGACAATAACAAAATTCGCACATTTTTATGCATTTTTCACGGCGTTGTCATTGGATCATATAGCTTTTTTTCCCACTAATTTGTAATAGCTGCAGCCAGATGTGGCTTTAAATCTCCGGCGCTCCACGGAAATGAAGGGAAAGGTAGCACGCATGTTTGACCTTCACTCCATTCATGCAAGGACCTTTAGGACTATTGGGGTCCCAGCAGTCAGAACCCCATTGATCATAAAATTATGTTTATTACGAACCACAATACAAACAGGTATTTACATTGTTCCAGTCAATGCATCATGATATATATATATATATATTTTTTTTTTATTTTTTTATTTATTACACATATACATACATGCAAACACACACTTACATGTGCATTTGTAGGCTGTAATATACCCCTTGGTATCACAGTACAGGACCCACTGTGCCACTATGATATGACTTTGTGCTACTCCTGACGACAGAACCCAGGGGTCCCATAGATTCCGCCCTTTGACCCCTTCAAGCGAGATCTGATCATAGCTGCAGAGGCCCTCAGGCCGATATCCCAGGAGTAGTCGTGGTACAGTGGCAGCTCACAGACTGGTCAGAGGCACTGTGGCTCAGTACTGGAGGGCCAGGTAGAGACATATTCGATACAGAGGCCAAAGTCAGGACAGGTGGAGTTCTTGTGTAAATAAAGAGACAGGTAGAGGGTCAGGACAGGCTGATAACAGGCAAAAAAAGAGGTTAAAAGTTGAGGCCAGGACAAGAGAATACAGGAAACAGTGAACGGGCATCAGTCAAAACCAGGAATAAAGAAGAATCCAGTAGTACCTTTGAAGAACCAACAGAATCTGTTCAGGCACCTCCAAGGAATGCCCGAATTGGATAGGGACGGAAAAGCGGGGTGCGTACTGCCCCTTTAATAGGCGGGTTTGTACCTGACAAACCTAAGGGATGGTACTGGAAGGGGAAGGGACGTTACAGCGTTTGCGGCACAGAAGCAGGAGGGGATGTTGATGGCTGTAACCAGCGGCTTCCCTTCTTGGCCAATGCAGTGGAGGAACATGTTGTTCTTTCCAACAATTTACAACAATGCCAAAAAGTAGACCTATTGATCTCTGATTCAGCAGATTTCATCAATGGCAGTATAGATGAGCGAGTATACTCGCTAAAGGCAATCGCTCGAGCGAGCATTGCCTTTAGCGAGTATCTCCCCCGCTCGAGACTGCAGGTTCGGGTGCCGGCAGCGGGCAGGGAGCTGCGGGGGAGAGCGGAGCGGAACGGAGGGGAGATCTCTCTCTCTCCCTCTCCCCCCCCCCCCCCCCCCCCGCTCCCTCCTGCTGACAGCCACTACTCACCGCTCCCCCGCGCCGGCACCCGAACCTTCAGTCTCGAGCGGGGGAGATACTCGCTAAAGGCAATGCTCGCTCGAGCAATTGCCTTTAGCGAGTATACTCGCTCATCTCTAAATGGCAGTAAAAGGTTATGTCTTGGGGTTCCATTTTTGGAAGCACAAAAGGAACCCCTGATCATGTGGAAAAAGGAGATGTGAACAGGCGCTAACAAATGCAGATTTTGACGCTAATCCGCTGCCGGACACGTGACCATAGCGGAGTAAGCACACAGCTGCTGAGCTATAATGAAATCCCTTCCTGTATGGACCTCTGTCCGCAGAGACTGATACAAGAAGCTACATATAGCATTAATCTATAGACTCTGTATAGGTGTATATGCAGTCACTGAGCCCCATGTACAAATCTGCACTGTATCTTGCCTCTCGCTGCATATTGACAAGTGTATGCGCCAGACTTTAGGCACATCTGAAGTGAACAGAGCCTAGTAAATAAAGTAACATAACACATATAATCTATAAAAAATACATCCTAATCATTCCATAACCGCCAATCACAAGAATATTTCACATCTTGGACCAACGTCTCTCCTAGGCAGCTGATGATCGCGCCGCAAACTAATGGGACTTAATTGGTGACCAATTTAGAATTACAAAACATAATTAATTTTTTTTCTAGTAAGTAACAAAAGTGTAATTGACAAAACCCCAAAAACTATTTATGTGGTTTGGATTCTGTCAGGATAACAGATCCCCGAGGTGCATTAGTAACCACAAACCTAATTATGAAACCGAGAAGGTACAGTACGCACCAGAGAAGGCTTCAACGTTCCCTGTCCCCTGTTTGGCGCGGCACAACTCATCATCATCTTAAAGTGTACAGATCTGGTCAACGCCACCGGCGGCGCGAATATTAAGGCCCCATGTAAAAGATCTCCTGAAAAAAAGTGAAACTAGTCGACATAGTCATATGAGAACTTGTTCCATTTTTTTAATGGTATCATTTTGGGGTACATCTAATGTACTGTATAAGCTGTTTTTTTTTTTTGCTACTTTTTCACATTAAAAAAAAAATATTTTTTTCTTTTGACGCATTCAAGGAACCTATTTTTTTTAGTATTTTTATTTTTATATGTCAACGGCGCTGTGTTTTTTTTTTTTGCAGAACGAGTTGTACTTTTTATTGGTACCATCTGATGATTCATACAACTTTTTAATCACTTTCTGTTCTGTTTTTTGTAAGGCGAAATGTCAAAACTTCCCTTTTCAGCATATTTTTTATACTTTCTTTCATGGCTTATGGTTAAATAATCTACCAATTTTAATATTTTTCTGTGTTTTTTTTAAACATACTAAGACCTTATGCCCACGGCCGGGTCGGATTCTGCTTGTGAAATCTCGCAGTGGAATCAGACTTGGCGCCCCCTAGAGAACCCATACTCATCTGTCCGGATCCGCTGCGAGAGTGTCGGCTGGCGCGCATGCGCAGTGCTTGACCCGCCGGTGCTGGGGAATTACGCGGATTCCCAAGATCCTTCCACTGTGCCCACAGCGCAGGGTATCACAGGACGGATGGCTTCAACTAACTGCCGATTTCCGCTCGTGGGCATAGGAGAATTGTTTTACACAGCATGTCTATGGACAGACATTGCTGCAGAAATCGCGGCGGGTGTCTGACGGCGATTTCCGCAGTGATAATCCGTCTGTGGGCATTCGGCCTATGGGAGGGAAAGGTTTATTTTTAAACTTTTTACTTTTGGCCCAAGAGGGGTCTTCATAACTTTAGGCCTCCTGCAGATGGCCGGGTAGGATCCCGCTGCGAGAATTCTTGCACTGGGATGCGAGCGGTGCCCTGCAGTGCCCACCGCGGCTCACCTGCTCTGCCGCCTCCTCCGCTCTGCTATGTGCCGACAGAGCAGAGCCAATGCGTCAGGCTTCACGTTTCTGTGCGGGCCTCTGCGAGGCTCACACAGAAATAGGACATGTTGCGAATTGTTTACCACATGAGTTTTCACGCGGTCAAATCACGGCTGTCCGCATAGGATTGCATTATCTAATGCAATCCTACGGCAGTGGGCACGGGCGGAGATTTCAGCCCATGTGCAGGAGGCCATAGACTGAGAGAAGTTGATAACTTTAGATTGTATAAGGCCTGTTTTACACGGGCTACAAAATCATTGCTACAACACACATGGTTTCCAAAGGGTTCTTTCAGGCTACAAAACATCTTGTGATAGAACCTATTGGAGACCATGGGCTTCACATACATGCGTTTTGTAGCAAGATTTTGTGCCCATGTGAAACAGGCCTAATACTCTATAATACTTCAGTATTGTAGTGTATTACACTGCCTACGAGGTTCAATCAGTGGCTGAGCCTCATATGCCACCTTCAAGCCTCCAGGTGCCACAGCAATGCATAAGGACCCTGTAATCACATTTTGGGGGTCTAATGGGTGACAGAGGAACCCACTCCATCTGTCACCCTTTGAATGCCACAGTCACATTGACTGCAGCATGTACAGGGTTAAACAGCTAGGATCAGCATTTTATTTGGTCCCGAGTGTTATAGCAGATGCCAGGCTGCCATCAGATAGCCGAGCGCACGCTCTCCCTGGCATGATTCTCTGACCGCTGTAGAAAGGCGTATGGGCAGTCCTTATGGGGTTAATTAGCCTATAAATGGTGACTTTGATGCCTAAAAAGGTTAGTTTTATTCTTTGTTCACAGAGGCAGACCAGAACTGCAAGCATAAGCGGTCTCTAAAAAGGTACAAAAGACCTCCATCTTCAACGTTACAAAATATTATCAAGAATTTTGGTAGTCATGAAACAGTCAAGAACCTTCAAGGATCTGGTGGAAAGAGAAAACTGATGAAAGCACCCTACAAAAGTTAGTGTAAAATGTGGTATAGAAACCAGGTGTAACATCTAAAGAATTTCAGGCTGACCTCGAGACGATAAGCACAACACAAAACAATGTATGGTCAAGTCATCGGCAACCCAGTCTACTCTGATGTTGTTCTCAGCCGTGGTCAGCGCTAGAGGTCAAAGATGCCTAGCTGGACGGCCAGGCAGGAAAACCTCAATAGAAGTCATAGCCATGACTAACGGCGTTACTTGTGTGAAACATGTAGGTTGTTGATCATCGATGTCAGAGAAGCTGTTTTGAATTAGGTATTGTATAAAGCTTTTTTATTTTATCTTTGATGGCGGTGTGGATATTACTTTGCTTCTATTGAGCTGCAACATCTGGAGTGATGGTTTCAACCCGTACCATATGCCGCACAATAAGCAAAGCAGGACTGTATGAGCGAAGGCCAAGAAGGACCCCACTGCTTAAAGGGAACAGGTCGGCAACTGTAAGCACCATAAACTAAGTTACGGTGTTTATAGTTTAGGTGGCAGGGGGCCGTCTCCTACTCACTCGGCCCCCGCGGTGTTCTCCGGTGAAGTCAGCGCCCACAGCAGCTTCACCCTTTACAGAAAGCTGGGCGCACGCACTCTCATCGAGGTGAATGGGAGGGGAATACGGACAGCCTTCTGAAAAGGGTAAAGCTACTGTCTTTGTCGGAGAACGCCACAAGAACGAAGTGAGGCAACTATTCGAGAAAGTGAGCAGAGAGCCACTAGTCCTGACACCGGAACTGGCGTTGTTGTCCATTCACTGCGGCGACGCCTCGTCACTCAAAACTGGATTATTGAAATTCTTTATCATGGCAACGAGGCAGGCAATGCCCAGGTTCTGGAAGCAGAGGATAGCTATACCCAGGAGTGCGTGGGTGCAGGCAATGGACAAGATTAAGTGCATGGAGGGGCTTAGGCTTGTGGACGATGAAGCGGAGTACGAGGGCTTCTACTGCACGTGGGCTGTTTGGACAGATATCCGGAATACCCCCATACTCACCAAATGGCTACAAGCTGGCACTTGTGGGTAAATTGATCAAATACTATACAGAGGTGGCTGCCCAGGAGTCACTACCTGGACAACCCCCCACCTCTTCCTTCTCTTTCTTTCCCTATATGTGTTGTAGTTTGTTATGTTATTGGTTAGAATTTAATGCTTCTAATTGGGGCTTATAACTCTATTTAGTAAAGCCTATTCACTAAAGCTCTATAATGCCACTGATACTCTCAATTTATTGCATATGATGTTGACAGAAAATTATCAAAAATTTATTGAACAAAAAAAAAAAGCTACGGGTTTTGAAAAGTGGAAATGAAAATCCCCCCAAAAATTGTTGTGTCCTTAGAGCCAAAATAGGCCATTGCCTTAAGGGGTTAAAGAAAGGCATAAAAAGAGCTCCTGAACCTCGCTAAAACGTTACATACAAACAAAAACCACAACCCTCCTGGGAAAATGTTCTATGGACCGATGAAACTAGAGCCCGTCGGCAATGCATTCCAGCATTATGTCTATAGACGACATAAAGCCCATAAGGAGATGTACACGGCACCCGCAGTGTAACATGGTGGGGGGACCCATAATGTTATGGGGCTGCTTCGCTTCCTCTGGGACTGGAGGCCTTGAATGTGTTACAGGAACAATGAAATCAGAGGCTTATAAGAGCATTTTAGAACAAAATGTGCCACTAAGTGTTAAAAAAAAAACGGTTTGAGTGAAACAAAATGGGTCCTACAACATGATAATGGCCCAAAGAACATGTACAAAAGTACATAAGAATAGCCAGCAATGGCTTCTGTTATCATTCCAACTGAAAAACCTTGGAGCTGAGATCTGCTGTTGGGGAAAGGAACCCTGCAAATATTCAAGGGCTTGAGAGAATTGTAGTGGAAGTAACCAGCACAGACGGGTGCAAGAAGCTCACCGATGGCTGCAACGTTTGGAGGACATCACCGTTGCCTAAGGTTGTGTGCAACCTATTGTTGGAGGCGACTTTAACCCTGTCCATGTCATATATTAAATGTAATCTTTATACAGTACATATGGTGACCGACGGACTTGTTTATTGAATGTGCTATTAAATATTCTAATGATACAAGGTTAGTACAAATCCACTTATTGGTTTTTTTCATACTTAGCAATCAAGAAGGCCAATAATGTTGACCGCAGCTGTTAAAAGGGGTGTCCTAAGATATAAACCTATCGGATAAGGGGCTGATCAGTGCGGTTCTGACCCGCTCACAGGAACATGTGTTTGACATACGGACATCGGAAGTGTGGCCCAGCCTGACTGGGGGTCTCCGGACCTGAACTGGAAACATTATATTTGCAGGCCTGCAGTCAGGCTGGGGCTCACTTCTGATGTCCGTATGTGAAAGATATGCCGCAAATGTCAGTGATGATTACCGTCTCTCGCAGACTCGCTGTATTGGAGATCAGGTTTGAAGAACTGGCCTCATTCCCAGAGGAGTTGTCTGGATGGAACAGTTCCTTTTAAAAGATAGAAATATGTCCTCTTTTCACAGGAAAGAGAACAAGAGTCTCATTAATAGGGGTCCGACCCCCCCACCATTGATGAGAATGGGTCACATGTCCTTCTCTATGAATGGAGGGTCAGCCAAGCATATACGCTGATTCTCCATTCATCACTATGAGACTGCTAAAGAGAAGTACATGGCTGGGCATCTCTGGCAGTCCTATACAGATGGAGTGGCAGTGTACAAGCATAATGTTTGCAGTTCAGGTCCGGAGAGGCACAGTCAGGCTGGGATACACTTCCGATGTCCGTATGTGAAACACATGCCGCAAACGTCAGAGTGGTTAACCCCAAATAGCGGAGCGGAGCTGTCCTCATACTAAGCTACCCTTATATAGCGCAGCATGGTCTAAGGACAGACTCTACAAAAAGCTCAGATTAGAAGAAGTTTGCAGTAATGAGAAACAAAGTGAAGAAAATAGTCTGTGCGTCGCCTGATCCTTTAAGTGATCGTCCCACCAGAGACAACCCCTTCAAGCATGCAACAAGCAGAGGTGAACAGCTAATCACCCCCAGTTCTGCTCCTGGTAAGCCTTTTAGATGATTGGCTGTCCTTGTAATACAAGAAACGGCTCAGAGTCCACCTGAATGGGAGTCGCTCTGCAAACAGTTCCAGCTCATAGAGGGAATCACAAGCAAGGGACCCCACAATATATTGTTCATACCAACTCGTTTTACGCACCCTAAAAGCAGCTCCTTTGCATTTCACTGAAGGGGCATAACGTAAATGGCATAGTACAGCTCTCATTAAAGTCAATGGGCAAAAAACTGTGTTTTCCCTACTACTCCCCAGTATAATTGAGTGGGCACTAAATGTACCCCTTTCAATTCCCCATGCCTTAAGGCCCATTTACGTGCAACGATTATCGCTCAAAATTCGCTTAAACGATAGCTTTTGGGTGATAATTGTTGCCTGCAAATGCTACCATCATTTACTTTTCAGCCAAACGATGATATTTAGGTGAGCATAAAATCCATCGGCTGGAGAGTAGATAACAGGGACCATATGCTGTGTTCTCCACTGGAGCGCTAATTACATTGTATTCATCTTAAAGCCCCGTGGCAGAACAATTGAGCGGAATGCAGAGAACAGACCACCTGCTGTTCTCTGCATACAGCTCCTGGAGGCTCATTTACATACAAATGACGGTAATAAACTGCTAATGGGCATTATTGCTCATTGGCAGCTTATGCAAAATGATCGCTAAAGCTGTCCATATCCCTATATTTTGATAGAATTTTGAGTGATCATTTTTGCGTGTAAATGGGCCTTTACTCGGTAACATCCATTTAGTCTAACAAGGATCTTACTGTTGTCTCTTGGTGATTGTTTCAGAGTTTCCTTCCTCATCACTAAAATCGGAGTCATATTCATCATAGCCGCGCGCCTGCAAGACAAGAACAAGAAAAAGCAAGTTCAGCATTAAAATATTCTTGCAATGAATCAAGAGTAAAATGAGATTACTGTAGCAAAACAGTGACTTAAAATTGTAGGTGGTAGGCAGTCCTTCCTGTATATACTGTATATACTGCCTGCTACGACTCCACTGAGCTGTAATTTATAAGGAGCCCTACAGTAATGGGATGCAAAGTGGAGAAAAAACAGTTGGGATTCAAGCACAAGGTAATGTTGTGTGCACAGAGCACTATGGCAGTGATACACTGCAGTATGTACCTGTATTGCACCTCATGATGCACGGTTTTACCCCCACAGTACAGCAGCATGCCCTGATATTTTCCCTTACAGGATCAAGGCAGTACACGGAGACATAGACATGGGTGAAAGTATCCCAAATACTGCCTGGCACGTGGGGTTCAGAAAATCGCAGTGACTCTCCCCTCGGACATTATGGCATATTCTAAAGACATGTCATAAATGTGCGAGAGATGAAGGTCCCCCTCTGTGACCTGCAACTACCTACAGAGGTCCCCAAATCCAGCCCCATCAGGACATGCACCGCGGCCTCTTTATGTACTCTCCACTTGAATGTGGAATCCCCCTCAAAGTGGGATGGAGGTCGGGGATTAGTGCAGGTCCTGGGAGGTGGTACCCACAGCTATTGAACATTTATGGCATATCCTGTGCATGCGCTGTAAATGTATATGGCGGAAGTACGCCTTTAACCCTTTGCTGCTGTAGGACGTATATGTGGATATAAGGGGAGCAGTTTGCACAAAATGTCATGAATGTATAGGATGTAGATGGCTGGGATCAAGAGCTGCAGCCATGTCACCCACAGCAGGAGCTGCTTCTAACTGACAGCCAGGGTCCTGCTGTCGATCCCTGCCATTAACTCCTTACATGCCACAATAAAAGGTTGATTATGACATGTAAGCAGTTAGCAGAGGTAGTGAACTCTGTGACATCAATGGCCCTCTGCCATCCAATCGCTAGACATCTGACAATGGCCTCTGGGTTTGTTTGCCATGGCGAAGCTAAGAGAGAATATACTGAAGCGCAGAATTACTGCAGTGTATTATCTCAATCATCGGATCACAGGTTCAAGTCCCCTACAGAGACATAAAGAAGGGTTAGAAGAGGAAAAAAAAAATCAAAGTAGGATAGAAGCCACTTTTTTTGCACACTTTAATTTTTTTGCCAAAAGTGCAAAAATAAATTCAGTGGTGCCGCATCGATAGTGACCCACATAATACACTGAACATACCTTTTAATCCTGCACCGCAAACACATTTTAATTAGTACAATATAAAAGAAAAAAAACACTATAGCAATTAGGCATCGCTGTAATTATACTGAAGAAGACATCTAATTTGTACTCCACCATGAATGCTGTAAGAACAACCCCCAAAAATGGCACAACTGCATTTAGTTTTTTCAGTTAACCTCTTAGAAATGTGTAACTTTTCCAGTTTATTATATGAAACGTTAAAGGGGTTGTCCCGCGCCGAAACGGGTTTTTTTTTTTTTTTAACCCCCCCCGTTCGGCGCGAGACAACCCCGATGCAGGGGTTAAAAAAACAACCCCCACAGCGCTTACCTGAATCCCGGCGGTCCGGCGTCTTCATACTCACCTGCTGAAGATGGCCGCCGGGATCCTCTGTCTCCATGGACCGCAGGGCTTCTGTGCGGTCCATTGCCGATTCCAGCCTCCTGATTGGCTGGAATCGGCACGTGACGGGGCGGAGCTACACGGAGCTACACGGAGCCCCATAGAGAAGAGGAGAAGACCCGGACTGCGCAAGCGCGGCTAATTTGGCCATCGGAGGGCGAAAATTAGTCGGCACCATGGAGACGAGGACGCCAGCAACGGAGCAGGTAAGTATAAAACTTTTTATAACTTCTGTATGGCTCATAATTAATGCACAATGTACATTACAAAGTGCATTATTATGGCCATGCAGAAGTGTATAGACCCACTTGCTGCCTCGGGACAACCCCTTTAAGGCCTCATGTCCACTAGCTAAATGGAATTGCGGATTTCCGCCGCGGAATCCGTAGCGGATTTTGCCCATAGGGAATCACTGGCCATCCGCGGTCCATTAAATTGATTTTTGCACCCGCGGATGGCATTTTAAAAGAATTGCGTTTTTCACGCGCGGGAGAAAAAACGCGGCATGCTCCACTCTGCCGCGGATTCCGCGCGGATCGGCAACATTGCTATCACATTGATAGCAATGTGTGCGGATATCTGCATGCAAAAAAAATACCATTTAAAGGAAATCCGCGGCGGATTCTGCGCTAATTGTATTTTTCAAGTGGACATGAGGCCTTAATGTTACCAATGAAGAATCCAACTTGCCCCACAAAAACAAGCCCTCATGTCGCTACGTCACTGGGGGAATAAAAAGTTATGATTATTTCGAAAACAGGGAAGGAAAAAACAAAAAACCTAAGAGGGACGCAGCCG
Source organism: Eleutherodactylus coqui (assembly GCF_035609145.1). Lineage (NCBI taxonomy): Eukaryota > Metazoa > Chordata > Amphibia > Anura > Eleutherodactylidae > Eleutherodactylus > Eleutherodactylus coqui. The sequence goes on from NC_089840.1 coordinate 244,197,495, forward strand.
GACGGGCAGGTTGGGTTCTGGTCACGCGTCTGTCGGCTCATTTCATTCAGGGGTTCCATCATAAATGCAGTAAAAAAAAAAAAAAGGAAACTGACGGAACTGCTGGAACTTATTGCGGTCAGCGGGTTCCGCGGGTTTCCGGAATTCTGACAGTTATTTTGTGGTTCTTCTGTTCTATAACAGAATAGAAAAGTGAACAGAACCAACGCGCAGATGTTGCTTGCAGAGAGGAGAACGCTAAACGCTGCGCTCACACGGGCGTACGCAGAAAAACACTGTATAACACAGCATTTAGCGCAGTCTGATCAGGCGTATGGCAGCGATTCTGGACTGTGAAGGACAGCGTATCTCACGCACGCAGTCTCAATTGGTTTTTATTTCCCACTATGCCGCTTAGCAACGCTGCGTATAAACGTCGCACACACGCAATGAAGTTGCGTATCGACAGCGCTTATTATGCACGTTAGAGAACAGGGCCGTATCGCTGTACCATACAGCTCGCTGCGCTTTTTTACGCAATGCATACATGCGAATATGAATGGATCAATGAAAACCAACATCCTCCCATTGCATCCGGTCACCGCGTACTATGTGCGTATGATACGCGATTATATTACGCTGGTGGGAGCCTGTCCGTATATTTCAATATATTTGGAAATCACACAAGTCCCCCACTATAAGGAGGCGTTGGGACTGGCGGATTTACTGCACCCAAAGCCCCCTATAAATCCCCCTCCAGACGGGTTTTCTGGGAGGACGGTCATCCTGCACAACCTCTGGACTGGCTGTGGGGTCATACACTCCACTGCATGCAGCTCTAGTGGTGGAACCAGAGGGCTCAGCATGCCCTGCTAGCAGCCTGTCAGTCCCGGCTCAGAGCTACTCACGTAATTTGATGTCATGTTATCAGCAGCACAACATCCCCTCCTTCCTTTCTGCACACAGCACAGCGTGTGCCTCACTATCAGCAGTCCCCCGGAGACAGATCACCTCAGCGTTTGGTTCCGCGTCCTGCAGTACCTGTTACAGACACTAGAGGCCGCCAGCCCTGACAGCAGGGGAGTGTGCGCGAGCCGTCAGCTCTTATCTATAGAGGATATACAGTCTTTGTGACAATGCTCAATCCCAGAGAAGGAGATGTCATTGCTGCAAAACTCGGCATGCAGTTCCATCTCAGCAGATATACAAATGATGAGAGTTGTGGTGATTAGATGAAAGGTCTTGCCACCGGAGACCCTACAACTGCCCCCCCCCCCTATGCTGTCATAGAAGTCACTTAGTGGCCCCAGGTTTTTAGGGTATCTGTGGCTCGTAGAAAGCAAAAGACAGCTATGAACTATTTCACTTACAAATCATGCACCTCGGGCCCGGCTCACACAAGTGTCATGTAAGCGCATAGTACACGGCGAACGGATCCATTGAAAGTACATTGATTTTTTCAGTGATTTATTCACATTTGCGTGTAATACGTGCATAAAAGGACACAGCGCGTTCTATGTTACTGCGTCTGCACCATAGAGCCCTGCTGTTTTCCATGGGCACATAGTAAATGCTGTACATACGCAATCTCATTGTGTATGTGTGTCGTTTATATGCACCGCCGCTAAGTGTCAGAGCGGGAAATGACAAAAAAAAGACTGCTCATGATACTATCAGCGGCAGTCCAAAATCATTGCCATACACAGTGAAAAGCCGGCTCACACAGCGGTAAAATGCTGCGTGAGGCTGCATACACGAACGTATATCGGCTCGGTTTTCACGCCGGCCGATATACGGCATCTCTCTCTGCAGGTGGAGGAGGCTGGAAGAGCTGGGAGCAGGAACTTAGCTCCCGCCCCCTCTCTGCCTCCTCTCCATCCCCTCTCCGCCCCTCTGCACTATTTGCAATGAGAGGAGGTGGAATGGGGGCGGGGCTAAGTTTCAGGAATTAGCTCCACCCCTGTCCCGCCTCTCCTCATTGAAAATAGTGCAGGGGGGCGGAGAGGAGGCAGAGAGGGGGCGGGAGCTCAGAGCACTGCTCTCGGCTCTTTCAGCCTCCTCCCCCTGCAGAGAGAGACGCCGTATATAGGCTGGGCGTGAAAACCCAGCCGATATACGGTCGTGTGAATGCACCCTTAGGGTGCCTACCCACTTGCGATTTTTTTTCCTGTGATGTTTTGCGTTTTTTCTCAAGAGCAATTAGTATAGAATGTGTTCTTGTCCATCTGGGGGGTTTTTTCCGCCCCTAAGGGCGCCTACCCACTTGCGTTGCCGATTTTCGCGCGTGAAAAACGCGGCGTTTTCGCACGTTCTTTGCTGCGTTTTTTGCGGCGTTTTTTACATGTTTTTTGCAGCCCTCCATTGACAATCATGGATGCATTAAAGGGGTTGTCTCGCGGCAGCAAGTGGGTCTATACACTTCTGTATGGCCATATTAATGCACTTTGTAATATACATCGTGCATTAAATATGAGCCATACAGAAGTTATTCACTTACCTGCTCCGTTGCTAGCGTCCCCGTTGCCATGGTTCCGTCTAACTTCGGTGTCTTCTTGCTTTTTTAGACGCGCTTGCGCAGATGTATCTTCTCCCTTCGGCTGGTCTTGGAAGCATCGGCGTTTTGGCTCCGCCCCCTTGTACGCGTCATCGCGTAGCTCCGCCCCCGTCACGTGCCGATTCCAGCCAATCAGGAGGCTGGAACCGGCACACGTCATGGGGCGGAGCTACGCGATGATGCGTACAAGGGGGCGGAGCCAAAACGCCGATGCTTCCAAGACCAGCCGAAGGGAGAAGATACATCTGCGCAAGCGCGTCTAAAAAAGCAAGAAGACACCGAAGTTAGACGGAACCATGGCAACGGGGACGCTAGCAACGGAGCAGGTAAGTGAATAACTTCTGTATGGCTCATATTTAATGCACGATGTATATTACAAAGTGCATTAATATGGCCATACAGAAGTGTATAGACCCACTTGCTGCCGCGAGACAACCCCTTTAAGAGAAAAATAAGGAGACATATGCAACTGACAGTTTCTATGTGAAAAAACCCCACGAAACGGAAAAAAACCCAGATGGCCAAGAACACATTCTATACTAATTGTTCTTGAGAAAAAACGCAAAACATCGCAGGAAAAAAAAAATCCCCAGTGGGTAGGCGCCCTAAGGGTGACTACAGACTAGCGTTTGCGAATTTGCTGCGTTTTTTTCCCAGGTGTCTATGGGGCTTTCTAAAGTTAAAAGGGCATTGTGGCAAAATCACAATTTTGTGCGATGCGATTTTAACATTACCAAGTCCCATAGACACCTGGAGAAAAAAACGCTGCGAATTTCGCAGTGAAAAAGAACTGTAGTGAGTAGTCACCCTTATACACATACGCTTGTGTAAACCTTCCCCAAGAGCTATTCCCTAACAGCCAATGACATTCCACCACCCCTTTCCCCCCTGTACAATAATATTTCACTACCCCTCCCTGCTGTACAATAAATTTCCACTATCCCTCCCCCGCCATACAATAACAATTCACCACACCTCACCCTGTACAATAACATTTCACCACCCCTCCCCCCGTTAAGTAACATTCCACCTCCCCTCACCCGCCGTACAATAACATTCCACCACCCCTCCCCCCATACAATAACATTCCACCGCCCTTTACCCGCCGTACAATAGCATTCCACCACCCCTCCCCTCGTACAATAACATTCCACCACCCCTCCCCCCGTACAATAACATTTCACCACCCCTCCCCCCGTACAATAACATTCCACCGCCCCTCACCCCACCAATTGGGATCTGTTATTTCCTGCTGGGACTCCCACACTGTTACCCCAGAAATAGTTTAAATGAGGTTGCAGCTGACACACTTGGTCAGTACTGGAGGAACAAGACGAGGTTAGCGCTAGCGGATAACTTGAATAGTCAAGGAACAGGCTGAGGGTCAGGGCAGGCAGATGTCTTGCATAGTCGAGCAACAGTAAATGAGCCAAGATCAGGAATGGGGAAAATCAGGAAAGCTGGGTAGTTCAAGCATGGGTTTATCACCAGTAGATCAAATAGGAAACAAAGTAGCACCTTTGCACAGTAGCAACTGATTGCTCAGCCACCTGCCTATGGGCACAATAGCTCTAAATAATCCAGGACCTGTCGGGATTGGTTGGGGACTAGAAATCTGAGGGTGCACTCTGGCCCTTTAAGAGGTGGCTGGGTGCGTGCTCTCACTCTATGGGAACAAGGATGCTTACAGGACATGCAAGGTCTGCCACAGATATTATCACGCCCAACAGCAGGAGGAGGTAGGGGGACACCACTGGCCATGACCAGTGGCTATAACATCATGCAGAGAATCTATCAGCAGCTTGTCCTGAAGTGTATGGTAGCCACAAATGTGCACCATGACTTCATTCACTTCAATGGACCATCAGCTAAGTGCAGTGGTCCAATGAAAGTAAATGGAACAGTGGTAAGTATGCACGGCTAACGCTATCATGCCCTTTGGGACAGGCTACACCTGGACTTTCTGCATGAAAGGTAAAACTTGCCTTGTCTTGCCCTTTAACTATGCAGCAATCTCTTATATCCACAGTCTCCTTTACTACTCATAGCCAGTGATACATAATGGACCCATAGTACTTGTACATCCATCATCAGCACTATAGCATTTCCTATAATGAAGCTCAGTATTTCTGTACTAAACATCCACCATTACAGCATTTCCCATAAGACATCAGTTCTTTATATAACTTTCCTATTGAATTCTAGCATTTTATTCAATTACACGGAGTTAACTTTTTCTAACCTCGCTTAACATACATTCCAGAATGATGCTTCACAACAAGTCATAGAAGATGGATTAGATTTCTGGAAATAACAATTACTATTCACACAACAGTTGGTGAACGCCTACAGGAGAAGCTAATTAGATTTAGACTGTCTTGTCTTTAACCCTCAATCTACTGGAAAAATTAGGTATTCATCAAAGAGCATAGGAGATGGAGGTTACTCTCTCCGCGAATGTTTAGCTCATAGTGTAAATTCACCACGGATTCCGCACCCAAATCCACAGCGATATCCTCACTGTTTTAGCATTCTATTGAATGCTGTGGAATTCTTCACCATCTATGTATATAAAGACAAAATCCCTCACTGACTCACTCGCCACTAATTCTCCAACTTCCTGAGGTAGTAGAAACATGAAATTTGGCACAAGCATAGATTATGTCCAAAATAGGAAAAGTTAATAGGTCCCAACTCGATTATTCAGTTCTAGCGCAAAAGAATGAGCGTCCAAATATTATGTACGTAATCTAATTCTCTCACTTCCCGATGTCGTAGAAACATGACATTTGGCACGAGCATTGATGATGTCATAAATAGAAAAGGTTAATGGGTCCCAAATTAGTTATTCAATTCTAAGCGCAAAAGAATTATCGTCCAAATTTTACGTACGTAATCAAATTCTCTCACTTCCTGATGTCATAGAAACTTGAAATTTGGCACGAGCATTGATGATGTCATAAATAGAAAAGGTTAATGGGTCCCAACTCGATTATTCAATTCTAAGCACAAAAGAATTAGCGTCCAAATTTTACATATGTAATCTAATTCTCTCACTTCCCGATGTCATTTTATATAAAGGAAACATCGCATGGTTACATTCACGTGGTGTTTCCTGGGTAACGCAAAGAACCATGCAAAATGGTGAACATATTTTTTTCCTCGGTATCTCTAAAGTAACCACGACTTCATAAGATTTTTCGTGTGAACACCAGATAAACACCAGTACCAAATTAACTCGGGCAAAGCCGGGTATATCAGCTAGTAGTTCGTGTGATGCAGCTTTTTCCATTGCAGATTTTGAAAAATAATTTGCGGGGGAAAAAAATTGACCTGTCAATTCTTGAAGCGGAAACCTCATTGAGCGGCCACATGGACTGGGCCTAAATCCGCATGCGTATTCTTATTAAATTCTGCAGCAGATCTCCAAGGCTCGGCCTCCGATTTCTGTCACAGAACAGACAGACATGTGCTGCACCATCTGGCCAGACATTCAGGAAAGAGGAGACACAGAGGGGATCCTAGTAGTTTGTGGAGCCACAGAGGGATGCCAGTAGTCATTTTTTGGACCCCAGAGAGGACACCAGTACTGTGTGAGGAGGGGTGGAAGTGAGAGATGCATTGGTGGTAGCAGCAGGATGAGTAGAGTGTGCATAGATGAGTCGTGGCTGGAAGAAATCTTCATGGTGGTCTGGGCCCGCATACAGAACGGAAATAAATGATGCCAATCAGAGAAGTTTCGATCACTTGAGGTAACTGCACTGTAATCGCTATCATTGGAGGTAATTGCACTGTAATTAATATTACTGGAAGTAACTGCACTGTAATCATTATCACTGTGTAGAACTGTTATCTATTATACTGTTATACCATATAGTGACTGTTATAGATAGGTGGTCTCTAATATAATTTGTTTTCCGCGTGGGTGGGAGAGCATTTATTTTCCACAGGGGTGGGGCCCGATGAGTTCTTTGTATATCCCTGAGACGTAATGCCACAGTAAGTTCACAGTATGTGGCACAAATTTCTGTAGCTGTCCCATTCATTTGAATGTGGTTTTCAGAAATCCACGCACATGCTACAGAAACAAGCTTGTGCTTACAGTCATGTTCACAGGTACAACTATGAATATAAACTCCAGATGAGGTTCCCAGGACTTACTCCTCGGGGACCAAATGTTAACATTTTAATATTCAGCTAAGTGCTCCGAGCAGGGTATGCAGAACACAGCTGGACCGCTGTCTTCTTCATACTCCGGTTGTGTTCTCCGAGCAGGATATCAGCTGAAACAATAGTATCAGCAGTATCCATATGAGAGCTCAGTATGTGCCACTGATAAGACTCATTGGTCTTTTTCAGCTTGCTGAAAGACAACGATGAACGACTCGTTAATGAAAACTGCACAATGTCCGTGCAGTTAGACCCAACGATTCTTGGTTAAAAAGATGGCTTTGAGCGATTTTTGAGCAAGAATCATTGGATCTAAATGGGCCTTAAGAGGCTTCCAGCTCACAGATTACTGTTGGCAGATCCCATTATCTTTAGTAGGATCTACAGAGAACTAAGTGCTTACTGCCAAACACACGGAGGAGGAACAGCGAACCGGCTTTGTTTTATTCTGTTCAATTTCCATTTTTTTTCTCTAAGGTTAAGTATTGCAGGAAGCTTTTGCCACTCAACCCTGCTAAGTGTCATAGCACCAAATGGAAAATACATGTTCATGGGTGAAGGGGTAAGGGTTCCCCATGGAGTATATTAAGAACTATTGGTGGCATGAAGGTTAAAAGATAAAAAGCCACCTCTCCTTCCTTCCCCTTTTAGTCTCTTGTCTTCTGAAGGCAGCAGGTGGGCAGAGATTAGTGACTGATGTGCACAGCTCCATGCAGCACCTTTTTTTCTGTCTAAAAGACAGTCAGCTGGGAGGAAAGTGTGCGCCGTCCATTATAGGCAATGGGGTCCACCCGACACTGTTCGGTTCCGTCCAGATATGGAACTGTTCAGCCGTAGGGATTCACCTTTCCTTCTCTACAAACGGAGCAGGAAAGCAGAATCCCCAGCGCAGATGTAAAAGCACCTTTAAAGAGCTCAACACAACTAATATAACAAGTGGTTTCACCAAACACAACACACAATGCCACTTTTAATGACTACTGTAGTTTCAGAATTCTTCAACCCCTTCATGACAAGTATCTTTAGTACTTAGTAGAGCTCCTTTTGCGGTTATGATCTGCTGCAAATGTAATACATAGCCAGACCTCAGCTGCTGACAGATTTCCTGAGGAATTTCAGTTGTAGTAGTGCAGTACACAGAAGGGCCTGTAGAGGGCTGCAGACAGGAGTTCTGGTGCTCTGCAGACAGGACTTCTGGTGCTAGGGTTAACACCAAGGGGTGGAGCAGGAACTAGATAAAAGCCAGTTCCTGCCAAAAGCAAGGGGGAAGTTACAGTTCAGGTGAGCTGAAAGGGCTAAAAGCCTAAGGTCCAGTGTGGATCAGTGGAAGCGGTGGAGATGCCACGTCAGGAACTGGGAGCCTGATCCGTGGGGACCAGTTTTGGGTCAGTCACACATCTGACAGAGGAAGACGCCCTCTAGACACCCCGGGCGGGGTAGTGACTGTGACCCAGTGGGTGGTGAACCCAGGATTACACATTTGCTGTGAAATAAAGGCTGACAGGAGCCAGAGCTAAAGCGAATCCACGTCTCTGGAGCATTTCTACACGTGTGGTGCTCCATTTTCGTGTATGAGAGGTCAGCGATCCGCAGGCGAGTGACCCCAACTTGTCACACAGTCCATTCCTCTTATGCAATGGACTCTGGGTCCCTAATATTGGATTTATGTCCTACAACCGCCATTTTCAAGTCCCATCAAAAATTTTCTATGGGGTGCAAGTCAAGCGACTAATGGTCACCTCAGAATTTACACTTGGTGTCATTGTCCTGTTAGAAGGCCCAATGCTGCCCAAGCTTCAGCTTCCTCACAGAAGGCATGATGTTTTCTACTAGGATTTCCTGATACTTTATAGAATTCATCCATCGCTGAGCCACCGCCATACTTCACTATAGGCAAGGATTTCTTTTCAGTGTATGCTTCTTTCTTCCTCCACATATACGGCTCATCTGTAGGCCAGAAAAGTTCCAGTTCAGTTTTATCACTTTACAGAACAGAATCGCAAAACTTCTTTGGCTTATTCATATGAGCATAGTGACGCTGACTTATCGTGTGTTTTGGGTCAGTAGAGCTGTACGTCTTGAAGTTCGGGTATGAAAACCATCAGTGTTCAGTATGCACCTTACTTTGGAAAGGGAAACTTCAGTGCCTGCTACGACCAAATCTAGCTGCTAGGCTTTTGCGGTCACTCAAGAGTTTTTGATCCCCTACTTCATCAGGAATCTAGTGGCAGCTGGTGACAGCCATCTCTTTCAGCCAATGTTCTTTTAAATTTGAACTTGCAAACTACAGTATGCTTCCAGCTGTATCTCCAGGAACATTCAGTGCCTTTCTCACGTCCTAGTAGAGATGCCAGACTGCAACAGGCACGAGGCGGACTATGAACCCCACTACTGCAAGCCCACCTATCATGTGTATGGCCGATGTAACCGAGTGGTAACACAGGGGAAGGCTTATGGAAGTATAAATGTATATCACGTCGTGACGCCATCGTTCCCACACCGTTATTTCTATGCAGCGGAGTAATAAACACTGGACAAGTGTATCATATCTCGGGTCCTCAGGAACAGTTAAGGCCCGGTAAAACTTTACTTGAATAAACGTTGCAAACAGGAAATTACAGGTACATTCACAGCAGTAGTTACAGGCAGAAGCTCAGAGGTTGGGAGGCAAAAATACACAGGAACAATATGGCCCTATAGTCCACGTTATCTATATGTCACCGGTCCTAAACATTATATATACTCCGGAGGAGGTGAAAAGACAAGATCCTCTACACATACTCTCTGGTAAGAAATTACTTAGAAGAAGGCTTAGCCTAAATGCACCCCGCACATTCTCCGCGTGGGTGTCACAATCACCTCCACCACCTCCCCCGCGACGGAATATCGCTAGCGATATTCCGCCTTGGCCGTGGACAGGGGGCCTAAAGTGTTTGAATAATTCTGAGACTGCAATAGGTATTAAAAGTGGTGTTTTTGTTGAACTATTTGAACTGTTCTTGTTTGCAAACGTTTAGCTATTTGCAATAAAAAAAATCTCAAACTTGACAAATTTAATTTGCAGTGGGGGAAGAATGTTTTTGACTGCAACAGTCTGCTTCTGTACCAAGATTTTAGATTGCTCTGGATGGGTTTAATGCTTTCTAATTCTAAGGGATCGTGCACATGACAAAGTTTTGTGCACAAACCCTGTATGGCAGCCCACAGAGTCAGTAGGCAGCCCATGTGCCACCATATGGCGCCTCCATGTGGCACCACATTGTGTTCTGGAAACAATGCCCCATTAAATGCCAAGTTTACTAAGTAACAGGCGGGGCAGGGAAGCGCTGGTACCGAGTACTCTATGACTTCCCTTCTCTTTTATCTATCTTATAAACTGAACAAAATCTGAATATATAAGCATTAAAGAGTTGTTCTCTCCGCAAACCCACACTTTAAGAGTTAAGAAAGCGTTGTAAGAGACATCTGGATGCGGCTGCTGTCATACACTTGCAATAAGCTGTTACACATTAGCTTGGCGGCAATGATTAACGCGGCTTGTTGAACTCTTCTAATAAGCGATTTAGAGGTGATAAGTGGCGTGTTACTACAAGCTGCAACAAGTTACATCAGAATAATAAGGTCATTTGCTTGTAAAGTACTATAGTTACCCGAGGAAATATCTTACAATAACCAATGCGTACAAATTGTCAGATCTTCTTGTTTATGTCTTAACCCTTTCTCTCTGCAGGTTTTTTGTGATTTTTGTCACAAGAGCTATAAAAATTTTGTATTTTTCCATCAACAGGGCCATATGAGGTTTGTTTGTAGCGGGACCAATTGTATTTTCTCATTGACACCATTTAGGCCAATGTTACTAAATGATCACTAAAAAGTTAAGGCTCTAGGAATGCGATGGTGAAAAAAATGAAAAATTTTCTGGTCATTAAGGGGTATTCTGAAAAGACTTTTTCCAAATTTCCACCCATTCAGCGGTAATAGATCGGTGGAGGTCCGAATGTTTTAAACTTAGCTACAGTGAATATAAAAAGTCTACACCCCTGTTAAAGTGCCATGTTTTTGTCATAATAAAAAAACAACAAAGATGAATCATTTCAGATTTATTTCCACCTTGAATGAGACCCGTTATCTACAATTCCATTGAAAAACAAACTGAAATCATTTACGGTAGAAAAATAAAAATAACAAAACTAAAATAATGTGCTTGCATTAGGTTTATTGCCCTCGGACGGATTTTTGGAAATCCGCGGCGTTATGCCGGCACTATTAGGTTTTAATGAACCTAATAGCCGTCCGCCTTTCAATGTTTACGCTGCGGAATTCCACCGGGGAATTCCGGTAAGTGAAAGAAACTGCGGTCATTAAGAAGTGGATTAAAATTAGCACAACAGTGATATTACCAAGAACTGGATGTTCCTCACAAATCGATGAAAAGACTAGAAGATCCAGAGAGACTATCAAAATTAGGACTGATCACCCTGAAAAAAAGGGGTGATCAAATAACTATGTATAAATACATGAGGGGACAATACAAGGATCTCTCCCAGGATCTGTTTATACCCAGGACCGCGACGGTAACAAAAGGGCATCCTCTATGTCTAGAAGAAAGCAGGTTTTATCACCAACACAGAAGAGGGTTCTTCACTGTAAGAGCAGTGAGACTGTGGAACACTCTGCCCGAGGACGTGGTGATGGCAAAATCCATTGAGGAGTTTAAGAGGGGACTAGACGTCTTTCTCGAGCAGAAGGATATTACAGGATATAGACATTAGGTTACCAGCAGGTTTATAGTTCGGATGTTATATTTAGGTAGGAACTATCAGAGGTTAATCCAGGGATTATTCTGACTTCCATTATGGAGTCGGGAAGGAATTTTCCCACAAATGGGCTAATTGGCTTCTGCCTCTTGGGGTTTTTCCCTCCCTATGGATCAAACAGGCTGAACTAGATGGACATTGTCTTCATTCAGCCTAACATACTATGTTAGAAGAAAATTGGCCTGTGAGACTGCCATGAGGCCTACAGCAACAGTAAAGGAGCTGCAGGAATTTCTGGCAAATACTGGTTGTGTAGAGCATGTAACAACCATCTCCCATATTCTTCGTATGTCAGGGCTGTGGGGTAACAAAGAAAATCATCAAAGCCCGGCTATGTTTTGCCAAAACCTACATCAAGTCTGCCAGAAGTATGTAGAAGAACGTGTTATGTCTGATGAGACCAAGTGGGAATGTTTTGGCCATATTTCCAAAAGGTATGTTGGGAGCAAAGCCAACACTGCATATCAACAGAAGACCAGACCCACAGTAAAGATGGTCCAAATATAAGTCCATTTTGGCACTAAACTTTCAGGCCTCTGCTAAAAAGCTGAAGATGAATTTCACCTTTTAGCACAACATTGACCCAAAGCATACCTCCAAATCAACAAAAGAATGGCTTCACCAGAAGAAGATCAGAGTTTTTTATTGGCCCAGGAAGAGCCCAGACGTGAATCCCATTGTTGATCTGTGGGTTGACCTGAAGAGGGCGCTACACACGAGATGCCTTCGCAATTTGACAAATTTGGAGCACTTTTGCAAGGAAGAGTGGGCAAAGATTTCCAAGTCAAGATGTGCCATGCTGATAAGCACCTACTCAAAAAAGGCTGAATACTGTCATATACTCAAAAGGTATTTATTGGTCTTAGGGTGCGTTCACACGAACGTATATCGGCTCGGTTTTCACGCCAAGCCGATATACGTTGTCCTCATGTGCAGGGGGGGAGGCTGGAAGAGCCCAGGAGCAGAAACTCAGCTCCCGCCCCCTCTCTGCCTCCTCTCCACCCCTCTGCACTATTTGCAATGGGGAGAGGCGGAACGGGGTGGGGCTAATTCCCGGAACTTAGCCCCGCCCCCGTTCCACCTCCTCTCATTGCAATAGTGCAGAGGGACGGAGAGGAGGCAGAGAGGGGCGGGAGCTCAGTTCCTGCTCCTGGGCTCTTCCAGCCTCCCCCCCCCTGCACACGAGGAGGACGTATATCGGCTCAGCGTGAAAACCGAGCCGATATACGTTGGTGTGAATGCACCCTTAGGGTGTGCATATTTATGCAACCAGACTATTTTAGTTTACTTTTTACATTTTTCCACCCTAAAAGATTTCAGTTTGTTTTTCAATGGAATTGTACAGATAACGGGTCACATTGAAGGTAGAAATTAATATGCAATGATTTATATTGGTTGGATTTTTAACATGACAAAAACATGGCATTCTAACAGGGGTATGTAGACTTTTTATATCCACTCTATCCCTGTCTGCCCCATTGCAATGAATGGAGGCACGGCCATGCATGCGCGACCAGCGGCTCATTCGTTGCAACACTACAGAAATGGGGATAAGCGATCCTGCATTGAGACATATGTGGGACGCAGGTCTCCTGTTCTTGGGATCAGGAGAACAAATTATGAAAGGTAATAACACTTCTGAAGTAATGGAAGAGGACTCACCTGGTGCAAATGGCACAACTAATCATATAGGATACTACGCCTCGCATCCCTGGACGCATAATAAATTTGTATTTTAGACACTTCATCAGGGCGACATCCAGGAAACAGGAGAGCGTACAGGAAGAATCTAAGGGTCTCGGAACAGATATGCAGACAATAGAAAATAAAAAGAAATATCTCCCATACTCAAAGCGGTTATCCAATATAAACGGATAGTAACACCAATCACTTACTTGAAAGGAGGTTCTACTGTGAATCCAGCCCCCCCCCACCGGATGATTCAAGGAAACACTGGGCGAGGTACTCGGGGCTGGAAGCAATAGGTCCGGTCCAATGACATCAGATAATAGAGGCTTTAGTCGAGCTGTCCACAGGTGTTGCAGGAGCCGCCGCGGGGAGAACTAATGTCAGCGCGATTTTCCGAGATCAACCTATGTTAATGATAGGTTCATTGCAGCATGCCACAATTTTTTACGTGAGCATAAAATTGCGGGGATTTTCCGCTTGTGTACATTGGGCTGCGCTTTCCATAGTAATCCTATGGAAAGCGTTCATTGCGTTACCCGCGTGCAAATTATCGCCGCGGGTAATGCAGTGAAATATCGCCCGTGGACAGTTATATGAGCCTTAATTATATTCCACAAATAAGCAAACAAAACAAACAAACTACATATTCTCGGGATAGGTGGGGGTCTCAGCAGCCAGACCCCACCAATCTATCAGTGGATGGGTGAGAACTTGGAACAAGTTTTACTCTCCAGTATACCCCATTAAGGCAAAAACAGGCTTTAGTACTAACGGTATATACTGCAATACTTCTACATGTACAACCTTGGTTATTAATGGGTTAAACATGTTTTTAAGTTTTATATAAGCAAAGCTTAAATCACAGTATAAGGCTTCCCTCACACAGATGTTTTTGTACAGCGTTTAGCGCTGCCTTTTCAGCGCAGCGTTAAATGTTCTACAACGCTCCCATTCATTTCAATGGGGCTGTTCACACAAGCGTCAAAATGCAGCGTCTTCAACACTGCGCTCTGGCAGCAATGCATGTTCTATCTTTGGCCGTTTTCAGTCATTTGTGGAACGTTGAAATGAATGGGCAGCGGGTTCAGCGCTGTTAAAAACATGGTACAACTTGATACCATGTTTTTGGCAGCGCTAAACGGTAGCGCTAGCTGCACTACCTAAAAAAAATCCCCGTCTCCAGCAAGAGATTGTCAGCTGGCTCTGCCAATCAGAGCTGGCACTCGATGCACCAGCGCTGGCTGTGATTGGCTAAGCCAACCGACACTCAGTGGCCTAAGCCAATCAGAGCAATCTCTTTCTGGAGGCGGGGAGTTGAATCGCTGTCACTAGCAATAGTGAATAGTAATAGGCGCTTTGTCGGCCATGACAAGTGCCCGGCAGCCTGCACAGTGCTCTGGAGAACAGTGGTGGCGACACGGGCAGCGCCTGCTAGGTGAGTATTGATTTTTTTATTTTTTATTCTCTATTTCTGGTTTTCATTTTACATACAGTTAACTTTAATCAAAATTCACAGAGTATTTTCGTATTATTGCAAGATAACACAAAGTAAACTTTAAGCTTTAAACTTTCTACTAGGCTCGGGACTTTGTTCCGTTCCTTACTGAGTATAGAGGATAGGTCAGTGCCTAGGGTCATCGGGTGTTGATGAAACCGAAACGCTTGTAGCATTTGAGCTGATCTTAGAGCCCTCAGCTAAGTCTGGTATTTTTGAACATAAAAACACGAGATATAACCGAAACTATCTCGTTTAATATAAGAACTAATCAATTAAGTGACGGGACAACAGACACATTGGGATACCTAAGGGGATAAAGCGGAAGGGAGAGAAAAGGATTGGGGGGGGGACTCTATGACCTCTGGAAGTTGGGGTTCAAAAGTGACCGATATTCCGTTGAGTTTTGGAACTCCAGCCAGTGAAACCATGTCTTTTCCTGAGAACCTCTGAGTGTTGCCGTGAGGTCCTCCATTTCCATAGTCCCCTGTATCTTGTTGAACCACATTGTCACCGAAGGCGGTGTGGTCTGTCGCCAGAGACTTGGTACGCAGGACCTCGTCGCACAGACCAGGTGGCAAACCACTGATTTCTTGTAGGACGAGAGAGGAATCTCGTTGTGTTGCAGTAGGAAGAAAGCAGGCGTTTTAGGAATAGAGTGTTGTGTAAATTTGGAAGTGATTCGCCATACCTCCACCCAGAAGCCCACCAGCACTGGATAGTCCCAGAAAACATGTAGGAAAGTCCCCTGTTCGGTGCCACACCTCCAGCATAGGGGGGAGACTGATGGGTACATTTTGTGTAAACGAGAGGGCACCCTGTACCATCGTGACAATAATTTATAGCCGGATTCTTGAATTCTCCTAGATATGGATGTGGAGTGCGTAAATTTTCTCCCTTTCCCTCGGGGAGAGGGTGATTTCAAGGTCCTCCTCCCATTTCTGAAGAAAACCCGGGGGTTGAGATCCGGGTTGCGAGTTGAGTATGTCGTATATTAGTGACAAGGTATGTCTGGAAGGACCCTCTGCCCTGCATATTAACTCAAATTGGGTTTTCGGACAGGTGAAAGTTCTAGGGTGAGGTAGAGAACTAAGGAAGTGTCTTAGTTGAATTTTCTCCCAGAACGGTATGGGAGAAGGTTCTCGGGTCCCTACGAGGGATTCCATCATCAGCCATTGGCCGTCCAACACAAAGTGAGCAGCCCAAAATCTGCCTCGCTGAAACCAGAGGCGGAAAACTTTGATCTCGTTACCCGGAGGGAACGCCGGGTTACCCAAAACTGGGAACATAGGTGAGGGTTTGGGAGCAATTTCCGTCCTAGTGAACACTTTGGCTGCTGTCGCCAGTGTTGGACCATTTGTGTGGTGTTGGGCCAGTTCCGGTGGGGTCGGTTCCTGTATACAGGGGAGAACCCGCAGAGATATGGGCGAGGCAGCTTGTTCTATGGTGATCCATTGTTTCAAGGCCTTGTGTCTGTGCCAATCAATAATGCATGCCAAATGGGCCGCTTGGTGGTATTGTGGAAAGTTTGGGAGACCCATTCCCCCCTCCGCCTTGGGTCTTGTCATGGTATTACGGGCTATGCGGGTTGGTTTATCCGCCCAGACAAATTTGGTCATGAGAGAGAGTAGATGATGAAAAAATTGTCTAGGTATGTTATGTAAAGCACTCTGGGGAGAATATTCATTTTGAATATCGCGCATCTCCCGAACCAGGAGAAGAGGCCTATCGTCCACGAGTTCAGAGCTGTCCTGATTTTACTCAGAAGTGTTGGGTAGTTAGCTGTATACAAGTCACCGGTCTCTGGGGTGAGGTTAATGCCCAGATACTGAATGTGGCCGAGTATTGATTTTTTTTTAGCATCCTTGGCTGCGTTTTCAGCACAGCCAAACATTGTCAAAAATGCATGACAACGCTGCTGAAACTGCAGTAAACGCATTTTTGTAAACACCTGTCTGAGGGAGGCCTAAGTGAAAGGTTCTCCAGCTTTCTAATATACGTGGTATTTCAATTCTAAACCATTTACAATAGATTTGTTTGCTGTCATTGAATGAGAACACTCCTGAGGCAGTAAACCTCTGCACATCTAGTCCTGCTCTCAGCGAGGGTCCTTTTGGACTGGCCAAATTTATGGCCCGATGCAACAAGCGCCGAATGACACGCATGTTGTAGTTTTCTTTTACACCAGCTGGGAGTAGGCTTAGGGCTCTTGCACACTTGCGTTTTTCTTGCGCGTTTTTTTCACGCAATATCGATGCATTTTTTTAATACAAGTGTCAATGGGACTTTCTAATGTTAAAAAAGCATCGCACAAAAATCGCAAGAAAAATGCAAGTGTGCATGGGGACCACTGATCGCTAGTAGTATTCGTTGTCGCCAATGGCTGGCTGAAAATCTCCCTGTTTTTATGCTTGCCAAAAATCAATCAATCAACTGATCGTTGGAGCTTTCACATGGAGGAACGTTCGTGCCCCAAAATCGGACCCATAAAATCACCTTAGATAGTGGACACAGTTGTATCCTGCATAGTCAATCCTCTGTTAGCAAGACACATCAGCCACTGCAGAAATGTGTCTGGCAGATTGCTACAATGTCACTACTTGGCTTGGAGCGTTCTCAGTTTTGTTACAATGTTATAAATAGATGATCTTCGGACATCGCCTGTCATTCTGCTAGGTAGCAGCAATGGAAATAAACCAACATTGCATCAAGGCAGTGTATCTTATCTGTAAAGATGTCTGTGGTTGATATTAAATCACCAGCATCCTGGTGAACAAAAATAATTAATTCGTAGCACGATGGTGTTTGAGTTGCCATGGAAACTGTACTGAGACCACTGAGAACTGGAGCGCAATTCTCAGTTGGTGATAATTGATGTTCTAGTGCTGGCAGTACGCTGAAGCACGCTGTGTATAGAGACAAGAATGGAGAGAGAGACGAGACCGGAGGATTTCGTCAAAATTAACTGTTACGCTCTTTGGTTGGTGATATAATAGAGTCAGATGAAGAGAAAACTTGGCAGAGAACACCAAGATCACGGGAAAAAGGATGTGAACAGACCAGTAATGAGGCCAAGACAGACTCAAGTCCGTGAGATTGGAACAGTCACTTTGCAATGTTCCTTACCGTTTTTTTCACTGTATGTAGTTCTGGACGACAGGTAGATGGGGATAAAGGCGGTAAATATAGTTTCAGCTTTCAGGCTGTGAAAAGGGTTATTCAGCAAGGCTGAACGCATGACAAGTGAGTGTCCTTCTGGCACATCGGTCCTGTACACCTCCGTATACCTTATTCTTAGTGGTATTGAAAAACCTGCGTGCTACATGATACAGATATAGCACTTCTTACCTTAAATGTCGTCTCACTATGTACAAGTAGTTAACATAGTGTGTCCATACTATTTGCCTTGCCCAGCAGTCATTAGAAAACAATAGACTATGCAAATAGCAAAAGACATCGGGGCATTCAGTCCCTTAAACAACTAGATGCAGTTATGCACGGTGCCCCTCACAGACCTCAGCAAAACATCAGACCCGGATGTAATTAATGTCCACAATGGACTAATATAGACATGTAGTATAACACCAGAACTTGGGGAACACAAAATAGGGCAAACACGGTAACAGAAACAAGGGGTTAGGAAAACGATCCCTAACTGACTTTGGTGTGGCAGACCCTGCCTAGAAGCAGAGCAATTACCCTGTTAGGGGTGGCCCTACATCAGCGAAATAGTCTGTCCCTAGATAGAGGATTGAGAAGATGTTGTATGCAGAAGGAAAGAGGAAAATATAGAACACAGTATTTGATAGAAGTGAATAAGCCCCACACAAAATAACTAGCTACAGGTACTGATAGGAATCTGCTGCCTCATCAAACACCATAAACAGGACAATAACCAGCGCCCATTCAGAGGCGGGCCCAGAATATATACACTTCTATTATGGCTGATTGGTTGGCTAGGGAACACTCCTCCCTATCGGCCAATCAGTCCATACACCACAGGAGATATTGTAGCAGGGTTGCAAAGAAGAGCGCATTATACCCTGAGCCCACTGAGGGATTCATGACAGATGACACCTCAGGGGTCTTCTGCAGTGACAGGAGAAAGGCACTCATCGGCACTTAATACAGAGCAACAGGGTACATACGCCAAAGGAGTGGTAACGTCAGCCGGGTCTGACATTGTGACGTCATCACAGCTCTACTTCCAGATTGTGTGTGGCGTGCCGCAACAGCACCTCTGGTTTACACACCCGTGTGCTGTGTTTTGTAGTCAATTCACATTATTACTATAGTGATATTACTTGTAACATATGCTTCAGGTTATGGAGAGTGACACATGAAACCTCCTCATCATATGCATCATATGATATTACTAGAAGAAGGTTTTATGCTTTTTTTGTACTACATAATCAGTTGCAAGATGTTGTATTGTGTCCTGGAAATACAGTAATAAAATATTATTTACTAAATGTGCATGGTCAGCGACTGCAGAAACTGCAAAATCAATGTAATTTTGCTGTGATGGATATTCTTAATACCCCTATTCAATAAAAGCTAGTCAATAAGAATTGTTAGTTGGGAAATCTTTGCTATAAGCCATTTTCTATTGACTAGTCACTGTCAGCCTAAAGTGGGCTCATTAATGAGATGCTACATAATAGAATGTATGGTTTTAAAGCAGACACAGTAAAATATAAAGGATACTCAGACGTGGAGACCATCTGTTCCTCTAGATTCTCATTGTAAAGATCTTATCTACACTTGGGTCAAGGTAGCCATGTACATAAGATAAAAGTTGTCTGAACCCGACAACGTCGATGAGGCTAACCATCTAATTTGTATAGGGGTGTACTAACTTAAGAATGTGTGGAAGGCTAAAAAAACTGGTATCTCGGCACTGCTCTCCAATGAAGATCACGACTGTGGGGTGAAATCTCTAACTTCTCTTTTATTACATGAATTAAAAAACAGTAGATACACAAATCTACTGGTTTCAGAGTGAACCCCCTTCATCAGTCAAGTTCGGTGAAACATCACTCTTGGGGCTGGGGGTGTGACTTTTGGGTCCAGCTTATCAACACCTCCATCACACATATGATTTTTCTTTCACAACCTTTTTTGAGGCTTTTGAGTCCTGGATATTCATCTGAGACTGGGACTCTGGCCCTTGACATCATTGGGTTTGCTCTCCCCTTGCCCCCTTCCTTTTTCAACCTGCCAAATTCTTTATTTTAAAGGGAGATAAGTGCAGTCAGATGTGGCTAGCAATGGCTTATTTCCCTCTACTTGGAAATAGGGGAGAAATAGCGATTGGCTGCACAGCTATTTTGTCAAGGCTTGTCGGTCGCGACAACGTCGTGGCATGGTGGCTTCAACACAGGCCAAGACCTGCCACCTTGTTATGCAGATCAAGGGTTAATGCATCATGTGCAGAGTCTGCTGGTGCTGTCTTTCTTTGCTGTATGCCTGGGAGTAGGGTGGAGGTGTGGTTTTCTATTCACTCTGCCAGTTTTCAGGTGCAGAGTGGCTTTATATTCTCACCCCTCCTTGTGCTCAGTGCTACTTATTCCATTCCATAGTGGAGAACTTGGAGTTCAGAGCTCTGCTGTGCTGGGTGTTTTGTTACTTGCAGATAAGTTGCTGCGGGTTCCTTTTCAGTTGCAATTTTGCTTTTCATTTCTGTTTTGCTTTGCTGTTCGGGATCATCTCTCCAGGGGTCCCTATAGGGACAATCAGGGCCCAGGATGAAGACCATGGGGCCATCCCTATCGAGACGATTACTCCGCTTCTAGGCAGGGACCCTTCACCTTCCCTACTAGATTAGGGTCAGGCTTCCTTCTCCCTGTAGTGGTGCTACTATTCAGCATAGAGTGGTGTGTGGCTATTTCCTACTGTGTGTACGTTCCCTGAGTGTAGTACTCGGGTGTCACATGGGCCTTACATCTGAGTTACGTACTTCAGTTGTGATGCACACTGTTTTTCAGTGCATAAGTCTGTCAGCTACTGTCGTTGTGAACATCACCCTGCATCCATGCTGAGCAAGGTGCTCGTGTGCTGCATGGACGTGACATATTTAAGATGTATGGCCACCATAAAGGGGTTGTACCAGAATCACAAGTTATCCACTATCCACAGGATAAGAGATAACTTGGTGATTAGTGAGGGTCTCACCACGGAGACCCCTACTGATCTCGGGAATTAAAGTCCCATGTCCCCATCCTCCATAATGGTGATGAAAAGCCTGATGTTACCATTTTAATAGAGTAAATTTATCATTAAAAAAAACATATATGAAGTCAGAGTTGGAGTCTTGGAAAATTGTGGAGTCAGAGGTCCGGCTCACTGACTCTGCAGCCCTGGGTAAAGCAACCTTGCAGTGGCAAGTAGAGGGAGACATGGCACCCCCTTTGTTGGGATCACTGGGGGTCTCAGTGGTAGGGGTCTGTGAATAGGGCGCATAACTTGTGATTCTGGTACAACCCCCTTAAGGCTCTAATTATAATTAAAGGATTATTGCAAAAGGCCCCAATCTGACTGATAGCAATTGTGTTTTTTGAAGAAGTTGTTTTACAAAGGTAATTCCTTCTCCTAAGAAAAACTACCCAGATATGGATACATATAGAAAGTTATAGTTTGTGGAACAAGTATCCCCATTCTCATCATAAGGTTTATAAATGTAGTATTACCTAGTGCCTATTCAAATGATTTTGCCAGAATGGGATACACTCTTATGTAGCAGCTTATGCTTTGATTAATTGAGAGGAGGTCCAAATTTTTTCTCTGACATCTACATGCTATGGAAGCATAAATGAACTCTTGTTCAAGAAGTGTAATCTTGAAGAGGTTCATAGGGACATTAACATTGATGACCTATCTTAGAATAGGCATCAATGTTTGACTGGTGGGAATCCTGTCTTTGGGACCCCTGACGATTATCTTATTGCAATAATATTGGGTAAAAGTACTGTTAGTTAGATTACTGGTTGGTTGTCTAATGGTCACAGGCTTTAGCTATGGAATATTCATATTTAATGCTAAAACGTTGTGCACAGTGTATAAGTGCAAGGACGCTGGTTGGATACAATATAGCGGAACTATACGTCACCTAAAGCAGTCATATTTCCTGGGTATGAAGAGTATCTTCCAGTACTCAGATACCCCAGGACTTACAGTAGGACTTAATTATGTAAGAACCAGACAGTCAGTTGAGGCAGCAATAATATGAAGCACATATCAAACTAGTAGGAAACTAAAGTGCAATAACATGAACCCATTAATAGATGACAGGAAAAGAATGGTGATGGTAATCAGATAATGATTATGATGAGGGATTTGATGATATCTGATAATGGACCAGACGAATGATGGTGAACAGATAATAGCAAACTGACAAATATCCAAAACTCTAGATTTCCCTAAGCCTTCCCCTAATCTTTCCTTGATGCTAACCCTAGTACCCGACACCACTGTTCTTGAGTATCCCTAATGGAAACCCTATCTGAAATACTGACCCTGAAAAACAATGAGAGGACAGAGCCCTAAGACAAGAAAACCAAGCTAAGCAGAGCTGAACGGAAAAGCAAGAAAAAACAGAAAGAGCAACACCAAAATACACGGCAAAACACAAGGATGGGAGCAGAAAGAATCATAAAAGCGAAACCTCACTAATAAACAAATCAGGACTAGGAACAAGATGCTAAAAGCATACATGGAATAGTCAAGCATAGCACATAGCTTACACTATATCTAGCAACATATTGCAGAAGCCAGGCATATTTAAAGAGAGGGTAACTAATGAGGAAGCCCTCTCTGGGGCTGGGATGAGCAGTGTGTTCAGCCAGCACACTCTTATGGAACAGCTGTGAGACAATCGTATAATAGCTTCCCCAACAACAAAGTAGTAGCCAGAAGATGACGAAACAGCAGGACTATTTCTGCTTATCATAACAATTAGTAGCAAATCAATCTTGTTCTCATTAGGAAGGCTCCAGGGCAACTCACCCATAACTGTAATTATTGCTTACTGTAATGTCTGTCATCCTCTGACTTTGTATCTCTATGTAGTCATGAAATTTCTTGGTGTACGTAGAAGATAAAATTAAATGTACTAAAATTATAGCCCCGCTAGATCATTTTTAATTTTTTATAGTTTTTATTAGATTTTCAATAACGGAAGTACATCATTGTGATAATTCAGAAAAAAAAGAAGTACAATATGAAATCAGGGAAGTGACATCCATGGAACTATAAGGCCTGCCTATCAAAGCCCAAGACTACTGTGCAAATAAGGTTTAAAAACCGAGGATTAACAGAGATAACAATCAAAAGACAAGTATAGAATAAGACAGAACAAAAGTAAATACAATTTTCACACTCTAGGTAAAAGGATAATGGATGAAAAATGATATTAACTTACGTTGTAGAGGAGTCCACTGCGAGGTGGGACTTCTTAAAAACCCAGAGTAGCCTGTAGTAAATCCAAGTAAATAGTGCAGAAATTTAATACTCTCTGCTGAACAGACCATCTGTTGAAGACTTCTTCAGGGATTCGGTGCCTTGGACAAAAAACAGCTGACTTGAACTGACAGTGTGGACGCCTGTCATCCGACGGGCAGTCCTCACCAGGTGAGCCCTCTTCCAATCCACTAACCTATATTTATGGTCTGCTATCCATATATTTACCTCTAAGTATAGAATAAGGGTAATTTTACTTTTGCGTGCTTAAGATCTCGACAGTTGTCCAAAAGACTATTGTTCTTGTGTTTTTACATCAGCGATAGACTTTGAGTAAATGGAGGTGAAGCACACTGAGATCTCTTCTGGCCGTCTGCCTCATTCAGAGTAAACAGGCAGTTCTTGGATGAACGACTGCCTGTTTACATGGGACGATAGTTACTTGATTTTTAGGGGAGCTAAAAACCAAGTGACTATGAAAAGTGAGAGTTTCTCACTCATTCACCCTGTTGGATCCAGTGTTTCCATGGGACAACAGTCTACCATATTTGCTTGTTTGAATGACTACTTGGGGACTATCAGCCTGTGTAAAAGTACCCTAAAGGTGCCTAGACAGAAATGATCAATAGCTGTAGTTCATATGCTTGTTCAGCTGATAGCCATTTTCCTGACTACCGCAAACTCATGATGCTTGATTCAGCCAAGCATTTGTTTTACATGAGGACGTGGAGAAAGGTGATGCAGGAAGCTATAGCAGTGGCTTTTCTTCAGGGAGGACGAAAGGATAGGGCACTGAAATTCTACATGTCCGATCTTTCTTCCCCCCAACATCATCTGTCCATCGCAGAAAATCCAGGAGGTCCATATTGTTACGATCGTGTGGGCAAACTAAGCACGGGACCCACACGATCGTGACCAAAGAGAGACGGATAGGCACAAGTTTAACACGAGTTTCAGGCAACTGGCCCTGTGCTATATGGGATGATGACAAGGCCCTACCTAAGCTGGGACATCACCCCAATAAAGGGCGGCCTAGTGGTCTTTGGATCTGGGCCCTAGCTGATCCTAGAAACCACGCCACAGAACAGGAGACATACACATGCCACATAACAGGGACAGAACAACAGGACATACAGAGCAGAGAACACAGCATACAGCAGCCAGAATGCAAACACTAATAGCAGATGATAAGCTATATATAAATACCAGGTATTCGTTGACATTTTGTACAAAACATGGAAGCTAGCAGACCACTTCACAGCTCCAGGTTATACTGCTAATCCCTACACTAACCAGGAGTCCAGCAGAGCCAAACACAGTTCACACAGCAAGCTGCACAGGACAGGACACAGATCACAGGTCACACAGCAAGCTGACACAAATCTGATAGAAAATAAACGTACAAACGGACATGAACCAGCACACATTTCACACAGATGAAACTCACAGCAAGTCTGTGTGTCCTCATACAGGGGGATAGACAGACAGCCACCGAGCTGACATAGGGAGCTGTGTCAGGGATCCACCAACTGAAACACAGAGTGAGACATAAGACATTTGGAGGCCGCACTTGCAAACACAGATCTGAGTGGGAACATAACAGATACATCCAAACAGTACAAGACCACCATCAGACTAACAAGAGCTGTGTTTATATGTGCTGAAGGCTAAAGGGGATTGGCTGCTAGAGAATACCACACCCAGCCAGCTCAATTAACCCTCAACCACCTGTTGAGCTGTGCTGCTAGGAAGCTTAGAACTACAGATCCCAGCAGCACACATAACACATATATGCATATGAGAACCTTCTAGTGCCACTAAAATTAAATGGTCCAGATGACTATTGTCTAATATGTATGGGGGGTTTAAAGGGAGACAATAGGGGGCCATGCCAGTGAAGTAGTTAACAAAAGCCCTAAAAAGAATGGCTGAAATGGCATAAACCTCTAAAGTTTCTAGATTTTCTTGAAAACTTTATGGTGCCTCACAGCAAGGCAGTTAGTTTCTTGATGACTATGTAGCACTTTGGTTCAAAATTATAATAAACTATAAGCATTTATTCCACATGTGTTGGTTTTGGAGTATTTAGCGAAACAAAACAGCACGCTTTTCTGTGGTTTTACAAAACTGGCACATTTCATTTTCATAACTTTTCACAAACAAAATCAGCACATGTGCATAAACCCTAACTGTCATCTTCTATCAAGTTATAGCTCTTTCTGGGAGAAGTGAATGCCAGTTAATGACATCATCATCATAAGGGTAAGTTCACATACAGCAGGTCTGGCACAAATATTCTGTGACTCTTCCATTTATTTGAATAAGACTTGCAGAAATCTATGCACATGCTTCAGAAACAACATATCATACAAGTGGATATAAAAAGTCTACACCGCCCTGTTAAAGTGCCAGGTTTTTGTCATGATAAAAAAACAACAAAGATGAATCATTTCAAATTCATTTCCACCTTCAATGTGACCCGTTATCTGTACAATTCTATTGAAAAACAAACTGAAATCATTTATGGCAGAAAAATAAAAATACCAAAACTAAAATGATGTAGTTGCATAAGTGTTCGCACCCTCTTATATTTGGGGATGTGATTGTGTTCAGAATCAGCCAATCACATGTAAACTCATGTTACATAGCAGTCAGCGCTCCGCTGCCATTAATTACATCGATTCTGATTTCCCTCATATAAAGTTCAGCTCTTCTAGTAAGATTTTCCTGACATTTTCTTAGTTGCATTTTTTTAGCAAAAGCCATAAAAAGCTTACAACACATCAAAGCGATCTGATTGTTGGAAGGTATCAGTAGAAGGGGAACAAAGAATTTCAAAGGCATTACATATACCATGGAATGCAGTGAAGGCGGTCATCAAGAAGTGGATTACATTTGGCCCAACAGTGACATTACCAAGAACTGGATGTCCCTCAAAAATTGACGAAGACCAGAAGAAAATTGGCCTGGGAGTCTGCCAAGAGGCCAACAGCAACATTAAAGGATCTGCAGGAATTCCTGGCAAGTACTGGTTGTGTAGTCATGTGACAACCATCTCCTGTATTTTTCATATGTCTGGGCTGTAGGGTAGGGTGGCAAGATGGAAGTCTTTTCTTCCAAAGAAAAAAATCCAAGCCTGCCAATGTTCTTCGAAAACCTACTTTTGTAGACTTGATGTATGGGGGAGGACGTGTTCTTGTCTGAAGAGACCAAGGAGGAACTTTTTGTCATAATTCCAAAAGGTATTTTTGGCACAAAGTCAAAACTGCGCATCACCAAAAGAACATTTTGGGGCTGTTTTCTGCTGCTGGAACAGAGGTTTTAATCAAGGTGGAGGGAATTATGAGGAGTTCCAAATATAAGTTCATTTTGGCACAAAACCTGCAGGCCTCTGCTAAAAAGCTGAAGAGGAAGAAGAATTTCACCTTTTACCACAACCCAAAGCATACCCCCAAATGAACAAAAGAATGGCTTCACCAGAAGAAGATCAGAGTTTTCGAATGGCCCAGCCACAACCTAGACCTGAATTCCATTGAAAATCTATGGATTGACCTGAAGAGGGCGCTATACACAAGATGCCGTCGCAATATGACAAATTTGGAGCACTTTTGCAAGGAAGAGTGGGTAAAGATTGAAGGATGTGCCATGCTGATAGACAACTACTCAAAAAGACTGAATACTGTCATGAAGTCAAAGGGTGCATCAACAAAGTATTAGTTTTAGGGTGTGCATATTTATGCAACCACATTATTTTAGTTTTGTTTTTAAAATTTTCCACCCTAAAGGATTTCAGTTTGTTTTTCAATAGAATTGTACAGATAACGGGTCACATCAAGTTGGAAATAAATCTGAATTAATTCATCTTTGTTCGATTTCTTAACATGACACAAACATGGCATTTTAACAGGGGTGTGCAGACTTTTTATATCCACTGTATATATCTCTATTTAGTTTGGCTGGGGTACATTTATACCCCAAGCTGTAGCACAGATGTCCTCAATGTAATACTTTGAAACTAATTAAGTTTTCAGAACTCTTAATCAAAGTTGATTTGAAGCTTCCAACAAGCTAGAACAGAAATACAACCAATGTTCTATTCAGTACAGCAGATATTTGGCATCTATCTTGCAGTTTGGCTGGCTCCATGAAAGCAAATTAATTTAACTTGAAGCCAGAAAAAAATCTATCACCAAATGTCTTCCCAGAGAAATGAAAACATATTATTTATTTCACCACAATTGTAGAAAAAGACACGGCCCGCATATCTATTGTTTTATGTTCTCTATATTATCTAATGCTGCAAAGCAAAGGTTATGCAATGGAACAGAAGTTTCTAAGGACACATTTGATCACCTGCCTTCAAATATTCTACTCTGTGTATATGTGAACATATGTTATCTAACATATTGTATGTGCAAAATGTCTGAAAACACAGCTTCCTTTGGGGTCATAGTCCAGCTTTCTTCTATGGTAAATCTGCCTAATTACAGTATTGTGGCTGTACTCAAGCCTAAGACATAGTTAGCCATAGTCATCTAGATTCAAAGGTTACGGAGTTGGAGAGGATCCAATAGGTGGGCGGCTTCCGCTACAACCGTTGCCGAAAAAGTGCTTTGCTTTTAGCGAAGACTTTTTCAGCATTACTACTAGAAAGTCATTAGGTGCATGATAGTATAAACTACATTTCCAGCAAAAATACTGTCAAATGCCTTTTTCAGGAGGAATATAGAAGAGCAGCATGTTCAAATTCGACCAGCCTTAGTCAAGAGAACTTCCTGCGTTCCACTATTTAGATCATGCAGAAACAGTTTGCCCTCAGCTAGAAAGACACTTTAAAGTGAAGTTCCACAATATGTGAATAAAGTATTATAACTTGATCATCAAGACCATTGACTTTAATAATGGAGACTTAAAGGAGATGTCTCGAGGAAGCAGTGAATTTTTTTTTTTGCCCAGTCCCCCCCATTAAGTACACATTACTAAGCCCCCCTGTAAATGACATTTCTAGCTGGTTCGTACTTACCGTTCCAGCGTTTCAGCAACTTATAAAAGTTTCCCCAAGATGGCCACCGGCTCTTTTCCCGTCGCTCGCTGCAGCCCGACGTGCGCGCTCCCGAGACGCTGCCAGCTGTGTCTCCATGGCAACCAGATGCCCCGCAGCCGCCGACCGGACCCACCGCAGCCGCCGACCAGTCACCCACCGCCAGGCAGCAGGTAACCGGCGCACCCCCCCCATCACAGCGGCAGCCCCCCCGGCCCAGCGCTAGTTCCCCCGGCCTAGCGACAGCCCCCCCCGGCCCAGCGCTACTTCCCCCGGCGCAGCGACAGCCCCCCCCATCGCAGCGACAGCCCCCCCATCGCAGCGGCAGCCCCCCCATCGCAGCGGCAGCCCCCCCATCGCAGCGGCAGCCCGGCGCAGCGGCAGCCCCCCCCGGCCCATCACTTACCAGGACAGCTGGACGGCGGGACAGCAGGGCGGCTTCTCCGGACAGCTCGGCAGCTCTGCACCTTCCTCTAACAGAGGAAGGTACAGAATGGCCGCTCCAGCGCGCTCCCGAGCAGTTACAGCTCGTCTGCGCATGCGCAGAAGAGCTGTAGCGGGGAGCACACTGAAGCGGCTCGTGCTGAATGGAGAAGACCGGACTGCGCAAGCGCGTCTAAAAAAGCAAGCTGCCGGCGAATTTAGACGGAACCATGGAGACGAGGACGCTAGCAACGGAGCAGGTAAGTGGAATAACTTCTGTATGGCTCATATTTAATGCACGATGTATATTACAAAGTGCATTAATATGGCCATACGGAAGTGTATAACCCCACTTTGTTTCGCGAGACCACCCCTTTAAGAACATGGATGACTGCAACAAATCTAAACTTATAAGTTACTGCTGGAGACTCATCGATTGATTCAGGCTACTAGTATATAGACAGTTAATGCTATATAAGTGACTGCTATACAGTGGCTCTTTAAACTGCTTGAGACATCAGGTCTATATGCGCTATGAGAACATGTGGATGTTATAGAGGTTCATATTAGGATAGGTGATGAATGTATGACGGCTGAGGGTCCAGCTACCAGGGATCACAAGAATGTTGGTCCCAGAGTCCCCCAATGGATGAGGCAGTGGTGCAGAAATGTGACCCTTCCACTCCATTCACTTCTATGGGACTGACTAAGACAGCCAGGCAGAGCATTTTTGTGATTCCTGAGGGTCCAGCAGTTGGAATCCCAGCGATCATACATTTAATATTTATCCTGTGGATAGGTGATAAATAGAGATGAGCGAGCATACTCGCTAAGGACAATTACTGGATCGAGCATTGTCCTTAGCTAGTACCTGGCCGCTCGGAAGAAAAGGTTCGGCTGCCGGCGTGAGTGAGAGGTGAGTTGCGGCAGTGAGCAGGGGGGAGAGATGGAGAGAGAGATCACCCCTCCGTTCCTCCCCGCTCTCCCCTGCCGCTCCCCGCCCGTCGGCAGCCGAACCTTTTCTTCCGAGCGGGCAGGTATTCGCTAAGGGCAATGCTCGATCGAGTAATTGCCCTTAGCGAGTATGCTCGCTCATCTCTAGTGATAAATGTTTCTAATGGTAAAACCCCTATTTAGTTTTATCCCACATTAAACAGCTCATTGAAAGAACATTCCCAGAAATATCTTTCTTCTGTTTCTCAGTATTATTGAACATGTACTATGGCCAGTTTGAACAACAGTGACAGCCAATATGGACTAAAATATGGATGGCTGTATCTATGTAATGAATGTTCACCAGATGATTGTTTATTCAGTGGTTGTTCAATTAGTAACATACTTCTATCTAATGTGTACGGCCAGCTTTAGTTCTAGTTATCCCTTGTAGAGTTATTCTAGATTACAGTGGGAGATCCAAGTAGATGGTGTTTACTGCACTTGGCGCAGGCAAGTGTTTCACATAGTGCTTCAACCTGTCAAGGTCATTGTGAGATTAGGAAATCAGATGCCTGTGTACTCAGGAGGAAGGGATGTTAATAGTAGCAACCACCCTCCGAGAGCAGTGATCTGAAATCCCCAGCTGCTGCAGCATCTGTTACTGCGGTTCTCAACTTGGCCATTTTAGTAAATCTATAGTCTAAAGTTTCGGGCGCCTGAATGTATTTCCTAATATCACTTTACACTCGTGTTTTCATATGAATTCTTTACAGTAGTTAATGTCCATGTCTTGGATTGAAACCAGTAATTTTTTTAAGTAGTAGCTCAGCACAAAAAAAATTTACTGCACGGCATATAGGTTTTTTTTTTACAATGGTGACGGATGTACAATATATGCAAATTTCGGCACATACAATGTAAACAGAACCCAAGCTGTATTTTTCATTTCTGGATTTTTGGGACTTTGTGTTCCCTGCATGTCAGGTCTGCTGTGGATTTTCTGTGTGAAATTTCTGCACTTCTAGTAGTCGTAAAGTCAACATGCTATGGAAAAAAAATCCACACAACGTCTGCAACAGAATTTACCTGCGGTGCAGATTTGAAATCCACAATGTGTTAATTAACGCTGTAGATTTTCACCACAGGTTTCAGCATTTGAAATGCAAATTGGCAGCCTTTCTCCAACTAAATCCATAACAGAAAATAATGCATGTTTTGGTGTGGTTTTGAAGCAGCAGATTACCTGCTGCAGGAAATTCACAGCAGACTCACCACATGGGAATTTACCCTTAGGGTATATTTGCATATGGCAAACTTGTTGGAGTCATTTCTACACATATCCCCAATCATCATTAAAGGGGTACTCCCATCTCGGCCAGTCACGGAGATGACCACACCCCTCACAGTGACCCAGAGTACCCCAGCCAAGTGAGTTGTGTTATGCCGTTTCCCCAACTTCCATAGAAGGGAATTATGGAAACGTCATAACACAGTGAACTACGCTACTTCCATAACTTGGGAGCTGAGCTATGCCGTTTCAGTAACTTTCATGCACTTCTATGGGAGTCACAAAAACAAGGTATGACAACCCACTTGATGGTTTCCATGCTCCCACTCATGACTTAAAAATCTGACTTAGAAATACCCCTTTAAAATGCTGTATTGCACGTTGTGTGTTGCCAATAGAGACAGACCAGGTGACTACTTTGGGGTCCATAGGGTAGGTGAACTGGCACTAAATGGCCATGTCCTGCCCTCTAGTCCTCGCTCCCGGATTGTAATCCACCATTAAATAATCTTCATACTCACACAGTCACACTGCTGAGCCTGATGCCGGATGAGGTGCTCTGCGTATTCCAAGATTCCTCCCCCAGTCTCCTGCGTGATGTACTCAGACAGCTAGAGAGGACAAAGCACTATGGGCGGCATCAGGCTTAGCAGTGTTACTGTTCAGTGGCTGTTACTAAGTGGGACCACAAAAGGGGATAGTGTTACTAAGTAGGGCTACAGAGAGGGCACTGTTACTTTGTTGGATTCCAGAGGGGGCATTATTATTTTGTAGGGGCACAAAGGGGGTACTGTTACTTGTGGAGCCACAGAAGGGGCACTAGTATTATTGGAGCACTGAGAGGGGCATTACAGGTAGTGGCAGGATAAGGAGAGTTTGCAAAGATGAGTTGTGGCTGAAAGATGTCTTCATGACAGTCTAGGCCCAGATGAAGAAGAAAAGCAGATCTCACCAAACGGAGAAGATACCACCTGTGATCACTGGAGGTAACTGCACTGTAATCACTATTCCTGTGTAGAACTGGTATCTGACTATCATTTGGTGACTGCAATTTATAGAGGTATACTAGAACTGAGCCATTATAGCTAAGCCTGCTGTATTATAATTGCTGTTCTTATTTCCTTTGGGGTTTAAGAGACTTAGCTTATGGTACCGTAGGGAAGTTATCGGTTCCCTTTAAACTGAAAGCTAGATTTGCATTATGCTGCCAGCAGAGAATGCAAAATGTCATTTGGCAGAAGACACTGTGTCATTTCCAAATTGCACAATTGCATTATTAATCAGAATTTTCCAGAAATAGATCTAGTTGTAAAACTTCTTTAAGATTTAAACTGTATGTGATATTTAAGTAAGGCCTCATGCGCGTGATTGTATTATGGGTCCATGTTATTGTAGCTGGCAATGGGCCCATACCATCTGCCTCTAATCTTATACAGTGACATTATATGTTTGGAACATAATGAATCCTTCACATACATTTTATGGTTGTTTTATTGGCCAACGAGTTCGTTATACATGTCCCTTTTGTTTTCTGGGGTAAACTTTATAAGAACGACCCAATGTGCTACTTTTGTATCTAATGTGTTTAGTCAGTCTAATGAGAGATGTTCAGACTTTACTTTTGTCACAGCCTACCTCCATGGTCATTATGGTCCTAGGAGCCAAAGTATATAGGTGTACATTAGTGACTTTCACTTGACTAATCAATTACATATACTGTGTGGTTCAACAGTAACCAATATAGCCAGTAGAGGGCTCTCTAACTGTATCTGCATGGAAAGGATGCCTCAAGTTCTTAATTAGGCGGCACCTGACGAGGTTTGGTAAAAGGGAGGTGATTCCTTCAGCTTTGAGTTTGAGGCTCCTGTGTGTGAACCCAGACGTTGTGAGAGGAGAAACTCCCAGGACTGCAGCCCAACACTGGGTAAATAGACTGTGTTATGGCATTAGGCCAAATAGAGAGGGCCAAAGTTGATGTGCAGTGAGTGACCAGATGGTCAGGGTTTAGTTTGTGTACCAGTTAAAGTGTGAAATACTGTGAACTGTTGCTTAGAGTAATAAAACTGGCATGTGCTAGGCTTAAAGAAGTTTCCGGTGTAACCGTGTGCTCCTGAGAGTGGCGCCAACCATCTTGGATGGAGAAGATGTCGATCTTAGTAGTGACTAATCCTCTAGTGTCACAACTATAAAAGATTAACAGAGTAGAGAAGAACATCTTGTTCGAAGAGGTGAAAACTTTTACACTTAGGAAACAGAATACCAATAGCAGACTAAGGGTTGATTCAGTTTTTGTTCTGTTTTTGGAGCAGAGAGGCAGAATTAAATGGATTTGTTTTTACCACCATTGATATCTATAGGGTTTTTAAAAATTGAAGGCAAGCAAAAAGCTTTCCTTTCGCTTGCATTCCATTATTTTTGTACTTTTTGAAAGGAACTAATTTTGCTACAGACTGTTCATGGTTCTTTTACACGGCTGACTTCTTGTAACCAGAGCTGATTGACACAGATGTCAATCAGCACTTGTTTCACTATCTTTTACAAGGGGTGATAATGATCTATCGCCGATTAGCGAGTATTTTCATGCTTGCATAAACAAGCTAATCAGCCAACGAATGAGTCTTTGTCCGTTAATTGGCTGATCGTTGGTACCTTCCTTTACACGGCCCAATGATCAGGTGAACAAGCATTCTGAGGAATTATGATCTGGAAACGAACAAGCTTGCATAGATGAAGCATGGTGTGACTATTCATTCTGAAGAACATTCTGGCCCCATAATCAACCCATGTAAAAGGACCGTAAATCGCTGACCGCTACTGAGCAAATTGCTTGGGGAGGTTGTTAATGCTTCTCAATGAAGACAGTTAGCAGGATATGGGGACTTATTTTCAGCTACTACTTTATGGGGAAAAGTCTGCAAATTAACTTATGCAAGCAAAACCAGAGACTGCCCCAGAAGAGAGACCAATTGGATGATAGACTACTTCAGCGTTCTCGACCATCATCTGTACAGGGCAGTTTATTGGTTGGCTAGATGAGATGCCTTAGATGCAGCTCAGGGGTTACTAGTTCTCATTGAAGATGCCCAGCTAGGGTATGGAGGCATCATCAACCAATGCTCCATGGGAAAAAAGTATGCAAATTGACTTATGCTAGCCAAACCAGCGACCCCCTACTCTGTACCGGTGAGATGCAAGAACTCCAAAACAGCAATCTGTCTACAGTTAGGGCACTCTCCCTTTTGGGGGAGTCTCTGGTTTGTCTGACATAAGCCAATTTGCATACCAATCAAAATGCAAAGCAACTTTGGCTGAAGCTTCAATATTACTTTGTTGAACCCATTTTCCTTTGGCACTATTTTAAGATCTTGCGTTAAATTGCATATCTCCTCCACTACAACGAGTTGATGAGCTTTACTTTTCTCAATCAGAAACAAGTCTCACATTTCTGTTTATAAAGGAAAGGTAAATGCCCCGCGGCTAATTTCTTACACCAGCAATTTACTAAAAGCTTTTGCTTATCTTCGGTCAATAACGGTATCTGGTTGTCTCCGATGGTAGTAGGCTGCAGAGTGATGAGCCAGTTAAAAGATGTCTTAATGCTTGGTTATACGTTAGGATGGCTATAAATTGCTTCCCTATTCAAGCCTCAGCTACGTACATTGCTTTCTTGATGTCCTATCATACGCGAAATACTGTCCCCATAGGATTTAACACTGGAAGGATCCAGTGCAAATGATAAATTCCCTCCCCTCCTCGAAGCCCCAGCAAGACATAATGCTGTACTATTTTTGGTTCCCAAGGAAAGGGCCTCCCTTTGAAAGCAGCAGGCTGTGCATTTTCTAAATGACATCACTTGGCATTCTACTGCTGTGCGAGCCTGATATTTACATGGCAATGCATGTATCCCTTGTTCTCGCCCTTATTGCGAGGCAGTGGGATATTCCCCATCGCAGAGCACAGCACTAGTCTTTCCTCTGCACACAACACACACACACTGCATACAGATAAAGCTGCAGGTTCCTCAAAGCAACCCAGTGGTTGAGAAGAAGAAGACAGCCCTTGGGACGAGCCGAGACCCTCGTGTTGGCCTTACAAAAGACCACAGCTGCTGTTCATGGTTTGGGATATCCGTCTTACTGGCTGCAGTCAGAAATTACTTGGAGGATGGAGAATGGCACTAGGCTACATAGAAGATTTGCTCTTTTCATTTGCATTTCAGTGGTTTTTCTATTGATAAATGAGATTGAAGGGAGAAAACCAAGCAAGTCAAAATGCCCAACCTGGTGCACCTGTACCAAAGACAATGCCTTATGTGAAAACGCCAAGACTATTCCTCGTACCTTCCTGCCTGATGTTATCTCACTGTAAGGGCTGTAAGCATTTTCTTCTTACTGTACTGTGTATTATACTGTCCATACTGCCTTGTAGATCACATTACAATTGTGCCTTTTTATGATACATTTTATCAGATCATAGCCTTCCGTAGAATTGACCGTGCATTTGCTATTCTTTACTGTTATTGTCTCTCTGCGCTTGTTTTACATTTTCATGTTTATTATATATGTGTTTTTTGCAGGTCCTTTGTCAGGTCGGAATTTACAGAAATCCCAGAAGGAAGCTTTTCGCATATCCCGTCTCTGCAGCTCCTGTAAGCATTGGTTTTATTTCATATGTCTTGAGGCTACTTGTGTGTTAAGAGCGTACGTTATCATTCCGGTTAATGCTGTCACCTGTTTAATGTGCACTCCGTTGTATGTAGGAAATTGGATTACTGCAAAGTGACCGAGACCTTGTGTTCTTCTTTAATTGAAAGCACATATAATTACATAGAGTGCACTGGATACCCGGTGTTCTGCAGATCTCCAGACTAGGAAGGAGGTGCTGGGAGATGGAGTATTTTAGCTGCTGATTGCGAGAGAGTCTGAGCAATGCAGCAAACATACATGCTGCCGAGATGCTGTGCCCAAAGCTCGGTCATTTCTTCTGACAGTATGTAGACCTCTAAAGAGGTTCCCTTGTCTTGTCTTGCAGTTTCTTAGAGAATTTAAGTCAATTTTCACATTTCTTCCTAATGTTATTAGAATTTCTGGTAGTCGAAAATAGAAGTGTCAGGACGACATCATGTATCATCATACAATCTGGTTGCTTTTGATTAAATTGACATGCAATTGACATGTTCTGCCCATAACACATTCATGTCTTCTGACAATATGTAGGCACTGTAGACCTCTATAATGAGTCTCTCCTCATGCAGCTTTTAGATCATTTAAACAATTTGTACCTAATTTTATCAGAATTTCAGATAATCGGATATAGAAGACACAGGAAGACATCATATATAATTGTACAATCTGGTTGCTTTTGATAAAATTGATAGTTTAGAATATTGTGTATTTTCTACAGATATTGCAATAGAGAAAAGCAATTGATTGACCCCGTTGGTGTGTTGGTATGGTATGTGGTTACGGTGTCACTCTGAATAGATATCCATGCCACTTGGCAATTCAGTGTGACCCATGATATAGTAGGCTGGTGCATAGGTCAACCATATTACAGTCCATAGCAGGACTATCATGAATAATTTCACATTCTGCCAGGGGGATTTAGAAACATATTGTATAGTATTTAGCCCGCATCAAGAAAAATACATTGATATAAACCATAGATGGAAGTAGTAGCTGAATGAACTAGAATTCAAGGCTAATTCAAATTGTAACACTTCATTTTTTTCCTGCTGTAGCACTGGGGGCTTTGATGGTATAGAGCTAAACTTTATGGGCATCTGTTGTTTTTATCCTAACTATGACATGCAGGCAGTCCATTGTCTTGACCACATACATTAATACTTATTTAAGGAAACTGTAAAAATACAGAAAAAAAGCTATCTTGAGGTTCATGAGGTTTTTGACGGTTGTTATGTACTGAGGACCATTAAGGTGCAGATTGATGTCTAACTGGGTAATGCCTTGACGATGACCACATCAGCAGTAGGCAAACCTGGTCAGATTGCAGGAGTTGGTAGACCCATGATGATGTGCATAAAGGGGTTGTACCAAAATCAACTTTTATCACCTATTCATTGGGGGTCTGAGACCCCCACTGATCCCAAGAATGGTGGTCCCATTTCTTCCTTCTCTCCTCGCTATGGGCTCGCTGCATCCTCTACAGCGAAGAGGAGGAGATTGAATGGAGTAGTAGTTGAGTATGCATGGTTCTGCTCTATTCATTTCAATAGGACTGCCTAAGATAGCTGAACACTTGCACTTGACTATCTCCGATCATGCATGTGCGACCACCACTCCATTCAATCTTCACGTCACTGTGGGTACAGTTGGTGCAGCGAACCTGCATTGAGGAGGAGAGAGGGTCACAAGACCTCCATTCTTGATATCTGTGGGGTCTCAGTGGTGATAACCCCCATCGTTCAGACTTTTCTCTTCTATCCTATGGATAGATAATAAAAGTTGATTTTGGTACAACCACTTTAATAATTTGTTATGCTTATCAAGCTAATGGTGGTCTTATCAAGCTAACGGTGATAACATATCCTGTGCGTAGGCGATTAATGAATTTTGTGAGCTGACCCCTTTAAGATGGACAATTTAACTCTATGGATGCTAAAAGTTATTCTGAACTTGGAAAGCAACACACTGTCCTTATGTGCCACACATGGTTATAGAGATAGAAGATCATGTAAGAAATGAATTGATATATCCACTCATAGGGAAAAATCATAAAGTTAATGGGGTTGTCTCACCAAGACAATCTCTTTAAATGCCTATTATGGCAAATGGACATCATAAAAGGAGGTTACCCACTGAAGACATTTCTTAATAAGCTGAAGAAGACAGCCAACTGGCCTGTACATGTATCACACTGAAATTGATTTCTGACGTTAGAATGACTGCGAAAGGGGTTGTCTTCGTGAGGCAACCATACACCAATTTGGCTTCCATCGGGTTGGATTGAGTTCCCAAAGGTCAGGGTGGTGGTCCTCTGGAGATAAAAAGCTAATATACTGTAGGAGTGAGGGGATTATTATAAATATACAGTTCCACATGTTCCTGACAGTATATTAGACTCATAAAACTTTAGTAAGAATTAAAGGGTTTTTTCAGAAAAACCTTTGATGACCTATCTGCAGAATAAGTCATCAATAATAAATGGGTAGGGATCCATTACTCGGGATCCTCACCAATCAGCTGATGGAAGTGACAACGGCATTTGGGTGAGCGCCAATACCCGGCACAGTGCTGTACATTGTATAGTGTCCGTGCCTGGTATTGCAGATCAATCCTTCAAATGGGACTGAGAGGATCTCGGGCCATATAACCAATAAGTGGGATGTCACAGGCTTGAGAAAAGGACACACCACTCACCCAAGTGCCGTGGCCTCTTCAGTCAGCTGATCGTCAGGCATTTCAAGTGGTGTATTACCACCGATCAACTACTGATGACCTACCTGAGGATGGGTCATCAATAATTTAGTTTCCTTTAAACTACATTCAAACCAACTTAAAGGGGTTTAGACAACTGCTGTTCATATGCTCTATCATGGCTCTATGAGTCGAAACACATAGTTGCTCAATAAGAGCAACATCGGTTCTGGCGGATTTGAGCCATCCTTAGATAAATGGTCGCTCTTCTAATATTACAGGCCATAATGAAATGCTACGTTTCACCTGCAGAGGAAATGTCTGACTGGCCATGGCTTCCAGTAGCAAATCAGCTCTTTACTAGGGGCCACATTCTGAAAGGGGTTGTCTCTGATTAGACAACCCATTTAGAGTAAACATATAGATGTCAACACCCTTTTATGATTCTAATTAGGTTTAAGATTTTGTATTTAATAGTGTACTTTTACACCTGTGCTGGGGATTTTTCCTACTCCATTTGGGGAGCAGAAAAGAGGAATCCCTGTGGCCGAACGGTTGGATGGCACTGAACGATAGAATGGAACAGCACCAGGAGGACCCCATTGACTATAATGGGGCTCGCCCTCTTTCCACTCAGCTGGCCGGCTTTGGAATGGAAGAAAAAGCGCTACGTGCAGCACTTTTTTTGTGGTTCTTGCAGTTGCATCTGTGACGGAACCTCCAACCGGAGGTTCCGACGCAGCTGTGAAACTAGCCTTTTTATCTTGCATGTTTATTGCCGTTGGAGCTCCATTTTTCTGATACAGACCTCCAAGTGCATTGACCTTTTCTAACCTTTTCTCTGCACATGGAACCAATTGAAACGACATAATGCTTTTTAAGTGGATGAATAAACTGCATGTTGGAAGGATCCAGAAGATATACTAACATCACTTTACAGCAATTATAGACTGATACTTGAGGAATAATACTAAGAACAATTAAATAATCACTAAAAAAAACAAACTTTCATGTCTTCAGAACTCTACACCAGGGCCTGCATAGGATTTGCTGCAAATTTTGCCCATCTGAAGGGGTGAAATCTACAGTGAAAATCAACAGCATATATTGACATGATGCATGACAGTGTATGCGCTATGTCTGAACATACCCTATACGACTGCTACCTGTGGGTTTATGTTGGAAAATGTTTGTAAGCAAAAACTAGGAGTAGAACATTAAGACAAAGATTTGGTTTGCACAGTGTAAATCTGATATATATTGTGGCATTATACTAGACCCCCATCCATGACCTTGCGTTTGGGCCACCCCATTTCCATCTAGCCATACATACAACCCCACTGAGGATGGGTGTCTCATAGGCAGCTTGGATGGCCGCTATTGTTGACTTCATGGACATTGTACTAGACCTCCATCCATGGCCTTGCGTTTGGGCCACCCCCTTCCCACCTAGCCATACATACCACCCCATGGAGTATGGGTGTTTCAAGTGCTGCCGATCAGCTTGAGGATTGGCAATAAGGTTGGGGCTGTACATTGGTCGTGCGACATCAAGTCTCAAAAAAGTCACGTGATCGGAAAACTTTTACAAGTCATCTGTAGTTTGGCTTTAAGAATAACCAAATTGCAGACAGATTGCAGGCAAGTTGCAGTCGCTCACAACTTACATTGCAGTTTATGATGGCAA
Source organism: Eleutherodactylus coqui (assembly GCF_035609145.1). Lineage (NCBI taxonomy): Eukaryota > Metazoa > Chordata > Amphibia > Anura > Eleutherodactylidae > Eleutherodactylus > Eleutherodactylus coqui. The sequence continues at coordinate 244,237,407 of NC_089840.1, forward strand.
AGTCACATGAGACAACTGTAATGTCACATTAGGTCGCAGATCACAACATGACTCCATTGACAATCATTAAATGTAATTTCAGAGTACAACACTGCGATCTTCGTGTTGCCCAACCAAAGTCGCCGTTTAGCCTTATTGAATGCAGCTAATCTGTGTTGGATACTCAGGCGGCTTTTTTGTGCTTATTTTCCCAAACTTTTCTTTATGCATGGAAACTTTCCTTAGCACTTGAAGAGAAACCCTATTTATATGCAGGAGATGCGGATTTTCATTGGATTGGACATGAGTTTCGAAATCCATGCCAAACTTAACAAGCATGAACTTAGCCTCCTTAGGCAACTTTCAGACAAGCATGTTGAATTTCATCCGTAATACGGATCCATATTATGGACATCTTACAGATGACATTACAATCATATGTCATCAGTATGTCATTAGTATTTGCCTTCATATTGGTTTTATTTTTAATTGGACAAATAGTGATCCAGATTTGCCCAATAAAAATGCAATACAAAGGCAAAAACAGAAAAAAATCAGTCATGCTGCGTTTTTAAAAATTGGCTGTGAAAAATACAGCGATGTGAATAGATACATACATTTATATTATTACAATATCTCTCAACTCTCTAAGGAGGGAAATAAAGGTAAAGCAGATGATCCAGGGATTCTTCCTATTTTACACTGTGCAGAAAGCACTGCAGAACCGCGGTTGCTAGCATATAATGGTTCCAATCTCCACACAATGCAGATTTCCATCCGGAAGGAAGTGCTAAATAAAAGGATCACACATAGTGCAGAATATTCCAGACTTGATTTAGCATAAATTTATTATTCCTACTCAGAAATATGAATTAATGTCGGTAGTGTGAAGCCTGTTTTTCTGAAATGCCTTTTAGTTCACATTTCTGAGTAGAATTAACCCCTTAGGACCCAAGTGTATGTCATGACTGGAGGGCGCTTAATGCAACAAGACATAAACTTACTTAAGTGAGCCGCACCATCCCGCCGTCCTGTGACTAACAGCCTGCAACATCGTGGATCGATGAGAACATCAATCCCTGCTCTTAACCCCTTACAAACCATAATCTATGTACATTGCTGCATGTAAAGGGTTCACAGAGGGAGAGCACTTCCTCCGTGACGTTATCAGCACTCCGCGATGTAGTCAGGGAGGGCTGATGGGTTACCATAGCCAGTGCATGGTGTCCGGGCCTGCCATGGCCTTTGATTGCTACTGTGCTAAGTTCAAATCTGCTACAGGGACATGAAAAAATGTAAAATAAACATAGTGTAAAAAAAAAAAAAAACTTTTTTTTTCGCACTTCTCCCTGTTTGTATAAAAAAAAGTAAAAAACAGAGACGAAATGCTTACTTTGTTCATTTTGCCTCTCAAAAAAATCCAATAAAATTAATCAAAAAAGCCGTATGTACCCCAAAATGGCATCAACAAAAAATCTATGGGGGGTGCACAAATGCGCACGCAATATGCCAGGAGATGCGCAATATGCTGCACAATTCTGCTGGAAAAAGAACACCTATGGAATCAGAGGTGTAACTTGAAGCTCCTGGGCCCCAATGCAAAACCTGTAACAGCGCCCCCAACTATAATGCTTTATTCATAGTACTGGGCTCCCTATATGGAGAAGAGAGGCTTTATGGGCCCCCTAAGGCTCCTGGGCCCGGGTGCGACCGCATCCCCTGCATCCTCTATAGTTACACCAGTGAATGGAATTAATTAGACTAAATAGGAGCCCTTAATCAGAGTGGATGAAGTCAGTAATAGGGCTGTGCAGTGTATGATCAGGTCTGTGAAAACTGCCACCCTAGCTGCACCCCGCCAACACCTGGGGGCTCTCGGTTTGAGATGCACTGGTCTCCACTAGTGATATTTATGTGGGTGCATTCAGTCTTATTGGTTCTGTGCCATGATGTTTTCAGTATTTTACAGCAGACTGCCTCGGTTTTTAATAGGTTTTAGGCTGTCAGTTTTGTAAGGGAAGAATGTTTTTCACCAGAAACTGCAAGAAAAACTTTAGGAAGCTCTGTGTGATTTTGCAGCACTTTTTGACCACGTGGCACTCTGCTAGCGCAAATATATTCTGGTAGTTTCTGCATAGAAAACGTGTAAAAGAGAAGGGGGTGAATGAAAGCTTCTCGTAATCAATTTTACGCTCCATTTCCTCAAAAAAGGTGGATCTACAGCTGGCTAAAGTTTTGGGAAGTCAAGTGGGCACTTCCTAAAACTGGATGTATTCCGTAGGCAGTTCCCAAAACTATGTGTATATAGGCTTTATAAAAAGGAAAAAAAGAGAACAAAGCAAAAAACCATAAAATCATTAAATGAAACATTATTATAACAAATAACCTAGGCTTTGTTCACATCCATGTCGTGGCTTCTGTCATAGACAAAAACCACAACGCTGTGCTGAATCCATCACATAACGGACAAGTATGCCCAATGGGCTCCGCTGACTTACAATGGGCTCCGTTGGGTCCTACACTATTCTTCCCATCAAATATGATGGAATTAGCACCAGAGGTTCCGACACAGATGTGAACAGAGGCTGGATAATTACAGTGGTGAAATCCTGCAGAGTTGTGTGTGTATAAAGTTGCATAAGAACGCTGTCATTATCATCTGTGAAAATGGGCAAGAATCGGACATACTGGGATTTTTCCACATGGATCATCAGTTGTGTGAACAATCGTATGCGTGTCTTTCGTACGCAGACAGCAGAGAAGTGAGAATTACGCCTCTGTGAGTAAGGCCTCAAGCGATCTTTGCACGGAGCAATTAATCGTTCAGAGAGTCGCTCAGAAAAGTCGCTGAAGCGCACAGAGCTATTTGAAAGCTTTTACACAGAGCAATATTGTTCATTAGTTAGCCGATGTATCATTCATAGGGGGATCTCCATGCAAATTCTTAAAAGGGTTGTCAGAGTTAAGGAAAACCCTGCCAGCGGGTTGCCTTGAAATAAAAAAATCATTGGTTACTCACCTCTCCCCGCTCTCCTACTCATCCCCCACCGCCGGCTCTGGTCTCTACTGTCTGTTTACAGGCACTTGTGACGTCCCATAAACCTTCTGTAGCAGCCAATGACAGTGCTCAGCCATGATCGCTGATAGCTGTCATTGGCTGCTGCAACTTGTTTGTAGATGGGCTCAGCATTTAAACTGACATCACAGCGGAGATCAGAGCCGGTGGACAAACGGGGGATCAGGGAGAGGTGAGTAACCACTGATTTTGACAGGAGATTCTCTTAATGCAGACAACCCTGTTAAGCAAGTCATTTAAATATAAACAACTGGGACGTTACACTAGGCGACTTTTAAATCAACCAGTGATTATTTTTAGGTGAGCTGAAACGAAGTGACCAGTAAGTGATTTATCTCTTGTCATCCTGTTGGTGGCTGCGGTTATACAATATAACAACTGTCATTCGCTAAACATAGAGCTAGTTTTTAAAATGAATTAAACTTGCCCTAATAGCTAGACATACTGTATATTTTCTTCTAAATATACCTACCGCAGTGAAATCTCTTGCAAATGATGAACCAGAATTGCATTGAAAAGTGGTCTTCTAGGATAGTGGTTTTCTAAAAGAGGTGGTCTTTTGGAGATGGTTCACTATATATGTAACTAGTTATGTAAGTATTACAATGTTACTGCAGTAAACGGAGTATCTATTATTGATTCTGAAAATCCTGAAAACAACTTTTTGGGGATATCACAACAAATGTGTACTGCATGACTTCACACAACAATTACTGAAGTGACAGACGACAAGTGTAGCCTTAGGGAATGGTTGTAAAGCTGGCAACCAACGTAACATAAGTCTGGCAAACTATCACTTGGTCAACAGCTATCTCTCCATTTTATTATAGGTCACATTCAATACTATGCAAAAGTTTTAGGCAGGTGTGGAGAAAATGCTGTTACATCCGCGCTGAGCGTTAATGCACCACACCCAGCATGCATGCAAGGCAGTGTTCACATGGGACAAACAAACTCCAGAAAGTCCCACGTAAAACACCAAAACAATCACTCAACACAAGCAAGGGGAAAAGATGGGGAATCTAGCCCTAACAGCCGAAGGGGGGGAAATACCCTTGCCTAAAGTGGGGCAAGCATCCCAACAAGGACGACCCCACGTCCTGAACCTAGGCCACCTGTACTAACCCTGGGTAGAGACAGGTAATATCAATAATCAGAAGGTAACAACAAATGGTAGCAGGAACAACACTAAGATATATATTAATACACCAACTACTTAACTTGATCTGGATGGCAGCACCTAGGGAAAAAGGACTAGACCAACTTCACCCAAGAGAAAATGATGATCAGCAACTTCTGAGAGCAGGTGTAGAAATATAGCCCTTAAGAGCAGAAAATTCACCTGGAGTGAAGCACAGCCCTCTGTAATAGTAGCTTTCTCATTGCATGGCACTGTCATACAGCCCTCTGCAATATTTCAGTGGATAGTCAGTGAATGCACCTTCACAACAGGGAGAAGGCTAGAGGAGGAGTGCTCTGCAGTAGCTTGGAGAACAATACAAGTGTAGAAAGCAAACAATCAGAAATCTTTAATGAAAACCAACTACAAGAAGTCTTCATTTCCAAAAACACAATGGAGCAAATTTACAAAATGGTTTATAGCAATTTCAGGATTCAAAAAAGATGCAAATTTTTGCACAAGCAGGTATTTACAAAAAAATTGTGACTTTTCTTCTCTCTGCACTTTTTGAAAAAGTGGGCAGGGCTTGTCGGGAGGTGGCAGAGCTGCCCCGGATCAACAGATTTATGTTTAATTTATGCTCAGGTCGGACCTGGCATACATTTCTCAGAAGGCACACGGAGCTGCCGGGGATCGGCTGAATACATGAAGAGGCGTGTGCCTCTTCATGTATTCAGCGCACCATGCAATGGGGGAAATCATAATAAGCAAAGGCCGGGCTTAGTAAATTTCCTGCATTAATTACAATAATGAGTGCAAAGCTGTACATAGCCTTTAACTCCTTGGGTTAAACAATTTCCTTAGTACCCTCAAACATGCAGTTCCAGGCATTGTCAGAAGTAAATCTCCGTGTGCAGCCTGTTGTAGCTTAAGGATAACATCTCGATTGTGCTGTAAATTTCCTAACATTTAGAGGCGGTTGCTAGGCAGCCGCCGAGGTGATTAGAAAGCACAGCATGAAACAGCAAGAAGAACCTCTACAGCAGCGAGAACAAGGGATGACTTCAGACGCGTCCTAGATCCCTGGAAATATGCATTATTAGATACATGTCCTTCCAGTACTCACTCATTGTGAATCAAAGACCCAACACCCCAAACTTACGTTTAGAAAGATTGAATGAAATTAGTAGGTAGATGAAGATATTGAACCGCCATGAAGGCCCTTTTTCCTATGTAAGTTTGGCCAGTGCAATCTACATAGACTGGTTTCCAGGGAAGAGCCGCCTAGCAACCTCACAGAAAAGGCTATAGTTGTCAGGTACTTAGTCTAACAGAGAGGAAAGGCAATAACTGATTTTCTGTTGCTGCTTCCACATCCCAGATAGCAATGTTTTTGATAAATAGGGGCTTCGATGAATAAAACATATAATGGTATGACATGTCCTAGAACATATATATATATATATATATATATATATTATATATATTTTTTATAAGTTGGAGCCTGTACATTTCCTCCAACTCTGACTCCATCAAAATTGGGACTCCAACTCCACAACCCCGCTTCGCACAATCAATGCTAAAAGGGGGTTTCTAGAGTAGAAAAAAAACATATTTTAATACAGTATTAGAACCCTCATCTATTAGCTAGATTAGCGAGGCGCTACAAATGGCATCTCTCAATCTAGAGAACGTAACACATCCATGCTATATATGGTTGGCCTACTGATTTTAATGACTAATGTGCAATGCTTCATTTTCCCTGTTGTAGCGCTGCAGAAAAATGTAACACTTTTTGCCTGGTACCTCCACAGAGCATGCTGTCCAGTGTATATCTTGTGTCATGTATGCAGTCCTTTAACAGCTGTTTGAGGGTGCATACTGCTGCATGAGATGTGAACGTGTTGCATATTTGGAAACCCAGATCCGGCATCTAAATGTGCCACTTGTAACACTTCAGTCCATTGACAACATGGAATGGAGTTTGTTGCTTATTGAGTAGGCGCTTGCTTGGGTAGATGTGGGGGTGGTTGCTAGTATAGGAGTGCAGGATGATCAGGCAGCTAGCTGGGTGAAAGTTAGATAAAAGGGTAGAGGGAAAAGATCCAGGGAGGCTAGTCCTGAACTGGCACACCTCAATAAGTTTGCAAAGTTGTCAAATGAGAAAAATGCAATTACAAGATTTGCACTGCTGCAGCATGACATGCCTTCTGACCGCCAGGGGGATGTCTGCTCCAGTAAGAAGAGGAATAGTAGTGCAGGGCAGGATAGACAGGTTCAGGTAGTGGGAGACTCAATTATTAGTGGGATAGACAGGGCAATCTGCCACAAAGCCCGGGATTGTTGAAAGGTGTGTTGTCTTCCTGGCACTCGAGTTTGACACATTACAGATCCAGTTGATAGATTACTGTGAGGGTCTGGTGAGGATCCAGTGTTTATGGTGCACATTGGCATGTATTAAAGGTAAGAGGCTCCTTAAAACAATTTTCCAGGAACTAGGATACAAGCTTAGGGCAAGGATCTCCAACATAGTATTTTTTGAAATACTACCTGTACCATGTACCACACCAGAAAGGAAGCGTGAGATTAGGGAGGTAAACAAGTCTCTCAAGAGATGATGTATGAAAGTGGGGTTTGCATTGCTACAGAACTGAGTTGACTTAGCTGTTGGCTACAGGTTCTACCATAGGAATGGACAGCATCGCAATGGGGAGAGTGCAGCTGTGCTGGGGGAAAAAAGGCTAGACGTTTGTAGGGGAAGGTTTATCTAGGGACTGGGGGGAGAAGGCAACCAGGGAGATAGAAGGGAAGACAGTATAGACAATGATCTGGAATGAAGTAATGAGAATAGGTGTGGAGCGGTGGGATGGGTTAGTATAGTTATAGCAGGACAGTTAATAGGGATACAATTGAAATAAAAAAGAACCAAAACTTTTTAAATTGTATGGTTACTGGAATTTATAATGCCTCAGGAAACCTATGACATAGTGGGAATAACGGAGAGCTTGCTGGACAAAAGCTGTGACTGGGTGGTGAAATTACAGGGTTATAGTCTGTTCAGAAGGGATGATAAAAATGAAAAGGAGAAAGCATTTGTCTTTACATAAAATCCTGTTTTATGCCCACACTACAGGAAGATATATGTGAGGGAGATGAATATGTGGAATCTCTATGGATAGAAATACATGGAGGTAAAAACAATAAAATCCTGATAGGGATTTACTATAGGCCACCAAATATAACAGAAGCCACTGAAAATCTATTACTAAGGCAAATAAATGAAGCAGCAAATCACAATGACTTTAACTATCCAGATATAAACTGGGAAGCTGAAACCTGCGGATCTCATGAAGGTAGTAAGTTTCTGTCAACAACTAAAGATAATTACCTCATCCAACTTGTACAGGACCTGACTGGAAGTACAGCCATTTTGGACTTCATATTAACCAAAAGACCTGACAGAATAACAGAGGGGGTGGAAGGTTGGGGACACCCGGGATATAGTGACAATAATATGAGAAATTTCCACTTGTCTTTTAATAGGGAGTCTTATCGGGAAGATACAGAAATACTAAACTTTAGGAAGGCAAAGTTTGATCTGCTTAGAGATGTCCTTAATCTTATTAATTGGGACAATGTCTTCAAAAATTAAGAGTATAGAAAATAAATGTGAAATGTTTAAAAAACATCTTAAATACTTTACTGTAACCTATTCATGCCATACAGGAGTAAAAGGGTTAGGAGTAGGAGAAAACCAATGTGGAAAATGAGGTTTAACACTGGATAGCGGATAAGTGTCTGATTGATAAGGATCCAATGACTGGGACCCTCACCAATCATGCTAACAGGGGTTTACTAGTATGATGGAAGCAGCAGTTGCTTGCTGCTTCATTCATCTCTGTAGGACTGCTGAACTGCCGTTGGCAATATCCAGCAACCCCATAGAGGTAAATGGCCCAGCAGTGTACATGCTTCACTGCCAATCCATTCATACACAGGGGGGACATGGAATCGCCATTTCCAATATCAGTGGGGTCTCCAGCAGTTAGACTCTCACCAACCAGACTCCTGTCCTTTATCCTGCAGATAGGAGATAAGTTAAATCTTGGCATGACCCCTTTAAGTTTAAATCTGCACTGACATTGTAGAGCCAGCAGAGAAGAGAAAAGTCACTCTTTGTTTGTTTTCCTCATGAAGCATGGATGACATGGTTACTGTCTCTTATCATTTCTCTTCGGATGAACAAATTACTTCAAAGCACGAACCAAAAACAATGGTAAATTTAGTTCAGATTTTGCTAATAAAACATTACTGCCTTATATGAACATCTTGGGTCTGAATGAAAGAAGCTACCTGTTTAATGGGACCCGTTCTATACAGAGCAGCCTGCTGACACTGCACAGCTGGGCTTTGTATAACCTCTGTGTACAGTCTATCCAGAATAATAATGGTCCGTAGTGATACTACAGGTAGGTCAGACTAAAACGCAGCTACATAGCAACTACCCAGCAACCAATCATGTTGTATCAAGGTAATCATATAGCTGTTTGAATTTTACGGAGTATTTCTTTCTAAAAAAGTTAAATTAAATTAAAGAGTAACAGCACTTTTTACAAACTTTTGACATGTCAGAGCAACATGTTGAGTTTTGATCATTGGTTGTCCCGTTGCTGAGACCCCCGCTGATCTGCTGTGTCCCTTCAGCTGTCCTTCTTGCCTCTTGGCTCCTCTCGGCTGCTAAAGACAGACTTCTACAGATCTATAGATTTCTGTGCATCCATCTTCAGCTGCCAGCAAACAGCAAAGACAGTCGAAGGGGAACAGCATCGGAGTGAATGTTGCAGCTTGCTTGTTTTAGCAATCAGGCGGGTATTAGCATCCAGACCCCCACTGATTAAAACTTTTGACACATTGCTCTTATGTATCAAAAGTTTTTTAAAAGGTGCTGTTGCTTTCTAAGGTTGGCATTCCTGCTGTTTCATGGGTGGTCACCCACCTTGCTCATACTCCTCAATGATAAACATAGCGAGTAGGAATGATGTGTGCATCAAAGTCACAGCTTGGAAGAACTCCATTAGAATTCTACCTTGTAAATTTCTCATGTGTGGTGTCAATATCACTTATAATATTCTGCATTATATATTTAAATATATATTTTTTAAATCAGGGGTGCACAACCTGCGTCCTGGAGCCACATGCAGCCTGCAATGCCATTCTGTGTTGTCCCAATCATCTAGACACAGACATGCCTATCTGTGATTGCTCACATGTAGCATGCATCAGAGAAGAGTGGCACACAGCTTAGCATTAGGGACGGGCAAGTATCAAATGGGTTACCTAAAATTGATGTGACCTTTGTGCAGGCTGTGGGAACAGTAACCTACACGAACGTAACCTATTTAAGGTTGGAAGTATACATTCAAAATCAGACAGCATTCACACCAAACATAAAAACAAATGTGCACGCAACAAAGGGAAACAGGGACATAAGATCCTACACCAAACCAGATAGCCAAAATACTTACCAATTGTACTAACACAACAAGCAGATGGAAATATAAATAAGTACAAGGTATTAGTTAGTATTTTGGCCAAAGTACGTAAGCTCATAAGCCATGTCAAGGGTCTTGTAAGTCCCTACACTATCAAGAAAACTAAACCCAGGAAAGGGAACTCCAACTACAAGCGGGGTGATCATCCCAATAAGAATTGCCCCACACTGGTACCTAGGGAATACCTGTCTCAATTCAGATCCAAATAGATAGGAACACCAACACAAGACATAATACACACCGGGTGTCTGCACTCCTACAGACACTGGGAATTCCTACCTACAAACATGCACTGAGCAAGACCTTGTTTACACCAACTATCTGCACACCTATAAACAAACACTGAACAAGTCATAATACAAACCAAGTGTCAGCACACCAACAAACAGACACTGAACAAGTTATTGCCCAAACCAAGTGTCTGCTCACCAACTAAGACACTGAACAATACATTGTTCACACCAGATGTCAACACATTTGCAGACATACACTGAACAAGATATTGCAGTTGTGCAGACACCTGGTGTGAACAGACATACACTGAACAAGACATTGTTCACACCAGGTGTCTATACACCTGCAGACACAGGGAAATCCCACCCAGAATGTCATACATGCATATATACACCAAAACAAGACATAGTTTAAACATCCACACCCACACACATAAGGGGCAGAGCTTCAGACATCACTCACTTGGCAGAGAAGGGACAAGGTGTCAGACATCATCCATTTGAAAGCATAAAGGACATCCAATGCCTGGAACCACACCTGACAGAAGAGTAAGGGAGCAGGGGCCCACAGAACATGTGAGGTGAATCAGGTGTCCAGACCATCTTCAGGGAGAGTGCGGAAGACCGACTCCAAATGCCAGCATTCTGAGAGGGAAGGATGAGGAATAAAGACCAGCACCATCTAATAAGAGGGGCTGGTATTTATACATACAGATACATGGTGATTGGCTGGCTGGAGAGCTCCATGCCATCAGCCAGCCAAATCAACCACACCTGCAGCAGTATGCTCATGGAAACCCATAGAACTACAGGTCCCAGGAGCACAACATGATAATTGATTTTTATCATTCATCCATAGAGTAGATCATAAAAGTCTTATCATTGGGGACTCGCCAACGATCTCAAGAATGAGGGGTCTCATGTTCCCCTCTACAGATGAGCGAACGTACTCGTCCGAGCTTGATACTCGTTCGAGTATTAGCGTGTTCGAGATGCTCGTTACTCGAGACGAGTACCACGCGATGTTCGAGTTACTTTCACTTTCATCTCTGAGACGTTAGCGCGCTTTTCTGGCCAATAGAAAGACAGGGAAGGCATTACAACTTCCCCCTGCGACGTTCAAGCCCTATACCACCCCCCTGCAGTGAGTGGCTGGCGAGATCAGGTGTCACCCGAGTATATAAATCGGCCCCTCCCGCGGCTCGCCACAGATGCATTCTGACAGAGAACAGGGACAGTGCTGCTGGTGCCGGAGCTGCTATAGGGAGAGCGTTAGGAGTTATTTTAGGCTTCAAGAACCCCAACAGTCCGTCTTAGGGCCACATCTAACCGTGTGCAGTAGTGTGGAGGCTGCTTTTTGCAGTGTTGCACATTTTTTTTTTTTATATATATCGGCAGTAATTTTACATTGTCCAGGGCCAGTAGTGGTGAGGCAGGGACAGAAGACATATTTAGTGTATATGGGCAGTGGGCCTTTCCAAAAACATTTGGGAAAAAAAATCTATTTGGGCTGCCTGTGACCGTCCTCAGTGTACTGGGTCTCTGCTGGGGGTAGTTGTCCTAATTCATACGCAGCCAGCTAAGTGTTACAGCAGGCTTGCGCAAAATTCTTTTCTGCCTCTGTGTTGCCTCTTACATAACTGCTGTATTCCTGTCCACAAGTGTACTGGGTCTCTGCTGGGGGTAGTTGTCCTAATTCATACGCAGCCAGCTAAGTGTTACATCAGGCTTGCGCAAAATTCTTTTCTGCCTCTGTGTTGCCTCTTACATCACCGCTGTATTCCTGTCCACAAGTGTACTGGGTCTCTGCTGGGGGTAGTTGTCCTAATTCATACACAGCCAGCTAAGTGTTACAGCAGGCTTGCGCAAAATTCTCTTCTACCTCTGTGTTGCCTCTTACATCACCGCTGTATTCCTGTCCACAAGTGTACTGGGTCTCTGCTGGGGGTAGTTGTCCTAATTCATACGCAGCCAGCTAAGTGTTACAGCAGGCTTGCGCAAAATTCTTTTCTGCCTCTGTGTTGCCTCTTACATCACCGCTGTATTCCTGTCCACAAGTGTACTGGGTCTCTGCTGGGGGTAGTTGTCCTAATTCATACGCAGCCAGCTAAGTGTTAGAGCAGGCTTGCGCAAAATTCTTTTCTGCCTCTGTGTTGCTTCTTACATCACCGCTGTATTCCTGTCCACAAGTGTACTTGGTCTCTGCTGGGGGTAGTTGTCCTAATTCATACGCAGCCAGCTAAGTGTTACAGCAGGCTTGCGCAAAATTCTTTTCTGCCTCTGTGTTGCCTCTTACATCACCGCTGTATTCCTGTCCACAAGTGTACTGGGTCTCTGCTGGGGGTAGTTGTCCTAATTCATACGCAGCCAGCTAAGTGTTACAGCAGGCTTGCGCAAAATTCTTTCCTGCCTCTGCTGTGTGTTCCGCAAGCGAAGTCAGCCTCCAACCACAGGCCAATAAGCGGCACATTTAATTACAGTGTTCTGTTTCTGCACTACTGGTAATACACCATGCTGAGGTGTAGGGGTAGGCCTACAGGACGTGGACACGGCCGAGGACGCGGAGGCCCAAGTCAGGGTGTGGGCACAGGCCAAGCTCCTGATCCAGGTGTATCGCAGCCGACTGCTGCGGGATTAGGAGAGAGGCACGTTTCTGGCGTCCCCACATTCATCTCACAATTAATGGGTCCACGCGGTAGACCTTTATTAGAAAATGAGCAGTGTGAGCAGGTCCTGTCGTGGATGGCAGAAAGTGCATCCAGCAATCTATCGACCTCCCAGAGTTCTGCGCCGTCCACTGCTGCAACTCTGAATCCTCTGGCTGCTGCTCCTCCTTCCTCCCAGCCTCCTCACTCCATTACAATGGCACATTCTGAGGAGCAGGCAGACTCCCAGGAACTGTTCCCGAGCCCCTGCCCAGAATGGCCAGTAATAGTTCCTCTCCCACCGGAGGAGTTTGTCGTGACCGATGCCCAACCTTTGGAAAGTTCCCGGAGTCTGGGGGATGAGGCTGGGGACTTTCGGCAACTGTCTCACAAGCTTTCAGTGGGTGAGGAGGACGATGACGATGAGACACAGTTGTCTATCACTCAGGTAGTAGTAATTGGAGTAAGTCCGAGGGAGGAGCGCACAGAGGATTCTGAGGAAGAGCAGCAGGACGATGAGGTGACTGACCCCACCTGGTTTGCTACGCCTACTGAGGACAGGTCTTCAGAGGGGGAGGCAAGGGCTGCAGCAGGGCAGGTTGGAAGAGGCAGTGCGGTGGCCAGGGGTAGAGGCAGGGCCAGACCGAATAATCCACCAACTGTTTCCCAAAGCGCCCCCTCGCGCCATGCCACCCTGCAGAGGCCGAGGTGCTCAAAGGTCTGGCAGTTTTTCACTGAGAGTGCAGACGACCGACGAACAGTGGTGTGCAACCTGTGTCGCGCCAAGATCAGCCGGGGAGCCACCACCACCAGCATGCGCATACATATGATGGCCAAGCACCCCACAAGGTGGGACGAAGGCCGTTCACCGCCTCCGGTTTGCACCGCTGCCTCTCCCCCTGTGCCCCAACCTGCCACTGAGATCCAACCCCCCTCTCAGCGCACCGTCCAGCCGTCGCTAGCGCAAGTGTTGGAGCGCAAGTGCAAGTACGCCGCCACGCACCCGCACGCTCAAGCGTTAAACGTGCACATAGCAAAATTTATCAGCCTGGAGATGCTGCCGTATAGAGTTGTGGAAACGGAGGCTTTCAAAGGTATGATGGCGACGGCCCCACGCTACTCAGTTCCCAGTCACCACTACTTTTCCCGATGTGCCGTCCCAGCCCTGCACGACCACGTCTCCCGCAACATTGTACGCGCCCTCACCAACGCGGTTACTGCCAAGGTCCACTTAACAACGGACACGTGGACAAGCACAGGCGGGCAGGGCCACTATATCTCCCTGACGGCACATTGGGTGAATTTAGTGGAGGCTGGGACAGAGTCAGAGCCTGGGACCGCTCACGTCCTACCCACCCCCAGAATTGCGGGCCCCAGCTCGGTGGTGGTATCTGCGGCGGTGTATGCTTCCTCCACTTAACCACCCTCCTCCTCCTCCTCCTCCTCCTACGCAACCTCTGTCTCGCAATCAAAATGTGTCAGCAGCGGCACGTCGCCAGCAATCGGTGTCGCGCGGCGTGGCAGCACAGCGATGGGCAAGCGCCAGCAGGCCGTGCTGAAACTACTCAGCTTAGGAGATAAGAGGCACACGGCCCACGAACTGCTGCAGGGTCTGACAGAGCAGACCGACCGCTGGCTTGCGCCGCTGAGCCTCCAACCGGGCATGGTCGTGTGTGACAACGGCCGTAACCTGGTGGCGGCTCTGCAGCTTGGCAGCCTCACGCACGTGCCATGCCTGGCCCACGTCTTTAATTTGGTGGTTCAGCGCTTTCTGAAAAGCTACCCACGCTTGTCAGACCTGCTCGGAAAGGTGCGGCGGCTCTGCGCACATTTCCGCAAGTCCCACACGGACGCTGCCACCCTGCAACAACACCCTGTTTCATCTGCCAGTGCACCGACTGCTGTGCGACGTGCCCACACGGTGGAACTCTACGCTCCACATGTTGGCCAAGCTCTATGAGCAGCGTAGAGCTATAGTGGAATACCAACTCCAACATGGGCGGCGCAGTGGGAGTCAGCCTCCTCAATTCTTTACAGAAGAGTGGGCCTGGTTGGCAGACATCTGCCAGGTCCTTAGAAACTTTGAGGAGTCTACCCAGATGGTGAGCGGCGATGCTGCAATTATTAGCGTCACCATTCCTCTGCTATGCCTCTTGAGAAGTTCCCTGCAAAGCATAAAGGCAGACGCCTTGCGCTCGGAAACAGAGGCGGGGGAAGATAGTATGTCGCTGGATAGTCAGAGCACCCTCCTGTCTATATCTCAGCGCGTTGAGTAGGAGGAGGAGGAGCATGAGGAGGATGAGGAGGAGGGGGAAGAGACAGCTTGGCCCACTGCTGAGGGTACCCATGCTGCTTGCCTGTCATCCTTTCAGCGTGTATGGCCTGAGAAGGAGGAGGAGGAGGAGGATCCTGAAAGTGATCTTCCTAGTGAGGACAGCCATGTGTTGCGTACAGGTACCCTGGAACACATGGCTGACTTCATGTTAGGATGCCTTTTTCGTGACCCTCGCGTTACACGCATTCTGGCCACTACGGATTACTGGGTGTACACACTGCTTGACCCACGGTATAAGGAGAACCTTTCCACTCTCATACCCGAAGAGGAAAGGGGTTCGAGAGGGATACTATACCACAGGACCCTGGCGGACAAACTGATGGTAAAATTCCCATCCGACAGCGCTAGTGGCCGAAGGCGCAGTTCCGAGGGCCAGGTAGCAGGGGAGGCGCAGAGATCAGGCAGCATGTACAGCACAGGCAGGGGAACACTCTCTAAGGCCTTTGACAGCTTTCTGGCTGCCCAGCAAGACTGTGTCACCTCTCCCCAGTCCAGGCTGAGTCGGCGGGAGCACTGTAAAAGGATGGTGAGGGAGTACGTAGCCGATCGCACGACCGTCCTCCGTGACGCCTCTGCCCCCTACAACTACTGAGTGTCGAAGCTGGACACGTGGCCTGAACTCGCACTGTATGCCCTGGAGGTGCTTGCTTGTCCTGCGGCTAGCGTCTTGTCAGAGAGGGTGTTTAGTGCGGCTGGGGGAATCATCACGGATAAGCGTACCCGCCTGTCAACCGACAGTGCCGACAGGCTTACACTCATCAAGATGAACAAAGCCTGGATTTCCCCAGACTTCTCTTCTCCACCAGCGGACAGCAGCGATACCTAAACAATACGTAGGCTGCACCCGCGGATGGAAGCATTGTTCTCTATCACCATCAAAAACGTGGACCTTTTAGCTTCATCAATCTGTGTATAATATTCATCCTCCTCCTCCTGCTCCTCCTCCTGAAACCTGACGTAATCACGCCGAACGGGCAATTTTTCTTAGGCCCACAAGGCTCAGTCATATAATTTTTGTAAACAATTTTTATATGTTTCAATGCTCATTAAAGCATTGAAACTTGCACCTGAACCAATTTTTATTTTAACTGGGCTGCCTCCAGGCCTAGTTACAAATTAAGCCACATTAACCAAAGCGATTAATGGGTTTCATCTGCCCTCTTGGTTGGGCATGGGCAATTTTTCTGACGTACATTAGTACTGTTGGTACACCAATTTTTTGGGGCCCTCGCCTACAGTGTAATCCAATTAATTTTTAGCCCACCTGCATTAAAGCTGACGTTACATCAGCTGTGCTGGGCACTGCAATGGGATATATTTATGTACTGCCGGTGGGTTCCTGGCACCCACCCATGCTGTCGGTCCACACGGAGTTGTAACTGCATGTGTCCACTTCTAAAGAACCCCAGTCTGACTGGGGCATGCAGTGTGGGCCGAAGCCCACCTGCATTAAACATGACATTACCTCAGCTGTGCTGGGCACTGCAATGGGATATATTTATGTACCGCCGGTGGGTTCCAGGGAGCCACCCATGCTGTGCGTCCACAGGGACTTCACAATAGGGAGTTGTACCTGCCTGTGTCTATGAATTAAAAACCCCGGTCAGGTTGGGGCATGCAGTTTGGGCCTAAGCCCACCTGCATTTAATCTGACGTTAGCTCTGCTGTCCAGGGCACTTCAATGAGATACATTTATGTACAGCCGGTGTGTTCCAGGGAGCCACCCATGCTGTGGGTGCACACGGAATTCCCATTGCGGAGTTGTACCTGCCTGTGACTATTTATAAAAAAACGCGGTCTGACTGGGGCATGCAGACACCTTGACAGAATGAATAGTGTGTGGCACATAGGTTCCCCATTGCTATGCCCACGTGTGCAGCTCCTGATGGCGGTGGCACAGGATTATATTTCTCATTGCTTCTGTACAGCATTGTGGGCTATCGCCCCTCCCCTTTTAAAGAGGGTCGCTGCCTAGCCGTGCCAACCCTCTGAAGTGTGTGCCTGCGGTTCCTCCTCATGGCAGACGCACTTATAAATAGACATGAGGGTGGTGTGGCATGAGTGCAGCTGAAGGCTGCGCAGGGACACTTTGGTGTGCGCTGTGGACACTGGGTCGTGCGGGGGGTTGGGCAGCATGTAACCCAGGAGAAGTGGCAGCAGAGTGTCATGCAGGCAGTGATTGTGCATTGTTGGAGGTAGTGTGGTGCTTAGCTAAGGTATGCATTGCTAATGAGGGCTTTTCAGAAGTAAAAGTTGTTGGGAGGGGGGGGGGCCCACTCTTGCCGCTATTGTGGCTTAATAGTGGGACCTGGGAACTTGAGATGCAGCCCAACATGTAGCCCCTCGCCTGCCCTATCCGTTGCTGTGTCGTTCCCATCACTTTCTTGAATTGCCCAGATTTTCACAAATGAAAACCTTAGCGAGCATCGGCGAAATACAAAAATGCTCGGGTCGCCCATTGACTTCAATGGGGTTCGTTACTCGAAACGAACCCTCGAGCATCGCGATAATTTCGTCCCGAGTAACGAGCACCCGAGCATTTTGGTGCTCGCTCATCTCTATTCCCCTCTCCTCCTTACTGCTGGCTCACTGCATCCCCTGAAGTATAGGAACTGACATAGAGATTGAATGGAGTGGTGGCCAAGCATGTGCATTGTCACTTCATTTATTTCAGTGGGGCTGACAGAAATAGCTGAGTACAGGCACTCAGCTATCTAAAGCAGCCTCATTGAAGATGGAGTGGTACTGCGCATGCACAACTGCCACTCCCTTCAATTTCCTCCTCAATGCAGAGAGTGCCGTAAGCCCACAGTGAGGAGGAAAGGGGAATACGAGACCCCTATTCTTTAGTGGATAAGTAATAAAAGTCCTTTTTAGAAATACCCCTTTAATAGTGCAGTGTTTAGCCATGTCTTGGCCCTCATATTTCAAGAGAATGGGTTACCACAACACCTAGAATCTATAAAGCATGTCTCTTCCTTGCAGGAGTGCTGATTGTGGGAGAAAGGGATCTATTCTTGCGATAGATGGGGAGTCCTGGAAGTGAAATCAGCATCTATCAGATATTTAGGTCCAATACTTTTTCATATGCCATATTTTTTCAGATGGTCATGTATCTTAACCCCTTCCCGCTCCAGGACGTACCGGTACGTCCTGGGAGCCTGGTACTTTCCGCAACAGGACGTACCGGTACGTCCTGGAGATAGCGCTATCCCACAGCGGGAGCCGGCTGTCAGTCACAGCCGGCGTCCCGCTGCAACAGCGGGGGGGCATCGGAGATGTGCCCCCCGCTGTTAACCCCTTCCCTGCCGCGATCTAAGTAGATCGCAGCAGGGAAAGAGTTCACAGAGGGATCGCGCTCCCTCTGTGTCTCCGGCCAGCTATCGCGATGTCATCGCGAGAGCCCGGCCTGTCACCATGGCAACAGGACGCCAGACACTGGCGTCCTGTATTGCCTGTGCCTATAATCGCTGTATAAGCGATAAGGCATGGCAGAGCAGTAGCTCTGCCATGCCTTATGACAGCGATCATAGGCATAGTGCTGCAAGTCCCTCAGAGGGACTCAAATAGTGTAAAAAAAAGAAAAGAAAAGTGTAAAAAAAAGAAAAATGTAAAAAAAAATGTAAAAAAACCCCTTTTTTATGCTTTTTCTAATATTAGCATAAAAAAAGGTAAAAAAAATTAAAACCCCACATATTGGGTATTGACGCGTCCGTACTGACGTGTACAAAAAGTTGAACATGCTTTTTATTTTGTACGACAAAAAGCGTAAAAAACCCGCTAAAAAACAGAGGCAAAATGCTAATTTTTCGCATTTTGCCTCCCAAAAAATGCAATAAAAGTGATCAAAAAAGCCGTATATTCCCCCAAATGGTACCAATAAAAACTACAGATCATCTCGCAAAAAATAAGCCCTCATAGAGCTCCATACATAGAAAAAAAAAAAAGTTACAGGACTTTGAATGCAGCTATAGAGAAAAAAAAAAGATTTTAAAAAAAAGGGGGTTTTATTGCAAAAAAGTGTAAAAACCTAATTTTGGTATCGCTGTAATCGTACTGACCCGCAGAAAAAATTAAGTGTGTCATTTATGCTGCATAATTAACGCTGTAAAAAAAGGGAAAAAAATCTATGGCAGAATTGATGCGTTTTCTCTCCCTGTTATCATAAAAAAAAATAATAAAAGTTTTACAATATAGTCAATGTACCCAAAAGTGGCACCGATAAAAACTACAGTTCGCCACGCAAAAAACAAGCCCTTATACGGCCGCGTCAACGGAAAAATAAAAAAGTTATGGCTTTTGAAAAATGGAGATGGAAAAATACCAAAAAATCGCTTGGTCCTCAACGCCAAAATAGGCCATGTCATTAAGGGGTTAAAGTTTTATTGCCACTCTTGAGAGTGGCTCAATATAATATCGGTCCTTGGACCAGAAAAAGTCGTGCACCCCTTATTTAAGCCCATCTCATACAAATTGTGAGGCTGTCTAGATATTTTTCCAAAGTTACAGCCTCAACCACCCACCAATGTTCGAGGGGCTCATAGCCTGCCTTGAACTTTGAGCAGTGTGGTTGTAGGGCCTACCAAACTACTGCCACTTTAAATGCAAACGACAACTAGTGCATTTCGCCATATCATATGCAGACAGTGACATTACCCTAAATTATGACTTTGGGCTCCTGTCCATGTCAGGTAGTATTCAGCAGTGCTTCCTGCATTTGGAAAGCCCATCAACATCAAGACGGTACTGAAAGCAGAATATTCTGCTGAAGGCATATTCAAGTGGGAGAGGATGGCAACTCTCCAAGCCAGTGATAGGAAAGTGCTTGATAGACAGCTTCCTTGCTCAAATGCAACCCCCACCCGCCCCCCCAACTCCTTCCTTTCTTCCAAGTAAGGGACAGGAGTTGCCTAAGGCGAAGCTCTCACCTCATCTCATGGATGATGCATCCCTGGTTCTTCTGCCGCCTCTTGGTATTACAATATATAGAAATAAAGAAAGAAAGTATCTATTGAGCCATGAGGAATAAATAATTCTTTTGACATTTTAATGTGTGCTCTAGTGCTCTTTGGCTTAAGAGTTTTAGTCCTGAGGCAAAAGCTTTAGTCAGCTTGCCATGCCTTGTCTTAGCATAGTCTTACACTAGACTGGTTTTAAAGGGGTATTCTGGCAATTCAAAGTGAAAGTTAAATGCTTCATAAGGTCATAACATGTCATTTGGCAATATAATGTTATAACTTGTTTTACAAAGCGGCAGAGATATTTATTTACCGGAGTACTCCACCCGCTTAGTTCAATATTGGTATTCAGTGGTTATGACCTGTATGCTCTGTTTTACCAGTCAGGCATGATTAGTGCCTTTAAATACTGTAATAACGACAAAATTTGTAGAGTTGGGATCCCAATTAAGAAAAAGTCTCTGCACTCATAGGGATTCTAGTATGAAAATGAGAAGTGACTTACATGGAAAAGAAGGGGTTAATCAGCCAGACAAACCCCTTCCTATAGGCCCAAGAATCCAAGTAGGAACTGTTATCGGAGCACACCGGTACCGATTTGATGACCTCGTTGCCAGGTGCCAAATTGATAGATATGGAAGCCTGTGATGAGAAGATTCCTAGCGGTATCTATGAAAAACGCAAAGCACTTCGTGTTATAGCAAGACGCTTCTCATGAGAACCCAAAAGTATTCTGTTTAATTGAAGACATTATAAGTTCTTATACAGAAAGGGGGAAGGCGTTATCATACAAAGATTATTAAAAAAAGGTTACAAAAATTATTGATCATAAGGCTTATTGACATCCTAGACAAAACAGTCTCAAAGGTCTTAGGACTTGCCTAGATAAGGAAATAGCTGCAGTCAGCTTATTGATATCTCATTATATTCTATTTCTGAAGGTTTTGTATGTTTTTTAAGTTAAAATAGTTTAGTATTGCTAATTTTCTGTTGACTTCCTTTATCTTTTGATCTTTGATTCCGGCACTACACAGCATAGCTTAAGTTTCTAAATAAGGGTCAAGAGCCCAATAAGATAAATACACACACTTATTGTAGCCTGAAACTTAATAGTTTATGTGCCATGACAGAACAATATCCAGAGATTCCAGAGTGGATATTATCAAAAACGTGATTTTAATCCTCAGACAGACAACAAACATACACAACGCCTTTCAGCGCACATAGGCACCCTTTTAAAGCATGAAAAGTTAGGCTTGAAAAGGGCGCCTATGTGCACTGAAACGCGTTGCATATGTTTGTTTTCTGTCTGTCATTAATATTGCTTCAACAAGATCATGGTTGGCTGTTCATAAATTATGGCAGTGTGGGGCATTGTGAAGGGTCCCAGAGCTGCCATGGCTGTTTGTCTATTAGGTCCTGTCTGTGGCAGAGCTTAATATGCAAACCTCTTGTGGCAGAGCGTAATAGAATGCCTGCACAAATACAATATACTGCAACACTGAGGTACTGCATTCTATTGTATAAGTGATCAAACAATTGCAAGTTCAAGTTCTCCATGGGGAGGCAGAAAAAGGTAAAAATAACTTTAATAAAGTCTTTTTAAGTATGAAAAAAGTAAAAATATTAAAAACTAAAACCGGCTTTTTTTTCAATATATGCATAAAAAACAAAAACATATTTGAAGGCTGTAAGAAAAGAAACACACAATGCCAGAATTGTACTTTTTGGTCACCCCATCTTCTAGATATATTTTTTATAAAAAGCAATCAAAAACTCTTACATAACACAAAATTGTACCAATACAAAACTACAGGTCATCCTGTCAAAAAACAAGACCTTATACAGCCCCATCAACAGAAAATATAATGGCCATTGGTATGGTGGTCAAAAGATTACAACAGAAAGTATTTTTATATATATATATATATTTCATATTCTAAAAAGTAGTACAACTAAAAACCTAAATACATTTGGTATCACCATAATTGTACTGATCCATAGAATAAAGTTAACATGAAATTTTTTCTGTACTGTATAACAAACCCCCCAAAATGGTGCAATTGTGTTTTTTATTCCATTTCACTCCACTTAGAAATGTAAGTATTTCACTACATTATACGGCACATTAAATGCTAACATTGAAAATACAACTCTTTCTGCAAAAAAAAAAGCCTTCATACTCTGGACCCTCTGGATGAGAGGGGAAGGTGGGGTAATAGACTGTAAAAAGACACATGTACATCCTGTTCAGCCTTAGATACTATGTTATGTGGCTATGTCGCTGGAAAAATAAAAAAGTTGTGATTTTTTTTTTGAAACTGTGAAGGAAAAAAACAAAAATGAAAGACAAAAAATGTCCATGTCCTCAAGGGGTTAGGACAACCTCTGTCCATAAACCCTCCTAGGGCACTTATACATCATGGACATGCGTACCTACTCGTAACCCTTCTCTAAGAGGTAAAGTGGCACATGACTGAATTAAAAATGATAGGTGATTCCTGTCACCGTAGTAAAACATCTATTAAATACCTAGGGATAAATATAGGAAAGTTTATATAAGCTGAACTATCCCCCAATAATAAATAAATATATAAACGAACTTTATAGGTGGAATAACCTTCTACTATCATTTATGGGGCGATGCCATTTGATCAAAATAATTAGTTTCCCGAAGCATCTATACCCTTCACAAACTATGCCATTATTACTTAAACATCAGGACTTAAGAAAATTATATACCACATTCTCCACGTTTATTTGGTCTTGCAAACGCCCACGTATGACTTTAAAAAAGCTTATGCTTCCCAAAAATATGGGTGGGCTCAATTTCCCGGAAATACATGCATAATAATGTAGCTAACCTAATGCGGCATTCACTGGATTGGCTACAGAAGTCCAACTACTTATCAAATTATGAACTGGAAACTGAAATGATATACCCCTGGAGCCCAAACACCCTCTTACACGCAGGATTCTCTAACTTCCCACCAGGGGTTAAATACTCTACTATGGCGAGGGACACTATTGCCACTTGAAAAATAACCCGTAAAACATACGGACTATCATTCAAACTATCAAAACATATGGATCTATGGGGACATCTGGAGTTCAGGAAGGGTTGAGACAATAAAATGTTTGAAGTATGGTGTCACAGAGGCATTATGACAATTCAATATCTTCTTCATCATGAGGAGCCTAGATAGAGATCATTCAAGATGCGTGAAATATATGATCTACCTGTGTCTCACTTTCTGCCATATGCACAAATACAGAACTTCTTATACAAGAGACTTGCTGATGTATCTAAAGAGGTAATAATTAACCCAATTGACTTACTAATACGATCGACCCCACAGAGACACTCTATTTCTGATCTGTACACTAGATTTAAAGAGGGATGGGCAGTATCAGACAATGCTATACTGTTTAAGAGATGGGTGCGGGGGCTCTGGGATCCAGAGATATCTCAAGGGATAGTTGAAGGATGGGTCTCCATCAAGACTATGGGTTTTATTTTATTTTCTCTCTTTTATTTTGTTTTGCATCCACAAAAGCTTTGAAAAGTGCGATCGCGCTCGCCTACAATTAGGGAGAATAGAAACAAGAGAGCTATCGATATATTCAGGGTATTACTGGACAGCTAAGGAACTTTATATTGGATCTTTTACAACCAGGGACAAAAGTGTAACCCGTATTTGTCCTTTTCATTAACGCCATTTATCTCTCAAACTTCCTCAAAAACTGGTAGGGGCTTTAATACAGCCTCTACCTGGTCCCGAGCACTATTGTATATAGCTGCTAGGGGGCCTCTAAGCTCTGGCTTAAAGCCAGTCTTCAATCTTTACTCTACCTAGTTCTAGGTCAGGTTTTGACCGTGGCTGCTAATTGTACAGTTTGGCGAGTAGGTTCATGTCCAAATATCTGTTGAGCTCTCCACTGTACTGCAGGGTTTAATCCATTCACGCTTTACCCTGAGATATAAATCCAGGTTATGTGCCCAAATTATCGGCTACACACTAGTGTAGTGACTTCTATGATACTCTGTATATTCTGCCTTATGGTGACTGTGTAGTGAAGATCCGGCCGGTCTCTCTCACAGGTGTAGGCATTTAATACCGACTCTTCATTTTCCAGATGAACTACTTTTTATGCGGGAAAATGCATCGAATAATTTCTATCCAAGCCAAACTATTTATCTGAGTATTCTGATTGGAGAAATTCCCTTATGAGCTGAATTATGCATTTGAGAACTCCTATTTAAGTCATACCATAGATTTGGGCTCCATACTAATTTCCATTTTGAGCCGTACCGCTCATCCAGGAATTCTTCTTTTCTATGAGCCATATCACCCATCTAAGCTCCACACCATCAGTTGTGCTTGGGAGATATAGCTGTGAGTCCAAATCCTTGAGCTCCTCCGTTTTACCTCAACTATTGGGAAGGAGGCTCGTCTGGTAGTACTGGTACTAGTGAATATATTGGGGGAAACACTGGAAGATCTCTATTGGTCAATTAGTTTTTTCCCCCATAGGTTACATGTAGAGATGAGCGAGCACCAAAATGCTCGGGTGCTCGTTACTCGGAACGAACTTTTCGCGATGCTCGAGGGTTCGTTTCGAATAACGAACCCCATTGAAGTCAATGGGCGACCCGAGCATTTTTGTATTTCGCCGATGCTCGCTAAGGTTTCCTTGTGTGAAAATCTGGGCAATTCAAGAAAGTGATGGGAACGACACAGCAATGGACAGGGCAGGCGAGGGGCTACATGTTGGGCTGCATCTCAAGTTCACAGGTCCCACTATTAAGCCACAATAGCGGCAAGAGTGGGGCCCCCCCCCCCCCTCCCAAAAACTTTTACTTCTGAAAAGCCCCCATTAGCATGGCATACCTTAGCTAAGCACCACACTACCTCCAACAAAGCACAATCACTGCCTGCATGACACTCCACTGCCACTTCTCCTGGCTTACATGCTGCCCAACCGCCCCCCCTCCCCCCCACAGCGCACACCAAAGTGTCCCTGCGCAGCCTTCAGCTGCCCTCATGCCACGCCACACTCATGTCTATTTAGAAGTGCGTCTGCCATGAGGAGGAACCGCAGGCACACACTGCAGAGGGTTGGCACGGCTAGGCAGCGACCCTCTTTAAAAGGGGCGGGGCGATAGCCCACAATGCTGTACAGAAGCAATGAGAAATAGAATCCTGTGCCACCGCCATCAGGAGCTGCACACGTGGGCATAGCAATGGGGAACCTATGTGCCACACACTATTCATTCTGTCAAGGTGTCTGCATGCCCCAGTCAGACCGCGGTTTTTAATTCATAGACACAGGCAGGTACAACTCCCTATTGTGAAGTCCCTGTGGACCGACAGCATGGGTGGCTCCCTGGAACCCACCGGCGGAACATAAAAATATCCCATTGCATTGCCCATCACAGCTGAGGTAGTAATGTCATGTTTAATGCAGGTGGGCTTCGGCCCACACTGCATGCCCCAGTCAGACTGGGGTTCTTTACAAGTGGAAACAGATGCATTTATAATTCCCTGTGGACCCACAGCATGGGTGGGTGCCAGGAAGCCACCGGCGGTACATAGAAATATCCCATTGCATTGCCCAACACAGCTGAGGTAGTAATGTCGTGCTTAATACAGGTGGGCTTCGGCCCACACTGCATGCCCCAGTCAGACTGGGGTTCTTTACAAGTGGACAGATGTAGGTTAAACTCCGTGTGCACCTACAGCATGGGTGGCTCCCTGGAACCCACCGGCGGTACATAAAAATATCCCATTGCATTGCCCAACACAGCGGATGTAACATCAGCTGTAATGCAGGTGGGCTAAAAATTCATTTGATTACACTGTAGGCGAGGGCCCACAAAAATTGCTGTATCAACAGTACTAATGTACATCCAAAAAATTGGCCATGGCCAACCAAGAGGGCAGGTGAAACCCATTAATCGCTTTGGTTAATGTGGCTTAAGTGGTAACTAGGCCTGGAGGCAGCCCAGTTTAACGAAAAATTGGTTCAAGTTAAAGTTTCAACGCTTTTAAGAGCATTGAAACATATTAAAATTGTTTAGAAAAATTATATGAGTGAGCCTTGTGGCCCTAAGAAAAATTGCCCGTTCAGCGTGATTACGTGAGGTTTCAGGAGGAGGAGCAGGAGGAGGAGGAGGAATATTAGACACAGATTGATGAAGCAGAAATGTCCCCGTTTTGGATGGTGAGAGAGAACGTAGCTTCCATCCGCGGGTGCAGCCTACGTATTGCTTAAGTATCGCTGCTGTCCGCTGGTGGAGAAGAGAAGTCTGGGGAAATCCAGGCTTTGTTCATCTTGATGAGTGTTAGCCTGTCGGCATTGTCGGTTGACAGGTGGGTACGCTTATCCGTGATGATTCCCCCAGCCACACTAAACACACTCTCTGACAAGACGCTAGCCGCAGGACAAGCAAGCACCTCCAGGGCATACAGCGCGAGTTCAGGCCACGTGTCCAGCTTCGACACCCAGCAGTTGTAGGGGGCAGAGGCGTCACGGAGGACGATCGTGCGATCGGCTACGTACTCCCTCACTATCCTTTTACAGTGCTCCCGCCGACTCAGCCTTGACTGGGGAGCGGTGACACAGTCTTGCTGGGGAGCCATAATGCTGGCAAAGGCCTTGGAGAATGTTCCCCTGCCTGCGCTGTACATGCTGCCTGATCTCTGCGCCTCCCCTGCTACCTGGCCCTCGGAACTGCGCCTTCTGCCACTAGCGCTGTCGGATGGGAAGTTTAACATCAGTTTGTCCACCAGCGCCCTGTGGTATAGCATCACTCTCGAACCCCTTTCCTCTTCGGGAATCAGAGTGGAAAAGTTCTCGTTATACCGTGGGTCGAGCAATGTGTACACCCAGTAATCTGTAGTGGCCAGAATGCGTGTAACGCGAGGGTCACGAGAAAGGCATACTAACATGAAGTCCGCCATGTGTGCCAGAGTACCTGTACGCAACACATGGCTGTCCTCACTAGGAAGATCACTTTCAGGATCCTCCTCCTCCTCCTCCTCTTCCTCCTCCTCAGGCCATACACGCTGAAAGGATGACAGCCCAGCAGCATCTGTACCCTCAGCAGTGGGCCAAGCTGTCTCTTCCCCCTCCTCCTCATCCTCCTCATGCTCCTCCTCCTCCTCCTCAACGCGCTGAGATATAGACAGGCGGGTGCTCTGACTATCCAGCGACATACTGTCTTCCCCCGGCTCTGTTTCCGAGCGCAAAGCATCTGCCTTTATGCTTTGCAGGGAACTTCTCAAGATGCATAGCAGAGGAATGGTGACGCTAATGATTGCAGCATCGCCGCTCACCACCTGGGTAGACTCCTCAAATGTTCCAAGGACCTGACAGATGGCTGCCAACCAGGGCCACTCTTCTGTAAATAATTGAGGAGGCTGACTCCCACTGCGCCGCGCAAATTGAAGTTGGTATTCCACTATAGCTCTACGCTGCTCATAGAGTCTGGCCAACATGTGGAGCGTAGAGTTCCACTGTGTGGGCACGTCGCACAGCAGTCGGTGCACTGGCAGATTAAACATATGTTGCAATGTCCGCAGGGTGGCAGCGTGCTTGTGGGATTTGCGGAAATGTGCGCAGAGCTGGCGCACCTTTCCGAGCAGGTATGACAAGTGGGGGTAGCTTTTCAGAAAGCGCTGAACCACCAAATTAAAGACATGGGCCAGGCATGGCACGTGCGTGAGGCTGCCGAGCTGCAGAGCCGCCATCAGCTTACGGCCGTTGTCACACACGACCATGCCCGGTTGGAGGCTCAGCGGCGCAAGCCAGCGGTCCGTCTGCTCTGTCAGACCCTGCAGCAGTTCGTGGGCCGTGTGCCTCTTCTCTCCTAAGCTGAGTAGTTTCAGCACGGCCTGCTGACGCTTGCCCACCGCTGTGCTGCCACGCCACGTGACACCGACTGCTGGCGACGTACTGCTGACACATCTTGATTGCGAGACAGAGGTTGCGTTGGAGGAGGAGGAGGAGGAAGGTGCTTTAGTGGAGGAAGCATACACCGCCGCAGATACCACCACCGAGCTGTGGCCCGCAATTCTGGGGGTGGGTAGGACGTGAGCGGTCCCAGGCTCTGACTCTGTCCCAGCCTCCACTAAATTCACCCAATGTGCCGTCAGGGAGATATAGTGGCCCTGCCCGCCTGTGCTTGTCCACGTGTCCATTGTTAAGTGGACCTTGGCAGTAACCGCGTTGGTGAGGGCGCGTACAATGTTGCGGGAGACGTGGTCGTGCAGGCCTGGGACGGCGCATCGGGAAAAGTAGTGGCGACTGGGAACCGAGTAGCGCGGGGCAGCCGCCGCCATCATGCTTTTGAAAGCCTCCGTTTCCACAAGCCTATACGGCAGCATCTGTAGGCTGATCAATTTTGCAATGTGCACGTTTAACGCTTGAGCGTGCAGGTGCGTGGCGTCGTACTTGCGCTTGCGCTCAAACTGTGGCACTAGCGACGTCTGGACGCTGCGCTGAGAGCCATTGCTGGATGGGGCCGAGGACAGCGGAGGTGATGGTGTGGGTGCAGGCCAGGAGACGGTAGTGCCTGTGTCCTCAGAGGGGGGTTGGATCTCAGTGGCAGGTTGGGGCACAGGGGGAGAGGCAGTGGTGCAAACCGGAGGCGTTTAACGGGCATCGTCCCACCTTGTGGGGTGCTTGGCCATCATATGCCTGCGCATGCTGTTGGTGGTGCCTCCCCAGCTAAACTTGGCGCGACAAAGGTTGCACACCACTGTTCGTTGGTCGTCAGGCGTCTCTGTGAAAAACTGCCACACCGTAGAGCACCTTGACCTGTGCAGGGTGGCATGGCGCGAGAGGGCGCTTTGGGAAACAGTTGGTGGATTATTCGGTCTGGCCCTGCCTCTACCCCTGGCCACCGCACTGGCTCGGCCTGTGCCCACACCCTCACTTGGCCCTCCGCGTCCTTGGCCGCGTCCACATCCTCTAGGCCTACCCCTACCCCTCAGCATGCTGTATTACCAGTGATTTGATTTCCCAGGCAGGAAAGAAATTGGCGCAAGGCTGCACTCAACCGTAGCTGGTTGCGTCTGATTTTTGTACGTTGTCCACGCAGCACACACGTACACGGAGACCTTAGGACTGACACAGGCAGGCCAAATATAATTTTTTTCCTTTTTAGCTTAGGGAAGACCCCACTGCGTATATTCAATGAACAAGAAGTTTAATATCTGTGGTGTGGCCCTCAAAAGGTGTCTCACAACTATAGTGTAGCAGAGTTATTAACTCTAGCAGAGCAGGTATTTGCCAGTCAGGAAAGACAATGGCGCTAGGCTGCAGTAAAGCGTAGCTGGTTGCGTCTGATTTTTGTACGTTGTACACGCAGCACACACGTACACGCAGACCTTAGGACTGACACAGGCAGGCCAAATATAATTTCTTTTCCTTTTTAGCAAAGGGAAGCACCCACTGCGTATATTCAATGAACAAGAAGTTTAATATCTGTGGTGTGGCCCTCAAAAAGTGTCACACAACTATAGTGTAGCAGAGTTATTAACTCTAGCAGAGCAGGTATTTGCCAGTCAGGAAAGACAATGGCGCTAGGCTGCAGTAAAGCGTAGCTGGTTGCGTCTGATTTTTGTACGTTGTACACGCAGCACACACGTACACGCAGACCTTAGGACTGACACAGGCAGGCCAAATATAATTTCTTTTGCTTTTTAGCAAAGGGAAGACCCCACTGCGTGTATTCAATGAATAATAAATGTCTTCTGGCCCTGCCTACACAATTCTATCCCTGTAGTATTAATGCCGGGTGCAATGCTCTGCACAGCCGGTTTTGAGAAGAAAAAAAAATATGCAACACTGCTAACAGCAGCCTGGACAGTACTGCACACGGATAGAAGTGGCCCTAGAAAGGACCGTTGGGGTTCTTGAAGCCTACACTAACTCCTAACACTCTCCCTGCCTAACCCCCGCTTCTGTCCCTATTGCTGGGCGCAATGCTCTGCAGATCCAATTTTGGACAAAAAAAAAAAAATTACTGTGCTAACACAGTACTGCACGCTAGTAGATGTGGCCCTGAGAAGGGCCGTTGGGGTTCTTGAAGCCTACACTGACTCCTAACGCTCTCCCTACAGCAGCACCAGCAGCAGCACTTTCCCTCAGCTAAGTCACAAGGCATGTGTGGCGAGCCGCGGGAGGGGCCGATTTATATACTCGGGTGACATCTGATCGCCCCAGCCACTCACAGCAGGGGGGTGGTATAGGGCTTGAACGTCACAGGGGGAAGTTGTAATGCCTTCCCTGTCTTTCAATTGGCCAGAAAAGCGCGCAAACGTCTCAGAGAGGATACTGAAAGTAACCAGAACACCGCGTGGTACTCGTTACGAGTAACGAGCATCCCGAACACCCTAATATTCGCACGAATATCAAGCTCGGACGAGTACGTTCGCTCATCTCTAGTTACATGTGCTACAAATCACCTAATACTCTTCCTTGACTACTACTAGGTCCGGTCCCATAGTATCTCTCTTGGACCCACCAAATGGGAGTTTCATGTTAATCTCGTTAGTCTGCTCTAAAGTGTGGATTGTTTGTCCAGTTTGTTTTTGCCCTTTGTACACTTATCCGATGTGCTCAATAGTGCCCTAATTTAGTGTTTTAAGGTGATTTTAAATAAAATATTTAATTTTAGTTTTTATGTCTATTCTGAGAAGGGCTTTTCTCTAATATATAGACTGTAGCTGCCTCTGTGACAGGTCCATTAGAAAAGCCATAACAAATGAAAGGTGGTGGGAAATGTACTTTAAAATTATACATGGGGTGATATACGGTTTTGATATTCCCCGCAACCCAGGGATCCTGCCAGACTACAGGCGTGCCCTAGGTGTTCCCAACCAAATCCGACTTTCTGCATGGTATCTGGATGGAGACTCAAATGCTTTTGTGTGAACTTGGGGGAATGTTTATACAGTTAACACCACAAGTCTGTGTATCCCCCTCTCTCCCTAATCATACTAGAAATCCTAATATGATACACACCATCCTTATAATAAGCAAAAGGTGCTTGTTGACAAACTGGCTGCAAGCCAAACCCCTGGTGAGAACGGTTATACTACAACAATTAAAATACCTTTTGAGAATGGAGAGATTGGAGATGGTCGCCAGTTCTGATTCCGTATCTGTATATCTGTCCATGTGCCTTTACAGCCTGTCAGTCCCCTATCAGTGTCCCAGCACCTCCAGGACCTGCTACAGGCCAATCCCGCCTCTAGACCAGGTTCCCTGCCACCAACTGGACACAGCTAACCAAACTCCTTAACCCTCAGTGACAAGCTGTGGACTGCCCACTAGGAAAATAAATTTACAGTTCTAGGAGTTGGTTATAGGATTGATAGATTCATGGCAAGGAGGGAACATAAGGAAGGAGGTACTGTAAGGTCTATACTCGTGTCTGCCGCCCTCGTGCGGTTCCGGGCAGCTGCAATCATCCCTCTGCTATCCCTGTCTGCTTTCGTCCAGCACTGGGAGGGTTAAGCATTTCTCTGGCTCTTAGTTCACCTGTGGGGTTAATTAGGCTTTAGTCCTCTATTTAAGGTGAACTGTGGCACTTCCTGGGGCCTCAGAATTAGTGTGTGTTCTTACACTCAGCTTTCATTGGTCATATTCTTCTGTCTGAGTTCTGTCTGTGCTGTCTCAGTTCTGTCCCTGCTCTCTGAGTTCTGTGTTTGCAGTCTGAGTTCTGTCTGTAGTCCTGAGTTTGTATCCAGATTCTGTTTATGCTGTCTGAGCTCTGCATCTGTCTGTACGTTTGTTTTCTGTCAGTTCCCATTCCTGTTTATGGTTTGCCCTTGCTCTGTCCTGCCTCTGTATGCTCCTCTGTTTGCTGCCAGTCCCTGCATTTGCTACCCCATCAGAGATGGTCAGACCCGAGGTTCCAGCGCAGGGCCACCCTTATTGGGGTGATTGCCTTGCTTGTAGGTAGGGGTCTGCTATTCCCTCTGTAGCTAAGGGTCAGTCTCCATTTCCCTGGCAACAGTCCCTCTATCTGAGCAGTCAGCTGCCAACCACTCTAGGACTAGTCTAGGCTTGGTTGGTTGGTCCAGTGGATCCACAATCCGTAATCCGTCGGTTTAACATATTACTTTTACTTCTCTATCTAAGTTTGCTGACAATATGCACAGTGGTCTTAATGTGCATAGGAATATTGGTAATTGGTAGTGAAGACAATGCGTGATCATTTCTTTTTAAAAAAATTGGAATCCTTTGGGAACGGTTTACCTTTATATTGAGACACAAGCAACATGTATGAATGTAAATCAAGTGTACTGTAAGATAATGCTGTGATATTTTTTTGTGTTCTGTTTTGATATTATAAAAAAGACAATAAAAAAGAGTTTAAAAAATTATACATGATACATTCCCTTTAATACAGTCATTTCCTTTAATAATTAAAACCAGGTAGTGAAACATTTTCCATCCATTCCATTTTCTAATCTGTTTTCATTTTCTGATTGTAAGTTTTTAATATTGCATTGTCTATACATGACTATGGGGTGGTCTGAGCCGCAGTTAACAGCACTTAAACATATGCTTTACAGCAGCCTCATAGGCCATAGACACAATGGACAGGAGCTGACCTATGCTATGTGATCTGTGCAGAGTTCATTGTGAATTGAGGGTGAGAAGCTGAGCTCTGATCATCGCCTATTGTAAATGGTTGATTCTTTGTTATCTGCAGTATCTGGGAATGTTTAGCTTGCAAAAAAGAAGGCTGAGAGGAGACTTAATAGCTGTCTACAAATATCTGAATGGCTGTCACGGTGCAGAGGGATCAGCCCTATTCTCATTTGCAGATGGAAAGACTGGAAGCAATGGGATGAAACTGAAAGGGAGCAGACACAGATTAGATATCATCAGAAAAAAACTTTCTGACAGTGAGGGTGATCAATGAGTGAAACAGGTTGCCACAGGAGGTGGTGAGTTCTCCTTCAATGGAAGTCTTCAAACAAAGGCCGGACAGACATCTGTCTGTGATGATTTACTGATCCTGCATTAAGCAGGGGGCTGGACCCGATGACCCCGGAGGTCCCTTCCAACTCTACCATTCTATGATTCTATGATATATAGGTTTTACCTTTCATCGTAATCCTGCCTGTGATGATAATGAGATGGTTGCTGAGATGTTTTTCCTACAGAACATGAAGTGTCAGACTATTATTCGGCTTATTGCTTAGTGTGAAAACTGCAAGAATTTTGGATTTTTCTTAAATACAAACTGTGCTGCCAAATATGTAAAAAAGTCACTAAAAACTCCTAAAAATGTTTTAAATAAAACTTGATTTATATAATAGATTAGTTAAACTCATTCAAGTTCTGAGTTGCAGTAAGTTGTAATATGACACGCGTAAAAGTCTATGAGGCAGTACTGGTTCTGAATACATATGGGAGATTTTTCACTTTGATCAATATGGCCAGTTTTCGATTTGATATCTGTATGTCAGTATTGTAATCCGTTTTTGAAAGACCCTACGGGGCAAAATATGCTGTCACATGTAAAACATTTCTTATATATCATATTTCTATACAGCACCTGTTTGGCCATAGGACATAAAAATAAAGGGGCCCATGCACCTTTAATAGCTGTTGACCAAACACTCATTGAGCCGACAGCTATTTCTCCTGGTTCCCCCAAACACATGAACACTCGTTTCAACCGAACATTCACATGTGTTGCATGGGGACAGTTGAGGATGATACAACAGGACAGCTTTGGCAGTGGTGTTATGTTCATGTAGGGCGCAAGTATGGCGCCCTTCATGTACATCATCAATAAGTCAGACCAAGAAATAATCAATGTCCTTTATGCACCAATATAGACATATATTATATCTCTAATGATGCAGGTAACACAATATAGAGCAAATAACAGTAACAAGAATACAGGGATGGAAATGGTATCCCTAACCAACTTTTTGGTTTGGCAGACCCTACCTTGAAGTATGGTGAGCGCACCAATAGGGACAGCCCCATGTGAGGAAACTAGGGGCCTAATCTTTCTCTAGTAGCATAGGGAAGATTATGGATGATTGGCCAGCTAGGGAAGACACCTCCCTGTTGGCAAATCAGTCCATACACCATAGTGTTGTATCAGGATTGTAAGAAGGCACATTATACACTCAGCCCACTGAGAGATTTCAGATGACACCTCAGGGGCCTTCTTCAGTGACGGGAAGAAGGCAGCACAAATATAACATTTGTAAGTTCACAGAGTCTTCCACAAAGGGAAGTGCAGTCCACAGCTTGTATACCATTGTTTATTACATTCACTCTAAATCATAAGTTGTAAAAGAGGATAAAAAACATGCAACACATCCAGAGAGAAGGCAGTTATTGGCATCAATGCCAAATGATGGAGTACATGCACCGTAGGAACAGTCACATGGACTGGGGCTCATGATGTGACATGACCCCTGTTCCACAACAGATGGCTTATCTCCAGTGGGAACAAAAGGATTGCCAGCTGAAATTCAACATTGCCTATCCTTTTTTTTCCTCAACATCAGCAATTGGGGGAAAATTGGGAGGATCTCATACATGTAAAACAGTCGGACAGTCCCACCAAAATTAGTGGGTTTGGATGATTTTTCACAAAAATTTGTGGGGGCATTTAGGCCCATCATTAGCAATAGACTATTCCTTTATCAGTGGCTTTTCCAAAAATGAGATTGTATTTGTCAAATATCCAACTACGCCCTCTCCAAGAGATGTAACACGTACGCTAATACCGCTATTAACATGAGCTTCCCCATAACTCATTCGTGTGACAATATATCCCTACTTTTAAGCAAATTAATTTTGATTTCATTCTTAAACAAACCACTTTCTCTTCCTTGTCCTAATTGTATGTTATACTTACGCAGACTGTTCACCGCAAACACTTTTGATGCAATCAGTGATGATGCATTTTCTGGTCTTCCTCACCTAGAGTACTTGTAAGTATAAGCACCAACCCATTTCTGTCATTATAACTCATAGAAACAGCACTATATGCTGAGAGAACAGCAGGACTACATCTACTCTTCATGTCTTATTCAGTACGGCTCTTTAAATTTTCATGTAGAGCGGAATCTACAACTTGGGAAAAAAATTTAATCTTTTGCGCAAAAATGCGCCATGGTGGATATACTCCTGCCTGGTTTCTATATCCTGCCTGTGTCATGTCTCATATAGACAAGTCTAGTGCCCTTGTTTGACTTTGATATTGGTGAATTTCTGTTATGATGCATGGTACCTGGCTGCCTGCTCTTTGCATGCTTCTATACCCCACTACGGTGCCACTGTGATTGATTTTTAATTTTAACCCTTAAAACTTTATAAAACTTTAAAAGTTACAAATGTATTATTTATAACATGCAAATAGGCTGATGATATGAAAAGACTTTGCATCTATTCATATAAGATTGAGTGTCCAGGACAAGGGATGATAATGGGTTGGGGGTTGGATGGATATTGATTGGACCTGGAAGGTAAGTGTTCCCCGGGCTTTTCCTATTATCTTTTAGTGCTGCAATTAATGAACCATCAATTCATAAAGCCATTATTGTAAATGTTTTACCATTACTATACTTGTTCCTTAAGGGTGCGTTCATATCAGAGTTTTGGTTTTCCATTCTACTATTCTGTCAGAAGAGCAGCAAAAAGGCCAAAAAAAAGTTCTGTTTACTTCTCATTTATTTCTAGAGTATTTTCTGAGCTTCAGTTCTTTTCATTTTGGTTCTGTTCCATTTGCTTTTGTCTTTTGTTTTCAACTGAAAAAATACCACAGACTGTAGCACTTTTTTCTGTTAAAAATACAGAAAGTTAAAAAAAGATATATTACAGACAATGGGTGATAGAACTAAACGGAATAGTTTCTATTTGGTTCACTTTTTGTTGCCTGTTTCACAGATCCATTTTTAAACGATGCGAGAAAGCAATAGGAAGGGTGGAGCAACCCTGTTGTGATACCCATGGTCTATAAATACATAGCAGGGCCGTGAGGGCAAGAGGATAAAGCATACAGGGAGGAGGTACTACCTGACCAGGTGGATGTCTCACTAGAAATGGGCAACGCAATCTAGCTAGAGAATAAGTGGTATATTGGGCAACCTTCCAAAGACGAAAAGCACAGAGACAAGAAGATACACCTGACTTCTCTTTAATTATAATATCAGCAAGACACGTTTCAAGGTGCAAAGGCCTCTTCTTCAGTAAAGCTGGGCTGTGTACAGTTGTGGCTATAGAAAAGCTTAATTGTACACTGAGGGAAGAATGCTCAGGAATAGAGATGAGCGAGTATACTCGCTAAGGCACATTACTCGAGCGAGTAGTGCCTTAGGCGAGTATCTCCCCGCTCGTCTCTAAAGATTCCGAGGCCGGCGCGGGTGACAGGTGAGTTGCGGCGGGGAGCGGGGGGGGGGGGGGGGGGGGGGGAGAGAGAGAGATCTTCCCTCCGTTCCTCCCCGGTCCCCCCCCCCCCGCCGTTCTCCGCCCCCCGCCGGCGCCCGAATCTTTAGAGACGAGTTGGGAGATACTCGGCTAAGGCACTACTCGCTCGAGTAATGTGCCTTAGCGAGTGTACTCGCTCATCTCTAATCAGGAACCGTCTGGAGCTGTCAGTATAGGCCCATGTAGGCACTAGGGATGCGGGTCCCTATGGTTTCTGTTTGGTTCCTTTTTAATTCTGTTTTGCTATCAGTTTCATTTAGAAAAAATGGATCCATTAAAAGCGGAAAGCAAAACGCTGGTGTAAACGAGCCCATAGGGCTTTGGGTAAAAAATGCTGTGCCCTCCCTGGTAGCGTTTTTCCGTATAACCAATCTTCTTCTTTGTCTTTTCAGGTTCATAGAGAACAACAAAATAAAATCCATTTCAAGGAATGCTTTTCGCGGGTTAAAGTCTTTGATTCACTTGTAAGTATGGGACTAATATGTCGGCGTTGTTCAATCTGTTTGCTTTCTCCCAGAAACAGACCTGTCCATGAATTGTATCTGCTATTGCGGCTCCGCTCCATTAAAGTGAATGAAACTGAGCTGCAGTACCAGACAACAACCTGTAGACAGGTGTGTCATGTTATCTATATTTCCTCATTGCGGGACCCAGAAGTAGGGCTTTATTACAAGATGTTATGTAATTTAGACAGTTTTCTTAAAGGGGCTGTCTCACAGTCGATTATGCAGGCACCCCAACCGACTTGGGTATCTCCAGCAGTCCCATTGAAGTGAATGGGTGATGCTCATGTGTGCAGCCACTTGATAGCATACACTTTGGGACAAGCCACGTCTGGAATGTCTGAATAACAGATAAAACCTGTTATGAGACAAGCCCTTTAAACAGAAAATTCAGAATTTGTTAATGTTGTGTTCTTTTTGCTGAGCCAACAAGGTTTATTGTTCTTTGCCATGTCTGCTTACAGTATTCGTATCTTGGCCAATCATGGTATTCCCCTCTATACATGGCAGCCGGGGTGGCCAAGAGTGTACAGAAACTTTTGAGTTGCAGAAACAGCATAGCTTGCTGTTTCCGCAGCTTAGGAGTTTCTGACTCCCATTCACTTCTATAGGAGTTAGGGCAATGGTGTAAAACAGCTAGTTTGGTTGCTTCTCCACTCCTGGTCAGCAGTGGCCACAGCACTGAGCTGGGACAACTGCATTATAGCAATAGGTACTGCACGCAGAGATGGGGTCTGCATCTATCAGAGTTTTGTGGTATATCTTTTGGATATACTATAAAAGCCTAAGATGGGAATATGCCTTTAAATATGCTGTTTGATAGCACATTTACCAGTAGAGGGAACATTTCCTGTGCAGACTATGGGGTTTCCTCAGGGGTCATTGGCAACCTGTATCGTAGCTGTTGAATGCCAAAGGTGGCGGACTCACAGCAAGTATTTTAAAGTTGAGAGAAAATCTGAAATTATAATCTTTTTTAATTAATCCTTGGAAATTATTCAGTGAGAACTTTAGAGCATAAGGGCCTGGTCCGCATGAACATTAGCCATCTGTGTGATGCCACATAGGAGCTTTTTAGCCTCATGAAAGATTTTACAAAAGATTTTAAAAAAACAAACACATAAAATAACCAAAGAAATTAAGACTCCCCGTACCAATCCACTGTTGCTCCCATGCCAACACTTCCTTGGTGGACTGCCAGTCCTTTTTTACTGGGTCCAACGATGATGTGGTACGTGCTACTGACTATAGAGGTGATGAGTCCACACCAATGACATAACCGCTGTGGTCAGTTTTTAGTTGCAACAGGCAAATGTCAATACGACACAAATGGCGGGAACCAGGTGAACAAAGGCTGGTGGAGGAACTGGAAAATGTTGGCATAGGGATGGCAGGGGATTGATTATTTATTACTCCTGCTGTCATGTACTTGTAAAAATTTCACGGGGTTGGAAAATTAATTTAAAAGTACTTGTTAACTTATGGGGGTTGTACCAAATGCACTTTAACCCCTTGAAGGGGTTCTGTCACTAAGAAAAATGCTATACTTATCTATTCCTCCCCCATCAATCTACTTACCAGATCTTCACCTCCCTTATCTTCTCCTGTCTCCTGCAGTCCAGGGGGTCACTTCACCTCCAGCTGCCTGATTCTTCTCCTTCCTGTGAGGTTACGTACATTTGGTTGGCAGTCTTCCAATGTACGTTACACAGCTCACAGGCCAGCAGAAGGACTGCCTATCTTCTTCAGAGATTGCTCATGCGAGCTGTCTCTGAAATAGATTACAATTCCTTCCTAAGGCAGTGAAGCTACAGCACAGGGATGTGACCTTCACTGACCCAGCCGGAGGGAATTTGTGATAAGCAGCCCTCATAACAAGCTGGGCCCAGCCTGCAGTGAGCTGACCTGGGGCACTGGAGAAGCTCAACCAGGAGAAGATGTGATAAGGAGACAGACAGGGAAGGAATAGGTTAGTTTAGATATTTTTTTTTTTTTATGACAAAACCCCTTTAATGACGTGGTCCCTTTTTTCTTTTTCCATTTTCGTTTTTTCCTTCACCCTTCAAAAAAATTGTAACTCCTTTATTTATCCATCGATATGAGTCGCTGTATGAGGGCTTGTTTTTTGCAGGACGACTTGTATTTTTAAATGATGCCATTTACTGTACCATATAATGTACTGAAAAACTTTTAAAAAATTCTAAGTGGAGTAAAATAAAAAAAAACCGACATTCTGTCATTTTTGAGTGCTTCTTGTTTCTATGGCGCACAAACTGCAACAAAAGCGACATAATAACTTTATTCTATGGGTCGGTACGATTACTACGATACCAAACTTGTATAGGTTTTTTTTTTACTGTACTACTCTTTTTTTTTCAAAGACATTTAATTTTTTTCAATTATTTTCTTAGTTATCTTCTGTGCGGAATAACTTTTTAATTTTTTCGGCAACGTAGTTGAGCAAGGGCTCATTATTTGCGGGATGTCCTATAGTTTCTGATAGTACCAATCGGAATACATACGACTTTTTGATTGCTTTTTATTGCGTTTTTTTCTGGAAGACAGGGTAACTAAAAAAGTGCATTTCTGGCGTTCTTTTTTTTTTCGGACGACGTTCACCATACGGGGTAAGTTATGTGCTACTTTGATAGATCGGACTTTCACGGACGCAGCAATACCAAATACATATTTTTATTTTATTATTTAGATTTTTTAATAATAGATATGGCAAAAGGGGGTGATTTAAACTTTTATAACTTTTTTTTACAATTAATAAAACTTTTTTGATTTTTTTAAACTTTACTTTAAAGTCCCCCTGGGGGACTACAACCAGCGATGCTTTGATCGCTCCTGCAGTATGACGTAACGCTATAGCATTACGTCATACTGCCATTTGACAGGCAGTCTATCAAGCCACCCTACGGGGATGGCTTGATAGGCAGTCTGCTCAGGCAGCCCTGGGACCTTTCAGAAGGCCCCCCTAGCTGCCATGACACTTGCACGGCTCCCCCGATCTCACCGCGGGGGGGGGCCGTACGGGACCCCCAAACATAGTTCGGAGGATTTAGATGCCGCTGTTAGAATTGACAGCAGCATTTAAAGGGCTAATAGCCGCGATCGGCCGATCGCGGCTATTGCCCACGGGTGTTAGCTGTTTATTACAGCTGACGCCCGCGCTGTATGCAGAGAGGTCGCCCCACGACCTCTCTGCATACATACCCCGACGCTCCATGACGTACCCTTACGTCCTGGAGCGGGAAGGGGTTAAGCACCTTTCCTGTGCATAGGTGATAAAAGTCTGATTTGGTGGCGGTCTTACTGCTGAGACCCCCCCACGGTTCTCTTGCCCCCTCTTCTCGTCACTGCAGGCTCACTCTTCTCCCCGCAGAGATGTGGAGATTTATTGGAGTGGCAGTCAAACATGCAAGGTGCTGCTCCATTCATTTCAATGGGGCTGATGGAAATAGTCGAGTACAGGTGCTCAGCTATCTCTGGCAGTCTCATTGAAGGTGAATTGAGCAGCACCGTGCATGTGTGACTGCTGCTCCATTCAGTTTCTTCCTCACTGTGAGGGTGCAGTGACGAGAAGAGTGGAACAGGCAACCCACATTCTCGAGATCAGTGGGGGACTCAGCAGAGAGAGACTTTCAGCATCGATCCTGTGGATGGATGATCAAAGTCTTTTTTTGGTACAACCCCTAAAGCAACAGTCTGTGCAAAGCAACTTTTGAACCAAAGTTAAAAGTGAAACCAGCAAGGAGGAGTGTAAATCTTTTCTTTATATACCCAATTCCTTCTGAATCTACTTTTGTATTTGAAAAAAAAAACATCAAAAATGTCATGTGATTCCAGCTATCCATTGTGTTACCTAGTGTAGAGCTGTAGGGGGCGCTGCATGATACAGGGATTCTCTCTTTCCATTTAGTCCTTATTATCAGTGCATTATGCACTGCAATAAACTCTGCCAACTGTCACAAAGGCCTTTGTTGTAACCTCACTGCTCTAATAATGTATGAGGGCTGTAAGAAAAATGACTTAGCTGTGTATTGCTTGTAACTATGACTGTGACCTCAGGAAGGACTGCTCCGGTATAATCTCTGATTTGTTTCAATGTGACTTGTCTAATTGGATTGCCATCCTTATCTTGTTAGAGCTGCAGGAGACGAGACATTTGGTTGTATTTAACATTGTTGGATTTTTGCCGCTTTTTCTAAAGAACTGAGAAATTCATAAATTTTCAAAACAAAACCACATCGAGCACAACTCTTGGCTGAACTGTGCAGCACATTGTTCGGCCCCATGTATATTTAATAAGGATGACATTAACAGCTCTCTGGATCTAAGGCTATTTCCACAAACGCTGTGCGCTTTCATGGAAGGCGGAGAACTATGCACGTGGGAGAATCTCACAGTTACATAACACTGGTTGATTTTGTTACATTTGCCTACTTAGAAAGTGGGAAGAAAAATCCAGCGCAGCAATCGGTGGGTGATAGAATAACAATGTTGCACTTATCAGAGCCTGGAGATTGTAGAAGCCAGAGGCTCAAAAAGTGACAAAGTGCTCTGACCTCATGAGGCTGGGGCTGAACTTTTGTAACATGACATCCACCGTCCATAGTATTCATTCCTACTATAGTCACGTGTACATGCAGCTTTCCTGTGACTTTATGTGACTTACAGAAAGTAATAGAAATAACGCTGGGGCCCCACAGGAAAGTCAACAATAGGCCACACCTTTTTGACAGTAAACTGAATTTTGGTAATGCATACAACAACTTAATAACTGTTGTATCAAAAAATGTATGATGATGTAGGATATCACATTTCAATATTTAAGGGCAAATGCAGGATTTGCTGGTGCCCATGACACCCCAACATGTCCTCCCTCATTATACAAAC
Source organism: Eleutherodactylus coqui (assembly GCF_035609145.1). NCBI lineage: Eukaryota > Metazoa > Chordata > Amphibia > Anura > Eleutherodactylidae > Eleutherodactylus > Eleutherodactylus coqui. Next base: position 244,279,192 of record NC_089840.1, read on the forward strand.
TTTACCAACTCTTTACAAGGACTACATCACACATTTTTACATGGGATGGTTTAAGGATTTGTGATAGTATTCATATAGGTCTAGAGTGGTTTAGGGGTTAAAGCGTACCTGTCGATTTTGGTTACTTTTCAGAATAAGCAGTCATGTGTATGAAGAATAGAGATGAGCGAGTATACTCGGTAAAGGCAATTGCTCGAGCGAGCATTGTCTTTACCGAGTACCTGCCCGCTCGAGACGAAAGGTTCGGGTGCCGGCGCAGGGGAGCAGTGAGTAGCGGCTGTCAGCAGGAGGGAGCGGGGGGGGGGGGGGGGGGGGGGGGGGAGAGGGAGAGAGAGATCTCCCCTCCGTTCCGCCCCGCTCTCCCCCGCAGCTCCCTGCCGGCGCCCGAACCTTTCGTCTTGGCCGGGCAGGTACTCGCTAAAGGCAATGCTTGCTCGAGCAATTGCTTTTAGCGAGTATACTCGCTCATCTCTAATGAAGAAGTAACGCTATATCTGGCCATTATACATTATCCTACTTAAAGTATTTAGACATCCCTATCCATAGAATAGATCATGTGTTATCAGCATGTCATGGCAGATGGGTGTACCTGGGTGTGGAGGAACCTGGGGAACGCTCTCTGCCTCAGTGTGTTGTGCCAACAGTGAAGTACAGCGGAGGTTCCGTTATGATCTGGGGATGTTTTACATGGCATGGTCTTGGTCTATTGGTTGTAGTGACAAGAATCATGAACACGGAGGTGTACCCTGACATTCTAGACAGTCATGTGCTGCTGACAATGTGGCTCTGGGAATGGTCAACAATGCTTCCAACAATACAGCGCACCTTGTCACAAATCCTACTGAACAGCTTTGGCACTGAAACATTGGGTCAGGAAAAATTAACTGTCCATCTTCTTTGAGAGAACTCGCCAGATGTTTGCAGGATTGCACACATTAGTACAAAGTATGTCACGGAGAGTATCCGATGTCAATAGATCCAAAGGAGCTGCACTAAGTATTAGCATATGTAAATAAATACTATTTTGATTCTTGCTCAGTTGTCAAGTTACTTCTGGTAGGATAGTGTAGGACTTGTATTTTTAGCAGATTTTCCCTCTGCGAGTTCCATCCCTAATTCCTGATTTCCCTGAGATAGAAGGTGGACATTAGCTATATACACTATATACACTGCTCCCCTATCTTTCTGCAGACACCCTAAGAAGTAATCGCAGCATAGAAGACATTATACAGCAGTACTGAGCATTGTAGGTGTGACACTGTAAAACACTTATTGTTAGCTGCAGCAGTATAATTCTGTGTCTCTCTACTTGCCTCTCATTCTGCTTCTCCCCTTTCCTCTCCATAGAATTCTATGGACAGCATGTAATCTGATTTGAAGGGAACTATTAGTATGCTTTATCTACCAAGATTAATTTTAACAGCTTTCAGAGCAAGTGAACAGTTTAGGAGGGAGAAGAAGGAGAGGAACTTGATAAGATCCATTACAAAGTTTCTGCCTATACTATTGATTTATGCAAAGTTTGATTAACCGATAGTAACAGTTTAATACGTACCTAGTACAGTATCTCTGTATGTCCAAAATGTATTAGCAGTTAATGTTGTTTAAGCAACCAGCATTCCTGGTTGTTTAAGATGGTGAGGGAGTAAATGGTATTATCAGCAGTGGTCTAGGACAATAAAGGGATAAAGATACAGACTGGTGTGCTGATTCATTTTACATTGTATTTATGATTACATGATTCTTGTTGCCCATTGCCACAACTAGGGGGAGCTCAATCATAAGAATTTGTACAGCTTCCATTAAACTAAGTAACTAGAAAAATAGTGCAGCATTATTTTTGCGGTAAAACAGTGGAGAACAAAACAGAAACTCGATGGACTTTATTAGGGTCTGTCCAGCCCCATTCATGGCTGTCATATCATGGATCAGACTCTCCATTTTTGCTATTCTGCTCCTATGATGGATCTGAACAACAGAAATGATTAGTGCAGATGTGAACAAGCCTTTAACTGTATAAATAGTTATATAAGGGATTCCTTACTGGTAGATACAGCCAAAAATACTTTCATCCTGTAAACCCTTTGGCTGCTTCTCCAGAGCACCGCTAGAACTACATCTTAGCCATCTTCTGGGCGCAGCACCAGCTAAACCCTGACATTTCCGGTGTGAGTGTAAGTAACCTCCATATTAACACTCACTATTATGTCAGACTCGCAGGCAGGCGTTTGTTATGGAATGGTTGTAGTGAATTGTTTTGCGAAGTCCTCATGCTGCAGAGTTGGTGGCAAGATTTCTTACCAGTTTACTCAGGGTCCTGTCTAATATTCGGCCAAGAGCCCCATCCAATTAAAAGGTGTTTAGTTGGGCATTATGTGATGGACTGGCTAAGGTCACTCTCACACACAACCTCGGAAAACGCAGCGATTTTTATTGCAGCCTTTTACCGTGATTCTTACCAGCGTTTTCGAGCACAAGTTACTGCATTCGACAGCGCTTTTCAATGCAACCTATCACTGTGATAAGTGATGAGGTGCGTTAAAAAGCGCAAAAACGTGCCAAAATAGAGTAGACAGCGCTCGGAAATTGCTACGTTCCAACTCCGTATACGAGCACAGGTCTGCGAGGCCCCATTAAAATCAATGGAAGTGTTGTACCGCGATTACTGCAACATTTAAAATACTGCGTTAATCACACAGCGCATGTGTGAGAGTGGCCTAACAGTTGCTTCAGAGGTGAAGCTCAAATTAAAGCCATCAGCAGAGAGAAGTACCTTACTTTCTATTGAGTACTCTATCTTTTATGTAGTTTTTGCCACGGTGCACTGTCAAGGCCGCCATCTTGGCTTCCCTGCTCCTATTGCTATTGACACAGTTGGTTGCCATTCTCTCTCCTCTCCTTAAGTTGTCAAAAACCTTTTACAATAGAGTGCATTCACTTTTTTTTGTCGCGATACCAATCTTGCCCAAAATCTCATCAAGAAACTGCTGGCATTTATGAAGTTATTGCCGCTTGTACTATGTTACTGTGGGTGGCTTTATGGGGTGACTGTTTCTGGGTGCAGACATAGCTCGTACCTGTTGAGAAGTGACTGAGACATATGGGTTGACTGGCATTTATATTAATGATTTGGTACTTGTGAGTCACTGACCATTTATAGAATAACTGAATTGGCTTTCTTATGGGTTAACTATAGAGGAGACAAATAGAGACATTAAACAAAACTTTCACTATGCAAAAGCATGGATTTCAGACTACTGGAGTCAATACATAGCTCAGAAATCTCTAAATTAAAAACTAACGCGGCTCATCCTTCTATAGTTCTGACTCGCAGGACCCGTTGCACTAGTAACCTACACATTACATTGATTAGTACCAGTCAGTGGATGTATATGGAATGTGCTAGCTCCCTCTACTGGCTGAAATAAATGTTGACTTCTCCTGGCATAAATCTAGTGGATCTATTTTGGTTTTCAGCACGGTGCCTTAGTGCCAGTCTAGGAACTATGCCATTCTCTTAAAGCTATCTATCTGTGGTCTGAGACCCAGTGTAACTTTACACTGATTAACTTAGGAAGCATTAATAGCAGGTCTGGCTGCCGCGGTTCGCAGTTTAACCGTGTACTAACAGAATATGCAGGAGAGCCATGCACATTTACAACAGACTTATAGTTGGTGCTGGCAGATTTGCTTTTCACCTCTCCTGACTTGAGCAGATTATGCATTCCACTGCTTAAATAGCCAAAGCTCCTTCTTGGCTGCTAACAAGGGCGGCTTGCACGATACGTCCCTCCTGTACTGACATGGAAAATATATTAGCATATACTGCCATTGATTACTCTACAGAATTTGTAAAGTGAACTTTTAATTAATCAAGAACAGATTAAAAGTTCCTCGGACCTCTCACCACCCTTCACCACCCATCATCATCATCATCCTGCACTTGATCTGAGTGAACACATTTAATTGTAGCAAAGTTCATGTTACATTCCGTTATATTATGAAATGTATCTTTATAAAAGGACTATTGAATCTCGTTGGGAATAGCTATCTGATAATGAGGGTCTTCGCACTGGGATCCCCACTAGAGATCAGCGAGCGTAGTCGCTAAGGTAAACTACTCGAGCGAGTAGTGCCTTATGTGAGTACCTGCCCGCTCGTCTCAAAAGATTCGGGTGCCGGAGAGCGGTGAGTTGCGGGAGTGAGCAGGGGGAAGCGGGGGGGAGAGAGTGAGAGAGAGATCTCCCCGCTCTCCCCTGCCGCTCCCCGCCCCCCGCCGGCACCCGAATCTTTAGAGACGAGCTGGCAGGTACTCGCATAAGGCACTACTCGCTCGAGTAGTTTGCCTTAGCGAGTACGTTCGCTCATCTCTAATCCCCACCGATCATGACGTCCTTGAATAAAGTGGTGGTCTCATATGTGCACTACCACTCCATTTATTTCAGTGGGTCTGCCAGAGAAAGCCAATTGCTTAAACTAGGCTTTCTCTAGCTGTGCCTTTGAAAGGAAATGAGCGGCAATGCGCATGCGCAACCGCTGTTCTATTTATTAGGGAACTTAAAGGGGCTATCCTGAGATTTACATTTCTTATTGTGACCCACTGTGTCAAACCAGCCACTTCCAGCTGCGTTCTGACAAGGTGTCACATAGTATTGCAGGCGGCCGTTGTTGATGACATCATAGGCGAGGCACGAGCTCTCGGCTCATTATAATAATTAAGCAATCCCCTCTTTCTATCATTGCATCATGTGACATCCCCTTAAATCCCTTCCTGCTTCAGGACATAAGTTTATATCCTGGTGTAAACTTACATCCTATGGATGGCGCGGGCTCAGAAGCTGAACTTGTGCCATCCTCAGCAGGAGTTGGCTGTGATTGACAGCCGGCCTCCCGCTGTAACACCAAAGATCAGTGAGAATACATAACCCCACTGTTAACCCCTTACATTCCGCAATCAATATTGATTTCAGCATGTAAAGGGTTCACAGAGGGAGGGTGCTCCCTTTGTAACGTCATCAGCCTGCCGCTATGTAATTTTTCAGGGCCGATAGATATGAGACAATAGCTTCCGGGTTTTCCATAGGCTATGATTGCTATGAATAGTAATGTATTATCATAACAATTATAGGATCGCAGGTTCAAGTTCCCTATTGGGATATAAAAAATGTGAAAAATAAATAAGTAAAAAGTATTTTTTTTAAAAACACGTAATATGTAATTTAAAAAAAAAACTTTTTTTGCGCACTTTCCTCTCTTTGTTTAATAAAAAATTGAAAAAAGCTTTTAAAAATCCACATTTGGTATTGTCACACCTGTACAATAAATGTAACAATTTTCTTATCCTGCATGGCAAATACTATTAAAAAAAACTGAGGCAAAATGTTTTTTCATTCTTTTCGCCTCCCAAAAAAGAAATGATCAAAAAAGGCATATGTATCTCAGAATGGTACCAGTAGGAACACCAGCTCGACGCACGACAAACAAGCCCTCACAGAGCAGAAACATAAAAATGTATGGGACTTTGAATGTACCAATTTAAAAAAAAAATAATAATTTTCATCAAAAAGCGTTTTATTGTACAAAAGTGGAAAAATCTAAAAAAAAAATAAAATAAAAAAAATAAATAAATATATATATATATATATATATATATATATATATATATATATATATATATATATATATATATATATATAAAATATATTGGTATTGTCGTAATTGTAACAGTCCAGAGGAAAAAAATATCATGTTATTTATGCTGCAAAAAATAAAACAATGGCAGAATTTGGGTTTTTTTTCTTACTGCCCTCCAAAAATGTAATAAAAGTTATTGCATGTACCATAAAAATGGTACCATCAAAACTACAGCTCGCCACGCAAAATGTAAGCCCTCATATGGCAGCGTCCAAGGAAAAATAACAAAGTTATGGCTTTTGAAAAGTAGAGATGGAAAATTCCCCAAAAATTGTTGCATCCGTAGCACCAAATAGGTCCTGTCACTAAGGGGTTAAAGGGGTTCATGACCTATCCTTAGCATACAGTACTGTGAAAAGTTTTAGACCAGTGTGGAAAAAAGCTATTAATCTATGGGTAATTTATACTTTTAAGAGGTGTTCAAGCGGTTGCCATCGATGGCTTATATCTAGGGCCATGTTGTGCAGCTCACACAGGATCATTCTTCTGATTAGATGGTAACATGCATATTACACAGTTTTTGATTATCTCTAATGATCGCTGTGTCATGGAAGCCTTAAAGGCTCCGGTTGGTTTATTCCAAGGAGAAGAGTGACCACTGCAGATAGAATAATGCTGTCCTTATAATCCCTGACTTCCAAAGTACTTAGTAGAAATACAGTCTGGGTTTCTGAGTATTTATCTTACTAAGGTGATAAATATTTAATGTGAAATGTGTCAATTAACGCTTAGAGTCATCAAATTTCCCATGCCAGAAGTAAAGTAAACAGTTTTTGAGTGTTTGACCTTAACATAAAGCCGTCATTGTGTTTGTATTACAGGAGCCTGGCCAATAATAACCTGCAGTCTCTTCCAAAAGACGTCTTCAAAGGGCTGGACTCGCTAACTAACGTGTAAGATAAGAGAGGACTGATACAGTATCTTATGAGTGCAATGCATTAAGGCTGCTTTCACATCTGCGCTCGCGGGTTCCGGTTTCTTGATCAGCTGCCCAGCATTTTACCGGAAGAGAAGCACTGCAGTCAGCGCTTTTTCTTCCGGTATTTTTTGCCGCATCTGCGACAGAACCTCCGAAACAGAGGTCCCACCGCAAATGTGAAACCACCCTAAACAGTATATCCAATGTACATGATTACAGCATGTTTGTACTGTGTACATGTATAGAAGTATGTACTGTATGCAAGTGTATATATCTGCACATATGTATATATTCATACATACAGATGCAAGAAAAAGTAAGTGAATCCATTGGAATTCCATGGATTTCTGCATTGATTACTAATAAAATGTGGTCTCATTGTTATCTAAGTGACAATTATAGATTAACACGATCTAACTAACCTAATAACACACTAACATTGTACTGTTTGTGTCTTTTATTGGGTCAATAACCTATAGATCTCTTTTTGGCAGCAGTAACCTCTATCAAATGTTTTCTGTGGCTTCAAATTAGATTTGCTTGACACAGAGGAGGAATTTAGGATTATTCCTTCAAATCAGGGGCGTAACTATAGAGGATGCAGGGGATGCGGTTGCACCCGGGCCCAGGAGCCTTAGGGGGCCCATAAGGCCTCTCTTCTCCATATAGGGAGCCCAGTACTATGAGTAAAGCATTATAGTTGGGGACCCTGTTACAAGTTTTGCATCAGGGCCCGGGAGCTTCAAGTTACGCCTCTGCTTCAAATGTATTTCAGTTCATCAATATTTCTGGAATGCCTTGTGTGAAGAAATCTCTGGCCATAAATACAGTTGTGTTAAAAAGTCCTATGTGTGTGTATACCCCTGGACATTGCTCATGAATGGAATGTATGGCTCTTTGATGGCCCCATTTTTAAAGGCCCTAACAATATATCAGTTAGACAATCATCCAATTACAGAAGGTCAAATAGTTAAATGAGCCCATGAACTCACCTTCTACCCTTATATAAGGCCCAGTGGTGGACTCTTGCCTAATGCTGCCTATCATTGTAGTAAATAACTTCTTACTCTACTTACAGTTTTTGACAATTAGATTTCATAAGCCAAGTGTCACTGCCTGCACATAGGTCATAAGGGGTGTCATAACTCCTTAAGGAGAGCACCCAGAATGTGTGTGGAGACACCTAGTAGGTGAGTGGGTTGGGGTGTCATCGTCTCTCCCCAAGGAGATCACTCAGAAGGGGTGTTGAGACACCTAGAAGGTGAGTGAGGAGACTTACAAGGCCATGCACGCTCCTCTGGGTACTATATGCAAATAAGTAAGGTCGAACAATACCTCTGCAGTGCCACCTATTTTCTTCAAATCAATGTACCACATAGTGATGACCGTTTTCTATATAGATTTATAAAATTTGACAACAATTTTTAACAGTAGACATCAACCTTATCCTAGGCCAGAATATATTAAAAAGGAATTTAGTTATCTCTGACATATATTATTATGACATTTTAGTAGAGCAAGGACCCTGCTAATTCCCAAAAATTAAGAGGATGAAAGTGCATCTATGTAGCACTGATGGTGGCTGGAATTTTCCAGAACGTAATACTCAAAACAGTTATTGGAAATGCCATTCATTTGTATAAAGCTCCGCAGTCTCTGACAGCATTTAATACATGTTATTTTAATAGAAAATGCAATGACTCGCTACTAGACATCTCCAGCACCCGTTATCTCTAGGAGAATCAAAGGATCAGACAAGTTGACATACAAACTGTTTGATTTTTGTTTTCCCTGATGGTACACATTATTTATCTGTCAAACACTAGATTATTGGTGCATGCTGTTAAAATTCACGACACCAATGACATTAGTTGAATACATGAATGGTCTGCTCCTCTGAGCTTGTATGAGTAGAGAAATAGCTGCTGACAGACACCTCTGACAGGAGCTTGTGTCTTGTCAGGACAAAGACTCGAGTATATTGAAATTCAGCATGCCGGCTTCTTGTTTCCCCTGACATCATCATTTGGGGGAGAGTCATGATCAGGGGCGTAGATAAAGGCTCATGGGCCCAGGTGCAAAAAGTTTATCTTGGGGCCCAACTTCTCTTAACCCCTAATGCAAGGGCGTTAACCTGAAGCTCCTGGGCCCCAATGCAAAACCTGTAACAGGGCCCCCAATTATAATGCTTTATTCATAGTACTAGGCTAACTATATGGAGAAGAGAGGCCTTATGGGTCCCCTAAGGCTCCAGGGCCCGGGTGCAACCGCATCCCCTATAGTTACGCCAGTGGTCGGGATACTCTTATACACATAACATAGCTGGCTGGTCCTGCCGAAATCTGCAGATTTGGCTAAATTTTATCTTATGTGTATTTGCATTTGGACTCATCTACAATGAGACAGATCTTTGTATTAGGGTTATAAAAAACTAATTCAAGAGCATTTTCTCATCATCCTTCGTACTAAAGGGGCTGTATCTTTGGACAGTCCCATTTTGTAAAAAATGGCCGCATGAAGGTAAGCAGCTTACAGGCTGTCTTGCTGCCAAACCCCCCTGTGATTGGATGTAAAATGCAGGGGAACCTGGTAGTAAGTGTTCAATTCCCCTGCAGTGTCTCCACAGGAGAAATGAAGCATTACACGGCTCCTACTGAGGTTAAATGACTTTTGTAATGCAGGGGCATGCCAGGATATCCAGGTATTAAAAATTGATGGCTTGTCCTCAGGATAGACTATCAGTACCTGTTCGGTGGGGAAATGACATGTTGGGAGCCAACTTGTCCCATTAAAGTGAATGGGATAAGACTGTGATACTTAAAAGGGCCTCTATAAAAAATATAGTCTTGAGTATAAATAGGATCATACTCAAATGTGAACATTGATGAGGTCGCAACACTTGCAAGGGTGCTACAGCCCCTTCAAACTGCTGATTGGTAGTGGTGTCGGGAGCTGACCCCACTGATCAGGTCTTTATGGCTTATACTGTAGATGGACCATCAATTTTTACTTTCAATCTATTTAATAACAGTTTTAAAGTACAACCAAACCAAAGAGGAGAACCAAAGATAATGAACACATGGATACATAAAAACATGAAAAAATTAACTGCGGAATTGAGATCCAGAGTGTAGGACAGGCACCGCATGTCTAGTAAAAAGCTGCTCAGTAATCATGAGGATACTTATACATCCCAAAGTATACAGTAGCTCCTATTGATCAGAACTCCTATACAAACACACAACTAGTAACTAAGAATTGAAAAAGAAGGAAAAGAAGAAAAAAAGGAAACATAGAAAGACAAGTGGAAGAGAGAGGGGAGGGGTGGAAGAGAGGAAAATGACTAGGCACAGGGAAAAGGAGTGGGAGGGGATTGATAGAGAAGTTCCTACGGATTTGTGCAGGGGTGGTGTGAAAAATAAAAACCTTGTCAAGAGACCCAGAACCAAAAACTGTTCATGCAAGCAGGTTTCGGAAGGCTGAAGAGTGGTCCAGGGCAGCCAATGGAGTAGGCAGTTATAGGGGTCAACAGAACCTTCCACCACTATCTCATCCCATTCTCAGCATGTAATTAACCTCCTACATTCATTCCATAATTGAAGGTGGGCAGGACCTTCTCTAGTGTCTCCGAATAACTGCCCTGATTGCAGTCAAAAATGATGGAGGAGATCATTTTTAACAGCCAAGATAGCCCCTTGGATAATGGAAAGTAAGGCAACTTGCGGGGTAGCTGCAAGCTGGTGGACTGAGACCTGTCTATGTACCCAGAAGAGTTGAAGCCGGAGACAGTCCCACCAGATATGCAGTATAGTATCTGGGTCAGAGTTACAATGCCAGCAATTTTCAGAGCCTGCCAAGTAGATCTGTGGAGAGCAACTGGACACCAATACCACCGAGAGAGCAGCTTGTAATTTCTTACCTTACCACACATGCCAGAGGGAGTTTGTGAGACAAAAGAAGAGCTTCGTCCTACTCTGCGTTCATAATGGCAACTGGCAGCTCCTTTTCCCAGGGATGGAGGTAGTGAGGTTGTCCAATGGTAACACTTGCCAATAAGAGATTATAGATCTGTGACAGGGTATGATCTGGAGCCAAGGACCCCAAAAAAGTCTCGCAAAGTCTGTGAGTATCACAGTGCAATGAAAGGTGCAGGAATGAGAGTGGGCAAATATCAGTAGTTGCCAATATTGGTATCTGGGAAAACTGCCCGTAGAGTAGACAGGGAGGCCAGGGAAACAACCTGAACCACCTAGCACATCCTTACATCGTCAGCCTTCCAACCCAGAAACATGTGCACATGGAGGACAGACGGAAAAGCGGGACTGTTAAAGAGTGGTGAACAATGATCCGTTCTTGTAGAGATCCCTTGCCCCCTTACTAGCCCCTCCTATGTACAAAGCGCCTCAGATAAGAAAAAACTCTCTCATAGGTCACAGGGTCAGTCACCAAGAGATATCCAGGGAAGTATATAAAGATGCGGTCATATCAAGACCCTTTCCAAATCCACCCAATGCTTCGTATCGCCTTCCAGTCAACCCTGCAAGTCAAAACTGCGGCACTATTGTACATTTGGGGGTTGGGCATTCCAGCTCCACCTGAGGCTTTGGATCATCAATTTTTATAACTTCTTTAACGTGAAATTTCCAAATAGTTCATTTAGAAATGGGTCTTCAGAATCAGATAAAGATGATGGAAGCAAAAAAAGGGATCCACATTTCGGTCTTCATTGACTTCTATGTAGCAAATACAGTTTTGTAACAAGAAATTTGTCCAACGGGGACATGCTGACGAGGCAAATTTTCAAAGATTTGCTCATCTCTAAAACTGGGCAATCCCTTTAATATCATGAAATATAATATGTATCAGGTCTAATATTATCTCCAGTATAGTTGGGATTCAGAAACATTTTCTGCCACTAATCCCGCTATTCTTTAGACATTACCAATAATCCCCAGATGGTTTGGAATATCAAGTTACACTTTTATATTATCCATAAGCAGTTTACTTTAGAGTTGCTTAATGGAAATCCCTTATTAATTACACGTCTGGAGAGTTCCTGGAAGAGTAATTCACATGAGGAAAACTGTTATGGGATAAATATTAGCATTGAAGGAAAATGAAAGCTCTGCTCCAGTCTTCAGTGGTTGAGGGAATACCACTACACAGCTATTTCAAATATACTTTGAGCAGCGACTAAGAGAAAACCATCACATGAGAAAATGCTACACAGCAAGAAGTTTAAGGTAGTATCTAGAGATGAGCGAGTATACTCGCTAAGGCACATTACTCGAGCGAGTAGTGCTTTAGCCGAGTATCTCCCCACTCGTCTCTAAAGATTCGGGGCCCGGTGGGGGGCGGGGAGCGGCGGGGGAGAGCGGGGAGGAACGGAGGGGGAGAGAGATCTCGCTCTCCCCCCCCCCCACCCGCAACTCACCTGTCACCCGCGCCGACCCCGAATCTTTAGAGACGAGCGGGGAGATACTCGGCTAAGGCACTACACGCTCAAGTAATGTGCCTTAGCGAGTATACTCGCTCATCTCTAGTAGTATCTATTACCACCTTAAAAATATAATAGTGCTCCTTGTTGACTATTAGGGACTTAGTTCAGCAGGTCTTCTGTTTTCTGTAATCTTCATGCTGTTCCCCTTTTATATTGCAGAGACCTTAGGGGCAACTCCTTTCATTGTGACTGCAAACTGAAATGGCTGGTAGAATGGCTCGATAAAACCAATGCAACGGTGGAGCAGATTTATTGTGAAAGCCCCCCCGAATATAAAGGACGCAAAATCAACAGCCTATCCACTAAAGATTTTGACTGCATCACTACAGGTAAATACGAGTGTAAATGAGACAGAAGCTTTCCGTGAAAAATATGGAGGTGGATGCTTGTTTTATATCTTCTTAAATGGGGCACACATGGCCTTATTCTATGCCTTACGTCTATTGTGGGTGAAATGTTTGAAGGTTTTTTTAAGAGATACTATCCTGGAGAACCTCGATGAAGTTAGCTGTATAACTCCGTATCAGTATGGGTTTATGAGAGATCGAACTTATCAAACCAACCTGATCAGCTTCTATGAGGAGGTAAGGTCTAGGCTGGACCATGAAGAGACACTGGATCTTATATAGCTTAATTTTTCCAAAGCGTTTGATACTGTTCCATATAAAAGCTTGGTATATAAAATGAGAATAGTTGGTCAGGATGAGAAAGTGTGTAAGGGCTTAGTCACACTTGCCCGTCGGTGCCCATTCATGGGCGCTGATGCACCCGTATGACTGAGCCCTTACTGCAGGAAAAAGCCGGTCACATGTTCTTTCTTCCGGCGCTGCAGAGAGACGTCCGTCCTGAATTGCGTCCGTCTTCTTCCTGCAGTAACACAGGCGCCAATGCGCCCGTGTGACTAAGCCCTAAGTGTGTAAGTAACTGCCTCATAGAAAGCAGAGGCTGGTTACAAATGGTACATACTCTGATTGGGTCCCCGTTACTAGTGGGGTACCACAGGGGGCAGTATTGGGCCCTATTCTTTTTAATATATTAATGACGTTATGGAGGGATTGTACAGCCAAATATCACAATTTGCAAATGATGCAAAACTATACAAAGTAGTTAACATAAGATAGGACACAAGACGGTTACAAATGGATCTGGATAAGTTGCGGGTTTTGGGCAAAAAAGTGGCAAATGAAGATTAACACTGATAAATGTAAGGTTATGCACATGGATAGAGGAAGTACATGTCACCATTACACACTAAATAGGAAACCACTGGATAACACTGACATGGAAAAGGACTTCAGTTAATTGTAAACATAATTGGAGCAACCAGTGTCAGGCAGCTGCTTCCAAGGCAGATAGGATCATGGGGTCCATCAAAAGAGGTCTAGGGGCACATGGCGAGAACATTGTTCTTCACTTTAGAAGTCACTAGTCAGACCACACATGGAATATTATGGACAGTTTTGTGCACCGGTACTCAAGAAAAACACATCGGAGCTTGAGCGGGTCCAAACAGGAGCAACTAAATTAATAAATGTAATGAGAGACTACAATACACTGAGAGGTTAACAAAATTTGGGTTACTTAGTTTAGAAAAAAGACCGTTGAGAGGCGACCTAATAACTATGTAAAAATATATCAGGGGAAAATACAGAGATCTCTTCCATCATCTCTTTATACCCAGGACTGTGACTGTAAAAAGGGGCGCCCTCTATGTCTACAGGAAAGAAGGTTTCTACACCGACGTAGATGGGGGTTCTTAACTGTAAGAGCAGTGAGACTATGGAACCCTCTGCCTGAGGACGTGGTGATGGCGAACTCGCTAAAAGAGTTCAAGAGGGGCCTGGACAACTTCCTTGAGCAATACATTACCTGTTATAGTCACTGATTACTTCAGAAGGGTCGGTGATCCAGGGATTATTATGATTGCCAGATTGGAGTTGGGAAGGAATCATTTCCTCTAAAATGAAGAAAATTGTCTTTTACCTCATTGGTTTTTTTGCCTTCTTCTGGATCAACATTGGGGTGTAATACGCTGAACTACATAGATGTGTCTTTTTTTCAGCATTACAGACTATGTTACTATCTACAGGACATAGATATTGCAACAACACTTCAATGTTGTATATAACACCAGGTGTCACGGGTGGTTGTAAAGTGGTGCAAATGTAGGTAATATGAGTATTTTTTGTCTTTGGCAATTAGAATCGTGTTTGTATGGCCCTGAGTATTCTTAGGGCAATTGAATCGTGTTTGTATGGCCCTAAGTATTCTTAGGGCAATTTCATAATATATTCCTGAATACAGCAGAAGGAGTTACAAAACTATGCAATATTTATTTACGAACAATAGAATAAAAGTGTATAATGTTATGATAACAAGTAAAAAGTTTAACTTGTACTGTAGATTTATCTAATGCTGACTACAGCTAACTAAATCCTAGGATTTAATAATCCTTTGTGCACCTCAAGAAGTACTAGCTTCAAATGGTATCAATACTGCAGTCCAAGAAGTGATCCTGTAGAACAGAAAGATCACCTTTGTAATGTTATACAAAGTTCGTATTTAATGGTATAACACTTCCTTAACCACAGTTTTATAATTCTGGACCACAATTTAGACAAGCTTTATTAATAGAGATGAGCGAGCACCAAAATGCTCGGGTGCTCGTTACTCGAGACGAACTTTTCGCGATGCTCGAGGGTTCGTTTCGAGTAACGAACCCCATTGAAGTCAATGGGCGACCCGAGCATTTTTGTATATCGCCGATGCTCGCTAAGGTTTTCGTTTGTGAAAATCTGGGCAATTCAAGAAAGTGATGGGAACGACACAGCAACGGATAGGGCAGGCGAGGGGCTACATGTTGGGCTGCATCTCAAGTTCCCAGGTCCCACTATTAGGCCACAATAGCGGCAAGAGTGGGCCCCCCCCCCTCCCAACAACTTTTACTTCTGAAAAGCCCTCATTAGCAATGCATACCTTTGCTAAGCACCACACTATCTCCAACAAAGCACAATCACTGCCTGCATGACACTCTGCTGCCACTTCTCCTGGGTTACATGCTGCCCAACCCCCCCCCCCCCCCTCCCCCGCACGACCCAGTGTCCACAGCGCACACCAAACTGTCCCTGCCCAGCCTTCAGCTGCCCTCATGCCACGCCACCCTCATGTCTATTTATAAGTGCGTCTGCCAGAGGAACCGCAGGCACACACTGCAGAGGGTTGGCATGGCTAGGCAGCGACCCTCTTTAAAAGGGGCGGGGCGATAGTCCACAATGCTGTACAGAAGCAATGAGAAATCCAATCCTGTGCCACCTCCATCTGGAGCTGCACACGTGGGCATAGCAATGGGGAACCTATGTGCCACACACTATTCATTCTGTCAAGGTGTCTGCATGCCCCAGTCAGACCGCGGTTTTTTATAAATAGTCACAGGCAGGTACAACTCCGCAATGGGAATTCCGTGTGCACCCACAGCATGAATGGCTCCCTGGAACCCACCGGCTGTACATAAATGTATCCCATTGCAGTGCCCTGGACAGCAGAGCTAACGTCAGATTAAATGCAGGTGGGCTTCGGCCCACACTGCATGCCCCAACCGGACCAGGGTTTTTAATTCATAGACACAGGCAGGTACAACTCCCTATTGTGAAGTCCCTGTGGACCGACAGCATGGGTGGCTCCCTGGAACCCACCGGCGGTACATAAATATATCCCATTGCATTGCCCATCACAGCTGAGGTAATAATGTCATGTTTAATGCAGGTGGGCTTCGGCCCACACTGCATGCCCCAGTCAGACTGGGGTTCTTTAGAAGTGGACACATGTAGTTACAACTCCGTGTGGACCGACAGCATGGGTGGGTGCCAGGAAGCCACCGGCGGTACATAAATATATCCAATTGCATTGCCCATCACAGCTGAGGTAATAAATTCATGTTTAATGCAGGTGGGCTTCGGCCCACACTGCATGCCCCAGTCAGACTGGGGTTCTTTAGAAGTGGACAGATGCAGTTACAACTCCCTGTGGACCCACAGCATGGGTGGCTCCCTGGAACCCACCGGCGGTACATAAATATATCCCATTGCAGTGCCCAACACAGCTGATGTAACGTCAGCTGTATTGCAGGTGGGCTAAAAATTAATTTGATTACACTGTAGGCGAGGGCCCCAAAAAATTGGTGTAGCAACAGTACTAATGTACCTCAGAAAAATTGCCCATGCCCAACCAAGAGGGCAGGTGAAACCCATTAATCGCTTTGGTTAATGTGGCTTAATTGGTAACTAGGCCAGGAGGCAGCCCAGTTAAAATAAAAATTGGTTGAGGTGAAAGTTTCAACGCTTTAATGAGCATTGAAACGTCTAAAAATTGTTTACAAAAATTATATGACTGAGCCTTGTGGGCCTAAGAAAAATTGCCCGTTCGTCGTGATTATGTGAGGTTTCAGGAGGAGGAGCAGGAGGAGGAGGAGGAATATTATGCACAGATTGATGAAGCAAAAAGGTCCCCGTTTTTGATGGGGATAGAGAACGATGCTTCCATCCGCGGGTGCAGCCTACGTATTGCTTAGGTATCGCTGCTGTCCGCTGGTGGAGAATAGAAGTCAGGGGAAATCCAGGCTTTGTTCATCTTGATGAGTGTTAGCCTGTCGGCACTGTCGGTTGACAGGCGTGTACGCTTATCTGTGATGATTCCCCCAGCCGCACTAAACACCCTCTCTGACAAGACGCTAGCCGCAGGACAAGCAAGCACCTCCAGGGCATACAGCGCGAGTTCAGGCCACGTGTCCAGCTTCGACACCCAGTAGTTGTAGGGGGCAGAGGCGTCACGGAGGACGGTCGTGCGATCGGCTACGTACTCCCTCACCATCCTTTTACAGTGCTCCCGCCGACTCAGCCGTGACTGGGGAGCGGTGACACAGTCTTGCTGGGGAGCCAGAAAGCTGTCAAGGGCCTTAGAGAGTGTTGCCCTGCCTGTGCTGTACATGCTGCCTGATCTCCGCGCCTCCCCTGCTACCTGGCCCTCGGAACTGCGCCTTCGGCCACTAGCGCTGTCGTATGGGAATTTTACCATCAGTTTGTCCGCCAGGGTCCTGTGGTATAGCAACACTCTCGAATCCCTTTCCTCTTCGGGTATGAGAGTGGAAAGGTTCTCCTTATACCGTGGGTCAAGCAGTGTGTACACCCAGTAATCCGTAGTGGCCAGAATGCGTGTAACGCGAGGGTCACGAGAAAGGCATCCTAACATGAAGTCAGCCATGTGTGCCAGGGTACCTGTACACAACACATGGCTGTCCTCACTAGGAAGATCACTTTCAGGATCCTCCTCCTCCTCCTCCTCTTCAGGCCATACACGCTGAAAGGATGACAGGCAAGCAGCATGTGTACCCTCAGCAGTGGGCCAAGCTGTCTCTTCCCCCTCCTCCTCATCTTCCTCCTCCTCCTCCTCCTCCTCCTCACCGCGCTGAGATATAGACAGGAGAGTGCTCTGACTATCCAGCGACATACTGTCTTCCCCCGGCTCTGTTTCTGAGTGCAAAGCGTCTGCCTTTATGCTTTGCAGGGAACTTCTCAAGAGGCATAGCAGAGGAATGGTGACGCTAATGATTGCAGCATCGCCGCTCACCATCTGGGTAGACTCCTCAAACTTTCCAAGGACCTGGCAGATGTCTGCCAACCAGGCCCACTCTTCTGAAAAGAATTGAGGAGGCTGACTCCCACTGCGCCGCCCATGTTGGAGTTGGTATTCCACTACAGCTCTACGCTGCTCATAGAGCCTGGCCAACATGTGGAGCATAGAGTTCCACCGTGTGGGCACGTCGCACAGCAGTCGGTGCACTGGCAGATTAAACCGATGTTGCAGGGTGCGCAGGGTGGCAGCGTCCGTGTGGGACTTGCGGAAATGTGCGCAGAGCCGGCGCACCTTTCCAAGCAGGTCTGACAAGCGTGGGTAGCTTTTCAGAAAGCACTGAACCACCAAATTAAAGACGTGGGCCAGGCATGGCACGTGCGTGAGGCTGCCGAGCTGCAGAGCCGCCACTAGGTTACGGCCGTTGTCACACACGACCATGCCCGGTTGGAGGCTCAGTGGCGCAAGCCAGCGGTCGGTCTGCTCTGTCAGACCCTGCAGCAGTTCGTGGGCCGTGTGCCTCTTATCTCCTAAGCTGAGTAGTTTCAGCACGGCCTGCTGCCGCTTGCCCACCGCTGTGCTACCACGCCGCGCGACACCGACTGCTGGCGACATGCTGCTGCTGCTGACACATCTTGATTGCGAGACAGAGGTTGCGTTGGAGGAGGAGGGTGCTTTAGTGGAGGAAGCATACACCGCCGCAGATACCACCACCGAGCTGGGGCCCGCAATTCTAGGGGTGGGTAGGACGTGAGCGGTCCCAGGCTCTGACTCTGTCCCAGCCTCCACTAAATTCACCCAATGTGCCGTCAGGGAGATATAGTGGCCCTGCCCGCCTGTGCTTGTCCACGTGTCCGTTGTTAAGTGGACCTTGGCAGTAACCGCGTTGGTGAGGGCGCGTACAATGTTGCGGGAGACGTAGTCGTGCAGGGCTGGGACGGCACATCGGGAAAAGTAGTGGCGACTGGGAACTGAGTAGCGCGGGGCCGCCGCCGCCATCATACTTTTGAAGGACTCCGTTTCCACAACCCTATACGGCAGCATCTCCAGGCTGATAAATTTGGCTATGTGCACGTTTAACGCTTGAGCGTGCGGGTGCGTGGCGGCGTACTTGCGCTTGCGCTCCAACACTTGCGCTAGCGACGGCTGGACGTTGCGCTGACAGACATTGCTGGATGGGGCCGAGCACAGCGGAGGTGAGGGTGTGGGTGCAGGCCAGGAGACGGTAGTGCCTGTGTCCTCAGAGCGGGGTTGGATCTCAGTGGCAGGTTGGGGCACAGGGGGAGAGGCAGCGGTGCAAACCGGAGGCGGTGAACGGCCTTCGTCCCACCTTGTGGGGTGCTTGGCCATCATATGTCTGTGCATGCTGGTGGTGGTGAGGCTGGTGGTGGTGGCTCCCCGGCTGATCTTGGCGCGACAAAGGTTGCACACCACTGTTCGTCGGTCGTCTGCACTCTCATTGAAAAACTGCCAGACCTTTGAGCACCTCGGCCTCTGCAGGGTGGCATGGCGCGAGGGGGCGCTTTGGGAAACAGTTGGTGGATTATTCGGTCTGGCCCTGCCTCTACCCCTGGACACCGCACTGCCTCTTGCAACCTGCCCTGCTGCTGCCCTTGCCTCCCCCTCTGAAGACCTGTCCTCAGTAGGCGTAGCAAACCAGGTGGGGTCAATCACCTCATTGTCCTGCTGCTCTTCCTCTGAATCCTCTGTGCGCTCCTCCCTCAGACTTACTGCCCTTACTACTACCTCACTGATAGACAACTGTGTCTCATTGTCATCGGCCTCCTTACCCACTGAAAGGTCTTGAGACAGTTGCCGGAAGTCCCCAGCCTCATCCCCCGGACCCCGGGAACTTTCCAATGGTTGGGCATCAGTCACGATAAACTCCTCTGGTGGGAAGAGGAACCACTGCTGCCCAATCTGAGCAGGGGCCCGAGAACAGTTCCTGGGAGTCTGCCCGCTCCTCAGAATGTGTCATTTTCATGGAGTGAGGAGGCTGGGAGGAAAGCGGAGCAGCAGCCAGAGGATTCTGAGTTGCAGCAGTGGACGGCGCAGAACTGTGGGTGGACGATAGATTGCTGGAAGCACTTTCTGCCATCCACGACAGGACCTGCTCACACTGCTCATTTTCTAATAAAGGTCTACCGCGTGGACCCATTAATTGTGCGATGAATGTGGGGACGCCAGAAACGTGCCTCTCTCCTAATCCCGCAGCAGTTGGCTGCGATACACCTGGATCAGGAGCTCGGCCTGTGCCCACACCCTGACTTGGGCCTCCGCGTCCTCGGCCGCGTCCACGTCCTCTAGGCCTACCCCTACCCCTCAGCATGCTGTATTACCAGTAATGCAGAAACAGAACGCTGTAATTAAATGTGCCGCTTATTGGCCTGTGGTTGGAGGCTGACTTTGCTTACGGAACGCCAGGAAATAATTTGGCGCAAGCCTGCTGTAACACTTAGCTGGCTGCGTATGATTTTGTAGAACTACTACACCCAGCACAGACAGACCCAGAACACTGAGCACAGTCACAGGCAGGCCAAATAGATTTTTTGCCCCAAATTTTTTAGCAAAGGCCCACTGCCTATATTCAATCAATATATCTTCTGTCCCTGCCTACGCACTTCTGTCCCTGGAGTATGTCACAGAACTGCAGAGTGTTGCACTGTGGACTGCAATACAGCAGTGATTTCACAGCCCAGACAGAGCCAGGAAATAATTTGGCGCAAGCCTGCTGTAACACTTAGCTGGCTGTGTATGATTTTGTAGAACTACTACACCCAGCACAGACAGACCCAGAACACTGAGCACAGTCACAGGCAGGCCAAATAGATTTTTTGCCCCAAATTTTTTAGCAAAAGCCCACTGCCTATATTCAATCAATATGTCTTCTGTCCCTGCCTACGCACTTCTGTCCCTGGAGTATTACTGCAGGGCGCAATGCTCTGCACGGCCGATATACCAAAAAAAAAAAAGGGCAACACTGCACAAAGCAGCCTCCACAGCACTGCACACGGTTAGATGTGGCCCTAAGAAGGACCGTTGGGGTTCTTGAAGCCTAAAATACTCCTAACACTCTCCCTATAGCAGCTCCACCAAGATACCACTTTCCCTGCTCTATGTCAGAGCGCATCTGTGGCGAGCCGCAGGAGGGGCCGATTTTTATACTCGGGTGACACCTGATCTCGCCAGCCACTCACTGCAGGGGGGTGGTATAGGGCTTGAACGTCGCAGGGGGAAGTTGTAATGCCTTCCGTCTTTCAATTGGCCAGAAAAGCGCGCTAACGTCTCAGAGATGAAAGTGAAAGTAACCCGAACATCGCGTGGTACTCGTTACGAGTAACGAGCATCTCGAACACGCTAATACTCGAACGAGTATCAAGCTCGGACGAGTACGTTCGGTCATCTCTATTTATTAACAATGTCTCAGAGATTTCAGACTCAACTCTGTTTAAAGTCGCTATCTTTGTCCTTTCATGAGTACTCAAGCCCAGAATTGGTAACAGCCATTCGAACAATTGCCCAGCAGCTCACTAAAGTTCCCAGTTGCTGATTACAGCAGGCCTGCTGGCTCACTATGAAATTTCTAGTGGTGCGCACACTAAGCCATTTGACTGAGGCTGGTCTCACTTACAGGCTTCTGCCAAAAAATGTTCTGAGGTCCTTCCTGGTCTTGATCTGTGGTTCAGCAGCACAATCCCTTTCTCTGCTCTCTATGCTGTTCTGCCTCTGAGTCCAACTGTGTCATCAGTCAGCACAACAGCAGTCCTTCTGCTACCTTTTACACTCCAGTAGTGCTTCTGACTGGTGTTCCCAGACTTGGCTCTCTCAGCTGTGCTTGAGCTCCACAGCAGCAGGTTTATCAATAACAACAGTCCTTGCACTCTTCTAGTGTTGCAGCAAGAATTTCTGTTTATATGCCAAGAGTGTCAGCCTATCAGAAACAGTCTTTAAGGCATTCTCAATTCTATAGTGCCAAAATTTGGCAGAATTTCTGGTGCATAAAGTATTTTGGTGACATTTTTGGCGCAACTTGTAACTCATCATCATTGCAACAATTTAACCCTTTCAGGGTAACACACTATAGGTGAATGCAACAAAGTATATTTGAGATGATCAAGTTCCATCAATGTCTCCCTATGCCCCATTGTAAACCGTAGAAGACTGTGTAAATGTATTCTATTCTTTGTTATTGACACCGATGTAATTCTGTCCATCTAGTCTTCAGCGAGAGGTGGTTGCAGAGAAACCAATAGTCCATCTCGGGCACCAGTTCTCAACTCTAGTTGCACCTTTTGCACCCCATATACTTATATCTGTGAAAAAACACATGCCTCAGCACTCATATGCAATTAATATCTGAATAAAATTGCATAGCTGTTATATTCACCATTCAAAAATACAAGGTTCTTAACGCATATTTTGATCAAAACATGGGACCCATCTGTCATGTTCAGGCGACCTTTATTTAGATCTGTCGCAATTCTTTTAATTAAAGTAAATGGCTTGGATTCTACTTTCCCTGAATACATTTGGAGGTTTTTGCCCAATATTAGGTGAGCTTGTCATAGTAGGTTTCCATCTGAATTAAAGGGATTTCCCCGCTATAAATGTTATTTTTATAACTGCTGAGCATGGCAGAAAATAAAAGAGACCATACTCGCCTGTCTTCAGCCCCTGGAACACAGCTGAGCAGCTCCGGTGGCTCTGGCTGCTAGTATGTATGTTTGGAGGAAGTCAGGTGACTGCTGCAGCCAATCAGAGGCTGCAGCATCACCCCCTGAACACCTGCCATCAGCGCTCACATCCTGGGTGCCATGATTTCAGGAGTTTGGGACAGTGATGATGCGGCCTCTGATTGCCTGCAGCGGTCACTTGACTTCCGTTGGACATATATACCGGCAACTGGTGCTACTGGAGCTATTTAGCTAAGTCCTGGGGGCTGAGGACAGGTTAGTATGATCTCTTTTTTTATTTTCGGCCATGCCCAGACATTAATTTTATTTTTCTTCTTAATAGTGGGAAAATTCCTTCAAGGTTGCCTGGACGTGGTAGATGGGCCTGCATATTTTGATCAAAATATGCACTAAGAGCCTTTCATTTTAATGTGGTTAGTATATAAAACAGTTATACAATTTTATTCACATATTAAACATATGAGACACATGCTTTTACTACCATATTTTTGCAGCCACAGTTTGTGCACTTGTGTATTTAAGTGACTTCCCAGTTTCAGGACAACATTCCTTCCTGGGACCAGAGGGGGAATATATTATCTGCAGCTGTTCTTCTCTGTCATCCCTCCAATCCGCCGATTCTGGGTCCTGTTTTCGTCCATCCAAGATGACTGCTGAAATTTTCTACCTAATACACACTGTGTACTGGCCAGTTCTGATCACTTGAGCAGCCCTGGCCAATCGGAGAGCAGATACAATGCATTGGTAGTCTAACACTACTATTGCGCTGTTGGTATTAAGTAGTCCAAAGACTGCCATCTTGGACTGGCAAAAACAGGACCCAGAACCAACGGATGGGAGGGTCGGCAGAAAAGAACAACTGCAGGTAATATACCCTCCTCCCCCTCCGGTCCCAGGAGAAAATTTTGTCCAAAAACCAGAGGGGTGCTTTAATTTGTTTGTAGGAAGTGCTGACTTTACAGTTGAGTCACAGAACCTGGAAAAAAAATTGCACAATGATATCCTGTCCCATGGATAGTAAATACACTGAACTGACAGTACCGGGATAAGAGCTCATTCACACGTGCGCTATGAATTCTGTTTACCTGTTCCATTATGGGATCAGGATAACAGGATCTTCAGTCCGAACAGATCCCATTGACTATAATGGGGTCCATTAAATTTCTGTCCAGCTATCTGCCACTTTCCCTCATGAAATAGAGTAGCATGCTGCACTACTTCATCTGGTATTTTCTAGGAAATCCACATCAGATCTCAGAGATGGACCTAAAGCACGCAGAAGGTTATACGCGTCCTGTTCTCCAAAGCCTCATATACTCCCTCTACCTCTTTTAACCAATATCTAGGCTAATCTCTAAATGGCTGATATCTTTTATCAAACAATCCAACGCAGGTTTACAGAACTGCCGTAGTAAATCATTTCCGACAAGAATGCCATGAATTGCTGATAATGCAGTTGGCCATATTAAAGTGTCATACTAAAGATTTATAATTTTGCATGAACATGCCAGATGAAAAACTCTGGTGCCAAAGCAAAGATCGTCCTGGAGTAAAGATCAATGTACAGTTTATCGGGTGTCGTTATTAAGCTGATCTGTCAGTTTAATATGCTGCCCTATGGAAGGGCGACATACTACATCTACTGAACAAACACCACTCTGAGGGCTGAATGGGAAGTAGGAGAGGCGGTGGAATGCTCTCTTTATATATACATAGTATACCGTGATCACCGGGCTGCTGTTAGTATTTTCATTCAAGTACTGTAATATTGTTTGGCTTTCTATAACAGATATGCATATTTTTTGCATCAGTCTATTCTACACTGCCTATAATACAGATCAACCTAGATTATGACCTATGCAGACACTGAACCAGCAGGGGGAGGCTGTGAGGCATGACTTTGTTATTACTAGCAGTTTTCTGAAGGCATAGTTGAATATGAACAGACTATAGCCCATAATGTAACTCAAAATTGTGTCAAGAAACTGCAGAAGGATAACTGGGCCTAGACCTATGAATAAACAAATCTGTCTACTATAATTATAATTAACATAAATATATACAATTATAAATCTAAACATATATGAGAGAATTCTCCAAAAAAACTTCCACTTGGCAACTCCTTTAAATGAAGGGGCAGTGTTCTTTTTTGGCTTCTACCTCATTGTTTTGGGTTTTTTTTGCCTTCCTCTGAATCAACATTAGGGGGTAATAGGCTGAACGGGATGGACATATATCTTTTTTCGGCCTTACATACTATGTTACTATGTATGTTAATTTACATATGCAAAAAGTAAATGCAAAATGCTACAAATTCAGCTAAATTGGGATAGATTTGCCTAAAAACCATAATTTCTTATGCCGTTCTTGGTGCCTAAGAGGGGCACACCTCTTAATGGTGGCTGCCATCCACTCTGTTAGGCCCTGCCTATCTATTTTCAAAAGTGAGAAGGATGGTGGAAAAAGGCCAAAAGTTGCAAATTTGTACAGTGTCGTTGTTGTAAAATTAAATGGGACCACCTTAACAGAAAGAAGGGGTTGTTAATGACACTATGATGTTGCCATGTGAACTATTATGTTGGAACAACCTATGTACAACCTATGAAAGCATATTTGTAGTGATTAATACTCAACATTATGTGTAAATTAAGGATTAAACTTTGTGTATTACAGAATTTGCCTTGTACAAAGCTTTGCCCTATCAGTCCCTGTCTGTGGACACCTTCACCTATATGAACGATGAGTACGTGGTCATTGCACAGCCGTTTACTGGCAAATGTGTCTTCTTGGAGTGGGATCATGTGGAAATGTCTTTCAGGAACTATGACAACATCACAGGTATCACTGATGATCAGCTGATAATGAAAAATCAGATGTATACGTGCTTATCAAAGGTCTCTAAATTGGTTCTTTCTGTTATCCTAGGTACATCTACTGTGGTCTGCAAACCCATAGTCATCGAGAAGCAGCTCTACGTGATAGTGGCCCAACTGTTTGGTGGCTCTCATATTTACAAGAGAGATATTTTTGCAAACAAGTTTATCAAAATCCAAGACATTGAAGTTATTAAGATCCGTAAACCCAATGACATTGAGACTTTCAGGATAGATGACAACTGGTATTTTGTGGTTGCTGATAGCTCGAAAGCCGGTTGCACAACCATCTACAAGTGGAATGGAAATGGATTTTATTCCCACCAGTCTGTACATATGTGGTATCGAGATACAGACGTGGAATACCTTGAGATTGTCAACAAGCCACATCTCATTCTGTCTAGCAGCTCACAACGCCCAATTATTTACCAGTGGAACAAGAAGTACAACAACTTCTCAAAGCACGCTGAGATACCAGACACAGAGGACGTATATGCCGTTAAACACTTTTCTGCCAAGGATGATGTCTACCTCTGCCTAACTCGATTCATTGGAGATTCCAGGGTTATCAAATGGGAAGGAGGTTCAGTCATTTCAGATATCCAAAGGATGCCTTCTCGTGGCTCTATGGTCTTCCAGCCTCTGGAAATCAACAACCACAAGTATGCTATCCTGGGCAGTGATTACTCCTTCACCCAGGTGTTTCATTGGGATGCAGAGAAAGGAAAATTTGTGAAATTTCAAGAGTTAAATATCCAAGCTCCAAGGTCCTTCACACACGTGTCCATAGACAAACACGACTTCCTGTTTGCGTCGAGTTTTAAGGGGGCCACACAAATATATGAACATGTTATAATTGACCTGAGCGCATGACCATTGAAAATCTAATGCATTAAAGACATTCTAACCTGGACAGTATGAACTAAATGCATGATAAATCTATCTCCTGACATAATTCTGGACAACCGGCTTCAGAAGCTAGGGAGGCCAGAACAGAAGCATTGCTTGTTTCTCCTTCATTAATTTGTCATGTATAGTGGTTTTGAGAGTTGTACTTTTTCTA
Organism: Eleutherodactylus coqui; assembly: GCF_035609145.1. NCBI lineage: Eukaryota > Metazoa > Chordata > Amphibia > Anura > Eleutherodactylidae > Eleutherodactylus > Eleutherodactylus coqui. The sequence goes on from NC_089840.1 coordinate 244,305,560, forward strand.
AAAAAAACCTATAAAATCTTGATAGCTGACTGACCTTTCCATTAACAGTTTGTACATATTTGTGCATATGTCCATCTGAAGAGATATATAAATAATATTACTTTTCTCTTTATTTATTCACCCATTGGAGAAAAAACTGCCAAATAAAATGTTTACATTTTGTGTCTTCCATGTTACATATTCATTCCACTGCTTTTTGGCGAGAGCTTGGGGATTTTGATTTCTAGATATCCTCCACTGCTTCCACCACTACTCTCTTCTTCAAAGGGGTAACTTGAAGCTCCTGGGCCCCAATGCAAAACCTGTAACAGGGCCCCAAACTATAATGCTTTATTCATAGTACTGGGCTCCCTATATGGAGAACTGAGGCCTTATGGGCCCCCTAAGGCTCCTGGGCCCGGGTGCAACTGCATCCTCTATAGTTACGCCCCTGCTCTTCTTTATTACTACGAGTTTCACTATCGGTGACATTACTACATGACTGATTAAATAGATTGCATTTAAAGCGACCCATCGGGCCTTAAGAAAGAAAGATGGCCGCACCACTTCTCTGACTACTTGATGCGCACTGTGCATAGGATGCAGTGGTAGTCTACAACTCTACACACTGCTCTGACTGGTCAGCAATGCTCATGTGGGCAGCAATCCTTAATTAAAACAGGTGTAGTGTTTCAGACTAATAATGAATACTATGCACAATGTATATGCGGTAGCCAGAGAAGCTGGTATAGTCATCTTTGCTTCACCAGGCCCAGAGGATCGCTTTAACCTATAGCAAGAGAAGATACACTTTAAAGTAGTTCTACCAAGATGTAAAGTTTAGGATCAGTGGGGGTCTGACTGTTGGGATATTAAGAACAGGGCCCCGATGGTCTCCAAATTAATAGAACAGAGGTTGTGCATGTACGTCACTGCTCTATTCATTTCAATGGCAGCGTCGGAGCTCATACTCAGCAATTTCCAATCTTGTAATTAAAAGGAAGGGAGTGGTGGAATGTATGTGCGACCTCTGCTCCATTCATGTGGTATTCCCGGGATCAGTGGGAGTCCCAACTGTCATAAAGTTAGCTCCTATCCAAAAACTTTAACTCTTGAAACACCCATAAGCTGAAAGTGGTTGTCTCATCCCAGAGGGATCTGAGAACCATGGCTGAATTTGCCGGGGGAAGAAGCAGCAGTCTGTGCACTTCAAATGAATGGCCATTTGTGTAGTACATAGATGACTCAAGTCCACAAGTTAGACAAACAACAGTTCTGCACTATTTCTCTTCTTTAGTGCAATGGGCCACAAATGAAGGCATGATTAGGTTTTTTTAACAGCATTTCAGCCATTTATATTTTTAAACAGGGAATTGAAAAGTACCTCCACAGTGCCACCTATTAGGTGGCTACCCTACATTAATGTCCGACCTTTCAACAGGCTTTGCAACAAGACTAAGTATATCAGTCAAACCAGAGTCTATCTGTGTAATTTTTTTACAGGGGCAATTCATGGCTTATATCTACTTATAGACTCCCTGCACAAACTTGGAGAAACTTTCTTACCCCAGAAACTTTTATGTTAAATAACTTTGCAAACTCTTTCTTGTTCCAAATGTAAGCTATTTCCTCCATAGGTGTGCATGGCTGCTTTTAAACATCTGCTCGTTACCACTGGAAACAAAGACATGTAGCAGATTAACACCTAAAGGATGTGGCTCTTTTGGGCCCCAAGGACCCCGCAATTCTTTTTCATCTCCAGATTTTGAGAGTCAGAACGTTTATATTTTTCCACCAACCTAGCTGTATGAGGGCTTGTTTTTTGTGGGATAAAATGTAATTTTCATTGCCACCATTTTGGGGCACACACAAATTATTGGTTATTATTAATTTTTTCTTTCTTGTGGAAATGGGGGAAAAAAGTCAGCATTTTTGCCATTGCTTTTATATGTTTTAAATTTTGCATTGTTCACAATGCAGCATAAATAACGTGCTACTTTTAGGCTAGAGGTACACGGCGACAGATGTGGTGCGACAGCAAGTCACAATTTTAAAAAAATTGTGTAAGTTGTGGTTGTTTAACAATTTTAAAGCTGAAATTTTGCTGTTAAAAACAGTCAAATCACAGGACAGTTGCAGTTGCAGGTGACTTACATTGATGTCAATAGTGTAAAAGCTGCTTGTGCCCAAAATCCAACCAAGTTGGATTTTTGCTGTCTGCTCTGTTGCATCAGGTTGACATGCGACACCATTTAGAATCATTGTACGTGAAGTCACAGTGCAACTTCACCTCTCCCTGTGTAGCCCTAGCCTTATTCTGCAGGACAGTATGATTATTACGATACCCAATTTATCTAGTTTTTTTATGTTTTACTACTTTTTCACTATAAAAACTCTTAAAGAAAAAAAAAACATATTGCCACATCCCAAATCCTATAATATTTTTGTCTTCCATCAATGAAGATGTACAAGGGCTTAGTTTTGCAGAAAGAGACGAAAGTTTAAATTATTGCTTTCTTGGGGTGCATGTGACTTTTTACTGACATTTTATTCTAGTTTTTGGGAGGCATGATGAACAAAAAACAACAATTCAGATTTTTTTACATGCAGTTTACTGTAGAGGACAAATAACACTTTTTGTTTTTTTAGTACATATGATTACAGTGTCAGTGATACTTATTATTTGCAAGCATTTTAATATGTTTTTCATTTTCAAAAATATACTGTAGCATTTAACTTACCGGTATTTAACTTCTTTTTCTACATTTTTAGACCCACTACCTCTGGCAGGACCTACTCAGAGTACAAGGATGGCAGACCTGTGACCTTTGGCTGTCATGACAAACCATTGGTACATTATGAGCATGTTGCTGGGTTACTGATGGTGTGAAAAGTGGGACGCATCCTACTAACTTCTTAGATGCTGCGGGTTGTGTTGACCATGACATCTCAGGGGTTAAATGGCTGGGATCAGAAGCAACGCATTGCAGCAGCATCTCAGCTGTATGTTACAGATGATGCCTAATATTAACGAAGGAAGCTTATCTACTGAGCCTTCACTATCCCTGTGCTTTACATGTATGGCGATTAGCGAGATCAGCTTTCCACCTGTGCCGTATATACAAAGCATATAGAGGAAATGTGTTAAAAGAGCTGTCCCATCTGGTCGTGTCAAGTTTGCCAGACAAAAAACCTTTCCTTCCAGTGGCTCCTAGATTTGGCTCATAGAGAATATATGGAGAACATGCCTAAATAAATGTGCACAAGTCAAATGAACACTATTGAGCACAATATATCCAGACTATATAGACCACTGTTGCATTCTATATTTGGAATGATATTGTTTTTAAGAATTAGGGGAAACTGTTCTTCAGTGAATATATTTAAAGAACAGGCCAAGATCTTGAAGGGTAGATTTAAAAAGAAGGGTTACCCACAAACACTAATAGATTCAGCATACCGTAGAGGTATGAAAAGGAAGAAAGAAATGAATACCCCAGATAATAGCATATCAGGCTATAGTATGTCTTTCATTATTAATTATAATACTCAACACAGCGAGTTACGGAAAATTTTGGTCAAACACTGGGGAATATTGAACAATGACCCATTCCTACAGATTAACATTCCAAAAACACCTAAATTAATCTTCTGCCGGACTAAATCCCTGAAAAACATTATGGCACCATCCTGTCTCTAAAAAAGATTAAAGCACACCGTACCATTGATTAAGACACCGATGGGCGCATTCAGATGTAAGACTAAGAATTGTAAGTGCTGTGCACAGATTAACCATGGTAGAACGGAGATTATGACAGATTGTGATCAAAAACCCATACATTTGAAAGACCACATGACCTGTGGTTCATCCTAAATTGTGTATCTCATAGAGTGCCCATGTGGCTTAAGGTACGTAGGCCGCACAATAAATGCGCTAAGAGTACGGCTGAGCAACCATAGATTTAACATAAAAACATTTTTGATAAACAATGGGGTGTGGCGCCATTTTTTACATGTCCACAATAAAGATCCATCACAACTGAAGGTAACCCCTCTTGAGGTAATAGAAACAAAATCCTTTAGACGTCTTAAAGCGAAGGAAATGTATTGGATTTTTAGATTGAACACACTGGCATCTAATGGGTTAAATGAGATATTAGAGAAATGTTAAAATTATTCATTGATTTATTATATTACAGTGGTCTGTGGATATGATATTGGTTCTGTATTTATATAGTCCTTTTTATATTTCTATATGGATATGACTGTGTGGTCTGATTAACTGTCCTATAACAGTAGTCATTATGTGTATATATGCATCATCTGGGTCTAATCAGTTGTTTTTTAGTATATGTATAGATTGTTTAGTTTTTATTACCTATGGATTTTAGAAATGATAGTATTTTAGGTGAATAACACATTTTTTTTTACTATGCATAATTGCTTTTTAGATTAATTGCATAAATGTATATACGTTTAAAAAAAATTATGTTCTCTTTACCATCCAATTAATGATGCTAGATCCAGTTCATAGAAAGGTAGAGTTAAAAGGGACCTCCAGGGTCATCTGGTCCAATCCCCTGCTCAGTGCAGGATTCACTAAATCATCCCAGACAGATATTTGTCCAGCCTTTGTTTAAAGGAGAACTCCCCACCTCCCGTGGTAACCTGTTCCACTCATTGATCACCCTCAGTGTCAGAAAGTTTTTTCTAATATCTAATCTGTCTCCTCCCTTCCAGTTTCATCCCATTGCCTCTAGTCTTTCCTTGTACAAATGAGAATAGGGCTGAACCCTCTGCACCGTGACAGCCCTTCAGATATTTGTAGACAGCTATTAAGTCTCCTCTCAGCCTTCTTTTTTGCAAGCTAAAAATTCCCAGATCCTTTAACTGTTCCTCATGGGACATGATTTGCAGACCGCTCACCATCCTGGTAACTCTTCTCTGAACTTGCTCCAGTTTGTCTGTGTCTTTTATAAAGTGGGGTGCACTTTATATGGCAGCATTAGAGATAACCATTTATGTTTGACCCTTTTGAGTTAAAAGTGGGGTGCGGAGTGCGCTCCACCCAATGATGGAACTATAGTAACTTAAATTTATTGTGAGCATGCGCAGGTGATGCAGTGAGATATTGACTTGGCGCATGCGGTGGAGCCCACGTTGCATTCCACTTAACGTCCATGACGGCCCTCACTGAGTCGCCGCCGTGTGACGTTCATTCCCTGCATTCCCTAGCGTCCTGTTGCAGCCATGTTGTGTGTCAGAGGCTGGAAGAGGTTACAACTTTCAGGTAATTTTTAGAGATGAGCGAGCGTACTCGGAAAAGCACTACTCGCTCGAGTAATTTGCTTTATCCGAGTATCGCTGTGCTCATCCCTGAAGATTCGGGTGCCGGCACGGAGCGGGGAGCTGCAGGGGAGAGCGGGGAGGAATGGAGGGGAGATCTTTCTCTCCCTCTCTCCCGCCCGCTCTCCCCTGCTCCCCGCTGCGACTCACCTGTCAGCCGCAGCGGCACCCGAATCTTCAGGGACGAGCACAGCGATACTCGGATAAAGCACATTACTCGAGCGAGTAGTGCTTTTCCGAGTACGCTCGCTCATCTCTAGTAATTTTGTAATCCCATTGTGTATATAAATATATTTGTGAGTTGTGTCTGGTTATGCTTGAGAAAGGCGCCATTTGGAGTGCAGAAACGCGTTGCATATTTATTTACAGTCAGTCAGTGGGTGAGAGGTCCCTCTGCCCATGACCTGGCGTTTTTCACTGACTGTGTGCTGCTTTTACCTTTATTTACCTGGTGGGGTAATAAATAGCTTATAACATTAAGACGTTGAGGGCGCTGAGTTTTTTTCTACTGCATATGCAGTTTTTTCTTATTCTTCCTCTGGACCATTACCCCTCCACTCACCAATGCTGCGGCTCTGACGTCAGATGACCAGGAGTGACTTCTATTGATTTATAAGCGGTGCTGCACTACAGGTGCTGAGCGGGCACACCCCCGATCACAGGGGTTCCCCGTTCAGTGCCAGGTGAGTCAACATTTCTATATAGTACATTCGTGTACATACAAATTTTTATATGTGAAGATCTGCCTGGCGCTTTCCCCCGGGGTTGTCTAGTTAGTGGACAACATGCCCCCTTTAGTACTTTCTTCTTTCCTGCCATCGCGATCCAGCGCTGCAGCCCCCGGGTTGTTGATCCAGGGTTTTTTCTTTACTTCCTCTGGATCAACTGCAGTTAATCAGAGCCTGCAGTGTCACATTCCTGAATTCCTGGCATCATGAGGCTTAGGATATGAGCACTGCTGCCAGGAAAATGGGTGGTGACACTACAGCCTCTGATTGGCTTCAATAGTCACCTGACTTCCGGTGACATTATCTGTCACAACACACTCCGGGACCACAGCGGGCTGCATTATTGGATCATGGTGGCAGGATGCAAGTAAGTACAGCTCTTTTCATTTTAGCACAGGAGGGCACTAAATGGGACATGTTGTCCAGTAACCGGACAACCCCCTTTAATTTACATTGTATATTAGAGCCTACTAGCCGTTGCAAAATAACAATCTATGATTGTCGGGGCATACTGGAATATACAATTTTGCAACAGCAGTGAACCATTGAATAGGCCTCCTGCACATGGGTGGGTCGGACCCCGCATGCGGGATTCCCGGTAACCCCTACGTACCTGTCCTATGTCTTCTGTCAACGCTGCAAATGTGCTGGGTGGTGCTCTGTTGCACATGCGTAGTAGCCGCCGGCACTAGGCGATGACCCGGATCCCAGAAGTGCCTTGGGACAGATGCCTTCCACTGACTTCAATGGAAGCCATCTGTGCATGGCCCACACAGAATCGCAGCATGCTGCAATTTCTTCTCAGTGAGCGGAAAATCACAATCAATTTCTGCTCATGGAGATGAAATTGCGGTTTGGCATAGCATGCTATGGGGCAGTATTTGCTGCAGAGGCCAGAAGCGGACTCCGCAGTGCAAATCCATCCGCGTGCAGGAGGCCATAGAGACCTTCTTTTGGTATCCTGTTACCTGTAGGCCTAGTCGGTGATACATAAACTGTAGCAGATTGTATTATATAAGGAAGGCTGAAAGTCGCCTAGCAACAAGTCATTGGCACCTTCTGCACGGAAAACAAAAGAATTAACTATTCCCTCTACAGGTAGAATGAGTTTATATACAATAAATGCTCTTTTTTCCTAAATTACTTTTTGTGGCCCTAAAATGTGTTCATAATAGCAATGATTGGTTCAGTGTGTCTATAGCTGCTGCTACCAAGTGAATTTACCCCAAACTAGCAGATTTCATTATAATTCTTTTATTTGCCCTTTTGGTCACTTTTATGATTCAAGTTCTGCCTTTTTGCTTGCAAAAGTCTATATTCCCTGGGATTCATTTCCTACATATGGAAGCTTGTATGTAAATAAAGGTCCCGCAGAACATGCATGTTATAGAAGATCTGCAGAAGTATATGTCCCCCTCCTCAAGCACACTCGTTTGGGGCCTTTTGTAAGTCACCTGAACCTGAAATAGGGAATGATAAACAGGTTTATCCTCTAAATTGTGAAACCTTGTAAAGGCTCAATGAGGAACTACAGTTCGAAGAAAGACCAGGTGACTGATGAAATTGGCTGTAAGCAAACCAGGCAGCTGAGTCATTGGGCGGTGATGTAATAGTCTGCTCACACATGCCCATTCACATGCTTCAATTATTTGATCTTCCATATTCAGGCTTACAGATGTAGCAAAGTTTAACATGACTTTTTTTTATTGCATTATAATAACTTTCTGTCTCACGTTGTGTTTACCTTTCATTTGTTTTACAAAGTGGTAGGCCTTCCTCACGCAGGCGTTTGCAGAAACACGTTCTTTAATGCTGCATTTTCAGCGGCGTTAGCACGTGCTTTGCCAAGAGATTGCCACGTTTTGTCATATCTCAAGCAAGAAATTGCTCTGATTCAATGAATGGCTGTGATTGGCCAAGCGCCCCAGCCAATCAGAGCAATCTCTTGCCGGAGGCAGAGTCCTCAACCCCCGTTACCAGCAAAAAATGATCTATTGGGGATTATAAGTGGCCAGCAGCCTGCACAGAGCCCCGGAAAGCAGCGTCAGGGACCCGACGGCGGCAGCTAGGTGAGTATTGATTTTTTTTCCTCAGGTAGTGTACTAGCGCGTTTAGCACTGCCAGAAACGTGGTACCAAGTTGTGCCGCGTTTTTGGCCGCACTGAAACCGCTGCCCATTCATTTCAATGGGCAACGCAGAGCCAAAAACGCCCAAAGATAGAACATGCATCACTGTCAAAGTGCAGCGTTGGAAAGGCTGTGTTTTGCCGCTTGTGTGAGCAGCCCCATTGAGATGAATGGGAGCATTGTACAGCGTTTAGCAGTGCACTAAAAAAAGCAGCGCTAAACGCTGTACAAAAACGCCTGCATGGGAGACTTGAAGATAGGACTGTGTACTAAAAAGTGAAAGTACAACTTCCACTACACGAGACGGCAGTCACAGGAGCACTGGGATCCTCTGACACAGCAGAGCTGCAGGGTCATAGTAGACCCTGATCAGCTCTGTCAGTGACTATTATCACTACAGTGGATGTTTCTCCTTGTAACTGAGGCTCATATAGATGCAGCTACTATGGATACCCAAACCCACTAAAATTCTTTGCCTCTTCTTTCTTCTTATTTTTTATTAACTTTGCCTTAAAAACAACTCAAAAGTACTTAGATACGCTTCTAGGTGACCTAAGAGTGCCCAACTGGACTTTTATGGCTCATAAACAATGTTATGCACCAGTGTTAGGGGTACTGGTGAAGTTCCTTTCTGGTTCAAACTAATTCGGACCAAACTGAACTTTTTGCTCAAATTCGCCAAACTAGTGCAACTGAACTTTTGAAAAGTTTGCTTCCATAAAGAATAAGTTCTCCAAATAAGTTACACCAACAGTGGATGACCTAGCAGAGCCATAACTGATCTTGCATAAGGCCTCCTGCACACGACAGGGTCTGATCCTGCATGCGGGATCCTTCAGCAGGATTTGACCCTGTGCCTGGCTGCTGACCCCGCTTACCTGTCCCGATTCTTCTTTTTCTGTACTGCGGGATCTCCAGCCGTCGTGCTGCCACGCATGCGCGGTAAGTTAAAGCTGTGCTGTCGCTAGTGCTCACCGCAGAAGGGTCACGAGACGGACAGCTTCTATTGACTTCAATGGAAGCCGTTAGTACGGAAATCCGCACAGAAAGTAGCATGCTGCAATTTTTCAGCCATGAGCAGAAATTTCCACTTGTGTGCAGGAAGCTATGGAATGGACAGTATTTGCTATGGAATCTGGGGGCAGCCACCAGCCCTGGGTTCTTCAAATCAAATCCGCCCATGTGAAGGAGCCCTAAAGATGGAGCAATTACTTTAAAGTCAGCTGGTTAGAAGTGCCTACTTTGTGTAATGTACCAGATTTTCTCCGCATGATACAATCAAATCTGTCCTTCGACATTAGAAAAGCCTTGTTCTAATTTCTAATGTCCTTGCCACTAAACAAATCCCGCATGGAGATAGAATATGACAATGTGCACAGAACCCAAGAAACACACAACCTCTCGATAGATGCACTGCATTCAGACATCCTTTCAATTTCTATGAAGTCTTCAAATATTTGGCCAATTATGCCGAAAGAACTAGAGCGCGGCTGTCACCTGAGCTTTGCCGCTTGCACTTATGTTAAAACACAAAAACTCTGCTCCAATCGTACGTTATCTCAATGTTAGGGCAAGCTATTGACATAGATATTTTAACATAAGTGTCGCCCACTTTTGGGTGACATGGCACTCAAAGCTAATTAGTCTAATGATTTCAAGATTTAAATATAATGATTTCAGGCCTGACAAGTGCCTTATATAGTGGAAGAATAATGTTCTCGTCCCTCGCCCCTATACCTACCTCTTTTAATGCACCCCAAGACTTTATTTGCTTTTGCAGCAGCTGACTGGCATTGATTGCTCCACTTAAGTGTACAGTCAACCAGTACCCCCAGGCCTTTTTCCATCTCACTTTTCCCCATTGTGTATATTGGTGACATACGTTTCTTCTGCGCATAATCTTACATTTATCAATATGGAACTTTATTTGCCATTTCTCTACCCAAGCTCCCAGCTTATCTAGGTCCTTCTGTAGCCGCACATTGTCCTCCGTTGTATTATTTTGTATAATTTTGTATCATCTGCAAACATTGATATTTTACTGAGCAGTTCTTCTATCAGGTCATTGATAAATATATGGAACAGAATGGCGCCTAATACTGAACCCTGTGGCACCCCACTAGCCATGGTGGCCCAATCAGAGTACGAACCATTTATTACTACCCTCTGCTTTCTATCTCTGAGCCAGTTCTTTAGGCCTCCTTCACACGGGGCGACAAAGTCGTGCGATTTTGTAGCATTGCTACGTTGCTACAAATCGCATGTATAAGAAGCCCATGGTTTCCTATGGGTTCCTTCACACATGAGATGTTTTGTAGCATTCTACAAAACGACACACAAACCTCACAGGTCTGGCGATATGCCAGCGACACGCTAGGTTTTGTAGCCCATGTTTCTCTATGGAGCCTCCCTCTCTGTTGCATCGCATCGCACGAAAACGCGGTTTGCATGCGATGCGGTGCGACTTTGACAGTAGCAGATGCTACAAAGTCGTGTGCTTTTGCAGCGTCACTTGCGACTTTGTAGCGTTACAAAATCGCGGTATTTCTGCGAGAAAATCGCAGCCATATCATACAGTGCAGCGATGCGATATCGCTGCGATTTTCTCGCAGCGATGCGGTGTCGCCCGTGTGAAGGAGGCCTTACCCAGATACACACGTTTTCACCCAATCCAAGCTGTCTCATTTTATATATTCGCCTATTATGTGTCACGGTGTCAAATGCTTTTGAGAAGTCCAGATATACGAGATCAATGGACTCTCCCAGGTCCAGCCTAGAACTTACTTCATTGTAGAAGCTGATCAAATTGGAGACTTACTGGCCTGTAGTTACCAGGCTCTCTTTTAGACCCATTTTTGTATATTGGGACCACGATTGCAGTGGGCCAATCTAGTGGTAATACCCCGGTCTCAATTGTGTCCCTAAATATAAGAAATAGCGTTCTGTCTATCATGTCACTTAGTTCCTTTAGGACCCTTGGGTGTATTGCATCTTGACCCGGTGATTTGTTGATTTTAATCTTTTTTAGGCCTTAGTCAGACGGGCGTTTTTTGCCGCAATTTGCGCATGCGCATGCGTCCGGCGATTTTATAAAACCATTGCTTTGCAATGGTATCGGACACATGAGCGCTTTTTATGCACTCATCCGATAAATTATAGAACAGAAATCGCAGATCGCACCTATCTGCAATCTGCGATTCCTGTTCTCTTCTCTATATGCGCTCAATGGGGCCGGCGGCAGCAGCGCCGACCCCATTGAGAACATATAGAAGACAAATCCTTCTTCTCTGCCACAGCTGTAACAGCTGTGGCAGAGAAGAACGATGTTTGCCCATTGAATTCAATGGAGCCGGCAATACAGCCGACTCCATTGAAAGCAATGGGCTGCCGGCGTGCGCGGGATGAATTGTCAGGAAGGGCTTAAATATATAAGCCCTTCCCTGCAATTCATCCAGAAAAGTGTTAAAATAAAAAATATATATATACTCACCTGCTCCCGGCAGCCGGAGTTCCGTGCGGCCGGCCTGCAGTGGGTGTGAAGGGGGTGTGAGTCAGACCTGCCCCCTGATTGGCTCAGCGCTGAGTATATATATATTTTTTATTTTAACACTTTTCTGGATGAATTGCAGGGAAGGGCTTATATATTTAAGCCCTTCCCGACAATTCATCCCACACTCGCCCGCAGCGCATTGCTTTCAATGGAGCGGGCTGTATTGCCGGCTCCATTGAATGCAATGCGCTGGACAGCTCCGGCTCGTTTCTAATGAAGCTAGGAGCAGATTTTCAGGCGATTTTCGGGCACCGGTCACGCGATTTGCAGATGCGCATCCGTCATGCGATCCGCAAATCGTGCGAAAAAACGCCCGTCTGACTAAGGCCTTAGACGACTCTGCACTTCCTTCTGCATTAGGCAGGTGATATTGGTGCTAGTGCATTATGTCTCCACCGGAAGCTAGGGGTTGACTGGCCTTAGCTGGAGGTAACATCCCGGTCACACCCCTAGCTGCCGATTGGCTCCTGCGGATCCATCCATGCATCCAGGCCGCCGGGGAGCAGAGTGACAGCAGAGTCAGGAGAGGTGGCTCCATGTTCCTGCACACTGCACCAGGGAGGCCAGAGATTAGTTACAGCGGTGCTGCTTTGCCTGCGCCGCCATGGACGGTGATGAAAGTGGGGTTGGCTGATCGGGGGGGGGGGGGGACCAGAGTACACAGTGTTGGATGGCAGCAGAGCACAGTGGGGAGACAGACAGGAAGACAAGAGCGGACAGTTACACCCTTGGAAGCCAGCGGAGCACAGCGAAGAGATTGACAGCGGGGCTGGCTGATCAGGGGAGACAGAAGCGGACATGCCAGTCGGACAGAAGATGTGTGAGCTCGTCAGCGGGATGGGCAGTACCTGTGTCTCTGGGGTCCTGTGCAGTCAATCCGCAGATGTGCCCATCACCTGGGCGTACCGTGTAACTTAGGGTAGCCAAACCATGTCTCCAACCATACATCCGGTGGAAACATAATGCACCAGTATCGGTGATATTTAATAGGGGGATAATTTTATCCCCCTGCGTGTCATGTGACATTTCTTTTTCTTTCATCAAAATACTTGAGAAAAAAAATCATTTATTAGATTCGTCTTCTAGAGTTTCTCCTGAATTGTTTATTAAAAGGGCCAGTGCGTTCAGTGCAGACCGTTTATATAATTGAAGAATGGTTTACAGTTATTTTTGATCTCCCTGGCAATCAGTCTCTCTGCCTCGTCCTTTGCAGTTATTATCTTTTTTCTTACATATTTAGTTTTCTTCCTTATATGTTTTTAGCACTTCTTCACTGCCTTCTTGTTTTAGTAATTTAAACACTTTTTTTCACTTATTGCCCCCCTTACAGTTTGCTTCTATTCGTAGTAGACCAGGAGTGGAGAAGGTGTTACCATAGTAGACCAGGAGTGCCTACCATGTCCACTATACTAGACCAGGAGTGGATACGGTGTCCACTATAGTAGACCGGGAGTGGATACGGTGTCCACTATAGTAGACCGGGAGTGGATACGGTGTCCACTATAGTTAAACCAGGAGTGGATACGGTGTCCACTATAGTTAGACCAGGAGTGGATACGGTGTCCACTATAGTAGACCAGGAGTGGATACGGTGTCCACTATAGTAGACCAGGAGTGGATACGGTGTCCACTATAGTAGACCAGGAGTGGATACGGTGCCCACTATAGTAGACCAGGAGTGGATACGGTGTCCACTATAGTAGACCAGGAGTGGATACGGTGTCCACTATAGTAGACCGGGCGTGGATACGGTGTCCACTATAGTAGACCGGGCGTGGATACGGTGTCCACTATAGTAGACCGGGCGTGGATACGGTGTCCACTATAGTAGACCGGGCGTGGATACGGTGTCCACTATAGTAGACCGGGCTTGGATACGGTGTCCACTATAGTAGACAGGGAGTGGATACGGTGTCCACTATAGTAGACCAGGAGTAGATACGGTGTCCACTATAGTAGACCAGGAGTAGATACGGTGTCCACTATAGTAGACCAGGAGTGGATACGGTGTCCACTATAGTAGACCAGGGGTGGATACGGTGTCCACTATAGTAGACCAGGGGTGGATACGGTGTCCACTATAGTAGACCAGGGGTGGATACGGTGTCCACTATAGTAGAGCGGGAGTGGATGCGGTGTCCACTATAGTAGACCAGGAGTGGATACGGTGTCCACTATAGTTAAACCAGGAGTGGATACGGTGTCCACTATAGTTAAACCAGGAGTGGATACGGTGTCCACTATAGTAGACCAGGAGTGGATACGGTGTCCACTATAGTAGACCAGGAGTGGATACGGTGCCCACTATAGTAGACCAGGAGTGGATACGGTGTCCACTATAGTAGACCAGGAGTGGATACGGTGTCCACTATAGTTAGACCAGGAGTGGATACGGTGTCCACTATAGTTAGACCAGGACTGGATACGGTGTCCACTATAGTAGGCCAGGAGTGGATACGGTGTCCACTATAGTAGACCAGGAGTGGATACGGTGTCCACCATACCAGACCAGGAGTGGATACGGTGTCCACCATACCAGACCAGGAGTGGATACGGCGTCCACCATACCAGACCAGGAGTGGATACGGCGTCCACCATACCAGACCAGGGGTGGATACGGTGTCCACAATACCAGACCAGGGGTGGATACGGTATCCACCATACCAGACCAGGAATAGATACGGTGTCCACCATACCAGACCAGGAGTAGATACGGTGTTCACTATAGTAGACTAGGTGTGGATACAGTGTCCACTATAGTAGACCAGGAGTGGATACGGTGTCCATCATACCAGACCAGGAGCGGATACGGTGTCCACCATACAAGACCAGGAGCGGGTACGGTGTCCACCATACAAGACCAGGAGCGGGTAAGGTGTCCACCATAGTAGATCAGGAGCGGGTACAGTGTCCACCATAGAAGACCAGGAGCGGGTACGGTGTCCACCATAGAAGACCAGGAGCGGGTATAGTGTCCACTATAGAAGACCAGGCGCGGGTACGGTGTCCACCATAGAATACCAGAAGTGAGTGTGTGCACCATAGTAGATCAGAAGTGGGTGCGGTGTGCATCATAGTAGACCAGGCGCAGATACAGTCTGCACTACAGTAGACCAGTAGTGGATACAGTGTCCACCATCGTCCAGGAGTAGATGCAGTGTCCACCATAGACCAGGAGTAGATGCACAGTCGACCATAGACCAGGAGTACATGCAGTGTCCACCATAGACCAGGAGTACATGCAGTGTCCACCATAGTAGACCAGGAATGGATACATTGTCCACCATAGTAGATCAGGCGCAGATAGAGTCTGCACCATAGTAGATCAGGAGTGGAAAGGGTGTCCCCCATAGTAGACCAGGATTGGGTACAGTGTCCCCCATAGTAGACCAGGGGTGGGTACAGTGTCCCCCCATAGTAGACCAGGGGAGGGTACATTCCCCCCCTAGGAGACATGGGGTGGGCACAGTATGCACCTACCAGGCTGGATCACACTCCCTGATGTGTACAGCAGCACCCGAGTAACGGCCCGCCCCGCCCCCTCAGCGATGTAACTTGCCGGCTCCTGCTCTCTGCTGCCCCCTGCGGCCGTCTCCAAAGCACAAACACCGGGATGATCGCACTCAGCGCACACAGACTACCGGCGTGACACCGGGGCCGCCATGGGCAGCGATGACCGGGAAGTGAGTGAGGAGGAGCCGGAGGTTATAGACCTGGAGGGACTGGGACGATTTCCTCCTCCAGATAAAAATGGCTGCGTGCAGAAATCCATGTGGGACAGTGAGTGTGCTGCCTGTCCTGAGGGGGACATCCCTCTCTCCTCTGCGTGTCCCCCAGAAGACCCTCAGCGCTGCTGGCCCCGCCTGCTGGTGACAGATGAGAAGACCGGTAAGAAAGTCACCTATAGAGGACCGTATTTACATCTGTGACTGATGGGGAGTATATAGTGTGAACAGAGAGTATATATACATATATATATATATATACAGTGTGACTGATGGAGGGTATATAGGGATACATACAATGTGACCAGAGAGTATACAGAGGTATATACAGTGTGACTGGAGAGTATATATGGATATATACAGTGTGACCAGAGAGTATACAGAGATATATAGTGTGACTGATGGAGAGTATATATATATATATATATATATATATATATATATATATATATATATATACAGTGTGACTGATGGAGAGTATATGTGGATATATACAGTGTGACTGATGGAGAGTATATGTGGATATATACAGTGTGACTGATGGAGAGTATATAGGGATATATACACTGTGACTTATGGAGAGTATATAGGGATATATACACTGTGACCAAGAGTATATATACACATATATACAGTGTGACCAGAGAGTATATATAGATATATACAGTGTGACCAGAGAGTATACAGAGCTATATAGTGTGACTAATGGAGATTATAGAGAGATATACACAGTGTGACCAGAGAGTATATAGGGATATATATATAGTGTGACTGATGGAGAGTATACAGGGATATATACACTGTGACTAGAGAATATACAGGAATATATACACTGTGACCAGAGAGTATACAGGGATATATACAGTGTGACCGAAGAGTACATATACATATATATATACACAGTGTGACTGATGGAGAGTATACAGGGATATATACAGTGTGACCGGAGAGTATATGTGGATATATACAGTGTGACTGATGGAGAGTATACAGGGATATATACAGTGTGACCGGGGAGTATACAGGAATATATACAGTGTGACCAGAGTATATAGGGGAAAAGGCAGTGTAACTGGACAGTATACAGGGATATATACACTGTGACTGATGTACAGTATATAGGGATATATGCAGTGTGATCAGAGAGTATACTGGAATATATACAATGTGACCAGAGAGTATACAGGGATATATACAGTGTGGCCGGACAGTACATATACATATATACAGTGTGACCGGAGAGTATACAGGGATATATACAGTGTGACCGGAGAGTATACAGGGATATATACAGTGTGACCAGAGAGTATGCAGGGATATATACAGAGAGTATACATATATATATAGTGTGACCGGAGAGTATACAGTGTGACCGGAGAGTATACAGGAATATATACACTGTGACCAGAGAGTATACAGGGATACTGTATATATTGTGACTGATGGAGAGTATATAGGGATATATACAGTGTGACTGATGGAAAGTATACAGAAATATATACAGTGTGACTGGAGTGTACATTATACAGGAAATATAACTGTAAAGTATACAGGAAGGGGGTATATGTCTGTACAGTATTGTATATGGGGTATATGTACAGTACTGTATATGGGGTATATGTCAGTACAGTACAGGGGGGGATATGTCTGTACAGTACTGTATATGGGGTATATAAGGTATATGGGGGATATGTCTGTACAGTACTGTATATGGGGGATATGTCTGTAAGGTACTTGTGGGTTATCTGTTGCCACTATTTTAATTAATTTCATAAATTGTTCACCATTACATTCGTGTAAAAAACAATATTTATTTCATCAACAGTTTTTATTTCTCCAAAACATAAATGTGTAATATTAATCATATGGTATACGGCTGGGTTTGTACATGGCGTATTGCCGGCGGAAATCTCGCGGTGTGGCTGCAGCGAAAAACCGCAAGATTTCTGCCAGAAAGCGCTGCTTTACAAGCTGTGGTACTTAGCCGCGGGTTTCGGAGCGGCTTGGCTGCACGCTTTTCCGTTGCAGCTGGCGCATAGAGAAGGGCGCGCCGCAACGGAAAAAAAAAAGAATGGACATGCTGCAGCCGGGGAATCCGCACCGCACCACCGGCTTCTGCTGGCTTTGCCGCGATGGATTCGCCGTTCCATGCGAACAAGATTTCTGAGAATTCCACGGCAAATCCGCCCTGTGTGAACCCAGCCTAAAGGCGGCAAAAGCCTGAAAGATCGCGTCGAATGGGATGAGTGTTAAGGCAGCAGAATGCAGTCCTCAGCTCTCGCTCACGACCTGAAGGTTGCAGGTTCAATCCCTCCGTTGGTTCAGGTAGCCGGCTCTAGGTTGACTCAGCCTTCCATCCTTTTGAGGTTGGTAAAATAAGTACCCAGCTTGTAGGGGGAGGGGAGAGGATGGGGGTGTTTTTGCCCTTAGAGGAATATTTTTGTGACTATAGTACATACAAATGAGCTGGCCCAACCAAAAGTCTACTGACTCGAATGCGGCGCATTATAGATCCCTATGATGCTCCCTGTTCGGACCAGTAGACCCACGGATGGACCGGCTCTCTTGTATGTAATACAGCCAACAGAAATGCACCTATGATACACTTCGGTGTAACTGGCCTGATGTGAGTATACAGGGGTATATCATTGTAATGTAAGTATATAAAGAGTATACAGGGGTATATAACTACATAATAGCGTATCCAAAAATGTCCTGCCATGTTACAGCATTGTAATACTTGTACAGGGAAGGTCATGGATAATTAGCCGGCAGCAAACTCTTATGAAAGGCTCTGCTGCTCATAGCAGCTTTCAATTCTTAAACTGTGAGGTAAATGAAAGCTGCGCTGTGATTGGTATTATACTGTGAGGTAAATAAAAGCTGTGCTGTGATTGGTGGTTATACTGCTGAGGTAAATGTAAGCTGTGCTGTGATTGGTATTATACTGTGAGGTAAATAAAAGCTGTGCTGTGATTGGTATTATACTGTGAGGTATATGAAAGCTGTGCTGTGATTGGTGTTATACTGTGAGGTAAATGAAAGCTGTGCTGTGATTGGTGGTTATACTGCTGGGGTAAATGAAAGCTGTGTTGTGATTGGTATTATACTGTGAGGTAAATGAAAGCTGCAGTGTGATTGGTGTTATACTGTGAGGTAAATGAAAGCTGTGCTGTGATTGGTGTTATACTGTGAGGTAAATGAAAGCTGTGCTGTGATTGGTGGTTATACTGCTGGGGTAAATGAAAGCTGTGTTGTGATTGGTATTATACTGTGAGGTAAATGAAAGCTGCAGTGTGATTGGTGTTATACTGTGAGGTAAATGAAAGCTGCGCTGTGATTGGTATTATACTGTGAGGTAGATGAAGGCTGCGCTGTGATTGGTGTTATACTGTGAGGTAAATGAAAGCTGCGCTGTGATTGGTATTATACTGTGAGGTAGATGAAGGCTGCGCTGTGATTGGTATTATACTGTGAGGTAAATGAAAGCTTCACTATGATTGGTGTTATACTGCTGGGGTAAATGAAAGCTGTGTTGTGATTGGTATTATACTGCTGAGGTAAATGAAAGCAGGGCTGTGATTGGTGTTATACTGCTGAGGTAAATGAAAGCTGTGCTGTGATTGGTGTTATACTGTGAGGTAAATGAAAGCTTCACTATGATTGGTGTTATACTGCTGGGGTAAATGAAAGCTGTGTGGTGATTGGTATTATACTGCTAAGGTAAATGAAAGCTGTGCTGTGATTGGTATTATACTGCTGAGGTAAATGAAAGCTGTGCTGTGATTGGTATTATACTGCTGAGGTAAATGAAAGCTCCGCTGTGATTGGTATTATACTGTGAGGTAAATGAAAGCTGCGCTGTGATTGGTATCATACTACTGAGGTAAATGAAAGCTGCGCTGTGATTGGTGTTATACTGTGAGGTAAATGAAAGCTCCGCTGTGATTGGTGTTATACTGTGAGGTAAATGAAAGCTCCGCTGTGATTGGTATCATACTACTGAGGTAAATGAAAGCTGCGCTGTGATTAGTGTTATACTGTGAGGTAAATGAAAGCTGTGCTGTGATTGGTGTTATACTGTGAGGTAAATGAAAGCTGCACTGTGATTGGTGTTATACTGTGAGGTAAATGTAAGCTGTGCTGTGATTGGTGTTATACTACTGAGGTAAATGAAAGCTGCGCTGTGATTGGTATTATACTGCTGGGGTAAATGAAAGCTGCGCTGTGATTGGTGTTATACTGCTGGGGTAAATGAAAGCTGCGCTGTGATTGGTGGTTATACTGCTGAGGTAAATGAAAGCTGCGCTGTGATTGGTGTTATACTGTGAGGTAAATGAAAGCTGCGCTGTGATTGGTATTATACTGTGAGGTAAATGAAAGCTGTGCTGTGATTGGCATTATACTGCTGAGGTAAATGAAAGCTGCACTGTGATTGGTATTATACTGTGAGGTAAATGAAAGCTGCGCTGTGATGGGTGTTATACTGTGAGGTAAATGAAAGCTGTGCTGTGATTGGCATTATACTGCTGAGGTAAATGAAAGCTGTGCTGTGATTGGTATTATACTGTGAGGTATATGAAAGCTATGCTGTGATTGGTGTTAGGCCTCCTTCCCACGAACGGATTTCCGCCGCGTAATTCGCGGCGAAAATCCGCTGCGTTGCCCGCAGCTATTAGGTTCTATTGAACCTAATAGCACAATGCTCACGATGCGTAATTCCAGCGCGGAATTACGCACCGCGATTTCTCCCGTCCTCACCCGCAGCATGCTCTATTTTCTGCGGGTGAGGACGGGCTGTACGCACTGACGGCTTCCATTGCAGTCAATGGAAGCCGTCCGTTCACGCTATCTCCCGCTGTAACCAGCGGGAGATAGCGTGAAAAAACGCTTTCCCGCCCACCGCCGCGCGTCATCTGACGCCAAATGACGCGGCCGGCCGCGTCACGTGACACGGGCGGCCGCGTCACGTGACACGCTCGGTGACGCGGCGGTGGTGGGCGGTGACGGGCGGTGACGCGGCGGTGGTGGGCGGGGAAGCGATTTCACGCTATCTCCCGCAGGTAAGTATAGGGGCTCTGGGGGGCGCCGTGACGGGCTTCACTGCGTAATATTACGCAGCGGACCCCGTCACGCTCGTGGGAAGGAGGCCTTATACTGTGAGGTAAATGAAAGCTGCGCTGTGATTGGCATTATACTGCTGAGGTAAATGAAAGCTGTGCTGTGATTGGTATTATACTGTGAGGTAAATGAAAGCTGCGCTGTGATGGGTGTTATACTGTGAGGTAAATGAAAGCTGTGCTGTGATTGGCATTATACTGCTGAGGTAAATGAAAGCTGTGCTGTGATGGGTGTTATACTGTGAGGTAAATGAAAGCTGCGCTGTGATTGGTATTATACTGTGAGGTATATGAAAGCTATGCTGTGATTGGTGTTATACTGTGAGGTAAATGAAAGCTGTGCTGTGATTGGTGTTATACTGTGAGGTAAATGAAAGCTGTGCTGTGATTGGTGTTATACTGTGAGGTAAATGAAAGCTGCGCTGTGATTGGTGTTATACTACTGAGGTAAAGGAAAGCTGTGCTGTGATTGGTGCTCTCGTCTACGACCTGAAGGTTGCAAATTCGATCCCCACATGAGTCAGGTAGCCGGCTCAAGGTTGACTCAGCCTTCCATCCTTCCGAGGTCGGTAAAATGAGAACCCAGCTTGGTAGGGGGTAATAAGTAATAATTACCTGAAAGCGCTGCGGAATAAGTTGGCGCTATACAAATACCAAGAATTATTTTTGTTTTTATTTATACTGTGAGGTAAATGAAAGCTGCACTGTGCTTGGTATTATAGTGCTGAGGTAAATGAAAGCTGCAGTGTGATTGGTGTTATACTGTGAGGTAAATGAAAGTTGCGCTGTGATTGGTATTATACTGTGAGGTAAATGAAAGCTGCGCTGTGATTGGTGTTATACTGTGAGGTAAATTAAAGCTGTGGTGGATTCGGTTGCTATGGGCAACAGAAAGATTATCACAGCCAATCACAACACAGCTTTCATTTTACCTCAGCGTTATAAGAAATGCAAGCTTCGCTGTGGGTGACAAAGACAGATTTTCTGGTGCCTGGTGTCTGGTGCCGGACTACTTTTTCAAAAGGCGCACTGGAGATTATCGAGCGCTGAAAAAAATGTCCAGAAATTCCAAATTACTTTTGGATATGGTTTTACAGCGTTCACCATTTAGCAAAAATAATATGATAACCGTCTTACATTTTTAATAGAGATGAGCGAGCACCAAAATGCTCGAGTGCTCGTTACTCGAGTCGAACTTTCAGTGATGCTCGAGAGTTCGTTTCGAGTAACGAACCCCATTGAAGTCAATGGGCGACTCGAGCATTTTTGTATATGACTGGTGCTCCGCTAAGGTTTTCATTTGTGAAAATCTTAGCAAATCACCAAAGTCATGTAAAAAACACAGAAATGGATAGGGCAGGCGAGGAGCAACATGCAGGGCTGCATTTCGGGCTCCGAGGTCTCACTATTAAGCCACAATAGTGGCAAGAGTGACACCCCCCCCCCCCCCCACTGTCAGCATAACGATCGTTCTCCTCTGCCACAGCTGTAACAGCTGTGGCAGAGAAGAACGATGTTAGCCCATTGAAATCAATGGAGCCGGCAATACAGCCAGCTCCATTGAAAGCAATGGGCTGCCGGCGAGCGCGGGATGAATTTTCGGGTAGGGCTTAAAAATATAAGCCCTCACCTGAAAAAGAAAGATTTTAGTGTAAAAAAGAATAAAAATGCAGGCATTCTCTTCAATGGAGCCGCTGCTGCTGCTGGCGACTCCATTGAAGACAATGGTCCGCTGGCACACCTGAATTCTTTTCCAGGGAAGGGCATTACATATAAGCCATTCCCTGGAAATGAATTAAAAGTGATTTAAAAAACAAAAAAAAATAGATACTCACCTCCCTTCAGCTGCCAGGGCACAGCTCGTCTTCTCCTGCTGTCCCCTGCACTGTGGTGCTGAACTGCTGTCATTCAGCTGAGAGCTGCGCTGAGCCAATCAGAGGCAGCATTCACTCACCCATTCATGAATTCATGATTGGGTGTGAGTGAGATCTGCCTCTGATAGGTCAGGCTGTGACCAATTAGAGGCAGCTCATTCAGCAGGCGGGGGTTTTAAATCCCCGGCTGCTGAATACTACTCACAGCTGTTCAGAGCAGTTCAGGAAAACTGCCAGCTGGCCGCAGCTGAACTCCGTCTGCCGGGACCAGGTGAGTATATATATATTTTTTATTTTTACACATTTCTGGATGAATTGCAGGGAAGGGCTTATATATTTAAGCCCTTCCCGAAAATTCATTGTGCGATCGCCGGAAGCCCATTGCTTTCAATGGAACCGGCTGTATTGCCGACTCCATTGACTTCAATGGGCTAACATCGTTCTGCCGGGACAAGGTGAGTATATATTTTTTTTACTTTTTACACATTTTAGGATGATTTTCAGGTAAGGGCTTATATTTTTAAGCCATTCTCGAAAATTCATCCTGCGCTAGCTGGCAGCCCATTGCTTTCAATGGAGCCGGCTGTATTGCCGGCTCCATTGAATTCAATGGTCAGTGCTCGTTTAATCGAGACGAGCACCGCGTGGTACTCGTCTCAAGTAACGAGCATCTCGAGCACCCTAATACTCGAACGAGCATCAAGCTCGGACGAGTATGCTCGCTCATCTCTAATTTTTAACCTTTTTTAAATTTTGTACTACCTTTGCAAGTTTTTAAAGAAAAACAATTGAATCTGCATCGTCCCATTCTAAGGCTGGGTTCACACGGGGCAGATTTGCCGCGGAATTTAAGTGCAGACTTTCTGTACGAAAATTCCACCTGCGACTATAATCCCGCTATTAGCCAGTAATTTGCAAAAATCTCATCCACGCGCTGCAGCCGATCCGTTTTAGACAAGCCGCGGGAAATTCAAAGACGCGGCGTGCCAATTCTTTTCCCGTTTCCGTGACGGCCTCTCTATGGGGCGAGATGGCCACAGCGGAATGCAGGCGGCGAAGCCGCTCTAAAACCTGCGTTGAAAGGCCGTGGGTCTTGAAGCTGCATTTCTCTCATGGAAATCTTGCGGTATTTCTGTGCGGTCATTCTGCGAAATTTCCGCGCGATTTCAGTCCCGTGTGAACCTATTCTAAGACCTGTAACGTTAGTATTTCTCCAGCAGCGGAGCTGTATGAGGTCTTGTTTTTTTTACACAAAGAAGCGTCGTTTTTGTTGGTACCATTCTGAGGTACGTGTCACTTTTGGATTGCTTTTTATTATGTTTTTGGGAGGCGAACAAAAGAAAAATACCAATTCTGACATTACTTTATAAAATTATTTTTACGGCGTCATGAGATAAATATTTTCACGGTCTGGGTCATTATGAACGCAGTAGGACCTATTATGTGTTGCTGTACTTTACTTTGATTTATCTATTTAAGGCCGAAATCTCACGCGGGAGATTGCGGCATGCCCTATTTCTCTGCGAGCCCCGCACAGAAACGTCACTCACCGGCCGTCGGCTCCGCTCTGCGCATGCGCCGGCAGTCGGCACATGAAAGAGCCGGGGCCGCGGGAGCAGGTGAGTGTCGCGCTGCTCTCTGCAGACGCTCGGGTGCAGCTGCAAGAATTTTCGCAGCCAGAACCAACCCGTCCGTCTGCAGGCGGTCCTCAAAGGGATATTTGTTGGGAAAAATACATATTTTTTTAAAACAGGGTTATTTTCTTTAAATCAATCTTTATTGATCTTTTTGGACGCTTTTTTTTAGTCCCTCAAGGGGACTTGAAGATGCGATCATTTGATTGCTAGCATACTACACTGCATTACTTATTTAGAGCACTCTACTCAGGTAAGCCTATCAAGCAGAGTAATAGATTGCTGGAGGCGGGGTTTAATAGACTGAGTTATATGGTAAACATGGAGGCCTGTCAGACATCCCGCTGCCATGGGAACCCGGTGGTACCTTGTAATCGCATTGCAGGGTGACAATGAGTAACAGGAGGAGCCTCCTCCCTCCGTCATCTACTTACAATCTGCAGCTGATATTGATTGTAGCATGTAAGGGGTTAAGCTGCCAGGATCTGAGATTTCTCCACCTCTGGCAGTTAGAGCAGGAGCCTGGCTGTCAGTAGTCATCCAAGCCACCACCTTACAAAGACGTATGTGCAGGTTTAAGGCTCATTAGGGAGGTGAGTAACTAGGCGTATTGGCTGTCACTAAGGGGTTAAAGGAATGAAGCCGCAGGTCACATGCACAACTGTCACTTTTTTGATGTAGGGACCTCGAGAACCCCCCCCCCCCCCTCCCGTGATCCGTATTCCATGTGAGTTTGCAATGGACTAGTGTTTGTACACAGCTGTGAGTCAGAGCAAATGGAGCAGCAGTGTAAAGCATGGGGGTGATGAAACAGCCTGAACCTCTTATAGGAGGTGGATGTTACAATGGATTCTATAGTATTTTAATGACTAAAGTACACATGTAATTAGTTATTCCGTGCAGATAATGTTTCCTAAGCTGCACATGCCTGACCTGAAAGACTGGTATAGCGGAGACTGACCCCCGGGTTGTAGACAGCCGGAAAACCCAGCATCAGGATGAGTGTGCAGAAAAGGTCCCTGACGTTATGACTAGAGATGAGCGAGTATACTCGCTAAGGCACATTACTCGATCGAGTAGTGCCTTAGCCGAGTATCTCCCCGCTCATCTCTAAAGATTCGGGGTCGGTGGGGAGGAACGGAGGGGACAACTCTCCTGTCACCCGCGCCGATCCCCGAATCTTTAGAGACAAGCGGGGAGATACTCGGCTAAGGCACTACTCGCTCGAGTAATGTGCCTTAGCGAGTATACTCGCTCATCTCTAGTTATGACGCCGCAGTCCACGTGCCTCTCGCAGTCCTGAGGTCCTCCGTACAAGATCTCTCTGTAGTGATTGTTGGTAGATCTTCTCTTACATGATTAGTTCAGGACTTTCACCATCAGGGCTCCGACAGACGAACATGTTACGCTGCGACTTCGCTTGTAGAAAATAGAAGCCATTGATTTCAATTGATTCGTTCTCTCTTTTTTTTTTTTTTTGCGCCCGTTGTTTTTGTGTGCTTTATCTTGTGCATGTTTGCACACCAAAGACGCCCATAGAGGTCTATGGGAGGTGCGCAAACACGCACATTTGCGGTAAACGCAGCACATACCTGTGATCATTGGCATCGCTTAAGGCTACATAGTCATTCAAATCAGAGCGGGGTTATTTCCTCAGTATATTCAGTATTTGCACGAGCACAAAATACACTTTTTCGCTGCACAACAAAATTGCGCAGCATCGAGCATATTGAGTAACACGCTCATCTGTTGAAGTCCTGAATGAGTGTATTTTGCGCTTGTGCCTGCGCAAATACTGCTTACAGAACGCTCAGGAACGTATATGCCGGGAGGAGGATGGAAGATCTGCAGTGTCCCACCCCGACTGGAGCTTCAGGCCACTTCCACACAGGCTACAAAATTGCGCAATTTTGTAGCAATGCAACATCTCTACAAAACGCATGTATGAGAAGCCCATGGTTTCCAATGGATTCTTTCACATGAGAGAAGTTTTGTAGCCTGCTACATTGCTAGAATACAAAATCTCGGCATGCTCTATACATTTTTTCTTCACTAATCCATCAGAATAGTCTCACCTGCCAGTGCGACTATCATTGGGTTGACTGCACCACAACAACTAGGTCTTTTTCACGACCCACCTTCTTAACGACAGAGAAGAATCACATCTTCGGCACTTTTCTCTACCTATAATTGCAGCCCTCAGCCACCCACAGAAGATCACTTCCTGGTTACCAATCAATGCAGTGCTCAATAAACCAGTGCGATCGCGGTGATCGGTTTATTGAACGCTGCATTAATTGGCTAAGCAACAGTCGAAGAACCAATCACAGCCATCACGTTGTTGAGGCATGATTTATGAATTGGCTGAGCCGCAGCATTGATTGGCCAATTCATAAATCCTGCCTCCACAATGCGATGGCTTTGATTGGCAGAGCAGAGGTCGAAGAACCAATCAATGCAGTACTCAATGAACCAATCAGAGTCATCGCTTCCTGGAGGTGGAATTTATGAATCCCTTAACCAGGAAGTGATCTTCTGTGGTCGGCCGAGGACTGCAGGAAGCCTACCAGAGCTCCAGAGAGCAGCAGGAGGGACCTGGACAGACCCTGCTAGCTAATGTATTTCTTTTTTTAAGTAAAGCAGCTAGGGCTTATTTTTGGAGTGGGGCTTATATTTTAAGCCTCTCCAAAATATCATGGTACGGCTTTTTGGGGGGGAAACGGTAGTGGAAGAGATCCTTCTATATTAAATGCAGCTTATGACTCAGGATTGGGTGTTGTCCGTCTGTCTTATTTTACAATGAATGCTCAATGATAGTAAAAATTGATATCACCAATTTCCTAGTAAATCAGTTCCTGTAGCAAAGTCCACATATATTAAAAGGCCATTTCTTTGAAAAGAGGCCAAACACAAACGGCAGCCTGTTTCCTGCTAATGGGCTACTGTTATCACCAAGCAAAGTAACAGGTGATTATAGTTACTCTTCTGGCAAAAGCTTCCATCTAGCTTGTACCCAGAGTGTGTGGGGAGGGGAGCAGAAGTTGATTTTGAGTTCCTTTTAGGTTAGGGCGACTTTGGTCAGAAACGTTGTGCAACCAAAGGAAAAAGTGTGACGTGTCTGTGAATATTGCCAGAAAGTTTCAGCATTGCAATTGAATCCAGCAAAATCGCGGACAGGTTGCAGTGCGTGGTGGCAAATTCTCATGCCACTCGCAATGAAAAATCCAACATTTTCGGATATTTTACGACTGTCAAGTCACAACACAACCCCATTGATGATCTTTAGTCATCATGTCCCAGTGCAAGACTAAGATCTTCATGTTACAGAAGCAAAGTCGTCATGCAGCTCTAGCTTTAAAGTGGCCCTCTGCTTATTAGCTGCTCTTGTTCTTCTCAGCTGTCTGTCCAATCCGTCGCTTCTGTTCCCTGTTCTTGGCCATTTAATGAAATCAATGGGAGCTGAAGCTTTCTTTTAAACTTTTGGCACTTCCGGCTCCAATACCGGGGTTGGACACGAAAGTGTAATAGGAAGTAGCACTCCCATTGATTTCAATGAAAGTGAAGCCCTCTATAATGCTTCCTCCGCCAAACCCCGCTGACGACGTCCGGCCCCACTGCACTGACAGTAGAGCGGGCGATCAGCTGATCACTTGGAATCCCTGGTGATCATACGTTGATGACCTATCCTAAGGATAGGTCATCAATAGTATTTGCCCGGGAAACCCCTTTAATAAATCACCCCCATTGTGCATTGCTCTGTAATTGGCCAGCACTGATCAGATGAGCAGTTCTGGCCAATCAGAAAGCAGGTATAGTGCACAGGTAGTCTGAAGATTGTATCGCCCATATTGGACGGCTGAAAATGGAACCCAATAGCGTCGGATGGGACGAATGGCAGAAAAGAACAAATGCATGTAATATAATGGCACCCCCTCTGGTCCTCTAACAACATTTTTTCCCAAAATTTGGAGGCTTGCTGTAAAGTCACAATATGCCATACGCCATTATTGTTATACACACAGTAATAAGTATTGTACCGGTACTTATAGAATAGGCGACAGGTGGATTGTTGGGACATGCACATGAGATGACCGACACAGAGTTGGTGACAGACACTTTCCGCCTGTGTTTGTCTTCTGTGTCTCTTTCTGCAGGTCTGCCGACTTCCACATTTTTCTTCTCCGATGACACATCGCCTTGGGTGACGGACGCTGAAGGAAATGGTCAGTTATGGTTTGCTGGTGATACAATAAATGTAGAAAGACAGCACAGATCATACTGAGAATGAATGAGTGTGCACGGACTGTGTGACCACCTGGCTATACAGCTGCAGGGAACTTACTGTATGTAACCATCAAGTGCAAAAAATATGTACTACATGGCAACTTTGTTAGTCCCCTGCCCTTTTCACGATTAGACCCGTGGCCCCAGAGTGCACAATAAAATCAAGTAAGCAAGTTTTCCGTGGATCAGTTTCAGTGTGAATCCACATTAGATGAGAAAATCCAGTGATTTGAGTGACTTCCCATGAGGTCTGGTCATCGGTGCTAGACTGGCCAGGGCCAGGTTTTCTCTTGCAGCAATGTGGAGAGTATACCGAGATTGGTGTGATCGAAAACAAAACATCCACCAAAAAGTTGTTCCTGTAGTTGTAAATAGTGATTAGTGAACTTTCATTTCGGCCAAAATTTCATTTAAAAAAAGGGTTTTTTTTGGCTGGAAATAATTCAAACCAAACTGGAACTTTACCAATAGCCCTGTACTGGTGTATAGCCCTCTCTAAGAGGTTCTGCTCCCCCACGTGCAGCACTGGGGTCTTAAGTTTAAATCTGACCAATGACAACATCTGTCTCCTCTTCCTCCTCCTCCATAAATGTATGCGCTAAATAAAGGTGAGGAACAAGCCCACACAAACTCTATGCAGATGTTCTCCTTGATCGGATTTGAACCTTGGAGCCCCGCTGATGAAAGAGGTCAGAGGAAGATGTCAAGAATTGTTATGACAAACAGTCACGCAAATTGCAGCAGTATACAACACTGGTGCTCCAACTTAGGCCGGGCTTACTCAGCTGTTAGAGAAAACAACTGCGTGACCCTGCGTATCGCTGCAAAATTGTACTGCGCATGACCGTGTACTAAATAAGGCAGTCATGTTCAGTACACCTGTTTTTTTGTTTTTGTTTATATTTCTTGTGTTATCACTTAGCGATGACGTGTATACCCGCAGCCCATACACAGTGTACGCAACCATAGAGAACGATGGGCTCTGTCATGTACATCCGCGGTAAAATAGAACATGCTGCGTTCAAATTTCCGCTCGCTGCTTACACAATTTCGACCCGCTAATGTAATCGGAACTGCGTAAGGCGATGCAATTGATTGCCTACGAGACACACTGGGGCGGGAGGGGGGGGGAGTAGAGTCTGCAGAATCCGCAATTCAAATCCGGTCATGTAAGACCGGCCCAACCTATCCAAACACACAACCTGTCCAAACACACAATTTGTCATTCCTTAGCACAGATGGGCTGTAACAGCAGACGACCAGTTCCAGCGCCATTACTAAGAGAAACAGAAATGTGAGATTCCAGTGGGAAAAGAGTGGAAACATTGTATCACTGGGAAATAGAGAAAGATCCCCATGACAAATAAATCCAGATCTGTTGCCCGCTGCTGATGGGAGGGTTAGAATTTGATGCAAACAGTATGAATCAATGGAACCTTCCTGTCAGGTGGAAACAGCTCAGGCTGGTAGCGGTGGAATAATGGTGTTCCAGCAGCAGTAAACTGTGAGCAGCTTAGTTTTTGGGAATTCTTCTAACAATAAGAAAAAAAAATGATCAAAAGTGGACAATCCTTTTGAGAATAAAATATTTATATAATAGTATTTCTAAATGTAAAAAATAACTTGATATAATTTAGCAATCACAAATTCTCAATCCAGAATGTAAAATTCACGTTATCCAGGTATACTGGCATGGCCGGCCTTAGCTGAGTGCGACCCATTCAGGCGCTTGAAGTACTGTCCACCAACGTCTAGTAGAGACACCAAGCGGATGTAGGTTGGGTACACCCAATCAGATGATCTTCCTCTTCCATGCAGAGTGTCTTGTGGACCTGCTTAAAACCTCCTTCTGGCTTTGTATCCTCCCCCCTGATGTTTTGAGGCACCACTGTCAGCCCATCAGAGATCCTGCAATACAATCGGTTGGTGTTGTGTATGGTACTACACTTCATTCTAGTG
The DNA here is from genome assembly GCF_035609145.1 of Eleutherodactylus coqui. NCBI lineage: Eukaryota > Metazoa > Chordata > Amphibia > Anura > Eleutherodactylidae > Eleutherodactylus > Eleutherodactylus coqui. The sequence continues at coordinate 244,335,886 of NC_089840.1, forward strand.
TTGTATTTATGTACTGAGGTTGTTTCATTCCTTATTTATATTATTAGCTTGGTTCTGGGGCTGTATCTATGTACTGAGGTTGGTTCATGCTGTATTAAAGGGGTTGTCCCGCGAAACAAAGTGGGGTTATACACTTCTGTATGGCCATATTAATGCACTTTGTAATGTACATTGTGCATTAATTATGAGTCATACAGAAGTTATTCACTTACCTGTTCTGTTGCTGGCGTCCCCGTCTCCATGGTGCCGTCTAATCTTCAGCGTCTAATCGCCTGATTAGACGCGCTTGCGCAGTCCGGTCGTCTCCCTTCTGAATGGGGCCGCTCGTGCCAGAGAGCGGCTCCTCGTATCTCCGCCCCGTCACGTGTGCCGATTCCAGCCAATCAGGAGGCTGGAATCGGCAATGGACCGCACAGAAGACCTGCGGTCCACCGAGGGTGAAGATCCTGGCGGCCATCTTCCCAAGGTAAGTAAGAAGTCACCGGAGCGCGGGGATTCGGGTAAGTACTACCCGTTTTTGTTTTTTTTATCCCTGCATCGGGTTTGTCTCGCGCCGAACGGGGGGGCTATTGGAAAAAAAAAAAACCCGTTTCGGCACGGGACAACCCCTTTAATGTTAGGAACTTGGTTTTTGTGGTGTACTTATGTACTGTGCTTGGTTCTGGTGCTGCATGTATGTTATGAGCTTGATTTTGTTGCTGTATTTATGTACTGAGCTTGTGTCAGATGCTCTAGTTATACACTGAGCTTGGTTCTTGTACTGCATTTTATGAACTTAGTTCTGGTGCTGTATTTATGTTATAAGCTTGGTTCTGGTACAGTATCTGCTGAGCTGTTCTGGTATGGGTATGCTGATATCATGCTGCTTTCAGATCAAACAGAATACAGGCAGACTGCATATCTATGCAATACATGTTGTTCTCTTCTTATGACGGAGGATGGGGCTAGAAAAATTCCTCACGGGGTACTATCTACCCTAAGGCCGCCTGCAGACGGCCGGGTCGGATCCGGCTGCGAGAATTCTCGCAGCGGGACCCGACCCGAGCGCCTGCAGAGAGCAGCGCGGGCACTCACCTCTCCCGCGGCCCCGGAATTTCCGCCCATCTGCAGGCAGCCTAAGCCCGGCACTGTAGACTGGACGACCACTGCAAACAAATATGCTTTTTATATATATTAAGCACTAAAGTACTGTTTTCTGATTTATTTATTATTTTTTAAATTAAAACACGATTTTCTAAAAACACTATTCGATTTCTATAAAATTTGTTTTCTAAATAATTTTTTTAATATCATACAGCTTTATAGATTGTGTAAGAAATATACTACATATTATAATGAGCTATTCCATAGAATAACGTTAGAATTGGTGTAGCTCCTTCTACAAGATGTTTATTATGATAAATCCGTTTCCTTTGGCTTTCCGCTCAGAGATGTCAGCAGATTACATGTCCCAGTTATAACAATTTCTTTAGATTCTCTATGAAATGCTGACCGAGGCAGTAGGATCCGCAAAAACATTTTAAGGCCGGTTTCACACGACCCTAATATGACCGCGCTATACGGATCTAGAAAGGTCTCCATATTGCAACTTGGTGACACTAGGCTTATATATACGGTGAAGCGATGCATAGGGGCTCTGTTCAGCAGCACACAGGGGGTTCTTTCGGGTCCATATTGGGGTATGTTCACGCGGGGCGGTAATGCTGTGGAATAACCATAACGGCTTCAAATGAAGGTGTGAAATCCACAGCGAATCTGCACTAAAATCCACTTCAACATTTGCATCATCTTGTGCAAATTTGCTGCAGATTTTCTGCTGCGTAAAATCCACTGAAAATTGGCAATGTGTGAACATTCCCTAATTCTTGAGATGTAGGCACTGTGTGCAACTTATGGTAGCTGCTTAACACTGATGACCCCTTCATCTCACCTGAAAGGGAATAAAAACACCAGACCAGCCAAAATAATGCAGACTCCTATATGTGGATATTAGACTAGACCCTCTAAAACAAATACGGATTCCCTTCTGAACTAATAGAGACTTCAAAGCCTCTAAATAAATAGATTCCTTCAGACTCCCTAAATAAATGCACCCCATAATTCCAAAACTAAAGGTGTTTTTACACAGTGTAATTATCGCCTGAATTTTCGGTGGAAACTGCGAATTTAGGCTATAGTCGTGTGTACGAGGGCACTGAGAAACAAATGGCTCACTTGTCAGAGTTCCTTAAAACCAAGTGACTGTCGGACCATGTAAACAGGCAGTTGTTCAACTATGAGCGTCTGCCTGTTTACTGTGAATGGAGTCGGACAGCTGGAATCATCTTCTGCACTCTTTGCCTCCATTAACAAAACTATTGTTACTCCTGTATACAGCACAAGAGCGATTAATCGGTGACCCCAGACATGAGCCCCAAATAAACAAAAGAAACCACACCAGGCCCCCTAGAAAATACCCCAAAACACATGTACACATACTTGGATCTTCCTGTTCCTACACTCCCCTTCACTATCGGGCGTCATCCTAGACAACCTCCTGATGCCGCCTTTGTCGTCAGGCTGCTGACTACAATACTATTGGGTAGTGTTCAGAGAAGCAAACCAGTCAAATCCTTTGCTAAAAGTTTGGTTCAAAGTGAACCTCACGTGGTTGTTCCTGGCCGAACCACTAAATAATGATGGTTGTGATCCTGTGCCCCCATGGTTAGCACTGTTGCCTTGCAGTGCTGGAGTCATAGGTTCTTATCTGTCCAAGGACAACATCTGCATGGAGTTTGTATATTCTCCCGGTGTTTCATAATAATTTATGTATATAGCACATACATGTTTCGCAGCACTTTACATTGTCTCCTCCAATTGGGGCTCACAATCTCTATTCACCTATTAGCATGTTTTTGCAGTGTAGGAGGAAACCCACCCAAGCAGAGCATACAAACTGCTTTTGTCTTTTGAACCTCGGACCCCAGCACTGCAAGACAAGAGTGCTAACCGCTGAGCCGCAGGATGTCTTTCTCCTTCTACTTCTCCTTTTCGTTCCAATTCAAACTAATTCATACTGAAATGTGGTGAACCAGCTAAACCAAACTTCTCAAAAGTTTATTCAACCCTATTGGGAATGAACAAGTGTTCAGAAACCAGGAGAGGGGGTGTAATTTTAAAACGCTCTATCGGGACTGCAGGTGTCTCCTGGATATTCTTGGCGACTTGGCAAGGATGGGCACTTGGTGTGGTAGAGTTTAGTGGGGATAGAGGTGGGACTGGAAGGTTCTTTTAATGTGACCGGTCCTCTCTATGTCCTCATTACTTTGTGTGTGCCATGGGATGGTGTAAGGGTACTTTCACATGTGCTGAATGGCACCATCTTTTTGTTGCGCAGTCACTTACCACTTGGCAAGGCTGCATGTGTTAACAGTGAATTGCCATGGCTTCGCAATGCTATTTTTGGCTACACATCTACAGGTGAGACAAGTTTCAAAAATCGCATTCCAAAGTGGTGTCAATTTGCCTTAAAATGCATGGAGTTTTGCCAAGTGATAATTGGCCATGCAGCAAAAAAACACTGCCGCAAAAAGTAGTATTTGGCATGTGTGAAAGCACCCTAATGAGAACTGGTCAGACAGGGTGACAGTCATCAGCTTGTAGCGGGGCACCAAGTGGATGCTGGCTGGGAAATATTGCCACCCTTTGCTCCGCCTGGCCAGATGATCTTCTTTTGCTTTTCTGATAAACCATGCCCAGCAGTATCAGAGGGCTTTTTTGGAACCGGCCTAGGCCTAGGGTGTTAGCCAAAGCCAGTTCCTTACCATCATAGCGTGGAGATTCCCAAACCACCAACTTTGACAGCAATTTTCTGTAACTTCAAAACACCACAATTGGACGCCCACTTTTCATCTAGTGTAATTGTACTTTCTCGTAATCAAGCGTGAAATTCTGAAGTATGGGCTCGTGCAAGACTTCCATCACCATCACAGTCTCTGCTCAACTTCTCAGTGACACTGCCCACCACTTCTGGTCTTCTCTCTCTCCAAAGCCCCGAGCCTCCTCATTGAACGGTTCTTCAAAGACGCATAAGCATAATAAAACAATATATACATTTTTCCCCACCCTCTTACAGTGCGGCAGCATCTTGTGGCGCTATATGAATCATCTTCCTCCTGGCTCTGTCTTCTCCTCTCTGATGTTTCAAGGCTCTGCTGTCAGGCCATCTGCACCCCCACAACACAATCACTTAGTTCTGCTACTGTATTTATGTTATGAACTTGATTCTGGTAAGTGACTATTCACTGAGCTGCTCAGATACTGTGTTTATTCCCTGAGGTTTTTGTGCTGTATTTATATTATAGGCAAAGTTCTAGTGTTGTATTACATACTGAGTTTGCTTCTAGTTCTGTATTTTTTTATTAGCTTTGTTCTGGTGTTGTATTTTTGTTATGAACTTGGTTCTGGTGCTCTATTTATGTACTGAGGTTGGTTTTGGTGCTATGTATTATAGGCTTACTTCTGGTACATTATTATATACTGAGCTTGGTTCTAGTGCTGTATTTTTTATGAGCTTGGTTCTAGTGTTGTTGTATTTATGTTCTGGTGCTGTATTATAGGCTAGTTTTGGTGCTGTATTTTTTTTTATTATGGACTTAGTTCTGGTGCTGTATTATATACCTAGCCTGGTTCTAGTGCTGTATTTATTTTATAAACTTGGTTTTGTTTCTGTATTTATGTAATGAGCTTGGTTCTGGTACAGTATTTATTCATTGAGCTGTTCTGGTGTGAGTATTCTGCTATCCTGCTGCTTTCTGCACAAGCAGGATACAAACAGACTGCTTGCTAGTGCAATATATATATTGCATGTATCTAACCTAATGCTGGCACTGGAAGTTCATCAGGTAAATGGGATATATCTGACTATAGGGTATAGCTAGAAAGGAGATATATATAATCTCATATAACATTGCTATAAGGTTCAAACTCCTGAGGCCGCCTAGAATGGTATTTGCACTTTAGATTTGTTAAATGAAGGTGAAGTTAATGACACATTACAGAGAAATGCTGAACTGGTCGAAGTCACCGGTTCATACATCGTGAGTTCTGCCAAGTAGGAGAGATATCAGTCAATATCTCCGGACTTATCAGTGGTATCAATAATAACCCTGCGAACATTTAGTTACACTATCTCACATGACACGTCCTTGTATAATATTGTTTCCCTCTATTATATCATGTGTTAGTAAAATATGCTGTAATAAGGCTCCATTTACGCCACCGTAAGATACTGTGAAACCTCTTAAAGGATCAGTAACCCTAAAATCAACAGTTTATAACACATTTAGGCCGGTTCCAGCAAATTTTAGCTCTATGTCTTTCTTACTGCTATTTTATTTTAAACCACAGCATGGCCTATTTTTTGCTTTTCTACATCCGTATTGTTATTTTCTATTGGCCAAGTACGGATCTGTATCAACTACTTCCTGTTCTTTTCCCGCTTCAACCAGCTCCTCTGCTCCTGCCCCCCTTTTAGATGGAGTCGCAGAATACAATAATACTAAACAAACATTATTGAACTTAACCCTCTTACGACAGCATCGCAACCGAACCTATCTTTGCCATTAAAAAGAAATGTTGAAACAGAAACCAATAGGTCTCCATCTCAGCAGGTTTCCATTCATTTTTTGGTACTTTCTGCTAGAAAGAACAGCGCAGTCCACCATTCTCAGTTATTCTTTCCAGCACAAAATGCCGGAAATGAACAGAAACCTATTGGTCTCCATTTAAGCAATTTTCAGTATTGGCTAAGAGAGTTTCTAACCAGCTCACGTTCAGCGGTGCCATTTTTAGGATTTTAAATGGAAACCCTGACGAGAACCTTGGATGGAGGCCATAATGAAGTCTGAACACATCCTTATATGCCCCTTCTATCACGTTTTGCATTTCTCCAACAGAAAGCTTTCCACTATCCACCTGATATATATGAGTTGTAGATCTCATTGTTTACAGAGTACCACGTGATAGCATTTAAGTGTTTGGTATACATTGCTGTTCTTCTCATACCAATGCCATTCTAAAGGCCCATTTAGACACAACGATTATCGCTCAAAATTTGCTCAAAAGCAATCTTTTGAGGGATAATCGTTGTGTGCATTTACACGGCAAGATGATCGCACAAAATTCGCTCAAACGGCAGTCTGAGTGACAATTTTGAGCGTTCACTTTGCATGAGCTCTTAAGTAGCTGATTAGCTACTTAAGAGTTTATTAGTGTGTAAATGAAGGCTCCTGCCGAAAACAGAAGACAGCGGGAGTGCTGTCTTCTGTATACAGCTGTGATGTTCTCGGAGCGCTCAGCTGGTATACAGCTGAGTGCTCTGAGCAGGGTATGCAGCTGGAGCGCTGTCTTCTGTATACAGCTCCTTTCTTCTCCGCACTTTCAGCTGGTGCCCCTCTGAGAACTGCCAGCGGGATACCAGCTGAGAGAATCTTATCAGCGCTGCCGGCTGAGATATCAGCCTGTGCCACTTATAAGAGTCATCACTCATTTCTGGAAAACTAGAAAGTGAGCGATGAACGAACAGTGCATGAAAAATGCACGATGGGCAAGCGTTTGGATGCAACGGTTATCGCTCAAAAGATGGCTTTTGAGTGAATTTTGAGCGATAATCATTGTGTCTAAATGCGCCTTAAGTCATGTTTACCGTAATACTTTGCGTCCCCTACAGTCTGCATTGGCATTTAGTTACTTATTATTCTACATTCCTAAATCATCCTCTGTTGTGTCAATTCAGTTTACAGTTAGCTGCGCTTTCATGGAGCTCTGCAAATATATACTATAAACTGTTCTTTATGTAACTAGAAGCAACTACCTAAAACTTTTCTGCACAACAATTACTATTGCAATGTTGAAAACTTAAAAATGAGTTTCAGACTGATTTCAACATAGGAATATGCCAAATGGCTGTCTAAGAAATCTGGGAGACCATGTCTTGAGCCATTCAATGGTCGCCATTAATTTTGGGGCATTCTCCCTCACTTACTGCATCGGTATCGCTCTTCCCATATCGTTTCCATTAATATTGTTGTGTTTATCATTTTACAGGGAAAAGAAAATGCACCTGTCCGGGTCTCGGCATCTTCTACACCATTTTGTCAACTCTACTTTTCTCATCTAGCTCCTTGTTGGTTAAGAAAATCGAACATATGCATTCTGTGCAGATCAGTGCCATTCGCTGTGTGTTCCAGATGCTCTTTGTGCTTCCGGGCTTAATTTATTACAAGTAAGTCGCAGAACAGAATATAAAATCTGATAGAAAAAATAGTGATTATACGTGGAGGGGAGGTTCTATTCTTCCTGTAGACACTGTGACTGGGTATATGTCAGGGAATAGCTTAGAGGGGACTTGTCACCTTCCCACAGCACCATAAACTAAGGTATAGTGCTGTTAGGGAAGGTGATGGGGAGTCAGGAGATGTAATTTTTATATTCACCCGCTCACGGGTTCCTGCACCGTTCCCCACTGAAGAAGAATGCGTTTGGCACGAACATCTAACTCTTGTCAGCATGCTGTAGAAGTCTATGAGAGAGCACACGCATGATACTCTGAAAAGAGTCTGATGTTCTTGCTGTGCACGATCCTCAACAGGCGCTACCCCGGGGAGCAGGTTAGTATAAAAATTACACCCCCTGACTCCTTGTTGCCTCCCCAAACAACACCATAACATAGTTCCGAAGTGACAGATTCCCTTGAAGCGTACCTAACTTTTCAGATGACTTTTTAGAATAAGCTGCCATGTGTGTACATGAGGAAGAACAGTTCTCTCTGAGCTTGTGGGGCAGAGCCTGCTGTTATGATGTCTTCTGTATACTGCACATGGAGAGAAGTACAGATTCTACTCTCTGTAACACACATAGATACTTAGATAACTGCGCCTTGTAGGACATTATACAGAAGTACTGAGCAGTGCAGATGTGATCTAGCAGCTGCAGAACAGTAAATCACTCGCAATTAGCTTCAGCAGCCATATCTTTGTGAGTCTGTCTCTGTTTTACTCCTCTTCCTCTCTCCTGCTATAGGCAACATGAGTCATTACCCCCTCCCCTTATTACCTGTCTTGTTATCACTATTACTAGAGACAGACTGAAAAAGATTGATTGACATCATGGTAACTGGCTAGTTAACTTAGGGAAGACACAGCAATTGCAGAATCATGCTCTACAACCTAGCTATACGCTTAGGATCTGTTCATACCTGTCTGTTCGGAGACTCCAGGTGGAGCTTTTGTCATACAGATGCAGCCATAGCTGACATTACTGGCCCATCGTAATAACTCGATTTACTGCCTTGCAGTACATTTTTGTTAAGCTATCACAATGTGATGCATGCCAGGTTAAGGGCCTAAACAAATCGGCGCTACAGAGTTCTTTTTTTTTGACTATTCAAAATCCGCGCTATTGCGTGTGAGTTTGAAGGTAGGTCCTACCCTATCTTTCTTGCATGTAGAAGAACTATGTGCGAGAAAGATAAGGCGAGTCCTATCTTTTGTCACGCGTAGCAGTAACGCGCAAGAGAATCCCAACAGTGAAAACGAAACCATAGAAATCGATTGTTTTGTTTCATCCCGGGACAAAAACATGCCCATCTGTTTAAGCCCTAACATTTGCTACATTTATACATGACAGTAAGAATAGTGCTGCATGTAACACTATATTCTCGCATCAAAATGAAGCACAACCCAACAGATCGCGGGGGTGAAGGAAACTCCTGCCACTGCTGTCACAGCTGTGGCAGAAGTCCGCGATATACCCGCTATGCTTTCAATAGGGCTGGCTCTGCTGCTGCTGCCGGCCCCATTGAAAGCATTTGCGATATCGCAGTATTTTTTTTGCCCTGCTCGTTAAGGCACAAACAGGCTTGGTCACTAAGGGGTTAAAATTCTGTATTCTCTTATTTACAGGGTTGGATTTTTAGGACCCAAAGATCAAAGGATTTTCCTTTTCCTTCGAGGATTTCTTGGCTCCACCGCGATGATACTTCTATATTACGCTTTGCAGTCCATGCCCTTGGCAGACGCCACTGTTATCACCTTCAGCAGCCCGGCCTTCACTTGCATATTTGCCTGCATATTCCTCAAGGAGAAATGTACAGTCTGGGACATCGTGTTCATACTCTTCACCATAACAGGGGTCATTCTTATAGCCCGGCCTCCATTTTTGTTTGGAGCAGACGATGACGGCTCTGAGAAGGATTACTCTGATCACATGAAGGGGACGATTGCTGCGGTGGGCACTGCAGTTGGTGCTTCATTAACTATTGTGGTGCTAAGAAAAATGGGCAAGTCTGTGCATTACCTACTGTCCGTCTGGTACTATGCCGTCATTGGCCTCATCGAGTGTGTCATCGTCCTGTTTGTCATGGGCGCCTGGACTTTGCCTTATTGTGGACTGGACAGATTGCTTCTGATATTTATAGGCGTTCTGGGCCTGGGAGGCCAAATCTTTCTGGTCAAAGCTTTACAGATTGAGAAGGCCGGGCCAGTTTCGATCATGAGGACCATGGATGTGGTTTTTGCTTTTACTTTTCAGGCTCTTTTCCTTCACCACACTCCCACATGGTTGACAATCGGTGGGGCACTATGCATTATCGCCAGCACGGCTGGCACTGCCATCCTCAAGTGGTATACAAGCTCAAAGGAAGCAAAGCCAAGTGAATTATAGATGGGATGTAATGCAATAAGTATATATGATAGTAATGTAACACGATAAAAGAGAAGGGCTGTAATAAACCCAAAACATTGTTTAATCTATGGCTGCGGATGTAGCTTTGGTACTGGAGGTGGGCATTTATAGTACACAATCCAGGGCTGTATGAAGCTACATCTGTAACCTGCAATTAGGAAAGTGCCATTGGCTTCCATCTGAGTTATATTTATTCATAATGACATGTTCACGTTCTGTTATTTGCAATAAGGTTGACCGTAGACATTCGCCGTCTGTATTTCAGGTGACCCTGATGCCCCTATTAATATGCATATGCAGCGTGGGCGAACATACATGTTAGGCCATATTCAGCTCCTGTTCTTGTGCTGTCGGTGTATTTCAAGGACCGTGCACAGACCCATTATAGCCTATGAGGATCTACAAGTAGGCAAATTTTTGAAGGTCCATATGAACACAAATAGCTGCATGTCCTACTCTGGTCTGTAAGACAGATGAGAATTAGACATGCAATGTGCACTGTCCTTGTAGATTGGACAACACACGGGCGGGTGTCCATGTGCTCTCCGATGCGACTTGCACCTGACTGTCATGGTCGACCGTAGAACTGGACTGAATACGGCTGTCTGAATAAGACAGGGATAATGGGGAAAAAGCAAAGACCTGACGGGCTGTGAGGAATCTAAGGGATTATACAGGTAAAAATCCATCCTTTGGTGTCTTTGTATGGTGGAGGATGGTATCAGCCCCCATTGGCATTAAAGGCGTTTTCTGACTAGTGACATTTATCTTCTTTCCACAGGATAGGGAAGAAATGTTAGATCGCTGGGGGATCAACTTCTGTGACCCCAGGTATCCTAAGATCTGTGTACCCTATATTAACAGAATGGCAGTGTGAATGCATGACCAATGCTCCATTCACTTCTGTGGTGTGGAGGAAAATAAAAGAGCTCAGCAGTCTTCCTGCATCCCATAAAAGTAAATGGAGTGGTGCTCACGCATGCACAGTACCGCATCATTCTCATTCCAGGGACACAGATCTCAGGATTCCCAGCAATCCAACATTTATCCACCATCTAATGGATAGCGCACCACATCTAAACCAGTTTCCTGCTGTCACTTCTGGCTAGGAAAGCTCTTTTTTTTCTAGCGATATGGCTTCTATATGGCAGATCCAATAAATCTTGTTGGATCCCAGTGACTAATAACTAGATCTATAATAGTTCCACCAGGCATTTTTTTAATGCCAAGAATAGAGCTGCATGGTCAAAAATACAACATTATTAACAATAGAGTAAAGAGAGCTTAAAGGGGTTGTCCAAGCATAAAAATGTGGAAATCTGGTTACTGTGGTGGAAAGACATAAAATAAGTCATACTCGCCCAATCCAAGGTGCTCGGTCCTCCGCTTTTCTCCACCTTCTACTGCAGCATTGATGACCTCACCAAGAGTGGTACACCTACCTGACTTCTGAGGTTCATCACTGGCTGAAGTAAGTCAATGATTGACTGTGGTGGTCACATGTCCCTGATGTTGGTGACATCATAGCTGCAGTAGGAAGTGAAGAGCAGTGGGGTCCCGGCACCATGGATTGGGTGAGTAGGACTTATTTTATGTCTTACCACCACAGTAAACTGTGTTCCATAATACATTTGCCTGGATAACCCCTCGTGCGGTGCTTGTTTCAAAGTGGAGGATTGCAATGAACAAGGCTGCAGTCAAATAAACCCCATGAGAGTTAACCCAAAGTTAGTACAAAATAAGTATAGCAGAGTATTTACAACGTTACTCCAGTTTTTAATGTAGATTTATGTTGTCTAATATTTTTTAATCCTGTTCGGGACACACAGGTAAAGATCTCCCAGGTAGCTGAGCTCTGCCCTGACACATTGTATCATTCTAATGTATCGTAATACAAAACTGAAACTTGATAACAATGATCAAAAGTACTCCTCTAGTGTAGTGTTTGGGTCAGAGGTAAGGAAAATTTAGATTACAAGGTGAACTGTGCATTTTTCATGTACTATTGCAGGTATTGGATAAGTGTTATAGTGTCATACTATTACTGTTAAGTTAGCAATAATTCATATTTTATATATTGACATATTTGCGGCTCAGTAAATTAGGATCTGCATGTATACCGTATCACTGTTTACAGCTGAGCACTGGGAGGCCCAGGGCAACCTGTAATCAGCTTTTCATCAGTGGAATTTCCTAAAAAGAGGAGATTGTTAAAAGCTAACAGTCCCTTTATCCAAAGCTTAGAAGAACTGTAATTTGTATCAGAGTGACTGTAATATAGCCAGAGCTGTAGAGTGAAGCTCCTGGGCCCCTATACATGATTTGTACTGGGGCCCCATAGTCATCAGGCATGTCTCCTTACATGACAGAGCAGCGTTTAGTACACGGGCATGAAGCACAGGTAAGTCTACAATCCCATTACCCGCTATAGCTACACCTCATGATATAGTAGTATAGTATGGTAGTAGATATAATAGAAGTTGTTTTGTTTCCTTAGATTTTTTGTTCTGCACTCTGTTCTCCACATGGATCCCTGTAGTAAGTACAGGGTGTCTACCACTTTGTATTCATATCAGTTTTTTAGCTGAGTTTTATGAAGGCTTGATTTTACTGTTATAGTATTGTGTCGACATTGTAGAAACTACAGCCTGTTATCTCAATGACACATAATTCCAGATATGAGATTTCACTTCAGTACTGGTGTATCTCGTCTCAACCAGAAGAATGGGTGGAGACAAAATGCACGCCCACAACTTGATTGGCTGGGCAGGAGAATGGGTGCCCATCAACTCCTCTCCCGCCTTGTGTCACTTACCCCTCTGCTGCTCTCCCTTGTCCGCTTCCCGGCTCCTGCGCTGTCAGTCTCCTCGCTGCTATCACATATTGCAGCTATTATGCGAGGCTGGCCGCCGAGGAGACTGACAGCGGCTGACCGACTGCCCTGGAGCAGGGAGGGGAGAAGGCAGAGTGCTGGGGCCAGTGACAGGTGAGGGGATGGAAGTCTGTAAGCGGCAGACACATTGCAGCGCTGATGGGACGCTGGCGGGGAGAGTCTCCATGGGGGACGCACTACGCTGGAGCCAGTAGACGACAACTTCTAGGAGGGGAGATGATGCTACAGCGCGGAGATGGAATGGCGGGGGTGGGTGGGGGGAATGACAGCGCCGGAGGCAGGAGGGGAGATGGAAGAGCGCACAGGAGAGCTGAAGTTGGCAAGGGAATAATGGGAGAGCAGCAAGAAAAGTCACTTACAGGGTCACCAGCAGCGACAGCACACATGGCACCCCGGCGGGGGAAGAGTGACAGGGTCAGTAGCAGCGGAGATGGGATGTTGCAGCCAGGGAGATGATGGGCACCCATTCTCCTGCCCAGCCAGTCAAGTTGTGGGCGTTGGTTGTAGGCGTGCATTTTGTCTCGACCCATTCATCTGGTTGAGACAAGATACACCAGTACCCTTCACCTCTTAATGCTCTTTCCCTATAGTTAAAGGCTACGGAAACTTTTGTGCATGAAAAATCCTATCTTAGACCTAATGCACACAGGCGAATTTTTTGCTGCGCAATAAGTCTCCATAAGCATGCAATGTAAAAGTTGGTTTTCATGCCCACAAGCAGAAATCAATTGCGATTTTCTGCCTGCAGGGGGAAAATTGCAGCATGCTGTATTTTGAGCCGAATTCCATGCGGGGCGGCTTCCCTTGAAGTCAATAGAAGCTGTCCGACCCGTGGCCCTTTCCGCAGTCATCATTGCGGAAAGGCCGAGGGATCCACATTATCACCTAGTAACAATGTGGCATTATCTGTACTGCGCATGTGTGCCGGCCAGCACATCTGCAGCACAAAGAAGAAGAATCCGGACAGGTATGCAGGGGTCACTGGCTGGGCACAGGGTCGGATTCCGCTTTGGGATCCCACTTAGCTGTGTGCTTTCAGCCTTACTGAGTCCATGCAGAAAAGAATTATGTGGTATAAATGCACTTATATTTTTTTGCATTGAGTCTTTCTTCTCATGCATTTAGAAAACTTCATACTTTCTTTGCAGTCTTCCCAACGTTCAGGATTCTGACTGGGAGATTTCTGGCAGTGATCAGCTGGTCTCAACTGTGAACTGCAAAAGCTCAGCTCTCCCTTCCCTCTTTCAGAGGCCGTGTAGCATAACCACGCCCACTCATTACTACACAGCTATCTTTCAATTCTATCTCTGAGTACCTGCTGGTCATTGCCCCTCATTACTGGTAAGAGCAGAAAATTTACCTGGGGTAAAGTATAGCCCTCTGTAATAGTAGCTTTCTCTGCTCTCTGTCATCATGATCTCCTCCACCCTCCCCCGGCACTGTCATACAGCCTTTTGTAACAGGTCAGTGCAAAGGCAGTGAATGTATCTTCATAACAGGGGAGCAGGCAAGGAAAGAAGCTGTCAGTTTACTCTGACTGAGATTTTACTGAGATTTCATTTCTCCAGTTTGCAGTGCCTTAGAAAACAATACAAAACCAAACCATCAGAACTTTTTAATGAAACCCAAGCACAAAAAATCCCATTCCCAAAAACATCAATTAAAAGCAAAAAAATGAGTGCAAAAGTGTATATAGCCTTTAAAGGGGTAAAACCAAAACAGTCCTCATTCCGTCAACTGAACCCCCGCGGCTCCAGTACCAATGGTCTACAAATTAGTTTGCAGGTTGTTCAAGTACAATGACTGGGACTTTAAACTTTTGATCAACCAGCGACTATTTTTTTTAGGTGAGCTGAAATAAAACAATTAGTGATATAGAGCAACTTATCACTCATCGTCTTGTTGGTTACCATGTTTACATGGAACGACTTTTGTTTGTATTCACTTTTTGAGCAATTATTCATCCCATGAAAAGGTAGGAACAGCCACTAATTATCTGCAGCAGTCACATGATCCTTGATTATTGCTGGAGCCTGAGGAAGAGTGCAGCGGTGAACCTGCACCATTAGAAAGGCAGGGATCACGTGAGTTCAAGCAGATTGCAGTTACACTTTTTCTCACCAGACTACCTTTAAAGTCCTCAGTCAGTGGCTACATAAAGTTATGGGACAACTAAGCATCTCCCCGGATGAGTCGCTAAAAAGATGCATTATGGGGTCTAACAAAAGAACAAGGTAATTGGAGATTTTCATTCAATGTTTTGCCATCATTGGCTTCCTGCTACTTTATTGGTGAATGGAGTTGACCTTTAACATTTGGGTAGAGCAAACTGTTGTAGAGATGATGGCCATTGTGCAGCTTTGTGTCTCCCAAACTCCAGTCCTCACGACCACCCAACAACTCATGTTTTTGGGATATCCTACAGAGAGAACACCTGTGGCAATGTCTGAGGCACTGACAATAATTACATCGCCTGTGCAGTACTATGGAGATCCTGAATAGCTGACCTGTTGGAGGTTGTGAGGACTGGAGTTTGGGAAACACTGGTGTAGAGTGTTGTACACATGAATGCGGTTCATCGGCTGTTATAACTTGAGGTTCTTGCACTACATAAGTCACCGTAACCTGGCATCCTCCACCAGTCGCCTACCTCAACACTACATTCTGGCTAACAGGCAACGTAATCCGTAGTGTATCAGCTGGCCTGTACTACACTGCTTAGATACTTCTAGGAAACCCTTACATTTCCTCTCTATGAGAGTAAATTCATTGCTTTTATGCAATTAACTCTCCTATTTGTATACTTTTAGGCTGTCTTATACGCCTTGCACTCTTCTAGATCAGGGGCTTTTTGAAACAGATTACTATTTTTTTCATTTAATTTAAGACAGATATATATTTAAGAATATAAGATGTTCATTGTAATATTTGTTATGCTTTTATGTTCTCTTTATATTGTAATGCAGAAAAATAGTATTTTTCTTCTTAAATATCTATTTTCTTATATATCAGCTATGATGTTAGTTTTAATAAAAAAAATGTCTCAACCTGCTCCAGGTGTCATTGGTGATTATTTAGTATGTTGTGACAATAAATGTCCAGTACTCTGGGTGATCTACATGTGTGGGTGATTGTGCCCTTAAGGCCCTTTCACATGGCACATAATCGTTTGCACCAAAGGGTTTGCACCAAAATTATGCGGTGTAAATGCATGCGATGAAAGAGCAAGCGCTGATAAATCGCTGATCGCTTCTTTCATGGAGAGCTTTCATGTAAACAGGCAGTCTTTCATCTATGAACAACTGCCTGTTTACTCTGAATGCAGGCGGCCAGGCCGGAACAATCCATGGCCCACCCCACCTCCATTTACTAAGTGATGATCACTCCTGTGAGCACAGGAGCGATCATCGCTGAGATGGCTGTCAGGGGTGTAAAAGGGACCTCCTGCAAACTTTGAAGATTTGGAGCCCGGATCTTGTGTGGCAAACAAGTGACTGATATCAAGATGCCCGACATTGCCAGATTCTGTGAAGTGTATTACCCATAACCTTACATGACCACTATAATAGGGTAGATCATTTATCAATGGGGCTTATTTATTATTGAAAATTTGATAGCTTTCTGTCTGAAATTAAACCAGAAAACTGTCAAACACGCTTTGTGCCATAATTGCAATGTGTTTTAGACACTTTCGGGCGCTGTTTGCTGTGTCCAATTAAGGGTTGTTCCTTCGTAAAAAGGATTGTGACCTACATTGGTTAAGAAATTGTGTCAAACTTTGGAGGAATTTCTGACATCAACCCACCTAGCATGTTCCTTGGGGTTTGAAACCCCGCCTCCAGCAAGCGACTGCTCTGATTAGTTATTGAGCGCTGCGGCTCAGCCAATGTGGCTCGACAAGACGATAAGAGGGGCAATAAACGAAAAAAAGAAAGCGTTCAAACTACTAAAGCAAGAAGGCAGCGAAGAAGCGCTAAAATTGTACAGGAAAAAAAACAAAATATGCAAAGATACGATCAAAATTGCTAAGGAGGAGGCGGAAAGACTGATCGCCAAAGAGAGCAAAAACAACCCAAAACTATTTTTCAACTATATTAACAGCAAAAGGATTTGCAGGGAGAGCACTGGCCCTTTAACAAATAATGCAGGAGGAATCATTGAAGATGATGGAGGGAAGGCAAATCTATTAAATAGTTTCTTTTCAAGCGTATTCACAAACGAAAAGGAAATGCCACACGAGATACAGGGGAACAAAATAAACCCCTCGCAAAATGTCATACCTAACGCAGGAGGAAGTGCGGAACAGGTTAAAGAAGATGAAAATCGATAAATCGCCAGGCCCAAATGGAATACACCCAAGGATACTAAGGGAACTAAGTGATGAGATAGCTAGGCCGCTATACCTAATATTTCTAGACACTATCAAGACCGGTGTTGTACCATTGGATTGGCGCATTGCCAACGTGGTTCCAATTTATAAAAAGGGGACCAAAAGTGAGCCTGGTAATTACAGGCTGGCAAGTCTCACCTCAGTAACGGGAAAAATTTTCGAGGGGATTCTGAGAGACGCCATCGATGAGCACCTCAAGGAGAACAAGGGAATAACTCCTCACCAGCATGGATTCATGAAGGGTCGCTCATGTCAAACAAATCTGATCAGTTTCTACGATGAAGTAAGCTCTAAGCTGGACCTGGGAGAGTCTATTGATCTCGTATATCTGGACTTCTCTAAAGCGTTTGACACCATGCCACATAATAGGCTAATATACAAAATGAGGAATTATACAATATCATTAATGCAACGGAGGACAATGTACGGCTACAAACGGACCTGGATAAGCTGGGGGCTTGGGCAGGAAAATGGCAAATGAAGTTCAATGTTGATAAATGTAAGGTTATGCACATGGGCAGCAAGAATGGATGTTACCAATATTCACTTAATGGGGTACCGCTAGGGAAAAGTGAAATGGAAAAAGACCTGGGGGTACTAGTGGATTGTAAACTAAACTGGAGTAACCAATGCCAGTCAGCTGCTGCAAAGGCAAATAAAGTTTTGGGATGCATTAAAAGCGGTATAGGGGCGAAGGACGAGAACATTATCCTTCCATTATATAAGGCACTTGTCAGGCCTAACATGGAATACGGCGTACATTTCTGGTCACCGGTGCTCAGGAAAGATGTTACGGTATTGGAGGGGGTTCAAAGAAGGGCAACTAAACTAATACATGGAATGACGGGACTGGAATACCCAGAGAGGCTATCCAAATTGGGACTATTTACTCTAGAAAAAAGAAGGTTAAGAGGCGACCAAATAACCATGTATAAGTACATGAGGGGACAATACAAGGATCTCTCCCAGGATCTGTTTACACCCAGGACCACGACGGTAACAAGAGGACATCCGCTACGATTAGAGGAAAGTAGGTTTCATTACCAACATAGAAAGGGGTTCTTTACTGTTAGCAGTTAGACTGTGGAACTCTCTGCCTGAGGACGTAGTGATGGCAAAATCCTTAGAGGAGTTTAAAAGGGGACTTGATGTCTTTCTGGAGAGGAAGGATATTAAAGGCTATAAATCTAAGATTATTTGTTAATCCAGGTATACAGGCAGGTAGGAACTATTAAAGGGGTTGTCTCGCGAAAGCAAGTGGGGTTAAGTACTTCTGTATGGCCATATTAATGCACTTTGTAATATACATCGTGCATTAAATATGAGCCATACAGAAGTTATTCACTTACCTGCTCCGTTGCTGGCGTCCCCGTCTTCATGGCTCCGTCTAATTTCGGTGTCTTCTTGCTTTTTTAGACGCGCTTGCGCAGATGGGTCTTCTCCCTTCGGCTTGGCTCGGCAGCAGCGGAGTTTTGGCTCTGCCCCCTTGTACGCGTCATCGCGTAGCTCCGCCCCCGTCACATGTGCCAATTCCAGCCAATCAAGAGGTTGGAATCGGCACATGTGACGGGGCGGAGCTACGCAATGATGCGTACAAGGGGGCGGAGCCAAAACTCCGCTGCTGCCGAGCCAAGCTGAAGGGAGAAGACCCATCTGCGCAAGCGCGTCTAAAAAAGCAAGAAGACACCGAAATTAGATGGAGACGGGGACGCCAGCAACGGAGCAGGTAAGTGAATAACTTCTGTATGGCTCATAATTAATGCACGATGTATATTACAAAGTGCATTAATATGGCCATACAGAAGTACTTAACCCCACTTGCTTTCGCGAGACAACCCCTTTAAGGGTTGATCAAGGGAACAGTCTGACTGCCATTAGGGAGTCGGGAAGGAATTTTTTCCCAAAAGGGCTAATTGGCTTCTGCTCTTGGGGTTTTTTGCCTTCCTCTGGATCAACAAAACAGGAGGCTAGACAGGCTGGACTAGATGGACATTGTCTTCATTCAGCCTTACGAACTATGTTACATTCTGTCTTCGAGTAAAAGGCCTCACCTCACAAATCTACTCGAGGCTAGTACATACCTCGTATCGCACACAACTACCATACAGTATGTATCTAGATGGGAACAAGATATAGGTAATACCTTAGAGAAGGATGAATGGTCCCAGATGTAGAGATCAACCAACTGTGGTGCCCGGAACACACTAATGTTCGAAACATCATATAAAATTCTACTGCGTTGGTATTAAGCCTCAAATTGTTGAGGCCTAGTTTATTAAAGAGAAGATCCACTTCACAACCACTTTGTTTTTTAATGTTCCAATCCCTCTAAAAGGAACTTTGCAAAAAGTCTTCAAGCAACCTTCTGGTCTCAGGCCAAAATTCTGTCCCAGGACAGGAGAGGGTTTTTTGCCTGCAATTATTTTTCTCTTAACCTCTCTTCTGATCTGTTAGTTTTGGGCTCTCTATTTGGCTGTCCAAATAGCTGCAGCAATTTTTTAACTACCTAATGCATTCTGATTGGCCACTGATGATCATGTGAGCAGCTCAGGCCAATCCGAGAGCAGGTATAGTGCATTGGTAGTTTACCACCACTAAATACACTGCAGTAATTAGGTAGTCTGAAGATTGTGTCAGCCATCTTGGATGGCTGAAAACAGGACCTGAAACCAGTGGAGTGGAGGGTTAGCAGAGAAGAACAACTGCA
Source organism: Eleutherodactylus coqui (assembly GCF_035609145.1). NCBI lineage: Eukaryota > Metazoa > Chordata > Amphibia > Anura > Eleutherodactylidae > Eleutherodactylus > Eleutherodactylus coqui. The sequence goes on from NC_089840.1 coordinate 244,355,599, forward strand.
GGTAATATACCCACATCTCCGGGCTTTAACTAAAAATCTGTTGTTTTGTGTCTACAGCTCCTATGCAGGCCTATGTGTCTTCATAGACTACAAACAAGCTCTGTGTAGTCTGATCCTGCAGCCATATTGGGATTCATTGGTTCCCGAGTTGTACATGTGAGGTGGAAAAGTTGGTAATGTTATTTTATGGGGAGTGGGCAGAGGAGGTGCATGCAGAGCGCGAATGGCTGTGATGCCTGCCCACAGCCCCGACAGCAGGTGGATGCGGTGAACAGTGGCAGCGTTCTGTAACAGTGTGCCACAGATCTAGCTGAGCGTAAAAGATGTGCTGGAAAAGGCTGCAGTACATTGCAACTAGAGAGAGCTAAGCTGTCTAGGTAAGGGTAAGATCAAACCAGAGAAGTACTGAATGCAAAAGAGGTCTGGTCCTGGTCCGGAATCGAAATAGTGAGCTCATAACTGTCCAGTTCTGTCAGACTTCCCAACGACTGCTACCTGTTGGTTTATTGCAAAATATGCGGAGCCAGAGAGAGTCTTTGGCAGTGACCCACCTAGCTCAGCGTCATTCTTTAACCTGAGAGTTCTTCCATAGCTCAAGGAGGTACAGTGGTCCGGTCGTACCAGAACTCGGGTGCAGCACTGGTGAAGACCTGGAGGAACCCAGAGTCTGAGCAACCCAACCGCCAGTAAGCGAAGTAAGTCAAACTAATCCTGTGCCTTTTTCTGCCTTAAGTGGAGTCACTACTGCTAATGGCTCTGCTTCATACAAGATTATTGGATATTTTAAATTAAGATTATATTCCCAGTTCCTCCTCATTTTGTCATTTCAAATACATTGTCGGAATAAAAGCAAAATAATGATCATGAAGGTGGACACTTAAATATAGAGACATCACAGCTTTAGACTAGGGGCACACTTGTAGGGTTTTTTTTTTAACGTTTTTAACTTGTCTAAGCAGACTAAAAATCAGAAGACACATTGCATCAATTTGCATCACTTGTTCAATTTGTAACACATGACCTCGGATTAGAAATAATAATAAAACAGATCAGGCCGCATCCTGTTGAAACTTGTACAAGTCACATCATTCAGGCACTGCACGGAGCTCTAGTGTGCAATAGTGACCTCTACCAGAAATCAGCAGTACTGCAACACATCTACAAGCCGCTTCATGAATGTGGCTACTATAATAACAAGCATTTGCAATACACTTTTCTCACAGGGGACTCAAAGCTATTACTGGAAGCGTGATCTACAACATGCCAGATCTCCAAAATATGTGAATACGTTAATATATGAATAACTGACATTTCTACTGTTGCTATCTCTTATTTTTCTCTTTACGATGTGGCACTGTATATTGACCTTTTGACTTTCATATGTACCTTATTATTTACTCTGCTCCTATTTAACAGGTTGCAGATTCCACATCATCAAAGAAAGGGGAAAAAAAATCTGGACTGCGCATGTCCGACGGCGCACCGCTGGGTCCATCCGCAGAACAGATAAAGACGACAGGAAAAAGATTTGCGCAAACGCTGCTGCTGCCAGGGACGGGTTCCACTGCGGGATTCTGCATGCAAAATCCGTCTCTGCTATCTTTTGAGCGATAATCACGCGTCCATCTGGTACTGTTCGTGCACAATTCGTTCATCGCTGATTTCTAGCAAGCTAAAAATCAGCGATGAGCCTTATCACTGCGCCATGCTGAGTTCTCAGTGGGATACCAGCTGATGGTATTCTTTCAGCTCCTGCTATTCTCGGTGCTATCAGCTCAGCGGGATACCAGCTGAGAGCTCCAAGAACAAAGCAGCTGTTTGCAGAAGACACTGCTCCGTCTGTCTTCTGCAAACAGTGTGAGCCTTCATTTACACACTAATAAACTCTTAAGTAGCTAATTAACTACTTAAGAGCTTATGCAAAGTGATCGCTCAAAACTGTCACTCAAACTGCCGTTTCAGTGAATTTTGAGCGATCATCTTGCTGTGTAAATGCAATTTAAAGGGGTTGTCCCGCGAAACAAAGTTGGGGTATACACTTCTGTATGGCCATATTAATGCACTTTGTAATGTACATTGTGCATTAATTATGAACCATACAGAAGTTATTCACTTACCTGTTCCGTTGCTAGCGTCCTCGTCTCCATGGTGCCGTCTAATTTTCAGCGTCTAATCGCCCGATTAGACGCGCTTGCGCAGTCCGGTCTTCTCCGTGTTGAATGGAGCTTCTCGTGCTGGAGAGCTGCTCCTCGTAGCTCCGCCCCGTCACGTGTGCCGATTCCAGCCAATCAGGAGGCCTGAAGACCTGCGGTCCACCGAGGGTGAAGATCCCGGCGGCCATCTTCGCAAGGTAAGTAAGAAGTCACCGGTGTGCGGGGATTCGGGTAAGTACTATCAGGTTTTTTTTTTCAACACATGGATCGGGTTTGTCTCGTGCCAAACGGGGGGGCTATTGAAAAAAAAAACAACCCGTTTCGGCGCGGGACAACCCCTTTAAGGGTTTTATGCCGGTGTGGGCTATCTGAGAAATCTGGTGCAGAGGCCTGGTGCTTCATCTAACATCAATTTAGAGACCATAAAACTCACATCCTTGGACCTTATCTGATAGAAGAACTCATTTTTCTCCAACGTCTGTATATCCCGGCACTGAAAGCATGCACTGCCTAGAAAAAAAACTTTAAATGTTGCAAGAAATTTTTTTTTTACTATTAAAACTGTGTACCCTCCCTCACCTGTGGCATGGCGGCATCCTAGGAGATCTACGCCTTATCTTGGCCCTGCTTCCTTGTGTACATTAGTGACACTGTCAGACAGTTTTAATTATTCACTTCTCAACCCTTTCCCCTATTCATTGAATCTTACAATCCAATGAATAATGAAAAGGGTTAAGAAGTGAAAAATTAAATTGGTCTCTTCCAATTCTACTATTCTATGATTCTATTCTGTCTCGGATGATTTAGTGAATCCTCCACTCAGCAGGGGGTTGGACCCCGATGACCCTGGAGGTCCCTTCCAAATCTACCATTCTATGATTCTAAATATTTTTCCACTTTTCATCTGTGTAACTGCTCTCTTCTAGAGTAGTACTCCTAAAGTCTTTAGCCTAGGGTGCAGATTGGCATACCATTTTGCCCTGACATTTTGACATGAAGACTTCTACGATTGGGCCCTATGGGAACCACATACCTTGCTCCTTTCCTATATGACATTTATATTGCTCTACCTCCTCTACATAAAATATGGAGACTTTTTGAGGAAGAGTGTGACAGATTTATTATCACATAAGTGCCAGCTTTCTGTCTTACATGCCTTGTACTACATTTAGGCCTCCTTCCCACGAATGGATTTACGCCGCGTAAATTCGCGGCAAAAATCCGCTGCGTGGCCCCCTGCTATTAGGTTCTATTGAACCTAATAGCACAATGCTCACGATGCGTAATTCCACCGCGGAATTACGCACCGCGATTTCTCCCGTCCTCACCCGCAGCATGCTCTATTTGCTGCGGGTGAGGACGGGCTGTACGCGCTGACGGCTTCCATTGCAGTCAATGGAAGCCGTCCGTTCACGCTATCTCCCGCTGTAACCAGCGGGAGATAGCGTGAAAAAACGCTTCCCCACCTACCGCCGCAGCGTCATTTGACGCGGCCGGCGCGTCACGTGACACTGCCGGCCGCGTCACGTGACGCGGTGGGCGTGTCACACGACGCGACGGCGGTGGGCGGGGAAGCGTTTTCACGCTATCTCCCGCAGGTAAGTATAGGGGCTCTGGGGGGCGCCGTGACGGGCTTCACTGCGTAATATTACGCGGCGGAGCCCGTCACGCTCGTGGGAAGGAGGCCTTAATAAGTGTTTTAGACAATTTTGTCACTTTTTTACTTAGTCTGAAAAGGGGTATGACTCAAATATAACATCATGTGCCAGAAAATGCATATAATTTTTTTTTGCAAAAACTGGCATACACTAAGCCAACTAATACCGGTAGGTCTAGAGATGAGCGAGCATACTCGCTAAGGGCAATTGATCGATCGAGCATTGTCCTTAGCGAGTACCTGCCCGCTTGGGAGCAAAGCTTCGGGTGTCGGCGGCGGCCCGCTCTCCCCTGCTGACCGCCACAACTCACCTGTCACCCGCACCGGCAGCCGAATCTTTAGAGACGAGCGGGAAGATACTCGCTAAGGACAATGCTCGATCGAGCAATTGTCCTTAGCGAATATGCTCACTCATCTCTAGGTAGGTCATATAAACTTAGATAAAGGTGTATAAAGAGGCACCAGGTTTATCATCCAACATAAGCCACTGTGAAAAATCTAACAGTTTTTAAAACTGACTAGTCTAAGTTTCTATCTACCTTTATCCGTTTAGTCGGGGCCGACTCTCAGACACTTTACGGACCAGCCTTCTCCATGCGGTTCTATTTTGTGCCGATTCTTTCAGTTCTATCATTGGCATGTTGGTGTCGGCTTTGATAGTATCAGGCCAGCGCGTTCTTTGTCAGGCAGGTCTTCTTTTTCTGCTGACCACAAAGTATAATTTTGCTCTCCAATGAAAACTTTGCTTTGATTTGGTCTAGGACTGTATTGTTCATGATCTTAGTGGCCCAAGTAATTCGTTGATGATCAGTTCTACTTTTTTTTTCTTGGCTTTCTCATGATCTACTCACCCCAAGAACTTGATTTTGCTCCTGTGGTTGCCTAGAGGTAGAATCTAGGCATTCAGGCAATCGCTAAAACCATAAACCATTACACATATTAGTATTGGCCAGAAGATGTCCCGAAAGGCCTTAATGTGACCCTCTAGCCTTGGACAAACAAAGATGGCCGCATCGCTTCTCTGGCAGCATGCAGTTTAAGACACTGCATGCTGCTCTGACCCGCATCAGGTCTGAATTAGGTAGTCAGAGAAGCTGATGCGGCCATCTTTGTTTCTCCAGGACTGGAGAGTCACTTTAATTTCTAAGGAAATATGCTGATAAACTCACCTAAAAGATTTTGTACAAATCCCATCAAGAACATTTTCCTTGTTGACTTGAAGATTAGATCTGCTGCAATGGCTATATAAAACAAGTCATTATTCCAGGTAACAGAAGGATATAATGTTGTTAGTAACAATTACGTTGACCAAAGAAGATTTTCAGGTTTCAAACAAAAGCCTTACAGATAGCAAAGGGCAGGAGAATTTATTTCTGCATGAGGAGGGACATTTCCTATCACTGCTGTCATGAAAAGGTCATCTGATATACGTAGATGTATTTTGGAACAGTTCATATTCCTTTACAAGGCGCTGTATGCACCTTCTCTTCATGTTTTCTTTTATAACTTTCTTATTTATCCTTTTTTGGGTTATTTAATAAGTTATAAAAAGTCTAGAACTTGTGGACATCAATAAGCAAAGCTAAGTAAAGATGAACTGCACTTTAAAAAAAAACTTCGTATGTGTCAGAGCGCCAAGTCAATCATTTTAATTCGTGGGGATCCGGGTGCTGAGACCCCACTGATCGCTGAACTGAAGGGGTTGTACTCTCACCCAAGTGCTGTGCCTTTTCAGCTGTCATCATTTTTTGTTGGATCCTCTGGGCTCCTAGAGACACATGCATAGATGTCTATATAAATCTCTGCATTTGTCTCCAGCAGCCAAGAGGACTCAACAGGCAATAATGATAGCCAAAAAGGCATCCCCTTCATTTCAGCAGTCAGCGGGGTCTCAGCACCTGGACCTCAGCTGTTCGAAACTTTTGATATTTCACTCTGACATGTCGAAAGTTTTTCAAAACTGCAATTACTCTTTAGGGCTGAGTCACACGGGCGCCGATCTGCCCATGTTTCTGCAGGATAAGGCTGGGCTCACACAGGGCAGATTTGCTGCAGTTTTGCCGCGGATTGCCGTTGCATATCCGCACTGCGGCAAAACCACTGCGTTTGCAGTGCAATGCAGCACAAGTCAGATTTGCCAAAAAGCTGTTCTCACAGGACGGATTTTTTCTGCACAGCCGCAGTGCGGAAATGCAACTGTGTCGCAGTTTTAAAAGATGCAGCATGTTCATTCTTTGGGATTTTCCGCAGCGCTTTTTTGTCCATAGACCCCTATGGACGCAGCCAAAACCGCACCAAATACGCGACAAATACGCGACAAAGGCTGGGTTCACACAGGGCAGATTTGCCGTTGCGGTTTTGCTGCAGAAGAACTGCTTCTGCGGCAAAACCGCTTCAAAGGTTAATTTGGTTTGCGGATTTTGCTGCAGATTTTCGTGCGGAAAAATCCACAAGCGTTTTTTTCCGCAGCGCTTTTGTACTTTTTGTCGCGTATTTGCTGCGGTTTTGGCTGTGTCCATAGAGGTCTATGGACAAAAAAGGGCTGCGGAAAAGCCCAAAGAATGAAAATGCTGCTTCTTTTAAAACCGCAACGCAGTTGCATTTCCGCACTGCGGCTGTGCGGAAAAAATCCGCACTGTGAGAACAGCTTTTTGGCAAATCTCATTTGTGCTGCATTGCACTACAAACGCAGTGGTTTTGCCGCAGTGCGGATATGCAACAGCAATCCGCGGCAAAACCGCAGCAAATCTGCCCTGTGTGAACCCAGCCAAAAAGTAAAAAAGCGCTGCGGAAAAAAACACTTGCTGATTTTTCCGCATGAAAATCAGCAGCAAAATCCGCAAGCCCAAATTAACCTTTGAAGCGGTTTTGCCGCAGAAGCAGTTCTGCGGCAAAACCGCGGCAAAAACGCAGCAAATCTGCCCTGTGTGAACCCAGCCTAAGACCGTTGCACTGCAGGTGCGGACGACTCTCCACACCGCCGGAAAAAAAGAACACATGGCTGGCAATGGAGACGGTCATGCAGAGAGTCATCAGCACACGGTGTGGCCGTCTTATCCTGCAGAAACACGGGCGGATCGGCACCCGTGTGACTGAGCCCTTAACAAGTACAGACATCTGCTATGTAACTGGAAGCTCTTAGGCCCCAATGCAAAATCTGCAGCAGGTTGCCCCAATTGATCTGTTTAAATTAGTTATGACTTCTTGTGTAGCAGAATAACTTTTTGCACCAGAATTTGAGTGCCTTTACACTCTCTATAACTACTTTTCTGAAAAAAATATCACGTCGGACATTCAGGAGCCAGCTTACAAGCTAATGTACTAGGAGGGACTTTGTTAATACCAAGTAAGTAGCCAAAGGGACCTACTGCAAATCTTGAATAGAGCATGACTTCACCACAGCCACCTTCAGCAGCTGTATGGGTTCCCTATATGGCACATACACCCTTGTAAAAAACACAGTATATAACAATTAGTTCTTCTGGTTTTATTATTTTATGGTACTTTTCCAGTTGAATACAGACAAAATTTCATTTTTTACTAGAAATCTATAACAAGGATGAAAACATTTTTTTGCAAAAATTCTCTTTGATAAATAATTGCTGGTATTATCACTTTAAGAAGCTTGTCCTAATGTCACCATAACTAAAGCGTTAGTCTTCACACTCATATTTCTGACTTGTTCCTGGAAGTTCTGCTCAGCCTTATCCAATGACACACTGACTCTGGTTACAGCAATTTTATAAGGTTACTGTCAATTGAGATAAAAGTTCCATAAAATAAACTCATTTACACAATGGAGGAGGGTTACAAGTGCAAAGTTAGGGCGGCTTTACACGGGACAACTGATGCTTGTGTGCTTTTACTCAGAGCAGTTGTATAATTTCATGATCACTGAATGAATTGTTGGGAGCATTTCAAATAGCCACAATATTGTTGGTCAACCAGTTAGGTGGCGTGAAGTTCTTTGGCATTCATGTATTTGAATTTTGACTCCTCTTCAAAACACACTCATCGGTTGCTGAGTCCACTGAACACACATAATTATGTGCAAGCAGACTTCAACTAACTTAACTGGTGCAGTCCTGCAGACTCCTCACTACAGCAATGCCCCAATCAAGTGAATAGAACTAACTGCAGTTCCCTGCACAACCAGAAGGCTGGAGGCTGCGCTGTTCTCAACTTCTGACCTCAGCTTGTTGTAGTGATGATTCTATCTGCAGCCTGCCCTGACTCCTGGCTTGTTTGTACAATTCTGAACTCGTCTTGTGCATCCTGACCTCCGGACTGTTCCTTAGTCAGAAGTTGCACTGCCTGCCCTAGCCTGGATTTCTCTGACTACGCTTCTGTTCACACACTCAGGTATTACTTCTTGGTCTATATAGTAGGATTGGCAGCCACATTATTGGGTCCACTTTGTCCTGAGGACCCTTATTATCACAAAGACAATCTAATTTCTAGATGGGCTCAAGGGTCATAACTAGAGATGAGCGAGCACCAAAATGCTCGGGTGCTCGTTACTCGGGACGAAATTTTTGAGATGCTTGAGGGTTCGTTTCGAGTAACGAACCCCATTGAAGTCAATGGGCGACTCGAGCATTTTTATATATCGCCGATGCTCGCTAAGGTTTCCATTTGTGAAAATCGGGGGAATTCAAGAAAGTGATGGGAACGACACAGCAACGGATAGGGCAGGCGAGGGGCTACATGTTGGGCTGCATCTCAAGTTCCCAGGTCCCACTATTAAGCCACAATAGCGGCAAGAGTGGGCCCCCCCCCCAACAACTTTTACTTCTGAAAAGTCCTCATTAGCAATGGATACCTTAGCTAAGCACCACACTACCTCCAACAAAGCACAATCACTGCCTGCATGACACTCTGCTGCCACTTCTCCTGGGTTACATGCTGCCCAACCCCCCCCCCCCCTGCACCACCCAGTGTCAACAGCGCACACCAAATTGTCCCTGCGCAGCCTTCAGCTGCCCTCATGCCACGCCACACCCATGTCTATTTATAAGTGCGTCTGCCATGAGGAGGAACCGCAGGCACACACTGCAGAGGGTTGGTACGGCTAGGCAGTGATCCTCTTTAAAAGGGGCGGGGCGATAGCCCACAATGCTGTACAGAAGCAATGAGAAATATAATCCTGTGCCACCGCCATCAGGAGCTGCACGCGTGGGCATAGCAATGGGGAACCTATGTGCCACACACTATTCATTCTGTCAAGGTGTCTGCATGCCCCAGTCAGACCGCGGTTTTTTATAAATAGTCACAGGCAGGTACAACTCCGCAATGGGAATTCCGTGTGCACCCACAGCATGGGTGGCTCCCTGGAACCCACCGTCTGTACATTAATGTATCCCATTGCAGTGCCCATCACAGCTGAGGTATCGTCCGATTAAATGCAGGTGGGCTTCGGCCCACACTGCATGCCCCAACCTGACCGGGCTTTTTAATTCATAGACACAGGCAGGTACAACTCCCTATTGTGAAGTCCCTGTGGACCGACAGCATGGGTGGGTGCCAGGAAGCCACCGGCGGCACATAAATATATCCCATAGCATTGCCCATCACAGCTGAGGTAATGTCATGTTTAATGCAGGTGGGCTTCGGCCCACACTGCATGCCCCAGTCAGACTGGGGTTCTTTAGAAGTGGACACATGTAGTTACAACTCCGTGTGGACCGATAGCATGGGTGGCTCCCTGGAACCCACCGGCGGTACATAAATATATCCCATTGCAGTGCCCAGCACAGCTGATGTAATGTCAGCTGTAATGCAGGTGGGCAAAAAATTAATTGGATTACACTGTAGGCGAGGGCCCCAAAAAATTGGTGTACCAACAGTACTAATGTACCTCAGAAAAATTGCCCATGCCCAACCAAGAGGGCAGGTGAAACCCATTAATCACTTTGGTTAATGTGGCTTAATTTGTAACTAGGCCTGGAGGCAGCCCAGTTAAAATAAAAATTGGTTCAGGTGCAAGTTTCAACGCTTTAATGAGCATTGAAACGTATAAAAATTGTTTAGAAAAATTATATGACTGAGCCTTGTGGGCCTAAGAAAAATTGCCCGTTCGGCGTGATTACGTGAGGTTTCAGGAGGAGGAGCAGGAGGAGGAGGAGGAATATTATACACAGATTGATGAAGCTAAAAGGTCCACGTTTTTGATGGTGATAGAGAACAATGCTTCCATCCACGGGTGCAGCCTACGTATTGCTTAGGTATCGCTGCTGTCCGCTGGTGAAGAAGAGAAGTCTGGGGAAATCCAGGCTTTGTTCATCTTGATGAGTGTAAGCCTGTCGGCACTGTCGGTTGACAGGCGGGTACGCTTATCCGTGATGATTTCCCCAGCCGCACTAAACACCCTCTCAGACAAGACGCTAGCCGCAGGACAAGCAAGCACCTCCAGGGCATACAGCGCGAGTTCAGGCCACGTGTCCAGCTTCGACACCCAGTAGTTGTAGGGGGCAGAGGCGTCACCGAGGACGGTCGTGTGATTGGCTACGTACTCCCTCACCATCCTTTTACAGTGCTCCCGCCAACTCAGCCTTGACTGGGGACCAGTGACACAGTCTTGCTGGGGAGCCATAAAGCTGGCAAAGGCCTTGGAGAATGTTCCCCTGCCTGCGCTGTACATGCTGCCTGATCTCTGCGCCTCCCCTGCTACATGGCCCTCGGAACTGCGCCTTCTGCCACTAGCGCTGTCGGATGGGAAGTTTACCATCAGTTTGTCCACCAGCGCCCTGTGGTATAGCATCATTCTCGAACCCCTTTCCTCTTCGGGAATGAGAGTGGAAAGGTTCTCCTTATAGCGTGGGTCGAGCAGTGTGTACACCCAGTAATCCGTAGTGGCCAGAATGCGTGTAACGCGAGGGTCACGAGAAAGACATCCTAACATGAAGTCAGCCATGTGAGCCAAGGTACCTGTACGCAACACATGGCTGTCCTCACTAGGAAGATCACTTTCAGGATCCTCCTCCTCCTCCTCCTCCGGCCATACACGCTGAAAGGATGACAGGCAAGCAGCATGTGTACCCTCAGCAGTGGGCCAAGCTGTCTCTTCCCCCTCCTCCTCATGCTCCTCCCCCTCCTCCTCAACGCGCTGAGATATAGACATGAGGGTGCTCTGACTATCCAGCGACATACTGTCTTCCCACGCCTCCGTTTCCGAGTGCAAAGCGTCTGCCTTTATGCTTTGCAGGGAACTTCTCAAGAGGCATAGCAGAGGAATGGTGACGCTAATGATTGCAGCATCCCCGCTCAGCATCTGGGTAGACTCCTCAAAGTTTCCAAGGACCTGGCAGATGTCTGCCAACCAGGCCCACTCTTCTGAAAAGAATTGAGGAGGCTGACTCCCACTACGCCGCCCATGTTGGAGTTGGTATTCCACTATAGCTCTACGCTGCTCATAGAGCCTGGCCAACATGTGGAGCGTAGAGTTCCACCGTGTGGGCACGTCGCACAGCAGTCGGTGCACTGGCAGATTAAACCGATGTTGCAGGGTCCGCAGGGTGGCAGCGTCCGTCTTGGAGTTGCGGAAATGTGCGCTGACCCGGCGCACCTTTCCGAGCAGGTATGACAAGTGTGGGTAGCTTTTCAGAAAGCCCTGAACCACCAAATTAAAGACATGGGCCAGGCATGGCACGTGCGTGAGGCTGCCGAGCTGCAGAGCCGCCACCAGGTTACGGCCGTTGCCACACACGACCATGCCCGGTTGGAGGCTCAGCGGCGCAAGCTAGCGGTCGGTCTGCTCTGTCAGACCCTGCAGCAGTTCGTGGGCCTTGTGCCTCTTCTCTCCTAAGCTGAGTAGTTTCAGCACGGCCTGCTGACGCTTGCCCACCGCTGTGCTGCCACGCCGCGCGACACCGACTGCTGGCGACGTGCTGCTGCTGCTGACACATCTTGATTGCGAGACAGAGGTTGCGTTGGAGGAGGAGGAGGGTGGTTTAGTGGAGGAAGCATACACCGCCGCAGATACCAGCACCGAGCTGGGGCCCGCAATTCTGGGGGTGGGTAGGACGTGAGCGGTCCCAGGCTCTGACTCGGTCCCAGCCTCCACTAAATTCACCCAATGTGCCGTCAGGGAGATATAGTGGCCCTGCCCGCCTGTGCTTGTCCACGTGTCCATTGTTAAGTGGACCTTGGCAGTAACCGCGTTGGTGAGGGCGCGTACAATGTTGCGGGAGACGTGGTCGTGCAGGGCTGGGACGGCACATCGGGAAAAGTAGTGGCAACAGGAAACCGAGTAGCGCGGGGCCGCCGCCGCCATCATGCTTTTGAAAGCCTACGTTTCCACAAGCCTATACGGCAGCATCTCAAGGCTGATCAATTTGGCAATGTGCACGTTTAACGCTTGAGCGTGCGGGTGCGTGGCGGCGTACTTGCGCTTGCGCTCAAACAGTGGCGCTAGCGACGTCTGGACGCTGCGCTGAGAGACATTGCTGGATGGGGCCGAGGACAGCGGAGGTGAGGGTGTGGGTGCAGGCCAGGAGACGGTAGTGCCTGTGTCCTCAGAGGGGGGGTTGGATCTCAGTGGCAGGTTGGGGCACAGGGGGAGAGGCAGTGGTGCAAACCGGAGGCAGTGAACGGCCTTCGTCCCACCTTGTGGAGTGCTTGGCCATCATATGCCTGCGCATGCTGGTGGTGGTGGCTCCCCAGCTGATCTTGGCGCGACAAAGGTTGCACACCACTGTTCGTTGGTCGTCAGGCATCTCTGTGAAAAACTGCCACACCGTAGAGCACCTTGACCTCTGCAGGGTGGCATGGCGCGAGGGGGAGCTTTGGGAAACAGTTGGTGGATTATTCGGTCTGGCCCTGCCCCTACCCCTGGCCACCGCACTGGCTCGGCCTGTGCCCACACCCTGACTTGGGCCTCCGCGTCCTCGCCCGCGTCCACGTCCTCTAGGCCTACCCCTACCCCTCAGCATGGTGTATCACCAGTAGTGCAGAAACAGAACGCTGTAATTAAATGTGCCGCTTATTGGCCTGTGGTTGGAGGCTGACTTCGCTTACGGAACGCACAGCAGAGCCAGGAAATAATTTTGCGCAAGCCTGCTGTAACACTTAGCTGGCTGCGTATGAATTAGGAGGACAACTACATCCAGCACAGACCCAGTACACTGAGGACAGTCACAGGCAGCCCAAATAGATTTTTTTTCCCAAATGTTTTTGGAAAGGCCCACTGCCTATATTCAATAAATATATGTCTTCTGTCCCTACCTCACCACTACTGGCCCTGGAGTATGTAAAATAACTGCAGACTGTTGCACTGTGGACTGGAATACAGCGGTGATGTAACAGCCAACACAGAGCCAGGAAATAATTTTGCGCAAGCCTCCTGTAACACTTAGCTGGCTGCGTATTAATTAGGAGGACAACTACACCCAGCACAGACCCAGTACACTGAGGACAGTCACAGGCAGCCCAAATAGATTTTTTCCCCCAAATGTTTTTGGAAAGGCCCACTGCCTATATTCAATAAATATATGTCTTCTGTCCCTGCCTAACTACCACTACTGGCCCTGGACTATGTATAATTACTGCAGGGCGCAATGCTCTGTACGGCCGATATACAAAAAAAAAAAAATGTGCAACACTGCAAAAAGCAGCCTCCACACTACTGCACACGGTTAGATGTGGCCCTAAGAAGGACCGTTGGGGTTCTTGAAGCCTAAAATATTCCTAACGCTCTCCCTATAGCAGCTCCGGCATCAGCAGCACTGTCCCTGATCTCTGTCAGAATAAATCTGTGGCGAGCCGCGGGAGAGGCCGATTTATATACTCGGGTGACACCTGATCTCGCCAGCCACTCACTGCAGGGGGGTGGTATAGGGCTTGAACGTCGCAGGGGGAAGTTGTAATGCCTTCCCTGTCTTTCTATTGGCCAGAAAAGCGCGCTAACGTCTCAGAGATGAAAGTGAAAGTAACTTGAACATCGCGTGGTACTCGTCACGAGTAACGAGCATCTCGAACACGCTAATACTCGAACGAGTATCAAGCTCGGACGAGTACGTTCGCTTATCTCTAGTCATAACATTTAAAGTACAAAACCCACATAAAACAACCCTTGTTAAACCCTTATTTAATAAATATATAAAAAAAGAATAATATAATCGCCCTAGTGTTTCTCACTACTTAGTCAAAGCACCCACCTTGAGAAGGGCGACTCTGATCTCAAACCTTTCCCCAGTATTTCCTGCACTAAATGAGAAGCAGTTGGGACAGGTCACAAATAGACTTGCTACACTCCATAACCATAAGGTCAGCAAGATTTCATGTTCTCCAAAATGTAATCCTAGGGTTTTTACCCACAAATTCAGAAATAGCTTTATCCATGCATAAAATTGTCCAATAAGTATCCAAAATTCATTAATCTCTGGTGTGGCTGCATCAGAAGTCCCAATGAGATGGACCAACCCATCTACTGATTACTTTTGAAGAGTCTCAAGGGACATAAAAAACAGTGGGCATAGCGATAGAACATCAGACGCACGGGCATCACAAGTTCTATTTAAGTTAGCGAGCGTATGGCATTATTGCTACAGCATTCAGCAGGAGAGGATGGGAGATCTATCAGTGCCCAGGACTGCGTTATATCTCTAACCACCTATATGTGTAGCTCCCTATGACTTACACAAACATAGACTGAGGGGATAAATATCTGACCCATGTATACCCCAATGAACTACACTGTTTAGTAACGGCTCTTATAGAATCATAATTTTTGGCTCATCAGGCTGCCTTTTTATGTGTATTGCCATGTTAATATCTTTAAACATGTTTTCATACACACTAGTTGATTATCCAAGTGTATAGGGAATTGGATACTAGGATCTTGAAAGTATGATTTTATCTGGCAACTCAGGAATATAAGGACCTGGTCCCCTGTTCTTGTTGTGGGTATTAGTGTATCTTGACACCACCAGAAGCTAGGGGTTTGACAGGAAGAACGCCTTTCTCACACCCCCAGCTCCCGATAGGGTCAAGTCTGGAAGGTTCTAGCAGCACAGTGTGCGCATTGATGTGTGGCAGCGGTGCAGCTTTAGGCTGATGGTTTCTGGTCTGCTTAGGCGTACATTGTGAGCTGTAAATGCTGCTATGTTACCGCTGTAACATGGCATTATTAATATCTTATAATGTACGCCTAAGAAAACCACAAAACCGTCAGCCTAAGGCTGGACCGCTGCCACACATGAATGCGGGGCACTTCTGCTGTGGCAGCTTGGAGAGCCTGCCGCTCACTGCTTGAGTCCTGTCTCCCACCACCCGTCTGTCACCTGCATGCCGGCCGACCCCTACACCGCTTCTCTCTGCTGTCTCAGCGGCGCTCCCTTGCTCACCGCTGCCTGCGTGCTCCCATGCTCACTGCTGCCAGTCCGCTTCTGTCGTGTCTCCCAGCAGCCGCCTGGCAGGTCCATGCCGTCCGGCCCCGCCTCCGATGTTTTTCTCTGCTCCCTCAGCGGTGCTCCTCCGCTCACCACTGCCAGTGCGCTCTCCACCGCTCACCGCTGCTAGTCCGTTCCCCCGCTCAACGCTGCCAGCTGGGATTCCGTAGTGGCCTTGCAGGACCTACAGGGTTAACAGATGTGCAGCCAATCAGGTACAGGGGGCGTCACCCCCTGTCAATCTTGACTCCACCAGGAGTTCCTGGTGGCGTTAATATACACTAATACCCTTGGGTTGTACCCCAGCAAAGTCAGCTCATACACAGCAAGCTTGACCATTTTCAGAAGGGAGTGCATGCAGTCCCATTCATCTTTATGGCACACACACACACACACAGCCTTTTCGAAAGAGTCCAGCTTGCTGTGAATGAGCTGACTATGCTGTGGCACACCACAGGAACGGGTGACTAGGTGAGTATTAAAAGAGGCTTCCTGGACTTCAAATCACTTAAACTACAAGCACCATAACTTAGTTTATAATGCTCATAGTGGATGTCAGGTTTGCTTTAAGGGGTGAAGACCACGGTACCTCAGGTGTCACCTCCAGATTTGGCCCAAAGTCAAACAAGTATATGGCACAGCAGATCCTGACAATATTGTAGCTTACTGATGCTTCCTTAGACACATTCTTATTTAAATACTCAATATAAAGCATAGTCACTGAGACAGATCGGTTCTGATTAGAATGATAGAAATCACTGTAAAGAACCTACCTATTACTAATATTAGTGATTTGAGAGGGACAAATAAAGGTCACTAGTGAAGTTTCAGAAGGAATAGGCAGAGGCAAGTGAAGAATATTAATGATTGACAACTACTTCATGTCTATAACATCACTTCAGACATAGGATGGTATTGTAACAGAAGGGTACCTATATCTAGGGCACTGCCTCACTGCATAGAGCCACAACATATCCCTTGAACAGCTCTCTGGGATATTATGTGCAGTGGTTCCATTATATTGTAGTAGCCAATGATTGCTCACCCCACAGAGTCCCTAGTATATATTAGGGATACCCAATGATTGGACATTGTCTCTACAATCTGATGTTTATTCCTAGTTTGTACTAACTAGTATATTGTGATTAGAGATGAGCGAGCATACTCGGTAAGGCGATATATTCGAGAGAGCATCACCTTTTTCGAGTACCTGCTGGCTCGTCCCTGAAGATTCAGGGGGGCTGTGGGGGGCGGGGCGGGGCAGCAAAGGGGGAGGAGAGTGAGAGAGATCCCTCTCTCTCTCTCTCTCTCTCTCTCTCTCTTTCCCTCCCGATCCCCTCTGCAACCCCCCGCTCACCCCCGCGCCCCTCCCCTCCCCGAATCTTCAGGGACGAGCCAGCAGGTACTCGAAAAAGGCGATGCTCTCTCGAGTATATCGCCTTACCGAGTATGCTCGCTCATCTCTAATTGTGACCTAAGGTTTTTAATCAAATCTGGCCACATACTGGAGGCGCAGCAATATCGGTAACATATGACACCAAGGGGTGTATATCCTGTGCTTATTCGGAGCCTTATCTACTGGTGTATTTAGACTAGAGGAATTATCCCAATTATTCTAACTCTGATATTGACACCATTTGGTACTGACCAATATATCTCTATTACACTAGTGACATACTCACAAACCTGGGAAATTGCTTTTGATCCTAACAGGTTTCATATTGTGTGTTTTTGTTTATGTTTATAGTAGTGGGTCCTGTATCTTTTTAGAATAAAAATAATTAAAAAAAAGGTAATTTTTAAAGTGAATTTAATTTGTTAGTTTTTTTACAGTCATTTCTCAGTATAAAGCAGTTTAGATTTGCAGGTCGGCTAAGTCCTTTGAAGCGGCACAATAGTACAATGTCTCATGAAGCCTTCATAAGTGACACTGTTTATTTTCTTTCCATCTGTAATGTGTGAATATTCCTCTCCGAACGTTATCTCTATAGCTGTTATTTGCCAATTTCCTGGTTCTTCAGAAGGATTATTTGAAGGTGCCAGGATGCAGCATCTTTATATATGAGTGGCCAAGTCAGATGTCCTCAGAATTTCATCATCCAGCATGGCGACTACAATTCTACTGCTTGTACTCCTCGTACTGCCATCTACCTGTACAGCGGGTAAGAGTAACGGCATGTGTGACATGTGCACTTACCTTGTTTTCATTCTTTCTATTACATGTAAATACTATTTGGTGTTTGATTTATTATATGGCTTTTTATTCATGTGCTAAATTACTTTTTGCACTCAGGTAGGACTGGAGGACTTATTCTTATTTATCTCTCATAGCTTATGGAACATTTACAAACTTTGTTGGCATCTCTGCCTTTTCTTGCAAAGTTTCTATACCTCAATAATTGATTTTTGGCAGGTGCATGATAATATATACCAACAATATGGTACGTCTATCCGTTACTATTATCGACAACACATTTTAGCCCTTTTATGACCAAGGTTCCTTGATGCTCATCTGTCCAGGTCACCTTTATATACACTGCTATAACTGATGATTACTTTGCACCTGCTTTGCATATCGTAACAATTTTTACTTTGTTTTCTTTTTACAAGACATATGGGGCTTTCATTTACTTGATTGTTTTTTCAACGCATTCCTGGTGCAGACCATTTTGTTGTTTTGTTTTAATTTTCTAAAACTTATTTCAAAAAAACATATTTTTTTATTTTTTTGGTGACTTTGCTACATGAGGGCTTGTTTTTTCTCTCTCTCAATTGTACAATATACCATATAATACATTTATTTATTTTTTATTCCTATGTGGGTCAATAATGGAAAAACGCATTTGCACCATTATTTTCAGGGTTGTGTTTTTACAGCATTCATGATGTAGTAAAAATGACATACTGTCTTTATTCTCTGCACCAATACAATTATGGCGATACCTAGTTTATATAGCTTTTTTATGTAGTACTACTTAAAAAAAATTGCTTTCTACCCCCCACCCCCCACCCCCATAACTTTTCAATTTTTCTGTGGATGCAACTAGGGGAGGGCACATTTTTTTGCCTGCTGTTTTTTTGGTACCTTATGATTTGTTGTTCACTTTTTATCTTTGTTGGGGACTGGGTGAACAAAGAAGCACAATTTTGGCTCTGTGTATTTCTCTTTTTTTATGGTGTTCACCGTGCAAGATATTCAATGTGATATTTGATTAAATTAGACTTTTATTGATGCAGCGATACCAGTTTTTAAATTAAAAAAACCTTTTTTTTGATGTGACAACTGGGAAAACGTAATATTTTTCATTTTCTACTAATTGTAACAATTAAAAATTCTTTATTTTATTCTTTTTTGTTCCCCATTATACTGCATTGCACTGTACTTTAATATGCATTCCATTAACCTGTACGACAAACACATCTTAATATGCAAACTAGGGCTGTTCAGGACATTTCAATTCCATTGGGACACGTAAATGTATTGTTTTCTAAGAAGTCAATATCTACACGGGATGTAGATGAAACAAGTTTTCTTTGAATCCCTTAAGGACCAGGCTGTTTTGTACCTTAAGGACCAGCCACTTTTTAAGGATTTTACCCACGTGCTGGTTTTATTGCCCTTTTTTTTATACCTTTTTCACTGACTTTTTTTTAGTTTTATTGGTGGTAAAAAGCTAAAAAATAGTTGTTGTTTTTTACATTTCTAGTTTTCTTTTTTAATGAATATAACTACGCTAAAATAAAGTAAGGGAATGGGTTCCTCATTTTGTTGGCATCGGATTTGGGTCATTTTATTTTTCATGAATTTATTTTTATTCTATTGTGTAATTATTTTAATTTATTTTTGCATCTTTTTGTTTTACTATCTATGTCCCCCATGATGTCAAATAAGACTTCTGGGAAACATTCACATAGTCGTTTTTTTGTATTACACACTTTTCCACTGTAGCTGGGGCATCCATAGGAGCCCTAGTTACAGGGGAAAACACCCCCCTGTAGTGACAATAGTCACTAGTGGAGCTGATCAGGGTCCGCTAGGACCCTGCAGCTCTGCTGTAAAAGGGGGAACCTGGTGGTCTTGTAATCGTCGGGTCGCAAAGTAGAAGAAACACTTCCGCCCAGGGGCCTTAAGGGGCCATAAGGCCTCTCTTCTCCATATAGGAAGTCTAGTAGTATGAATAAAGCATCATAGTTGGTGGCCCCTTGCATTGTGGCCCCGAATCTTGAAGTTACACCTCTGCTTCCACTTTCAATTTTTAGTAAATACTATGTTTCTCCGAAATTAATACCCTGTCTTATATGAATTTTTGCTCCAAAAGAGGCAATTGCTGTACTCTGCCGCAATTTTACTTTCACTTTTGGAAGCAGCGTTCCTTTATCTGACAGCAGCTTTAGCACGTCCCCATCATTTATGAGATGCGCTAAATGCAAAAAATAAAACAGACAGCGCTCAAAAAATCACGTTTGAGCACGTCTGCATGGCTCCTATTGAAATCAATAAGAGCATTATTTCACAATTACTACAACGTTCAAAATGTGGTGATTATGGTAAAAACGTCTGAGTGCTACTTACTGAACAGACGCCATCCAGGTCTTTCCCGCTGGTCTGCGGAGTTTCGGCACGCTTGCTTGCAGTCGCCGACAGAAGATCGCTGTCTGGTAAATGCTGTTCGTAAACCCCACCTCCAGGAAGCGATGGCACAGATTGGTTCTCGAGCGCCGCAAGTCAGCCAATCAATGCAGTACTCAAAGAACGGTGCATTGATTGGGTCAGCCATGGTGCTGGAGAACCAACCACTCCGGAGGTTAGCAGGCGGGACGTGGACAGTGCCTGCTAAGTAATGTATTACTTTTTTTTGCAAAGTGTAGCTAGGGCTTATTTTTGGGGCAGGTCATATATTTCAAACTCCCCTTTAAAATCTTGATAGGGCTTATTTTCAGAGTAGGTCTTATTTTTGGGGAAACACAGTAGTAATCATTGAGTGCTATGTACCCGGGAAACGAGAAGACAGAAGTGGTTAAAAAATGCATTTCCCTTCCTTCCCTTCTGGGTTCTCAGCTGTGACTAAAAGCTGAGCACCCGATCTGCTCCTGCTTGATTGCAGCAGCAGAGGCTTTAATTCTGCACAGTATTTCTGCTATCGGGCAGGATTAAAGCCCAGGACCAAATTTACTGTGCTTGGTCCTTAAGGGGTTAGTCAAACGTGAAAAGGGTTTTCAGTCCCCCACAGTATATACTAAACTAGACCCCATTCTTTACCTATAGCCCCCTCCTTTCTTGCTTTTTCGTTTTACTCAGTTGGCCCCAGAACGTCAATAAGTGATGATTGTCTAGCACTTCATTCTCTTAAAAGCATAAACAGAAACCAAAGAGGTGGGAGAGTGAAGAAAGAGGTAGTTGTTGGCAGCAATAAAGAGACGAAATTGTTGGGGTTAATGCAAGTTGTAGTTAGCAGTCAGATGCAGTGAAGGGGCACAAACTCAACATGCTGTAGTCAGAAAACTTGCAGTGGTTGATTAACATAATAGCAAAGACCCAATCAAGGTATAGAGGAGTCATCAGTCAAATTCAGGTGTCAAACACAACAATCTTTGACACTGTTATGGGAATAATAAAAATTTGCTTCACTGTCCTCCTCCAAATTGGTTATAATGAGAAGCAGCATGCATGCACTATAACTGAGTCTGACTCCATGTTGGTCAATCATCAGTACACTTCTGGCATATTCACATCATAATGGAACAGATATAGTGGAAATTACATATCAATACACATGTACGCCCCAACATCATAACAACTCATGATTGGCTTAGTATGTAATGACTAATATGCTGCTAAACACATCATACCTAGGAAACTCAACTAGCATAGATTTTATCAATATCTCTGCCTGGACCAAGGAATCCAAGACAGGAGATAAGGAGCAGCTTTCCCCCTTATGGGGGTAGTTATCCCAGGTCTTTCTCGTGAGAAACACATCTGGAGACAGTGCTAAGTCCTAAAAACGGGGTGTAGGAGTGTGTTGGAGATACTGCACAAGAATCCAACATGTGATTGTCCCCAGCAAGAGAAACCACGTAATTTTGTAGATATGATCCCTTTTAATGGATATTGACACATTTTACTCTACTGGCTAACACGGTACCAAACCTTTGTTTTCAAGAATCCAACACACACCAGTGTACAATATTGAACCAGTTAACCATTTAACTGCTAGCTATTTCCTATGAAGGTAGATATATGAATATATATATATATATATATATATATATATATATATATATGTTAGCGTAGGCTGATGTAAGAAACTCACGGCAAGGTATATATAAAATAGAATAAATATATATATACTTTCAACATAGGTCTGGTGGGGTGGACTATCTAAGAGATCTGGTGCTAAGACACTTTGAAGACCTGGTGTTCCCTCTAACATCAATTTAGAGACTATAAAACTGTTACATCCTTATCTGTGGACTAATTAAATATCTATGGTACCTTTTACATGGGAGATTATCGTCTGAATTATAGCTGGAAATGGCAACTATGGGCTATAGTCATCCCATATACAAGCGGCCACCAACAGGACACTGAGTGACAAATCGCTCAATTGTCGAAGTTGATTAGTTTTTAGCAGATATAAAAACCAATGACCTATTGGAATCCTGATGAAGAACCCTAAGTAGTTTCCAAAGCTTGCTGTAACATCATTTCTGTTTGTTATCCATTAAAAGGTATCATATCTACAAGATTACTTGGTTTCTCTTACTGAGAACAATCACACAGGTAGCAGGCAACGGCAAATCGGTGTATGAAGCTTCAGTATATAGGGCACTATAACTGGCAACTGATGAAGCAACTATATGGTTTGGAACAGTTCCCCCTCCAGTCCCTGTAGTGTGATTATCACAGCAGCTGCATGCACTGCTATGGGAGCTGAGCGACCAGCACAGCGGGATGTCACCGGCGCAGTTTATTACACGCAGCTCAGTAATTAGTGTGAAATATCATTTTCCATTCCATGCTGTCAATCTAGATGCCTGAAGCTACGATAGCACCCAACCAGACCTGCTCACCCGATGTGAAGGAGCATCAATATTCATGTTCGCCAGTTCACAGACAGTTTCTCGTGTTTGTTTCACATAGTATACTCTACTATCAGTATATTAGTTACTGGATCATTTAATTATCAGCTTCTTATTCCATTTCTGGTTTGTTCATTTTAGACTCTGCACAACCTCCTGATGGCAGTCATTCTGGTAGGTCCCCTACATGTATATGTACCGTATATATTCTTATTTTTTACTACTCAAATGACTTCACTCATTTGCCTCCTTTACACACATATTAAAATGTACGTAAAAAATGCCACCAGTGTTTTTCATTAAGTTTTTTTAAAGTGTTTATGTTGTTTTTTATTTTGTAACATGCTGTACATGTTTTTTTTTTTTTTTTTTTTAAATCCCATACTGAGAGCCAGTGAGCCTTCATTTGCTACATATTGTCGCAGCGTCTTGGACAATTGTCATTCTTCAGGATAGAACAACTTGGATAGAAAAAAAGGAAGGGTGATGTTTACCAAGCCACAAATGGTCTAGAGAGTCCAGATGACTGCTGTACAAGACTGAACCAGTACAGAGCTGCTCCCAGGTGTAGAGCAAAGGGTGCCTAAAGAAGGACAATAGTGCGAAGCGTCGCTACAATATGAATATGTCTTTGAAACCGGGATGAAATTAATAAAATGTAAGCATTTTAAATACATCTAGATAAAGAATCTGTGCTGCGCTCTCTTTTTGACAGCGCGATCAGCATATAGGGGGCCAAACTAAGCAACTGCCCAGGACCCCCATCTATAAGAGGGTCCCCATGCACTGATTGGAATTAAAGAAGTCTTCACTTCAGTCATCTCCTGTACATCATGACCGATTACATCCATTTGACATCTTACAGATATCGGCAAAAAATACATAACTGGCAGGTGGCATAGGTGGCAGGGGAGCAACTGTAGTGGCATGTTTGTGCCACTAGGGGGACACAAATCAAGAAACTGTACAGCAGAAAGAGACTTCTTTCTCTGTGTTCTGGGCTGTTAATAAGTTAAAGCCCATTTACAAACAATGATTATCGCTCAAAATTTGCTCAAAAGCCGTCTTTTGAGCGATAATCGTGGTGTCTAACTGCACTGACATCGTGCAGTTTTCGTTAAGCCGTTGCTGATCGTTGTCTTTCAGCATCCTGAAAGACAAGGATGAGCCTTATCAGGCGTTCACAGCGGGATACAGCTGATACTATTGTTTCAGCCATATCCCGCTCCCTGATGACAGGCTGGGTATGAAGAACACAGCGGTCCAGCTGTGTTCTTCATCCCCCGATCGAAGCGCTCGTCTGTATAACAGCTGAGCGCACCGAGCAGAGAACAGCTGGATGCAGAAGACAATGGGACTCTGGACCGATGGATCAGAGGGGCATCAGCAAAGAATGCACACAACAGGTAATATAACTACTCCTTCCAGTTCCAGGACAAAATTTGGTCCCAAAACCGAAGGGTCACAATATGATGTAATAAAGAACATTATTTCTATTTATAACATTCTACAAATGTTTTTTGTTTGCAGCCAAACTAAACAGTTTTGGTAATTTTACATTTTCACTTTTCTAACATCTACTATTTGGTAGAGTTTTTTTCTTTAGCAATGATTAAAGTTCAACTATGTAATCACTTGTGTTTTGCATGCAAGATAGAAATGAATCAATTTTGCAAATAGCTTTAAAAATGTGTCACCGTTTTAGGTCTACAGCGGGTATGCAGACTTATGCATCTCGTTGAAAATCCTGGAGAAATAAGAGTACGGCATGTTTTGCTTTTTCATCTTGGAAAATGCTGGAGAGCTGGATGAAAGCCGGATGTCAGTCATAGTCAATAGCGTCTGTCTGGCGCAGTTCATGTCCGACACTTTCCGTTTTATAGTTATTTGGCTCCAAAGACAGAATTGATATGTGGAAAACAACAGCGCTGGTGTAAACAAGCCCTTAGAAAAAAAAATATATGTAGGACAGATGGAAGGGGATATAACTGCAGGATCAGACTACACAGAATTTGTTTGCTGTCTTCAAGCATGGAGATGTATAAGGCTCTCCTCCTGTCCATGGCAGACACTGTGTGCTGTCCTCCTGTCAGTCTCTCTTTGCTGCCCAAAGGGTGCCTACTAGAGATGAGCGAACACCAAAATGTTCGGGTGTTCGTTATTCGTAACGAACTTCCCGTGATGCTCGAGGGTTCGTTTCGAACAACGAACCCCATTGAAGTCAATGGGCGACCGGAACATTTTTGTATTTCGCCGATGCTCGCTAAGGTTTTCATGTGTGAAAATCTGGGCAATTCAGGAAAGTGATGGGAATGACACAGTGACGGATAGGGCAGGCGAGGGGCTACATGGTGGGCTGCATCTCAAGTTCACAGGTCCCACTATTAAGCCACAATAGCGGCAAGAGTGCCCCCCCCCCCCCCCCCACTGTCAGCATAAAGATCGTCCTCCTCTGGCACAGCTGTAACAGCTGTAGCAGAGAAGAACGATGTTTGCCCATTGAATTCAATGGAGCGGCAATACAGCATGTTCCACTGAATGCAATGGGCTGCCGGCGATCGCAGGATGAATGGTCGGAAAGGGGTTAAATATATAACCCCTTTCCTGCAATTCATCCAGAAATGTGTTACACTAAAAATATATACCGGCGTATAAGGCGACCGGGCGTATAAGACGACCCCCCAACTGTCACCTTATACGCCGGTAATACAGTGGAGCAAAGAATAAAAAGCATTACTTACGTTTTTAGATGATCTGCGGCGCTCCTGCAGGCTGTCACTCCCTCCTGGTCCACGGCAGACAAGCTTTCTCCACGAAAGACTTTAAATCCCTGCCTCCAGAAGCACATGTGCCTTCAGCCAATCACAGCCAATGACAATGATGTCATTGAATGGCTGTGATTGGCTGTGTTTCTGGAGGCGGGGATTTCAAGCCTTGAAATCCCCGCCTCCAGAAACACAGCCAATCACAGCCATTCAATGACATCATTGTCATTGGCTGTGATTGGCTGAAGGCACATGTGCTTCTGGAGGCAGGGATTTAAAGTCTTTCGTGGAGAAAGCTTGTCTGCCGTGGACCAGGAGGGAGTGACAGCCTGCAGGAGCGCCGCAGATCATCTAAAAACGTAAGTAATGCTTTTTATTCTTTGCTCCACTGTATTACCGGCGTATAAGGTGACAGTTGGGGGGTCGTCTTATACGCCCGGTCGCCTTATACGCCGGTATATATTTTTAGTGTAACACATTTCTGGATGAATTGCAGGAAAGGGGTTATATATTTAACCCCTTTCCGACCATTCATCCTGCGATCGCCGGCAGCCCATTGCATTCAGTGGAGTCGGCTGTATTGCCGGTTCCATTGAATTCAATGGGCAAACATCGTTCTTCTCTGCTACAGCTGTTACAGCTGTGCCAGAGAAGAAGGATTTGTCTTCTATATGTTCTCAATGGGGTCAGCGCTGCTGCCGCTGGCCCCATTGAGCGCATATAGAATGCATCCATAGCGAGCAGCGGGAGGGGCAGATTTCAATACTCGGGTGACACCTTATCTCCCCAGCCACTCACAGCAGGGGGGTGGTATAGGGCTTAAACGTTGCAGGGGGAAGTTGTAATGCCTTCCCTGTCTTTATATTGGCCAAAAAAAAGCGCTAACGTCTCAGGGAAGAAAGTTTAATTTACCAGAACACCGCATGGTGTTCGTTACGAATAACGAACATCCCGAACACCCTAATATTCGCACGAATAGCAAGCTCGGACGAACGCGTTCGCTCATCTCTAGTGCCTACTAGAGATGAGCGAGTGTACTCGCTAAGGCACATTACTCGAGCGAGTAGTGCCTTAGCCGAGTATCTCCTCGCTCGTCTCTCAAGATTCGGGTGGCCGGTGCCAGTGACAGGTGAGTTGCGGCGGGGAGCAGGGGGGAGCGGGGAAGGAGGGAGAGGGAGAGAGAGATCTCCCCTCTGTTCCTCCACGCTCTCCCCCGCCGCTCCCCGCCTCCCGCTGGCCCCCGAATCTTTAGAGATGAGCGGGGAGATACTCGGCTAAGGCACTACTCACTCGAGTAATGTGCCTTAGCGAGTATACTCGCTCATCTCTAGTGCCTACACATCTGCAGCATTAAAGGGTCAACAGATGTCCACTAATTGTGTCCTCTGCCAATCCCGCTCCCGCTGTACCTCTGGTTATCTTAGGCACCTTCCTCCTAAGGATGGTGCCCAAGGTTTTGGTTTCATTGTCCGGCATTATGTGCTTTTCGTTTGTTCTGATTTCCTTGTTTCTGACTACTCTGCATCCTCTACTCCTGACTTTGGCTTGCTTGATTGACCATTCTTCTGCCTGTCCCAATTCCAGCCTCATCTGGCTATGCCTCTGTTCACACACTGAGGTACCGCACCTTGATCTGTAGTTGTGTCAGCAGCCACATACCAGGGACCACTTCTAGTATAATGGCCTGGTGGGGACCCCCTAGTGAAGCCCAGATCCTGACTGGCGGGGTGAAGCAGGGGCATAGCTAAAGACTCATGGGCCCGGGCGCAAAAGTTTATCTTGGGGCTCCCCAACTTCTTTTAACCCCTTAACGCAGAAGTGTAACTTGAAGCTCCTGGACCCTAATGCAAAACCTGTAACAGGGCCCCCAACTATAATGCTTTATTCATAGTACTGGGCACCGTATATGGAAAAGAGAGACCTTATAGACCCCCTAAGGTTCCAGGCTTGGGTGCAACCGCACCCTGTAGTTACGCCAGTGCGGTAAAGACCAAGATTCTTCAGGTAACTCCTCTAGATTTGACCCAAAATCCAATGATTGTGTGGCATGGCCCACACCCTTTGATTCTGACACATATGTTTAATGAAGTGTATAGACTAAGTTGTTTCATATTGCATGTTAAATGCATTGATGCAAAGGTGAACATACAGTAAACTTTAAAAGTATTTTCTAACTTTTATGACCTGAAAATGTGTAATGAAAGATATCCCTTTTTGTGTATAACTAGCTATGGAAATGAGATTAGCAAATGGAACCCGATGTGCTGGTCGAGTGGAGGTCTACCATGATGGAGAATGGGGGACAGTATGTGATGATGGTTTTGATTTACCTGAAGCAACTGTGGTATGCCGCCAAATGCGTTGTGGAAATGTCATCTCCGCTCACACGCATGCCTATTTTGGTAAAGGAAAAGGATCCATTTATTTGGATGATGTAGAGTGTGAAGGAAGTGAAGCATTCCTGTGGGATTGCCCCCATCGAGGACTGGCCAAACACAACTGTGGTCACTCTGAAGATGCCGGAGTTACCTGCGAAGGTAAAATGTGATGAGACCAGAACAGGTTTATCCCAAGTAACATTACAGATTTATTAGGTTATTCTTTAAAACCTTGCAACCAAACTCCTTTCACTTTAGCGATTCTCTCAACATCTTTTTACTGGTTTGGGAAATGCACCATGATCATGAGGTTAATGGGTAACGAACTGATCAGTTTTTCAGGCTTATTCATATTTACTGTATATATGTATAATCTACACACATATCAGGGATGTCATTAGAAATTGGCTGTTGGGGCGTATGTCCAATTATAGCAGCAAGAGTTAATAATAAAGTTTTACCATTACTCTATGTGTGCAGATTTAAGACCGGCTGATGATTGGTCATCTAAACTAGAAATCCATCTTTGCGAGAAATGGACACCAAATTGAATCTTTGCCTGATTAAAAGCCCTTTTAGACGGAACGATTATTTTTCAAACAAGCAAAAGTGAATGATAATCATTAGAGATGAGCGAACCTACTCGTTTCGAGTAATTACTCGATTGAGCACCGCGATTTTCGAGTACTTCTGTACTCGGGTGAAAAGATTCGGGGGGCGCCGGGGGGAGGCGTGGCGGAGCGGGGGGTAGCAGCGGGAACAGGGGGGAGCCCTCTCTCTCTTCCCCTCCCCCCCACTCCCCGCTGCAACCCCCCACTCACCCACGGCGCCCCCCCGAATCTTTTCGACCGAGTACAGAAGTACTCGAAAATCGCGGCGCTCGGGCGGAAAAGGGGGGGGGGGGCGAATAGGTTCGCTCATCTCTAATAATCGTTCAATCTAAAGGCCAGCCAATGACTGAACAACGAGCATGAATTGTTCACTTTTCGTTCATCGTTCATTTCGCGATACAAATCATTTCAGAGATAAAAATCATTGGCTCGTTCACTTATCGTTCACTTTAAACAGCACTCGTTCGATCTTTCACATTCACTAGTACATCAAATGTGAAATACTGAACGGTAATAAACAATGGTCTTTTGAATGAGCCAAAGATGTGTCTGCTTGTCTAAACAGACTGAAGGAGAGCGAATGAGTTAGTGGTCACATCACTCACTCACTCAAATGAGAATTGGCTCATCTAAAAGGACCCTAAAAGAAAGTGTAGCTTCATGCCTGGTATTTTTGTCCACCATCAGCTTACCGTAGTCTTCATTAGTTCCCCACAATCATGTTGTAGGGTCTGGGGAGTAAGAGATCTCTGCTGATTATTTTTCTTCTTAATTCTAGATTCATATCCAGTTTCTCCCGAGGCGCCAGGTACAGACATTTATATAAGCTACCTATATATAAGCGGTTGCGCAGAGGGGGCAGCGTGTGAGCGGTTGCGCAGAGGGGGAAGCGTGTGAGCGGTTGCGCAGAGGGGGCAGCGTGTGAGCGGTTGCACGTGAGTGGTCTTTGCAGGAGGCAGCGAGTGAGTGGCTGCACATAGGCGACAGCGTGTGAGCGGAGTGTGAACAAGTCTATTTTCACTACTTCCACAAGTAAATTGTAGATCCCCATTAGGATGAGCTCCATGCCTGGCAATGTCATCCAGTGTGCTACTTGTGCAATGTATGCGGTCCTTGATCAGCCGATCGAGGGTGCATACTGTTGTGCAAGATGCGTGCACGTTGTACATTTAGAAGCCCAAATTCTGGATCTAAATGGGCAACTGGCAACACTGAGAGCCATTGACATCATGGAAAGGAGTTTGGTGCTCACTGAGCAGGCACTCGCTGGGGTAGAGGCGGGGGCGGATGGTAGTACGGAAAAGCAGGAGGAGCAGGCAAGAAGCTGGGTGACAGAAAGAAGGAGGGATAGAGGGAAGAGAACCAGGCAGGCTAGTCCTGAACTGGCACAACCCAACAAGTTTGCAAGATTGGCAAATGAGGGGGATGCCATTACAGAGCCAGCACTGCTGCAGCACGATACGCCCTCTGAACACCAGGGGGATGACTGCTCCAGTGAGAAGGAGACGGGGAGCGTAGGGCAGGCTAGACAGGTCCTAGTGGTGGGGGACTCAATTATTAGGGGGACAGAGAGGGCAATCTGCCATAAAGACCGGGATCGTCGAACGGCGTGTTGTCTTCCTGGCGCTCGAGTTCGCGGACACATCGCGGATCGGATCGACAGATTACTGGAAGGGGCTGGCGAGGATCCAGCGGTCATGGTGCACGTTGGCACCAATGAACAAATTAGAGGTCAATGGAGGGCCCTCAAAAATGATTTCAGGGACCTAGGGTCCAAGCTTAGGGCGCGGACCTCCAGGGTAGTTTTCTCGGAAATACTACCTGCACCTAAGGCCACACTAGAAAGGCAGCAGGATCTTAGGGAGGTAAACAAGTGGCTCCGGAGTTGGTGTAAGAAGGAGGGATTTGGGTTCCTGGAGAACTGGGCTGACTTTGCTGTCGGCTACAGGCTCTACCGTAGGGATGGGCTGCATCTTAATGGGGAGGGTGCAGCTGTGCTGGGGGAAAAGATGGCTAGAAGGCTGGAGGAGTGTTTAAACTAGGGACTGGAGGGGAGGGCAAAATGAGAAATAGTGGGGTAGCCAGTGTAGATAGCAACCTGGGTCAAAGAAATGGGAATGGGGGTCGAGCAGGGGGGGGGGGGGTTAGTACAGTTAGAAATGTGAGGTCAGCTATTAGTAGGAATAGCAACAAAACAAATTTAAAAAACAAAAATAACGATATCAATTGTATGACCACAAATGCACGAAGTCTGATTGGCAAAGTGGGTGAGCTTGAAGCAAGAATGACTGTTGAGAGTTATGATATAGTTGGAATAACGGAAACATGGCTTGATGATAAGTGTGATTGTGCGGCAAATTTACAGGGTTACAATCTCTTCAGAAGAGACCGAAGGAACCAGAAAGGGGGAGGTGTATGTCTGTACGTCAAATCGAACTTAAAACCGAGACTACGGGAGGACATAGGGGTAGGAGAAGAACAGGTGGAATCTCTGTGGGTAGAAATACAGGGAAGAAAAAATAACAAAATCCTGATAGGGGTTTTCTATAGACCACCAAAAGCAACAGAAGAAACTGATAACTTACTATTAAGGCAGATAGAAGAGGTGTCAAACCGCAACAAAGTAATTATCATGGGGGACTTTAATTATCCAGATATAATATGGGAAAATGAGACCTGCAAATCTCACAGGGGTGATAAGTTCTTGAGAGTAATTAAAGATAATTATCTGAACCAACTGGTGCAGGAACCAACAAGAGGGAGGGCCATTCTGGACCTAGTACTAACTAACAAACCGGACCGAATAAAGAGGGTACAGGTTAAGGGGCACTTGGGGAACAGTGACCACAATATAATCAACTTCCAGCTGTCATTCAATAAGAAGCCTTATCAGGGAGCGACAAACAAACTAAACTTTAGTAAAGCAAAATTTGATGAGCTTAGAACTACTATCGGTAACATTAAATGGGACAACATCCTCAAAAATGCCAGTACGGAGGACAAATGGGAGAAGTTCAAAAGGATCCTAATCACTTCATGTGAACAGTTCATTCCCTTTAAAAATAAAAGAATCTCAACCAAAAGGAAACCAATGTGGCTCGACAAGACGGTAAGAGGGTCAATAAACGAAAAGAAGAAAGCGTTCAAACTACTAAAGCAAGAAGGCAGCGAAGAAGCACTAAAATCGTACAGGGAAAAAAACAAAATATGCAAAGATATGATCAAAATTGCCAAGGAGGAGGCAGAAAGACTGATCGCCAAAGAGAGCAAAAACAACCCAAAACTATTTTTCAACTATATTAACAGCAAAAGGATTTGCAGGGAGAGCACTGGCCCTTTAACAAATAATGCAGGGGAAATCATTGAAGATGATGGAGGGAAGGCAAATCTACTAAATAGTTTCTTTTCAAGCGTATTCACAAACGAAAAGGAAATGCCACACGAGATACAGGGGAATAAAATAAACCCCTCGCAAAATATGTCATACCTAACGCAGGAGGAAGTGCGGAACAGGTTAAAGAAAATTAAAATCAATAAATCGCCAGGCCCAGATGGAATACACCCAAGGATACTAAGGGAACTAAGTGATGAGTTAGCTAGGCCGCTATACCTAATATTTCTAGACACTATCAAGACCGGTGTTGTACCATTGGATAGGCGCATTGCCAACGTGGTTCCAATTTATAAAAAGCGGACCAAAAGTGAGCCTGGCAACTACCGGCCGGTAAGTCTCACTTCAGTAACGGGAAAAATTTTTGAGGGGATTCTGAGAGACGTCATCGATGAGCACCTCAAGGAGAACAAGGGAATAACTCCTCACCAGCATGGATTCATGAAGGGTCGCTCATGTCAGACAAATCTGATCAGTTTCTACGATGAAGTAAGCTCTAGGCTGGACCTGGGAGAGTCTATGGATCTCATATATCTGGACTTCTCTAAAGCGTTTGACACAGTGCCACATAATAGGCTAATATACAAAATGAGACAGCTTGGATTGGGTGAAAACGTGTGTAATTGGGTTAAAAATTGGCTCAATGATAGAAAGCAGAGGGTGGTAATAAATGGCTCATACTCCGATTGGGCCACAGTCACTAGTGGGGTGCCACAAGGTTCAGTATTGGGCCCCATTCTGTTCAATATATTTATCAACGACCTGATAGAGGGACTGCACAGCAAAATTTCAATATTTGCAGATGACACAAAATTATACAAAATAATTAATGCAATGGAGGACAATGTGCGGCTACAAACGGACCTAAATAAGCTGGGGGCTTGGGCAGAAAAATGGCAAATGAAGTTCAATGTTGATAAATGTAAGGTTATGCACATGGGCAGCAAAAACGGTTGTAACCAATGTACACTTAATGGGGTACCGCTAGGGAAAAGTGAAATGGAAAAAGACCTGGGGGTACTAGTGGACTATAGACTAAACTGGAGTAACCAATGCCAATCAGCTGCTGCAATGGCAAATAAAGTTTTGGGGTGCATTAAAAGGGGTATAGGGGCGAGGCACGAGAACATTATCCTTCCACTATATAAGGCACTTGTCAGGCCTCACATGGAATACTGCGTACAGTTCTGGTCACCGGTGCTCAGGAAAGATGCTACGGCATTGGAGGGGGTTCAAAGAAGGGCAACTAAACTAATACATGGAATGATGGGACTGGAATACCCAGAGAGGCTATCCAAATTGGGACTATTTACTCTAGAAAAAAGAAGGTTAAGAGGCGACCAAATAACCATGTATAAGTACATGAGGGGACAATACAAGGATCTCTCCCAGGATCTGTTTATACCCAGGACTGCAACGGTAACAAGAGGGCATCTGCTACGTTTAGAGGAAAGCAGGTTTCATCACCAACATAGAAAGGGATTCTTTACTGTTAGAGCAGCTAGACTGTGGAACTCTCTGCCTGAGGACGTAGTGATGGCAAAATCCTTAGAGGAGTTTAAAAGGGGACTAGATGTCTTTCTGGAGAGGAAGGATATTATAAGCTATAAATCTAAGATTATTTGTTAATCCGGGTATACAGGCAGGTAGGAACTATTAGGAGTTGATCCAGGGAACAGTCTGACTGCCATTAGGGAGTCGGGAAGGAATTTTTTCCCCAAAAGGGCTATTGGCTTCTGCTCTTGGGGTTTTTTGCCTTCCTCTGGATCAACAAAACAGGAGGCTAACAGGCTGGACTAGATGGACATTGTCTTCATTCAGCCTTACGAACTATGTTACTATGTTACTAAGCTGGTACAGATTGAGGACCAGCTGATGATTGGTCAAATAAATTAGAAATCCAACTTTATGAGGGATGGACACCAACTGAATCTTTGACTGACTATAAGAGTCTAGCTGGTATATACTGTACTAGCAAAGAAATATTTTCCTTTTGGCATTTACATTATTCCTAAGAGGTTAAATACAGATATAGGCACCCATGATGAAAATAAATGATCTACCCATCCTTCTAGTGACGGTCAACTCCACCACATCTGTAACTGCTTCAAAAAAGAGAAATTGATACAGTACTTATTTGCCCTCTATCTGCTTACCATAATCTTAGTTCCCCTCAATCATGTTGTAGAATCTGGGGGGAAGAGATCTCTGCTGATTATTTCTCTTCTTATTTTTAGATTCATATCCAGTTACTTCCGAGGCGCCAGGTACAGACATTTATATAAGCTACCTAAGCTGGTACAAATTCAGGATCAGCTGATGACTGGTCCAATAAATTAGAAATCCAGCTTTACGAGGGATGGACGCCAACTGAAACTTTGACTGACTATAATAATCTAGCTTCCTGCCTGGTATATACTGTACTGGCAAGTAAATGTTTTCTTTTTGGCATTTACATTATTCCTAAGAGCCTAAATATAGATATAGGTACCCTTGATGAAAATAAGTGCTTCCCCCACACTTCTAGTGCCGGTCAGCAACATCACATCTTCATCTAATAGAACTTGGTACTGTACTTATTTGCCCTCCATCCGTTTACCATAATCTTCATTAGCTCCCCACAATCATGTTGTAGGGTCTGGGGAGGAAGAGATCTCTGCTGATTATTCTCTTCTTATTTCTAGATTCATATCCAGTTTCTTCCGAGGCGCCAGGTACAAACATTTATGTAAGCTAAGCTACCTAAGCTGGTACAGATTCAGGACCAGCTGATGACTGGTTACTTAAATTAGAAATCCAGCTTTACGAGGGATGGACACTAACTGAATCTTTGACTGACTATAAGAGTCTAGCTTCA
Organism: Eleutherodactylus coqui; assembly: GCF_035609145.1. Taxonomy (NCBI): domain Eukaryota; kingdom Metazoa; phylum Chordata; class Amphibia; order Anura; family Eleutherodactylidae; genus Eleutherodactylus; species Eleutherodactylus coqui. Next base: position 244,389,881 of record NC_089840.1, read on the forward strand.
TGGCTGGTACATACTGTACCGGCATGGAAATATTTTTCATTTTGCATTTACATTATTCCTAAGAGCTAAAATACAGATATATGTACCCATGATGAAAATAAATGCCCCACCCATCCTTCTAGTGCCGGTCAACATCACTGCATCCGTGGTGACCTCCATCTGTTTACCATAATCTTCGTTAGCTCCCCACAATCATGTTGTAGGGTCTGGGGGGTGGGAGGGGAGAGATCTCTGCTGATTATTTCTCTTTTTATTTTTAGATTCATATCCAGTTACTTCCAAGGCGCCAGGTACAGACATTTATATAAGCTACCTAAGCTGGTACAAATTCAGGATCAGCTGATGATTGGTCAATTAAATTAGAAATCCTGCTTTATGAGGGATGGACACCAACTGAATCTTTGACTGACTAGAAGAGTCTAGCTTCCTGCCTGGTATATACTGTAATGGCAAGGAAATGTTTTCCTTTTGGCATTTACATTATTCCTAAGAGCCTAAATACAGCTACCCATGATGAAAATAAATGCTTCCCCCATACTTCTAGTGTCGGTTAGCAACACCACATCTTCATCTCAGAGAACTTGGTACTGTACTTATTTGCCCTCCATCGATTTACCATAATCTTCATTAGTTCCCCACAATCATGTTGTAGGGTCTGGGGAGGAAGAGATCTCTGCTGATTATTCTCTTCTTATTTCTAGATTCATATCCAGTTTCTTCCGAGGCACCAGGTACAAACATTTGTGTAAGCTAAGCTACCTAAGCTTGTGTAGATTCAGGACCATCTGATGATTGGTCAATTAAATTAGAAATACACATTTACGAGGAATGGACGCCAACTGTTGTAGGCTCTGGGTGGGTGGGGGGGGGGGGGATCTCTGCTGATTATTTCTCTTCTTATTTCTAGATTCATATCCAGTTTCTTCCGAGGTGCCAGGTACAGACATTTATCTAAGCTATAACAATTATTAAACTGCTATATACTTAAACATTATGTACTCTTAAAACTGCCATAAATTAAACACACTGGTTTTTTGTAAAGGTGGCAGCCTATGGCAGTGCCAGGTTAAAATTCATGCATGGCCCTATTTTGACACAATCTACTGCTACTTTGTCACAGTAATATACCATAATATGTAAGGCTGAAAAAAGGCATATGTCATCCAGTTCAGCCTAACACTACCAAATGCTGATCTAGAGGAAGGCAAAAATCTTTTGCTCATTTTAGGGAAAAATAATTCCTTCCCAACTCCAATCTGGCAATCAGAATAATCCCTGGATCAACGACCCTTCTGATGTCATCAGTGACATAACATATAATATTGTAAAACTCAAGAAAGGTGTTCAGGCCTCACTTGTACTCTTTTAGTGAGTTCACCCTCAGCATGTCCTCAGGCAGAGAGTTCCATAGTCTCACTGCTCTTACAGTAAAAGGACCCTCTTCTATGTCTAGGTTTTCCCTAGCTGTCTTGTAAAGAGGAAGAACAATGTTCTCGTCATGTGCCCCTAGACCTCTTTTGATGTTTTTATAGCATTCCTAGTGAAAATGACATATTAACGTTCTATGGGTCAATACAATTATAGAGATGCGAAATAATATAGTTTTTTAAATGTTTTTCTATTTTTAAAAGGTAAATAAAACCTTTTTTTAACCCCTTAAGGACCAAGCATGGTAAATATACGGCACTTAGTCCTAGACCTTAATCCCCACCAATAGCAGATGGATAGTGAGGGATTAAAGACACAGCAGAGGACCCGGAGGAGAAGGGGGAAGCATTTTTTAAGCGATTCTGCCTTCACCTTTCCCGGCTACATAGCGCTCAATGAGTGCTATGTAGTAAAAAGTGAAAGTGGAAGTATTACTTCCTCTATGCGACCCAGCGATCACGTGACCACTGGGTGCCCCTGTGAGAGCAGAGCTGCAGGGTCCTTGCAGACCCTGATCAGCTATGTCACTACAGAGGGATGTTTTGCCGTGTAACTGGGGCTCCTATGGATGACCCAGCTACAGGCGAAAAGTATGAAAAAAAAAGACAATGTGAATGACACCCAAAGGCTTTATATGACATCATGGGGAACATAGTAAAAAAATTACAGAATAAAAAAGAAAATACATTAAAAAAAAAAACACAAAATGACCCACCGCCAATGCCAACGAAACGGTTTCCATATGCGTCCTGTAATTCAAAACTATACAAATTATATATCAAAACATCTGAAGTGAGGTATCTATTCCCATACTTTATTTTAGCGTGAATACACTAATTGAGAAAACTTTATATTTGAAAAAAACTTTTTTTTAGCTTTTTACTCTTAATAAAACTAAGAGACGGAAAAATAGCCCTGCAAAAAAAAAACTGCAAAAATAATTTTGGTAGCTGAAGGAAAACAAATAGGGCAGTAAAACCACCACATGGGTGTCTGGTCTTTTAGAATCGAAACAGCCTGGTCCTTTGGGGGTTAAACCTTATTCTGAGAGCTGTAACTTTCTTATTTTTTCAACGATTAGGACGTGTGAGGATACATTTTTTGTGAGATGAGCTGTAGTTTTTATTAGTACCATTTTGGGAAACATACAACTTTTTGATCACTTTTTATTCATATTTTTTGGGAGCCAGGATAACAAAAAAAAACAGCAATTTTTGCATTTAGTTTTTTTTTATGGCCTCCACTATGCAGAATAAATATTCTGATGTTTCAATAGTTCTGACTTTTACATACATGGCAATACCAAATATGTGTTTTATGTTTAGCTTTTTATGGGAAAGGGATCTATTTTTACTTTTATTATTTTTTTACGATTAAAAAACTGTATTAAATTCCCTTTTGACTTTTAATTAGTCCCCATGGGTGACTTGAACTTGCGATCATTTGATTGCTTGTACTATATATTGCAATGCTCGAGTATTGGGGCACTGGAAGGAGTCCCTTCCCTCCTGCTGACTGCTTTGTAACAATGCATCCTCATAGCTGCTGTAGGGTATATGACTATAGTACAGTATGTAAACCCTTGACCATAGAAATTCTGCCATCAATATTGAATTAGTGAATGGGATTGTCTATTATAGGTCTATAGGGTTATTACGGGGAAACCTGTAATTTAAATCCCACCTCCTACTTGACAGTCTTTCCTATAACAAAACTCTGTAACGTAAGTCAGACTTTTATTTATGCACTTAGCTTACTCGTGTGGTTCTTTCACAGGTCCACAGCTTTATGAGACTACAACATCAGGTATAATCAATTGTCTGCCTGGAAAAATATATATATTTTTGCCTTTGAAAGTAAAATTATATGCAGTAATATATTTTGATATTGCATGTTATGAAGTGGATTAGCTTGGGATCACCCAGGATAGTCACCACAGGTCACACCTTCAATGCAAGCAGCCTGAAATGGATCTTCCAAACTCAAAATCACTTTTATTTTCTGAGGCAGTGACTGGAGTTGGCAATGTGCAAGTGTACAGACAGATTGCAGCAGCCTCCCTGAGCAGTGGCATAGCAATAGGGGTCACGTAAGCTAGGAGGACCCATTTGTAGGTTCATTACAAACCTACAAATGACAATGTGCTGTCTTCTTCCAGTGACTGGAGAAGACCCCTGAGCTACTGAAAATCCCTCAATGGGCTCAGTGTGTAATATGCCCCCCCCCCCCCTCTCCACCCTCCCACCCACCCCACACTCCTACTGGCAAAGCGCTACTATATATGATATGCTTGCTACAGGGCTCAGTTCACTGTTATGAGACAATAGCAGTGCAAGCATCAATAAGATCCTGTACCATTCAGTAGTTAGCTGGGGTTTAGGTGCCAGTAACCACCCCTTTACAAAAAAGGGGTGTTTAGGTGCTACTGGAGGAGGACTGTTCTGCAGGGAAAGAGTTTTTTTCTGCCTTCTGAGCTGTTAATTCATTAGTAAGCAGCAGGTGAGAGGGCTAAAAAAAGAGCTGGCTAAGCTTTTCCCAAAATGGCCCCTTTCTGGAGAAAAGACAGGCTGTGCATAAGGGCTGTGGGAGGTGTACAGTACTGACTGTGGTGCATAACAGGGTAAGAGACACACTTTGTGCAGTTCTATGGCTGTGGAGTTCTGGGAGCTAGGCCTAAGACTGGCTGTCCATGGGCGAGTTGTCATTGCGATCGGATCATCCTGAACCGATTTTTTGCTAACATCACCAGAAAATCGCTTACAAATATAAATCAGAGTGAGTGTGTGTTGTTTTATGAATGTCGCTCGGCTGGAGAATAGTGTTCCTCCTATTCTCCAGTTCGGGATCCTATTTTCAGCCATTCTAGACTGCCACTACAATTTTCTAGCTACCTAATGCACACTGAGTACTGCTCTCTGATTGATAAGCACAGCTCATGTGAGCAGTGCTGGCCAACCAGAGAGGAGGTATAACGCATTAGTCGTTGAACACGAACAATGCACTGTAGCAGAGGCGTAACTTGAAGCTCCTGGGCCCCAATACAAAACCTGTAACAGGACGACCAACTATAATGCTTTACTCATAGTACTGGGCTCACTATATGTAGAAGAGAGGCCTTATGGGCCCCCTAAGGCTTGTGGACCCTTGTGCAACCGCATCCCCTGCATCCTCTATAGTTACGCCACTGCACTGTAGGGATTAGGTAGCCTAAAGATTGTTCTGCCATCTTGAAAAGCTGAAAATGGGACTTGGAACTGATGGATCAGAGGGGCTTTAGCCAAAAATACACACAGCAGGTAATATAACTACCCCTTCCAGTCCCTGGACAAATTTAGACCAGAGGGTAACTTTAAATATGATGCAAAAAAAGAACATTACGTCTATTTATAACATTCTCTACATATGTTTTTTGTTTGCAGGCACACTGAATAGTTCTGGTAAGTCTATTTTCACATCTACATTTACACCTTTTTAACATCTACTCAAAAATATTTTCCCATTTTATGTCTGCAGCGGGTATGCAGACTTAGGCCTGTCTCACATGACCCGATTTGCATTGCAGAATCTGCGACCGTCGCCCATGTGGACGATCCACAGTAGTCCACATGCATTCAGACAATAGAACATTCGCTATGTCCGCTCAAGCGAGGGGACAGCAATTGCGATTTCTGCTTGCAGAAATGAAACCACAGCATGTTCTATTTTATTGCGGATTCTGCACAGACGACTTCCGTTGAAGTCAATGGAAGCTGTCCGACTCGCTGCCCATCCACAATTGACATTGCGGATAAGATGCGGGTATCCGCATCATCGCCTAATGACAGTGTGGGAAAAGTAAACATTTGAAAAAAAAATCTGTACTGCACATGTCCGACGGCGGCTTGCCACAGCCATACGCGGTACAGATAAAGACAATAGACAGGTACATGCAGACGCCGTCTACAGTCAGGATTCCACTGAGGGCTCCAGCATGTGGAATCAGACCCACCGTGTGAGACCAGCCTTCAAGAGTGTGTGGCAGGGTAATTCAGACCCATATGTTTAATGAGGTGTATTATATAATTATATATAATATAATAATTATATATAAGTTGTTTTATATTGTATGTTCGATGCAAAGGTGAACATGCAGTTAACTTTAAAAGCATTTTCTAACTTTTATGACCTGAAAATGTGTGATGAAAGATATCCCTTTGCTGTATCACTAGCTATGGACATGAGATTGGCAAATGGAAGTCGATGTGCTGGTCGAGTGGAGGTCTACCATGATGGAGAATGGGGGACAGTATGCGATGATATATTTGATATCACTGATGCAAATGTGGTATGCCGCCAAATGCATTGTGGATATGCCATCTCCGCTCACTCAAATGCCTATTTTGGCGAAGGAATCGGACCCATTTATTTGGATGACTCAAACTGTTTAGGAAATGAAACACATCTGTGGGATTGCCCCAATCCAGGACTGGGCAAACACAACTGTGGTCATTCTGAAGATGCTGGAGTTACCTGCGCAGGTAAACATTTGTGATGAGATCAAAATACATTTATCTCATGTTACAGATGTATTAGGTTGATCTTCAGAACATTGCAAGTACAGTACTTTGGTGTACTGTACTTGCCATAAAGGAACTGCTATGGTGTTCATGAAGGGCGAGGGGGCAACTCCAATTTTTTTTTCCCCGTAGCGATTCTCTCAACATCTTTTTGCTAATGTGGGACATGCATTATGATCATGGATTAAATGGGCAATGAACTGATTGGTTTGCCAGGCTTATTCATCTTTACTGTATATATGGATAATGCACACACATATCAGGGATAACATTAGAAGTGGGCTGTTGTGGTGTATGTCCGATTATGGTAGCAAGAGTTAATAATAAAGTTTTACTATTACTTTATGTGGTACAGATTCAAGACTAGCTGATGATTGGTCATCTAAACTAGAAATCCAGCTTTACGAGGGATGGACACCAACTGAATCTGTGATTGACTTAAAGAGTCTAGCTTCATGCCTGATATATACTATACCGGCCAAAGATATGATTTTCTTTCTGCATTTACATGAATCCTAAGAGCTTAAATACAGATATAGGCACCCATGATGAAAATAAATGCCCCACCCATCCTTCTAGTGCCGGTCAACACCACCACATCCGTAACTGCTTCTCAAATAAGATAACTTGATACAGTACTTATTTTCCCTCCATCCGCTTACCATAACCTTTCTTAGTTCTCCAGAACCATGTTGTAGGGTCTGGGGAGGAAGAGATCTCTGCTTATTATTCTCTTCTTACTTCTAGATTCATATCCAGTTTCGTCCGAGGCGCCAGGTACAAACATTTATCTAAACTATAACAATTATTAAATTGCCATATACTACATGCTAAACATTTTGTACTCTTAAAGCAGCTGTAACTGGTTTGTTCGATGGTTTAAACTGGTTTATCGTAAAGGTGGCAGCCCATGACAGTGCCAAGTTAAAATTTATTCATGGTCCTATCTTGACACAATCTTCTGCTACTTTGGGATTTGCATGTCTGTCACAGTAATCTAATATGTAAGTCTGAAAAAAGGTATATGTCCAACCAGTTCAGCCTAATGCTACCCAATGCTGATCCAGAAGAAGGGGAAAAAAAACAGTAAGGTAGAAGCCAATTTTCCTCATTTTAGGGAAATGTTCCTTCCCGAATCTAAGTTTGGCAATCAGAATAATCCCCGGATCACCGACCCTTCTGAAGTAATCAGTGATATAACATGTAATATTGTAACGCTCAAGAAAAGCATCCAGGCTCCTCTTGTCCTCTTTTGGTGAGTTTGCCATCCCCATGTCCTCAGGCAAAGAGTTCCATATTCTTACTGCTCTTACAGTAAAGAACCCCCTTATAAGTTGGTGCAGAAACCTTCTTTTCTCTGGACGCAGAGGGCGCCCCCTTGTTACAGTCACAGTCCTAGGTATAAATAGATGATGGGAAAGATCTCTGTATTGTCCCCTGATATATTTATATTTAGTTATTAGGTCACCCAGTAGGCGTCTTTTTTCTAAACTAAATAACTCTAATTTTGATAACCTCTCTGGGTACTGTAGTTCCCCTATTCCATTTATTACTTTAGTTGCCCGCCTTTGTACTGGCTCAAGCTCTGAAATGTCCTTTTTGAGTACCAGTGCCCAAAACTGTCCCCAATATTCCAGATGTGGTCTGACCAGTGACTTGTAAAGAGTAATAGTGACATGTATTTCCCCTGTCATGTGCATAACTTTACATTTATCAGTGTTAAACCTCATTTCCCACTTTTCTGCCCCCAACTTATCCAGACTGATGGGCTGTGAGTGAAGGACGTTTGATTTTCTGCGGTGCGGCTATATTACAGAATTTGTACACTTGTATGTTTTATTATTGCTTCAGTGTATCTAAAATCAAGATGAAGCAGCCTTGTAAACTGTTGATTTAAAAAGTCTTCGTATGAATATACAGCTGCTATGAAGACCTACATGTAACATTTAATGTACCAATTAATGTATGGAAAGAGTTTTAAAAAATTTCTTAAGGGCTCAAGCAAACGGCGAGAATTCTCGGGATGCAACCTGTGCTCCAGCAGTGACCGCAGCTCACCTCCTGTGGCGTCTCCTCCTCCGCTCTGCTATGTGCCGGCTGCCGCCTAGCCGGCACATGCGCTGAGCAGAGCCGGCGCATCAGCGGTGACGTTTCTGTGCAGGCCTCTGCATGCCATGATTTGTTTACCACACGAGTTTTCACACGGTCAAATCACAGTTGTCTGCATAGGATTGCAGAAACTAATGCACTCCTATGGCAGCGGACACAGGAGGAAATTTTGCGGGAGATCCCGCTGCAGAATTTCCGCCCGTGTGCATTTACCCTAAAGGGGAGACATTTTAAAAATGCAATTGCATCTTTTTGGGGGGGTTTAGTTTGTACAATGTTCCTAGTGCAGTAAAACTGACATATGGACTTTGTTCTAAGGGGCAGGACAACTACAGGGATGCTAAATTATGTGACTTTTTAATGTTGTAGTTCTAAAAAGTAAATAAAATCTTTTCTTAAGCAAAAATCGTTTTCCGTCGTATTCTGAGACCTGTACATTTCTTATTTTTTCGTTGATTAGGCTGTGTGAGGGCTCGTTTTTTTCTGAAGTGAGCTGTAATTTTTATTAGTACCATTTTGGGAAACATAAATCTTTTTGATCACTTTTTATTCAAATTTTTTGGCAGCCAGGATAACAAAAAAACCTGTAATTCTGGCATTGGGGGGGGGTGGGGGGTGTTATGGCCTCGACCATGCATGATAAATATTATGCTGTTTCAATAGTTTCAAAAGTACACAGCAATACCAAATATGTGGGTGGTTTTAATAGCTTAGATTCTTATGGGAAAATGGGCAAAGGTTGTTTTTTTACTTTTATTATTTTTGCATTTTTTTTACTGTTATAAAACTTTATTTAATCTTTTTTTTTAACTTTTATTTAGTCCTCACACTGAGTATAAAAATGTCTAAAACAGGTCATAAATGTGGTGCAAAGCATGTAAGACTTTGGATCTCTGGGTCATGCACCCCTCATCAGGTCTTGCACTAAACTATGCACATCCAAATAATACTATCACAGTTACTATACTATATTCCAAGTTTCATCCATGTGTTCATCACGCCCCTTATCTACTACCCAAAATTCCACCTCTGCACCTTCTAGTAATTCATCCAAACTATGTAATTGTGTTCAGTCCTATATATGAGGTCATATAGTTCTGGAAGGCATTAAAGGGGTTGCGCGGTTACCGCCCTGGGGTAAAATAACAGAGATGTACTTACCCCTCCATGGGCGCCATAATCTAGTGCTGCAGCCAGCTGCAGTCCCAGAGATTTCTATGACAGATGATGAATCGCAGTATAGCCAAGGAAAAAGTCAAAATATAAGACAGATTCACTGGGGACACCCCCTAAAAAAATAACTTTTAATAAGATACATTTAACATCATCTTTCACAACAAATCCTGGGACCGCAGTGGGCTGCCGCACTGGATCTCAGCATCCACAGAGGAGTAAGGATCTCTCTGTTTATCATTTTACCCTAGGCGATCCTATTGAAAAGGGGTGATCCAGCAACCGAACCACACCTGTATATGTAACTATCACTAATACTGTACTATATTCCAATTTTCATCAGTGTCTTCCCCTGGACCCTCATATACTACCCAGGGATCCACCTCCGCACCTCCTGGTAAGTTCAATGGGTGCCTATTCTGCAAGGTGACTTTGTCAACACAATCCCATATGTGATGTCAAATTTTTTGAAGTCTTAGAAAAGGAAGAACAGCTGTAAACTTGATTTTATAAATTTTCTGTGCACAGGAAGCAGATGTAACTTGTATGTATAAGGTTAGAGCCAAGTATGCTTTCTCCTCTAATCATAGCAATGTGTGTTTAATGTTAAAAAGTTCCACTTTTGTCATGGAGAACATTTTCCAGGAAGCACTGTGGAACATTTAGGTGTTATGGGGTGAACTCAAGATAGGCTGCAATATTTTTAGTTTTTTATTGTTCAGTATTTTTCTAATAGTGGATATATGAACAAAGGTTTTTTTTTAGTTTGTAGAGTCTTCTGTAACTTTATTGCTGTTCCCTGTAGGTTCTTTCTCACCATTTTCAGGATTGCCTGTTGTGCTCTTCAATGATTTTAACAGGGAGCCCCCTCTTGCAGGGACAAGCAACAGTCCTGAATTTTCTCCATTTGCAGATTATCTGTCCTAACCATGGGCTGATATACATCCAAGTCTTTAGCAAGGTTTTTCTAGCGTTTTCAAGCTTTGTGCATCTCTATAACATATCTTATAAGGTGTTCTGAAAGTTGTCTACATCAAAGCATGGTTAACATTGATCAGTCGTTCTTGAGAAGAAGGAATTTGTCAATAACCAGGCTTCATGTGTCTTTATTTACTGTGCAAAGCACCTGTGAAACCCTGGCTTCCAATAACAACTTCTTAATTAAAACATGTTTTTTACCAGTTAGCTCTTGGAGAAGTAATTAACACAGAGGTTCACTTACTTCATCTCCCTGCAGTATGGATGACTCCACATTGTGCTCAATAAAAGTGTCACGATTCCATCATGGGACTGGAGTCTCATGTTGTAGCTGCTACTGGATGGTAGCGTTATTAAGGAATAGCCGAGGTCTGTTACATAAGATGGTGGTGCAGTACACAGGGTTTGAGCAGAAGCGCAGTCAGGAGATAGCCGAGGTCTAGTAATACAGAAAGACGATCTAATTTGTAGAGAGGCAGGTATGCAGGGAGGCAGCTTGGTTACAGGCACAAGGCACAATAAATATGCAGGGATCGGAGGTGCTAGGCTAGCTTTATAGGTTGTGCAATCGGGGAAACAGGGTAAAGCAATCAAAGAAACTGGATAAGAGCTAGGAAAAGGGACAAGAATAGGGGTTAGCAGGGGCACTTGTCAAAGGACTGTATAGCTCAGTAGAAAGGGCTGCTGCGTAGTGCACAAGAGGTCCCAGGTTCAAGTCCTGACAAAAAGACACAAACTGGGCCACTGTGTGTGTTATTAGTTTGATTGTGTCTGTGTATAATTGTGACTTGGATAACAATTAGAGATGAGCGAGCATACTCACTAAGGACAATGCTCAATCGAGTATCTCCCCGCTCGGAAGAAAAGGTTCGGCTGCCAGCACGGGTTACAGGTGAGTTGAGGCCATGAGCAGGGGAGAGAGAGGGAGAGAGAGATTTTCCCTCCGTTCCTCGCCGCTGGGAGCCGAATCTTTGCTCCTGAGCGGGCAGGTACTCGATCGAGAAATTGCCCTTAGCGAGTATGCTCGCTCATCTCTAATAACAATCAGCCAGATTTTTTTACTAATCAATGCAGATTCAAGTTATTTTAAAGGGTTCACTTACTTGTTCTTGCAATGGTAAGAAGTACTTTAATAATAGCTGTGAAGACTACTAGCGAAGAGGTGTTCTGTTTTAAATGGAAAATTGAGTAGGTTGGTTAAAAACCTTCCAAGTCTCAACTTTAAAGCACTTCTGCTCATTTTGTTTTTCACTTTTGTAATAAGTATTCAACTGGCACCTCTTGGTGCATGGCCATCATGGTTTGCCATGCCTAAAAGTACCATAATATATTTGTATGCCAATAGGGTGGTAGAAGTACAACAAGTGTGTCCATGCAATTAACAATGGAAGGGTGGAATTGCAGAAAACTGCATTCCCAGCCATTTAAAGGAGTTTTTGGATGCTTTCACACGGGCGGAATTTTCCACATTCCACACCGCAAGTCACGGTGAATTCCACACCAAAATCCACATGGCTCTGTGCGGGTTTTCACGCGGAATGAAAATGGATGCAATCCCGCATCAAAATCCACAGTTAGCCCTGTATATTATGGTGCGTAATTTCTCAGTGGCAAATTCTGCTGCGTCCCGGCAGAAGTATTCCACATGTGTGAAAGCATCCTTCCAGGATTTTCCTTACCAATATATATTTTTGGCCCCCAGCTAGGCCCAGGCCGCAGTATTGTAATTGCATACATATATGATTTCATACTGACAGCCTATGGCTTAAAGGGGTATTTCAGCCCAAACCATACATGTTAGATTGGTTTCCTATCCCCCTTTACCCAGCTGCATGACTACTTCTAGGAACAGTTTGAATGGAGCTGCATTTACACTGCCAATCTCTTCAATGTCTATGGCACTGGTGGAAGTCACCAAACGTAGCACTAAGAATAGTCTGTCCAAGCTGTAGCTGCTGTTATAAAGCTCAAGATCCCCACTCAGGACCTCATTCCAATTCCCTAATGGCACGTATGGACGAGTTCTTGTTGTAAGATATGCCCTTTAGGGGGGTTAAAACTAGTCATTCATTCCTTTACCTAGTAAGTCCTGTTACTTAATAAGTTTGAACTCTTCAACAGTGAATTAAGAGACTCATTGTCCAAAGAAGGCTCTGCCCGGTATGGAGTATGTTGTTCTCTGTGAGCCTTTATCCTTTGTATTGAGATCCATCTACTGGTGTAATTATAGAATGAAGCGTGGGATGGTTGAATCAAGATATAATATCCATCATGAACTTTGTAGCATTTTTTATTATGCAGCGGGTATATTGTTATCATATCAACTAATATTATAATATATTGTCTTTTCATATGGAAATTCCCTCACTTTATTATATGGCAGTGTTCAGTGTAATTCAATAAAAACAATGGAGCAAAAAAAAATAACATAAAAAACTGAAGAACTGAAGCTGATGATGGGTAGAAGGTTCATAAAACACCATATGTTTCTGTGCATTCAAATGACATGCACACAATGACAACCACAGGTCCCCCATAACAATGACACCAAAAGCCTACAACAAAGCCAGATACTTAACTCCTCCAGCATGAACAAAAATTAGCATAGTCTAGGTATTGACGAGGGAAAAACACAAAGGCTTGGCAGGACAGTGATACCCCACTTAGTGATAGAGACTATATTAATACTATAAACGTGGTTCTGGTACTGTATTTGTGTACTGCGCTTGAGTCATGGGATGAGAGTTCCCTAGGCGAGATGTGTTCCTTTTGAGGTTGAGGTCTTGTAAGGACGACAGGCACGGCAAGATACTAGGCAAAATTAAACTTCAATCCAAAGAGTAGTCTTGACAATGAAGACTTAAAGGGGTTGTCCCGCGGCAGCAAGTGGGTCTATACACTTCTGTATGGCCATATTAATGCACTTTGTAATGTACATTGTGCATTAATTATGAGCCATACAGAAGTTATAAGAAGTTTTTCACTTACCTGCTCCGTTGCTAGCGTCCTCGTTTCCATGGAGCGTCTAATGGCCAAATTAGATGCGCTTGCGCAGTCCGGGTCTTCTTCCTTTCTCAATGGGGCTGCTCGTGCAGGATGCCGGCTCCGTGTAGCTCCGCCCCGTCACGTGCCGATTCCAGCCAATCAGGAGGCTGGAATCGGCAATGGACCGCACAGAAGCCCTGCGGTCCACCGAGGGAGAAGATCCCGGCGGCCATCTTCAGCAGGTAAGTAAGAAGTCACCGGAGCGCGGGGATTCAGGTAAGCGCTGTGCGGTGTTCTTTTTTAACCCCTGCATCGGGGTTGTCTCACGCCGAACGGGGGGGGGGGGAGTTGGAAAAAAAAAACCCGTTTCGGCGCGGGACAACCCCTTTAAATAAAAACAAGAACAATACAGGAACAGAATTTGGAACAGGCAAGGTGGACTTGGTCGGGAACGGAATAAATTAGAAAGCAGAACAAAGGAACAGACGTAGGAACATGAACCTTGACCATCAAGCTCAGACTATGGGAACATACAGGGTTATATAGCAGAAACTAAATAGAAAATAGCAAGCAGGTGAGGAATGGTGGAGCCCAAAACACGAGGGATTAACCATTTGCCCACTGGCAAGAGACATATCAGAGCCAGGGAACAGAATATTAGAATTGCCTGGATCAAAGACCACAAAGAAGGCAGAGTTCATGACAGCTTGGTTCTGGTGCTGTATCGATATACTGAACTTGGTTCTGGTCTAGTATTTATTCACGGAGCTGTTCTGAAGTGGGTATGCAGGCAGACTGCAATAAATATTTTATAGTTTTTTCTTAAGATGGGGATTTGAGGTGCCAAAAACATTTCACACAGTGTGCCACTTAATCTATAGTTTGCATTGCCTTGCACCCTCTTCTATGTACATAGTGCAAAGGATACATCTTTTCCTGGGGCCCCTTGGTAGCCTTGTAACATGACCGCACCGTTTCTTAGACTACTGGAGGCACACTGTGCATCAGCATTCAGACATTACAACTGCTTTCTGATTGGCTATCACTGCTCACATGAGCAGCGCTGGCCAATCAGAGTAGCATGTAGTGTCGTAGAGTACTGATGCACAGTATGCATTAGGTAATCTAAGAAGCTGCTGGCCATGTTATAAGGATGCTGATGGGTCCCAGGAAAAGACGGATTCATGGCACTATGCGCATAGAGGAAGGCACCAGGTAATATAACCTCCCCCTTCAGTCCTAGGACCAGAGGTTGCTTTAAGTGAAAATTTGTATATTTCTGTTCTTCCAGAAAGGGAAGACCATTACAATTGCGGAGAAATACTGACTGGAAGTTCTGGCAGAATTACTAGCCCATTGTATCCCAGCTCTTATCCTATCAATACTCAGTGTAAATGGGAAATCCGGTCCCCGCCAAATACTTTCATAAGTCTTTACTTTTCAAGGATGGAGTAAGTATTGGTTAAATATCTGTTGTTATTGCCTGGGGTCATTAATGGTGCTCTGATGTACACTGTGAGGCCCCCAGGTTAGCCTACTATCTGCATATCCTGAACATCTATCATTTACCTCCAAACTTTTCCACAACTGTGCTCATAAGTGTCTATTGTCTATGCCTTTTGTTTCTACTTATAAGGTTGTAGTCATGGTGAGAATTTTGAATATCATGTAGAATATTTCTGCAAGTCATAAGAAATTTGTAGATGTTAGAACAATTGTATTGCAAGGAGGGGAATTGAGTGTCTATACTGTATACATGTCCATACACTGTTTTGTATTTTTTCAACAGCCTAGAAGGTGATGACAAGTGTACACGGGACTTTCTGAACATATATGATGGACCTTCCGAAAGCTCTCTACTTGGTAGAGTTTGCCAACCAACGAAGAGCACATTTCATGCACTATCGAATGTCATGACCATTGAGTTCAGAACTGATGGATCTGTACAAAATACCGGCTTTGAAGCTTTTTATAACACATCTTCAACAAATTCTATGTCAGGTAACGATGCAAGCAAATTCGTAACGACAGCCCATAACACTGTGTAACACTATTTTGGTTGCTAGTTAAGAAGTGGTATTTTTAATTGCTTATACCTCAAAAGTATAGAAAATAGTTATTAACCCCGTGAAATTTGCTTTTGTGCTTATGAAAGTGATCTACTGTATTTTATTGAAAAAAAAGCAACTTTTTTATATTGAAGTTATACAATAATCACCTAAATCTAGTATATACTGGTGGAAGTGCCATCCTTACTCTTCTGAGAGTTCTCACATGTTTTCCTTGAGTTCAAAAAGATGAGCATCAAATATACAGTTGCAATCAAAATGATTTACCCCCCATTGCAAGTTAATCACAGTTGCCATGGGAAATGTAAAACTATAAGACAAATTCACTGGGGACACCCACTAAAAAATAACTTTTAATAAGATACATTAAAAAACAAGGGCTGATATCAAAAGAGGGACAAACAATACACAAAATATACTACTCAACCAAGTGGTCCGGGATAATGGATCAAATAATTCATGAACACTTAGTCATAAAAAGGATTAAACTCATGGGAAACCGCATCGGTCAGACACAAGGGACCATAGATAACCAAATATTTTAGTTAGATAGTTGGTCAGTGTGCTGATACAGAATGCAACCCCAGAGTAACCAGCAGGAGAAACGTTGTCAGTGAACCTCTAAATAATAGTTGAAAAACTTTGTTCCTCAATCTACATGAGCTGATTTAAGATAACTCAAATCTATTATTTATAAAAGCCCTCAGAAATTAGATAAATAGAAAAGTCAGAATTTAATTCTGACTAATCTATAGCTCAAAACTTAGCCTAGAATAGATACGTCAAAGTCAATGAAATAGCTAGACTCAATAAGATGGGTTGAAAGAAGAGAACTCCATACGAAGGCTCAGGAACTAAATAGAAAATCCCACTCAGCCTAGGATAGATACCTTCAAATCAATGAAATAGCTAGACTCTAGATAACCTCACACAGGCTCAATAAAAGGGCTTGAAAGTGAAGAAAACTCTGTATAGAGGAGCAAAAACTAGATAAAAACGCTTGACACGTTCCCCAATGCATCAGCTTTGGATGATGATGAGCAAGTTTGATTTATAACTAGAGATGAGCGAACGTACTCGGTAAGGCCGATTTCGCAATCGAGCACTGCGATTTTCAAGTACTTCACTACTCGGGTGAAAAGATTCGGGGGGCGCCGTGGGTGAGCGGGGGGTTGCAGAGGGGAGTGGGGGGGAGAGGGAGAGAGAGAGAGCTCCCACCTGTTCTGCGCTGCTACCCCCCGCTCCACCACGCCACGCCCCTCCCCCCGGCGACCCCCGAATCTTTTCACCCGAGTAGTGAAGTACTCGAAAATCGCGGTGCTCGATTGCGAAATCGGCCTTACCGAGTACGTTCGCTCATCTCTATTTATAAGCTGATAATACTTAAGCTATATGCAGATGAGATATTAACTGGCTAGCCTGCTTAAGCTTATATGTAAGCAAAATGCTGGCTGACTGACCTGTGCACAATCACACAGCAAGCAGAGATATAGACTGGCTAGCTAAAGTGACCAGATTTTCCCCTGGGTCAAAGTGGGACAAATTGGTGTGGTCAGGGGTGGGGCTTATCACGACGTATGATTTTACCTCCATTGTTATATAAACTACAGGGCCAATTTCAAAAGAGACAGAGAGCACCATTTCTGCATCCAAAAAACTGTCAAAATCTGTATCATTGATGCATGTTTGACCGGAAATCAGCCGCTTATCTGCAGCTGATTTCATACTATGCGGTGCTCACCTCCTCCTCCTTCTGTCTGACTGGTGACGTTTCCCATGAGTTTAATCCTTTTTATGAATAAGTGTTCCAGGATGATTTGATCCATTATCCCGGACCACTTGGAGTAGTAGTATTTTTTGTGTATTGTTTGTCCTTTTGATATCAGCCCCTGTTTTTAAATTTATCTTTAAAAACTTTTAAGTTATTTTTTAGGGGGTGTCCCCAGTGAATTTCCCATTGCAAGGTAGGTTTATTTGCCAAATTTACAAACTTAATTTTTACGTCATGGGATTCCTCTGGATCAACACTGGGGGTTAACAGGCTGAACTAGATGGACATATATTTTTTTTCAGCCTTAACACTATGTCCCTATGTATCTTAGGGAAAAAGTCTTGAGGGTACTCCTTATCTAGAGATATCACTAATTATTTGATTAGGACCTGTTAGAATAGGGGTCACCACTGGGGATGCGGGGGCCCGGGCCGGCGTCTCTGGTGGTTGGTCGTGGACGCTGGGGGGAGGTGGTTTTATGATTCCCCCTGGTGGTCATGTTACTCCCCCCCCCCCCCGCCCTCTGGGCAGGGAGTTCTGCATTTAAACCTGGTCATCCGGTCTCTCATTGCTAGTGTTTTGGTTTTGATCCGTTCTGCCAACACCCGCTATCTTTGACCTTACTTCTGGTGTTTGACTACTGCTTGCCTCTAACTTCGCCTCTGGTTTATCCTTCAGTACTGTGCATGTGCTTTCTGGTTTTGACCCTGCCTGGTTTTGACTATTCTCTGGTTGCTGATTACGACCTGTTTATTATTCAGGTACCTGTTTGTCTCCCAGTCCCTCTATCCGGGATCCCTGACACTAGTGCAGCGCAGGGACAGTCGCCAATTTGTCACCCTGGGGCTTAGCCCAGGGGGGCAAGTAGGTAGGGACACGGGTGAGGGTTGGCATAGGGATTCTCTGTCCATCTGCCCTGGCCAGCCCTAACAGGCCCAATGTGCAGTGGTGGCATTAGCACCTTCTGAGGGTTCACCGGTGATTCTCTGTCTGTTATGGCCAGACCTAAATTCCAAAGAGTGAAGTCCAAAACTCCATCCAGTGAAAATATAAAACTAAAGCTTTATTTCATGTTTAAAAAAATAATAATCAGGACATACTGGTTATTCTACTAGTTTCAAACCCCACAAGGTTCATACTCCTGGCATGGAACGCTGTGTGATTTGAAACTAGTATGCTAACCAGGATATTTTTCACTGGACTGGGTGCTGAACTTGTCTACTTGGAATTTAGTGCTAATTCCCACTCCTGACAAGGGACCATTCTAGCAGCACCAATTTTCCAAAGATCTGACTGATTGGAGTGAAGATAAGTCTGGTAAGCAGTTCTGCTATGTCTGAATTGATACTTGCAATGTTGCCAGTCCTGCCTACAGTAGTGCGCCTAATCAGCATTGATGTGACACTTCCTCTGTGTCTCTGGACCATATCTGTCCATGGTTTGTGTAGGTATTGCAACTGAGGTGTGGTGATTCTGAAAGCAGCCATGTTTCTTCTACTTCAGTATTATAATGTGCTATTCTAAGATGTAGAAACCCTCAAGATCCCATTACTCAAGTAGTTCAGTGTTCACCATTACTCTGCTTGTTTTGAATGCAGTCGTACATACGATATGAAGGTCCCTCAGGGTAATGGTTAGGGAAGTTTCGCTGTCACTTCCCTTCTTCACAGTAGCAAAATCTCCTAGGCCAGATGGAAGGACTATGCCGACAAAAGGTGTTTGAAGTTTGCCCTTCATGGTCCAAGATTCTTTAGTCCAAAAAGTTAAGCACAAACTATTCAATTCTGTGTACAGAAAAGATTTATTTGTAGGTTTATTGAATGACAAGTATAACATATAATGTGTATTTTTAAAGTTTACACATTGACAATTTTTGCTCGACAACATTTGCAGAGAACTGTGGAGGCATCTTTACAGATTTACATGGAGAACTTCAATCACCCTGGAATACCCCTTCAGTTTCTGACTACTGTGTCTGGCACATCGTTGGTAGCAACAATTCCAAGATTCATCTTGACTTTGTTCACTTCCGGTAAATGTATGAATATCAATATTGAAATGTTTAGATAAGATGCCTTATAAAGAGATTGTCCCATCAGAAACAACCCCTGGAGCAAACAGCTTATTACCCTGGTCTTGCTCCTTGCATCCCTAGAAAACAGCTGATTTTGAAAACCGTGACCCATTCAGGAAATGTGACATGATATGACAGACACTCAGAGGAATGACTGTCTGCCATGTCAGCTCAGACCTGTTTGTGCAATGGATGACAAACTCTAAAGAGATAAATCTGCAACAGGCTGAGCAACGCATATATGGGAAGATATGAACTAGGTGTAGGACACCTACAGGACAAAGTAGGATGGAAATTGAACCTAATTGATTACAGAGGTCTGCGACTAGGAGAACACAGCAGGAGGAAAGAACGGGGGGCAACCCTGCCGCAGGAACCTGGGTCCTCCCTAAAATGTCCATAGAGGAGTACAAGAATATGGAAAGCCACCAAGAGGTAAAGATCTGAATACTACTAAGGGAGAGCTGACTAGGGCAGAGACAGGGTTAACTAAGACTGAAAGCCACAAAGCTTAACCTAATATGTGACAAATATGGACAATAGATGTCACACTGAACACAGAGAGTGCAAGAAAACATATCAAAGCCTCTGAAGACCCAAGACACTACTGAGAGCAGTAATATAACCGCCATCCATTGTAAAGTGGAGCCAGTTAAAATACCCTAACAGTGATGATAGGCTGACTGGGCTGTCAGTCTTCCCAGGCAGCCTATCACCAAGGACCTGGGGAGATGTCGCTCCCTCACTGTCCATCGCCAAATGAGGCTGCACATGTGCCGACAGGCTCATCACATAGTCCAATGCAGGTGCTGTGACGCCAGTGTACCCACCAAAGCTACACCCACCTCCTGGATTCGGTGATACCATCTTTGGAATAGAAAGACAACTCAAATTCCTCCCAAACAGGAGGCGATCTTACAGGCTGGCTCTCCATTTGTCCCCACCAGGAAATCCCAGTCTATAATGTTCTAAACAGGGGTTGTGTTCTTGGCATAGCCCCTTTAAGGATGTGAAAATACATGCACAGTACTGATATAGGGATGATGCAGTGCTAGTATTGTGCCATTTTTATGGAGTGCACATTATCAAATTCATTACTTAGAAGATTTTGAGTTAATATGGGGAGGTCTCTTGGAGGACCAAGCACATGCATGCATTGCACAAACAGCTTGGTAATTTCAATAGAACATGTGTAATGCTTGATTTTTCCTGCGATGGCACTGCAGGGAAATTGAACACTTGCTTCCAAATTCACAAACAGATTACAATTTATTACTGAGGTTCACAAAAGAATACCCTGTTTGTGTTCCATACAATCATGATAATTAGCCAGTATACTGTCAATTACTATAATTTTATTTTTTTTAATTGAGGGGTTCCTGGCCATGACTTCTTGCGATCCATATTCTCAAAACTTTATCCTGCCGGTGCATTATGCTTTTACTCTTTTGTAAGCATTTTCTTTAACTGTGAGTAAACTTTTGAAAATTTGGTTCGCCGAACTTTGGTAGAAAGATTGGTTTCGTCCGAATTAGTTCTAACTGAACCGGTACTTCACCAATACCACTAAAACTGGTGTATAAATGTCTAAAAGCCCTCCTCCTCCTTTCAGTGGTTATCACTGTTGCCTTGCAGTCCTGGGTTCAAATTTGACCAAGGACATCTGCATAGATATTTGTATGGATTTCTACAAACATTCATACATATCCATGCAGATGTCGTGCTTGGTCAGATTTGATCTAGGACCCCAGGACTGCAAGGCAACAGTGCTAACCACTGGGCCATCATAATTCTTCCTTCTTACTCCTCCTTTTTCTGGAGGAGGAGAAGGAAAAGGAGAATAAAAAGGAGGACTTTTAGTGGATTCTGCTGAAACAAACTGCCTGAGAAGGAGATGGAGGAGGAATTTTAGTGGATCCTGCCGAGACAAACCACCTGTGGTTTGGGTTAATGCTGCACCGAACATTTGGCAAATTTGACCAAAACAGAGTTCATCTGTTTCGGTTGGCTCGACACTGCATTTTTTATATGTAATGCATAGTTTATGGTGTTTTTACTGTAATTTCGTAACTTTTCATATTTTTTTAGTTTATGTTCTCACATTGGCTTACGAACTGATGTTTGTATTTCTAGTTAGCATCATGACCTAACTAGGATACAAAGATTAATATTTAGTATTATTAAAGTATTATTTCATTCTGTAACATCTTTCCTTTTTTTTGCCACTAAACACAGATAATTTCATTTTTTTTGTATTTTGAATGGTCAGAATGAAAGATTCCGACTCCTGCAACTCCTTCACTTTATCCGTCTATGATGGGCCTCCACAAACGTCACCCTTACTTGGACAACTCTGTGAGACAAATGGACGGAATTTCACCTCTTCATCCAACAGCATTAGCTTTGTGTACACCAATCTCCGTAAGGGTACTGACTTGGGCCTGGAATTCATTGCTGCATATTACACGGTTTTCCAAGACAACACAAATGGTAATTTTAAAGTTCATTAAATAAAAGAGCATTTTGCCCTAAAATGTATCTCTTGGAAGGTAATGACCCTTGTGGAGATCCAGCTGGTGTAAGGAGTCTTGCAGGCAATACTCCCTGGTAAAAGTATGCAAAGTAGCTATTCTCCAGAAGGAAAAAAAAAAGTATCTCAAGTGTCATCTTTAGGTAGTTAGCCTTGAAGGCAATGACATTGGCTAACGGAGTATCGACCTACAGGTGACTCTAGAGAGACAGATTTAGCTCCTTTTCGAGGACCGCTATTTTGCACTCTAAAATATAAATATATAAGGACTCCTTCACACTAGCATTAGCCCTGTTCAAGGTTTCCGTTACTCTATTTAGTTTCTGAAGCGGTGAGAATAAAATAATCAGTTTTTTTTCCCCATTGCATTCAATGGATTTTTTTAACAACTACAAGCTTTTTCTTTGCTTCCGTTCTGCTAAGTTTTTCTTTTTCTAACCCATTAAAGACCATTCTGCAATCAATCAGAAGCAGGACGGGTTGTCAGCTGTTAGTCACAGCTGATAACCCAAAGGAGAAGGCAGGAGGGGTTTTAACCCTTTCTGCCTTCTCCTTTCTCGAGTACAATGCATTCAATGAGAACTACAGTTAGGGCCAGAAATATTTGGACAGTAACACAATTTTCGCGAGTTGGGCTCTGCATGCCACCGCATTGGATTTGAAATGAAGCCTCTACAACAGAATTCAAGTGCAGATTGTAACGTTTAATTTAAAGGGTTGAACAAAAATATCTGATAGAAAATGTAGGAATTGTACACATTTCTTTACAAACACTCCACATTTTAGGAGCTCAAAAGTAATTGGACAAATAAACATAACCCAAACAAAATATTTTTTTTTCAATATTTTGTTGCGAATCCTTTGGAGGCAATCACTGCCTTAAGTCTGGAACCCATGGACATCACCAAACGCTGGGTTTCCTCCTTCTTAATGCTTTGCCAGGCCTTTACAGCCGCAGCCTTCAGGTCTTGCTTGTTTGTGGGTCTTTCCGTCTGAAGTCTGGATTTGAGCAAGTGAAATGCATGCTCAATTGGGTTAAGATCTGGTGATTGACTTGGCCATTGCAGAATGTTCCACTTTTTTGCACTCATGAACTCCTGGGTAGCTTTGGCTGTATGCTTGGGGTCATTGTCCATCTGTACTGTGAAGCGCCGTCTGATCAACTTTGCAGCATTTGGCTGAATCTGGGCTGAAAGTATATCCCGGTACACTTCAGAATTCATCCGGCTACTCTTGTCTGCTGTTATGTCATCAATAAACACAAGTGACCCAGTGCCATTGAAAGCCATGCATGCCCATGCCATCACGTTGCCTCCACCATGTTTTACAGAGGATGTGGTGTGCCTTGGATCATGTGCTGTTCCCTTTCTTCTCCAAACTTTTTTCTTCCCATCATTCTGGTACAGGTTGATCTTTGTCTCATCTGTCCATAGAATACTTTTCCAGAACTGGGCTGGCTTCTTGAGGTGTTTTTCGGCAAATTTAACTCTGGCCTGTCTATTTTTGGAATTGATGAATGGTTTGCATCTAGATGTGAACCCTTTGTATTTACTTTCATAGAGTCTTCTCTTTACTGTTGACTTAGAGACAGATACACCTACTTCCCTGAGAGTGTTCTGGACTTCAGTTGATGTTGTGAACGGGTTCTTCTTCACCAAAGAAAGTATGCGGCGATCATCCACCACCGTTGCCTTCGGTGGACGCCCAGGCCTTTTTGAGTTCCCAAGCTCACCAGTGAATTCCTTTTTTCTCAGAATGTACCCGACTGTTGATTTTGCTACTCCAAGCATGTCTGCTATCTCTCTGATGGATTTTTTCTTTTTTTTCAGCCTCAGGATGTTCTGCTTCACCTCAATTGAGAGTTCCTTTGACCGCATGTTGTCTGGTCACAGCAACAGCTTCCAAATCCAAAACCACACCCCTGGAATCAACCCCAGACCTTTTAACTACTTAATTGATTACAGGTTAACGAGGGAGACGCCTTCTGAGTTAATTGCAGCCCTTAGAGTCCATTGTCCAATTACTTTTGGACCCTTGAAAAAGAGGAGGCTATGCATTACAGAGCTATGATTCCTAAACCCTTTCTCCGATTTGGATGTGGAAACTCTCATATTGCAGCTGGGAGTGTGCACTTTCAGCCCATATTATATATATAATTGTATTTCTGAACATGTTTTTGTAAACAGCTAAAATAACAAAACTTGTGTCACTGTCCAAATGTTTCTGGCCCTAACTGTATGTACTAAAAAGTGAAAGTGGAATTGTTTCTTCCACTATGGAAGGCGGCAGTCACATGACCGCCGGGATTCCCTGCTAGAGCAGAGCTGCAGGGTCGTAACAGACTGTGATCAGCTCTGCCAGTGACTAATATCACTACTGGGAATTTTTTTTTCTGTAACTGGGCCTCCTATGGATGCCTCAGCTACAGTTGAAAAATGTCAAATAATAAAAAAACAAAACATGTGAATGTCCCCCAGAGATGTCATGGGGGACATAGATAGTAAAAATAATAATTACATAAATAATTTTAAAAAATTACAGAAAAAAAAACAATAAATACATAAGAAAGAAACCCAAAGCCGACGCCAACCAAAACCGTAACTAATTGCGCCCTGTAACCCAAAACCATACATATTATATATCAAAACGACCGAAACAAAATGAGAAATGCATTCCCATACATAAATTTTTTTTTAAATTATTTTTCTTAGCTTTTAACCCCCAATAGAACTAAAACAATGTAAAAAAAAAGTCAGGGGAAAAGATATTAAAAAAATAGTTAACGTGATATAACTAACTACTGAAAGTGTGTAGTTTTACTTCTTAAGAATGTATGCACAGGATCTTATTTTTCTTGGGGGTAAGCGGGGCATCTGAATATTACCTGGTTTGGTATCTGGTGTCATATTGTCATATATTTGTACCATAAGTAGTTGAAATAAAGCTGTTCTTTATATTTTTCAGTAATTCTGTCCTGCCATTCAGACTCCATGGAAGCTCGAGTCTCTTTGCGGTATCTGAACTCCTTGGGTCTCACTACGGATGATATGCACCTGCGTGATCCCAGTTGCCGCCCCAGAATTCTAAATGACTGGTTAGAGTTCCACATTCCTTATCAGAGTTGTCAAACTCAAAAACAGGTAGGAATAAAGATAAGTTCAATTAATAACATAATTCTTAACACTTCTCTTCTTCCTCTATCCAATCCTAGTACTAGCTAGGGGTATTAGAGCAGGTTTGGGTGTATTCGGCAAGGTTAGGCAATAGGAACACCAGAATTTAACACTTTCTTGACTATTCAAACTGATATACACCTAATTACACACATTCACAACTATATACACATACATTTACAGAGTGGCTGTAGCAGGGCTGAGGGACCCCAACTTTGGGGTACTACACACTGCAGCCATACCCGATCTCTGCCAGCAGAGCTGGTGTTTACAAACATCAGTAAAACGCTGCATTTTACAGATACGTTCCAGCGCTTATTCAGCAAAAATCAAATCTAAAATCTTACAATTATGATCACACAATCTCCATATTGAAATGGACAAATTCCAATAAATCACATTACATATTGTCAAGTGTATAATAAAAGGCTCTTATAGCAGAATAGAGTTACAACCAAAATTTTTCAACCCTTAATGCAAATTAGATTCACTTGCCAAATTTAGAAACTTTTAGCTGTTTGCAAAAAAACAATCTGAAGAGCTCAACATAACTAATTTAACAAGTGGTTTCTCCAATTATCACACAAAATGCAACTCTCAGAATTCTTCAACCCCTTCATGACAAGTATCTGTAGTTCTTACTGTTAGTAGAGCTCCTTTTCTGTTATGATCTAGTGCAAACATGATGCATAGCCAAACCCCAGCTGATGACAGCTTACCTGAAGAATCTCAGCCCATTCCTCTTGTGCAATGGATTCCAGGTCACCAATATTCTTAGGTTTGTGTGCTACAACCGCCATCTTCAAGTCCTGCAAAAGATTTTTTATGAAATTCAAATCAGGCAACTGTGACAACCACTCCAGAACCTCCCAGGACCTTTAGCATTTAGTATGCACCTTACTGTGCCAAAGGGACCCTCAGTGCCCACTGCAACCAAATCCTGCTGCAGGTATTTTGCAGTCACCCATGGGGTTTGACCACCTGTCTCTTTAGGGTTCTGGTGGCAGACGATGATAGCTTCTCTTTTCTGCCACCTCCAGGTAGTGTAGCCCGTGCTTCTTTAACTTTGAACTTCCATACTATGCTTCCAACTGTATCTTTAGGAACATTCGTTGCCTTTGCTATCTTTTTGTATCCCTTCTCATGTTTGTGCAAGGCAATAATCTATTCTCTTAACTTTTTCGATCATTCACTTGACTTAGAAATATGGCTAACATGCAATCAAACGTCACAGCCAACAAGGCCGAAACAAAAAGCGAAATGCACGTTGGGCCACAATATACCAATTGGTTTGCACATATGTGACAGTTATGACTTGTGCACTTCGGTTACTTTCTGCCAACGTGGTTGTATTTTGTGATTTACTGGTATATTGTCTGTTTCAACATGGAGATGATGTCACCATAATTTCAATGCTTTAGATGTGATTTTTGCTCAGTAAAGATGATTCATTTCTATATGGTTTTTTTCATTACTAAATGGTAACGTTACTATTAGCTAGCATTTGAGGCTCTACCGTTGTCCTCATTTCTACACATTTGCAGGTTGTGGTTTAACATTATGCTGCTGGATACTTCAAATATTTCTATGTTTTCCTCTTATCAGGTTACGAACGACATCATCAGTTATACAAATTCTCTAATTACTTACTCTATGGAACCCAGGGTAATTCGCAAAAAGAAACCAAATCACACTCTGATTTGTCAGATGTTCCAAAATACCATAGTAAATTCCTTATATGTTCCGGAAGACGTCTCGGGGACTTATTTAGTTCAGCATGGCCTGTATTCAGCTAACCTAACTTTCTTCAACTCTGCAAATTTCAAACACCCAGTGTACGATAATCCATACGTGGTTGAACTCAATGAAAATTTGTATTTACAAGCCACTTTGGACACCACCGATCCTAACCTGGTCTTGTTTGTACATACATGTGTGGCTTCGCCGATTCCTTTTTCTTGGACACGCGATGTTTATAAGCTCGTGCTTAATGGGTAAGTCATTGTCCTTTTTGGTATAAGTATTGGTGAAATCTTAGTTTTGTATCGCTATCTGTCCTCTCCAGGAAAATACAAATTGCAGTAAGCAAATAGCACATATTCTCAGCTTTTTGGATGCAAGAAAAAGTTGTCCTTCAGTTAATTTCCCCATTTTTCGTACTTCTTTTGGCACTCCATATAAAGTGGAGACAAACACCAAAGAAAGTCTGAATCTATGGTCCAGCATGAGACTGGGTAGAAATTGCATGAAAATAATATATTTAAGATGTCTGATTTAGAAGAAAAACTTTTGCATGTACCACTGTATATTAGGGAACTCTGAGTTACTAAGGAGGTTCTCTATTCAGCCATAGTGGAAGGAGCATCTCTTGCTCTGGAGGACCAGGCAAGGGTCACCATTCGGGTATTACAATTGGCATTGCTTTCAGGGGGCCCATTACAAAAAGTGGACCACAGTTATCTGTCATCTCTACCTGCTTCTAGATGTCATCTCAATCAGCTACTCCCTCTGAAAACAGAGAATAAGCTAGCCAGTTTATATAGAAGTATAGATTGGCTGAGATGCTGTCGCTGCCTATCTGTATGGGTCCCATTCTTGCTTAGGACAAACCGGGGGATTCACATGTTCCCCTATGGGTCAGTCCAAGCCTGCAACAGTGGTGTTCATAGAAGGTCTAAAGACATGGTGCAACTTCCGAAAAAGGTGTCGAAGCATGGTGCTAGGATGGTGAGCTGCTAACAGCTTTCTGTTTGGCGCAGTACGTAGCAATTATTATCCCAGGTTTCCACTAGAAATACAAAATAAGGTCCAACATGAAGAAAGGAGTCCATGGGACATTAATCATTTGCTTGTAAGGATTCCACACACTTCTAATGGCATCCTTCGACCAGCACCATGCTTTATATGTACAGGGTGTCTCAAAAATGTGGAAATACCTATATAGAATGAAAAATGTTTAGCAGATGGTGATGCAATTTTGCATAAAGCTCCAGAGGAAGGGGGAAACCTGTTAGGTCATATCATAACCGTGATGGTCACTTTCAATATTGCCTTCTTGGATTCAACTCTAAGTTTTCCAATGGGAAGGTAGGTGTGTGATATATCAAACTGATAGAGAATTTCACAAGATACAGGTTTGAGTCACAGTAACATCATCAATGAGTCCAGTTGCCGTTTAATAGCTTTTTCTTCGCTGTTAGATGCAATCTGATCTATTTGTGGTGTAAACCTAAAAGTGGCTTTTCTTTCTTATTAAATGTCAGGTGCCCAAAGGTCCCAGATTATCAGTCCTATGCTTCTCCCTCCCGGAGCACGGTGAGATTTGGATTCAGTGCATTCAGCTTCTTGAGCTATCACCCCAGTGTGTATATTCAGTGCAAACTGGTTGTGTGCGATGAGTCTGATACACAGTCACGCTGCAAGCAGGGCTGTAATCCAAGACACAAGAGAGCAGCGGAGCCCCATGATGAGCATCTCTATGCCATCACCGGACCAATTAAGCTTCTGAATAATTAACAAGCATCGTCACGTTGGTGGGAAATACAAGTCATAAATACTTGCTGTTTTCTACAGAAGAAACATTTACTGACGATTAATAATGTAAGACGTCTCAATAATAAAGTTGAGATCATTTTCATTCATATTAAAACAATTGAAATCCAATAAAACTGATATTTTGGCCAAAATGATAAGTTGTTAAAGTTTTTTTCATTTGAATCCATGTAACTGTATGTTCGGAAGTTTCACTTGCTGTACAATAAACTGCCTCTCCATAGTGTAAAGACTTGTTTAGGTCTCCCTCACAGGACCTCAATACAAAATCTTTAAAAGGGCCCCTAACTATAAGGCTTCATTTATAGTACTGTCTAGTTACATGGGGAATAAAGACGCCTTAAAAAGATTTTGTCATAAAGACAAAACCTCATCCCCCACTTTGGCCCTATGCAAAATAAAAAACAAGGGTATACTCACCTCTCCTGGAGTACCCAGGATGCAGCTGACAGTTGCCGATGATATCGGTAGAAACTTCTGGGTAGTCGGCTGGCAGAAGCATGTGACTGCTGTGGCCAATCAGAGGCTGCAGCATCACGTCACCAAACTTCTGGCATCATGGCACTCAGGAAATGAGTGCTGATGCCAGAACAGCAAACAGTGACGCTGTCAGCCTCTGATTGGCTGCAGTGGTCACGTGCTTCCACCAGCCGACTGCCTCGAGTGGCACAGAGTGTTAATCCTTTCCAATCCAATTTTGGATACAGGGTTTCCTAAAGGGCTTTCTCTTTTTGCTGTTATACAACGGTGCCATCTGCTGGCTAAAGCTAGTGTGTGTGCACCAGAGAGGCGCCGACTGTGGAGTGGCTGGCAATAGATGGTAAGAATACGCTGTCGGACGTCTTCTGACATTGGAGCTGTACAAGCTTCAATCAGAATGTAGGAAGACGTCAGACAGTGGATTGGAAAGGGTTAAGGCAGCAGAAATGCAGTCCTAAGCTTTTGCTCATAACCTGAACGTTGCAAGTTCAATCCCCACATGGTTGAGGTAGCCGGCTCAAGGTTGACTCAGCCTTCCATTCTTACAAGGCCGCTACAATGAGTACCCAGCTTGATGAGGGGTGATGAATAAATTACCTGAAAGCGCTGCAGCATTTATTTAATTTTATTTACTGTCAGTTGTGTCCCGGGGGCTCAAGTAAAGGAGAGTATACCATAATTTGTTATTTTACGGTAAACCACTGGCCTGCCTGCTAATTTATTCTAGAGGCCAGTGCTTGTTTTTATATATTTTTTACCAGCCATATTAATGGCCGGTAAAAAATAACTACCTGTCCTGGGCATCTCCAGCTGGGCATTAACCATATCATCAAGCACTATACATTCACTCTGAAGTTCTGGTAGGAAAATCCTCATTGCTTCCCCCAGTTTCAACATTCCTGCACATACTGTACACAGAGCAGACACTAGTGAGGATCTTCTCTGAGCACTGCAGCGGCATCCCAGCCAGAACATCAGATAGCACTTGGTTTTAAATTCCCAAGCTTTGTTAAGACCTGTATAAAGGGTCGGACATTGATTTGCAGGAATGCTGCCATCCAATAGGTGGCGCTGCAAAGTTATTGTTCCATCTTTTTTACTTGCATATAACAAAAAGGGGAGGGCACTTAGAGGGGGCCCTATTACTATTGTGGCCATTAAGGCCTCATGTCCCCGGACAAATTCTGATTTAATATCCGCAGCGTTTTTCCTGCATGCGGATCCGCGCCCCATAGAGATGCATTAGACACCCGCAGGTAGTTAAATACCTGCGGATGTCATTTTTCCCTGCAGGTGCAGGTCCTGCGTGCACGAAAAAATCCGGACATGCTCCATTTAGGTGCGGGTCTCCCACAGGCTTCTATTGAAGCCGTCCGGATCCGCAGAAGACCTGCGCCTGAATTAAACTCACCTGCTCCGGGCGATGCGTGTCTTCCTTCCTTCGCGGCTGGGAACTTCTTTCTTCGGCCCGGCGGATGTGCCCGGCACATGCGCGCGGCACGCAGCCGGCGTGTCGAGCACATCCGCCCGGCCAAAGAAAGAAGATACGGCCGCGAAGAAGGGAAGACACGCACGGCCCGCAGCAGGGGAGTTTATTCTTATTTTCAGCCCTTATGTCCGCGGGAAAGGAGGGACCCACTGCGGATTCCCCATGTAGAATCCGTAGCGGGCCCGATTTTCCCCATGGACATGAGGCCTTAAGGGGGCTGTATTACTACTAGAGCCAGTAAAGGGGCCTTTTTACTGCTGGGACCACTAAAGGGGGCCCTATTACTATTAGGGCAGCTAAAGCCGGCACTATTACGGTTGGGGCCACTGGAATAACGGAGATAAAAGTATACATCGTGATAAGCAACAACCCATATCACACCCCTAAATCACATCCATGTCTGTGCCTTGTCATAAATTTGTGCATATAAATATGCATGCCTCTTCGGATCTATTTCATTTAAGCTTGAAGAAAAACCCCGTATTTTTGTTAGCCATTAAAAGATATATCAACAAGATTACTTGGTTTCTCTTGCTGGAAAAAAAAATCAAAAAAAAAAATCACATTTTGCTCTGCTGGCTAACATGGGTCCAAACTTTTTTCATTATACTGAAATTAATGGAACTGCAGCCCACATATGTGACTTCAGCTCTGTTCATTTACAGATGTGTTGGACCCCTGTTCTTGGAATCGGTGGGGGTCCTAACAGACAGACCATCACTGATCAGCAAAGTATCCCTTATCATGTGGACAGTAAATAATTTGTTTTGTAGTAAAACTCCATTAACTTTCCTCTTTGTTCATCATACCTCCAGTAGCAAAATGAATGTAATTTTACTGAATCCCATTCACATGCTGCAAAAAAAAAACTACAGCATAAAGTGACCCGCTGTATAGATTTCAAGTCCACAACATGTTCATTTACTGCATACTGGGGATTTTCACTGTGGATTTCACCCTTTGCAATGTATAGGATGAAATCCACTGCCAATCTACAGATTTTATTGCAGATTTTCCACTGTGGAAAGTATGTCCCATGTGGGATGTATCCTAAGAAGGTATTCCCAACTGAGAAATTGATGACACATCCAGAGGATATAGAAGGAAGACGTGACAGCATTCAAGGTGCAAAATTTAAAAGGCATATCATGAACTTCATAAGCACTTTAAGGGTAGTGAAAAGGTTAATGGCTACATTCCTGGTGGTCTAAGGCAGCAAAGTAATTAATACAGAGAACTCTGGTGGTCTAGAGTAGAGAAAAGAGGATATTACAGAAGGGGATATAATATAAGAAAAGTACAAGTCCCAATATGCCCAGGCTGTTGAGGTTTTTTTTCCCCTCGCCTCCCAGAAATGTAATACAGGTTAAGTATAGGCAGTATATTATATGTAATAATGTAAGTATTAATAGGGACATTTACTAAGCAACTTCCAACAGTCTTACGGATAGAAGATAAAATGAAATTGTGATACAACCCCTTTAATCATGGCTTTTCACCACATGTATTCGCAAACTTTATAAATAAAACACACCCCATCATGTGACCCTGTAAAACCAGTCACAGATTGGTACAAAACTACTACTTGAAATCATAGAATGGTAGAGTTGGAAGGGACCTCCAGGGTCATCTGATCCAACCCCCTGCTCAGTGCAGGATTCACTAAAACATCCCAGACAGATATTTGTCCAGCCTTTGTTTGAACACTTCCATTGAAGGAGAACTCGCCACCTCCCAGGGTAACCTGTTCCACTCATTGATCACCCTCACTGTCAGAAAGTTATTCTAATATCTAATCTGTGTCTCCTCCCTTTCAGTTTCACCCCATCGCTTCTAGTCTTTCCTTGTACAAATGAGAATAGGGCTGATCCCTCTGCACTGTGACAACCCTTTAGATATTTGTAGAAAGCTATTAAGTCTCCTCTCGGCCTTCTTTTTTGAAAGCTAAACATTCCCAGATCCTTTAACTGTTCCTCATAGGAAATGATTTGCAGACTGCTCACCATCTTGGTAACTTCTCTGAACTTGCTCCAGTTTGTCTATGTCTTTTTTAAATTTGGTTGCCCAGAGTCTGACTAAGGAAGAGTAGAGGGGGACAATGACCTCATGTGATCTAGACTGTATGCTTCTCTTAATATATCCCAGAATTGTGTTTGCCTTTTTGGCTGCTGCATCACATTGTTGATTCATGTTCAGTCTGTGATCTATTAGTATACCCAACTCTTTTTCACACGTGCTGCTGCTTAGCCCAATTCCTCCAATTCTGTATTTGCTTATTTCATTTTTCTTGCCCAGATGTAGGATTTTGCATTACTCCTTGTTAAATACCATTCTGTTAGTCACCACCCACTGTTAAAGCTTTTCTAGATATTTTTGAATACTTTCCCTCTCTCTTCCCTAGTGTTAGCTATCCCTCCTAGCTTTGTATCATCTGCAAATTTGATCAGTTTCCCATTAATTCCCTCCTCCAGATCATTTATAAAAATGTTCAACAACACTGGGCCTAGGACAGAGCCTTGTGGTACCCCACTTGATACATTCTTCTAATTCTTCCAATCTAATTATTGTAAATACATTTACAATAATTAGACAAACCAGTGGTCAATTGCAAATTTGATATGTTATTTAATAAATGACAATAGATGTATTGCAATTAATAAAATTATAAATTCTATATTCTTTGGATGTAATACTTGAAGAAAAAGTTTTACCTGGGTTTGCCAAGTCACATGCTCTACAAAAGGAATGGCCACAATGATAAAATCTGTAACAGATAACCAGGTTTTGGCAGAATGATTTTCACTGATGAATAAACTTGGAGATAAAAAAAATGACCAATTGTTGTTGTTGATGCATGTCCAATATTCCTACCAAGATTTCATGCAGTTTAGTGTCTTCATCTAAAATATCACGTCTTTTAAGGCCCCCTGCACACGGGCGGAAATTCTGCGGCAGGATTTCCCGCAGAATTATCGTCCGTGCCCGCTGCCGTAGGATTGCGTTAGAAAACACAACCCTAGGCAGACGGCCGCGATTTGTCCACATGAAATCACATGTGGAAAACAAATCATGGCATGCTCTAGTTTGGTGCGGGTCTCGCAGAGGCCCGCACAGAAATGTCACTTCCCAGCCGCCGGCTCCGCTCTGCGCATGCGCCGGCTGCCCAGTAGCCGGAACATCAAGGAGCTGGAGCAGCGGGAGAGGTGAGCACCGGACTGGTCCCTGCAGGGGCTCGGGTCAGGTCCCGCCGTCTGCAGTCGGGCTAATTATATTTACTACTGGATTGAGTTGTTTGTTATAGGTAGTTGGGAAAAAAATAAAGGTTTTTCATATTCTGCTTCATTTCCTGTGCTTTATTAAATCTTTTGTATTAATAGTAGATATGCAGTGTCCCAGAATAACATCCTGGTCCCCTCCATAATTATCATACATGTATTGTCTTATGTGGATGCACTGTGCAAAGCTGTCATGTCTATTTTCTGTATGTGTGTTGCACAGCTGCAGCATCTGAAGGGTTAACTCCAATAAAATCATTGCCTGTCAGCTCTGCTGCGTGTTGAATGTATCTATCCTACTGTGTCATTTGGTACAAGTGAAGTTATAAATGTGAGTGTCTAAGAGCAGTAAGAGGTCTTTTTTTCTGTGTTGGAGCAGGGTTCCATCTTACCTGCTGCTTGGAGCTAACACAGAGCCGCATGGGAGCACCTTCAGCTTCCATGTTGTTGAAGATGGAGGAAGAGGAATGACTACCCGTAGCGCATGGAGAGTGCATGTAATAGGAGTGAACCGATTATAGAGAGAGAGCGCACAACCCCAAACATCCTACTTCACACAAACCCAGTACCCGTTCACACAACAGGCATTTATTATTCCTGTGTGGCCGTCTGCCAATAGGATCCCCACACAGAGGTACACGATTGTGACACCCAAGTGGAGAATGTGCGGGGTGCATCTAGGCTAAGCCTTCTTCTAAGTAATTTTGTCTTGCCAGAGAGTATGTGGAGAGGATCTTGTCTTTTTGCCTCTTCCGGAATATATTTTGTGTCCAGGACCGGTGACATATAGATAACGTGGACTATAGGGCCATATTGTTCATGTGTATTTTTTACCTCTGAGCTTCTGCCTGTAACTACTTCCATGAATGTACTGTAATTACTTGTTTTGCAAAGTTGAACTAAGTAAAGTTTTACCGAGCCTCAACCGTTCCTGAGGACCTGAGGTACGATAGACTTGTCCAGTGTTTATTAATCCGCCGTGTATGAATGCTGGTGTGCACAATGGTGGTATCACGAACTGACAACTATTCATCTTGAGGACTACTGGTCCTATCCTATGCTGCGGTAACTCCCTCCGGGACCAGGAGTTAGTAAGTACCACCGTGACAGGTCCACGCACTACGCCCTCCCAATTCCAGCCATATGCTTTTGCGGTCTCTCACAGGACGTTACAGATATAATATTGTCAGCTCGATTTAAAGACCAACTGGGATGCCTATTGACTCTATACCTGAGACCCGCTCTAATAGATCGGACGCCCTATGCAGACAAGACATTTTTAGTTAGATCCCATTAGAATTGTATCCAGTATATAAGTTTTATGTCTATAAATACAGAATACATAATTGATTATGGTCCTTATTGTTTTTCGATGGAATGTATGCAGTAATTCGTAACTTGCTTTTATTTGATGCGGCAGATAATTATTTATTCAGATGCCAACAGAACTTTCTCCAGTATATGAGTTCTAATACGGTCTATAACTATAAATACAATTATGTAGAGAATGTATCAATGATGTAACAATGAAGTTACATGTTCAAGAAGTAGAGATATAGCGCCATCTACTAACCAAAATTGATATTACAATCTTTTAATATGTGCATGAAGAATTGATGCTATAAATCGATAACAATTTTAATCAATTTTATATTACTTTGGCATGAATGTGAATAATAATAATCTTTATTTGTATAGAGCCAACTTATACAGCAGAGCGTACGAGCACCGGAGACTACAGACAATACAACAAATTACATGTGGTATACAATCCGTTTGAAATGGGTGATAAGGCATGGGGGAACACAGGCAGTACAGGATTTACATGTGAGAATCAGTTATTAGAAAGTAAACAGGGTGGGGGCGGTAAGGAGTTGCAGGGGTAGAGGTCATATGTGAGAGGCAGGGTGGACAGTGTGGGGAGCCATGGGGAGGGACAGGGGGAATAGGTCAGGAGATCTGGTATCCTCCCTGAAGAGGTGCGTTTTTAAAGCATGTCTGAAATTTCGTGCATTGGGGATTGTCCGGCTGCCCTCAGGTAGAGCGTTCCAGAGGATGGGTGCTGCTCTGGAGAAGTCTTGTAGGCGAGCACGTGAGGTTCGTATTACAGGGGTGCTTAGCCTGAGTGTTTTAGGAAATCGGAGTGTGCGGGCTGGGTGGTGTACGGTCAGGAGGGAGGTGATGTACAGTGGCGTGGAGCCATGGAGAGCTTTATGTGTGAGGTGTTTAAATTTAGTTCTGCAGTGGATGGGCAGCCAATGCGGTGACTGGCATAGTGCAGAGGCGTCTGAGTATCGTCTGGATAGAAAAATGAGCCTAGCTGCCGCATTTAGTATGGATTGGAGTGCAGCGAGTCTGGTAGGGGGAAGGCCAATGAATAGCGCTTTACAGTAGTCCAAGTTGGGAGTGGATGAGGGCAACAATGAGTATCTTTATCATGTCTGTGGTAAAGAACGGATTTTACCAATATTCCTGAGGTGCAGGTGGCATGCTCAAGCCAGAGATTGAATGTGGGGGGTAAAGGAAAGGTCAGAGTCCAGTGTGATTCCCAAGGCAGCGGGCGTGCTGTCTGAGGGTTATGGTGGTGCCAGATACTGATATGGAGATGTTGGGGGTAGGTCAGCTGGTTGAGGGCGGAAAGACAAGGAAGTCAGTTTTTGAGACGTTAAGTTTGAGAAAGAGGAAGGACATGGTGTTAGAGCCAGCGGGCAGAAAGTCGGTGATATTTTGGGGGAACGGTGCTGTGATGTCACGGGAAAAGGTGTATAGTTGGGTGTCGTCAGCATAGAGATAGTTTTGGAGGCTGAATTTGTGGATGGTTTGCCTAATTGGGGCTGTGTAGATAGAGAAGAGAAGGGGCCAAGGACTAAGCCCTGGGGGACCCCGATGCGAGAGGAAGTGGAGAGGAGATAGAGCCAGTGAAAGAGTGGTCATAAAGGTAGGAGGAGAACCAGGAGAGAGCAGTGTCCTTTAGGCCGATAGAGCAAAGCATAGCAAGGAGGAGGTCATGGTCAACAGTATCAAATGCAGCAGAGAGGTCAAGGAGGATTAGTAGGGAGTAGTCGCCTCTCAACTTTGCTGTTACAACCCCAAATTCCAAAAAGGTTGGGATGTAGTGTAAAATGTAAATGCATGTTAAGAAAAAAAAGAATGCAATGATTTGGAAATCTCATATAAAGATATTTTATTCCCAGTAGAACATAGAACACATATCAGAAGGTGAAAGGGAGACATTTTCCATTTCATAAAAAAAAAATACTCATTTAGAAATTGATGGCAGCAAGATATCTCATAAAAGTTTAGACCGGTGTAACAAAATGCTGGAAAAGTAAGTGGTATTAATGAAAAACTGTATAGAAAGAGCCTGTTAGAGAGGCGGAATCTCTCAGAAGCAAAGTTGTTCAGAGATTTGCCAATCTGTGAAAAACTGCATCTAATACTTGCGGAACAATTTCAGAAAAATGTTCTTCAATGTAAAATTGCAAAGGCTTGTACTTTTTAGCTTGGTGAAATAAGGAGTTTTAATACTTACCTTCCTGGCATCCCGCTCTGTTCATCTGCACTTGCGCTTACGTAGAGATAGTTTTAACCATGTTCTTGTAATCCAAGTATGTTTCCCCTTCTTCCATGAGCCAATAAACCTGGGCTGAGCCTGGGGACTCCTGAGACATTGGAAGAGGAGCACGAATGAAAATCCAGTGTTTTGTTTGTGCGGGCAAGTGAGCACCGGGCTCAAACTAACGTTATATGAGGATAGGGAACACCAGGTAAAAGAACAACTGATTAACACCTCCCCATATCTTCCACCAAGGAAGATGACCAAGGACCTACATCGCCCCAATAGGGAGTGGCCCAGTGGTCTTCTGATCTGGGCCCTTGTTGCCCTTAGGAACCCAGACTAGGATGCATGCACATGCCACCACTGACAGGGACAACTGGACAGAGTAAGAAGACACACAGAGCCATAGTCACACCATACAGCAGCAAATACACAAACACTAGTAGCAGATGTTAATGCTATAATTGCCAGGTATTTGTTGAAATTTTGGCCAAAATATGGACGCTAGCGGGCCATGTCACGGCTCCTGGCTATACCGCTAGTCCCTACACTAACCAAGAGTCCAACAACAAAACAAAACAAAAACACAAGACACAAACCTTTCTTGCGGCCACCACACATAGAAGCTGCTCACACAGCACAGAGAGAGAATGAGGACAGAGAAAACTGACCCCACCAGCACCTGGGAAGACAGCTTTATGTGTACTGACCTGAAGTGATTGGCTAACTGGAGATACACACACGCCCAGGCAGCACAATCCCCCACACCTGAGCAGGAAAGCTCCAGAGAACCTTAGTACCAGATCTCAGCAGACAGATATGACATCCAGCTCTGCAATTCAGACACAGTCTATAATCAATCACGTCTTCATGCAAGACATCCCGTGCCTATATTGTATAAAGGGAATATTCCCATTTTAAACATATACGCTGTCAATGCCTGATACTGTAGGTGCAAGTCTCATCTCTAGCAACCTCACCTTTTGGGGATCCTGTGACCCTGTTCACCGATTCATGCTAACTGCTGTACCCAAGAAATTAATGGAGAGGTGCCCGTGCATGCACACAGTCTTCTCTGCTGTAGTCCATGGCAATTATGGAACCTTGCAAGCAGGACTCAGTTTTTTGTTAGAGTGGTTTCTCATCTGTGTTGGCTGTAGATGAAAAAACAGCTGCATTTGGCAGCAAAAGATGGACATCCACAGCAATGTGGTGGTGAGAAAAACCACAGCTATGGAGAGAGAAAGACGGGTCCAGATAGGTTCTCTTTATTAAACAATTTCATAATTTGCAAATTAGGGTGCCATCTGGGACGATCACTACACAAAGGTAGGGTTCATCTGCTACTTTGTTAAACGAGTCTACATAGGCTGGAGAAGCTGGCTGTCTAAATAGCTCTGAGGCAGTCATTTGCTTTTGGTGGACCAAAACACATGGACTAGCTGCACTCATTATGTTCTCTAGATGCCTTAAAGTAAACTTGTCACCACCAATTACCATCATAAACTAAGTCTACGGGCTTATAGGTTAGGGGCCGAGGAGTCCAGATGGGGAGTCCAGCACCTTCCCATTCCCTGGCAGCCTTGGAAGCCAGACCTCGGTCCATCATGTATTGGACTTTTCCCTGCAGTCACTGCGTGCGCATACGTGGAGGGGAGTCTCTTGAACCCCTCAAGGACATGGCCTATCATGTCCATGAGGGTGCAGCAATTTTTGACAGGTTTTCATCAGATTTTTTTTTCTGTCGACATGGCCATGTGAGGTCTTGTTTTTTTCCTGGCAAATTGTAGTTTTTATTGGTACCATTTGGGATACATATAATCTATTGTATAACTTTTGTTAATTTTGTTTGAGAGCAAGGAGAAAACACATCAATTCATTTTTTTTCTGCGGGATGGTACGATTACAATACCAAAATTGTTTTTTGTTTTTTTTTTAGGTTTTTCTACTTTTGCACAATTAAAGCCCCTTTTTATTGAATTTTTTTTACATCATGAATTATTTTTTATTTTTGCATGGACAGAGCTCTGTGATAGCTTGTTTTATGCATCACGAGCTGAAGTTTTATTGGTACCATCTTTGGGATACATTTGGCTTTTTTATCAGTTTTTCTGCATTTTTGGGTGAGGCAAAAATAATCATAAAATAAGCATTTCACCTCAGTTTTTTGGGGGGGTAGGGTTACGGTCTTTGTCATGCAGGATAAATAGTGTGTCAAATTTATTGTACAGGTCATTACTAGAGATGAGCGAGCACCAAAATGCTCGGGTGCTCGTTACTCGAGTCGAACTTCCCGCGATGCTCGAGGGTTCGTTTCGAGTAACGAACCCCATTGAAGTCAATGGGCGACTCGAGCATTTTTGTATATCGCCGATGCTCGCTAAGGTTTTCATTTGTGAAAATCTGGGAAATTCAAGAAAGTGATAGGAACGACACAGAAAGGGATAGGGCAGGCGGGGGGCAACATGCTGGGCTGCATTTCAGGTTCCCAGGTCCCACTATTCAGTCACAATAGCGGCAAGAGTGAGACCCCCCCCCCCCCGCACTGTCAGCATAAAGATCGTTCTCCTCTGCCACAGCTGTAACAGCTGTGGCAGAGAAGAACGATGTTAGCCAATTGAATTCAATGGAGCCGGCAATACAGCCGGCTCCATTGAAAGCAATGGGCTGCCGGCGAGCGCGGGATGAATTTTCGGGAAGGGCTTAAAAATAAAAGCCCTTACCTGAAATTCATCCAGAAATGTGTAAAAACAAAACAAATATATATACTCACCCGGTCCCGGCAGACGGAGTTCAGCCGCGGCCGGCCGGCAGTTCTCCTGAACTGCTCTGTGTAGTATTCAGCAGCCGGGGATTTAAAATCCCCGCCTGCTGAATGAGCTGCCTCTGATTGGTCACAGCCTGACCAATCAGAGGTAGCTCTCACTCACATCCATTCATGAATTCATGAATGGGTGAGTGAGTGCTGCCTCTGATTGGTCCCTGCGCTGAGCCAATCAGGGGCAGCTCTCAGCTGTCATTCATGAATTCATGAATGGGTGTGAGTGAGAGCTGCCTCTGATTGGTCAGGCTGTGACCAATCAGAGGCAGCTCATTCAGCAGGCGGGGATTTTAAATCCCCGGCTGCTGAATACTACACAGAGCAGTTCAGGAGAACTGCCGGCCGCGGCTGAACTCCGTCTGCCGGGACCGGGTGAGTATATATATATATATATATATATATATATATATATATATATATATATAATTTTTTTTTTTTTTACACATTTCTGGATGAATTTCAGGGAAGGGCTTATAATTTTAAGCCCTTCCCGAAAATTCATCCCGCGCTTGCTGGCAGCCCATTGCTTTCAATGGAGCCGGCTGTATTGCCGGCTCCACTGAATTCAATGGTCAGTGCTCGTTTAATCGAGACGAGTACCGCGTGGTGCTCGTCTCGAGTAACGAGCATCTCGAGCACCCTAATACTCGAACGAGCATCTCGAGCACCCTAATACTCGAACGAGCATCAAGCTCAGACGAGTATGCTCGCTCATCTCTAGTCATTACCGATACGATAATAGCAAATATGTGGGATTTTTTTTCACACAAACAGGAAAGTGCCCAAAAATATTTTTAACATTTTTATTTTATTTTTTTATGTCCCTGCTATGGTCGCTATGATAATGCATGGCAGGAATCCTGTATTGCGATGCCCTTATCACTTACAATAGCAATTACAGGCTATGGCAGGCCCGGATACAAGTGTATTGCGTTCAGTTGCCATGGCAAACCATTGGTCCTCGTTGAGTACTGATGACATCACAGAGGGATGGCAATAAATTACTTCTTGTTGAGCATAAGGAGATAGCTTTCAATCCTGAATTTAATTAACATAAAGCACTCTCAGCATCGTTGCAAATGTGTGACCATAACTATTAGGGATACCAAAGATATGGCATCAGCCCAAGGCCTACCAACAGCACTCCACCTTTGCAAGAGAATGATTGCTAGAGGTACCCAAGGGAAGACCCCCATCCCACATTCCATTGCTGCGCACTATCTCTGACTCAGGACCCACTTATACTTTCACCACGCATGTCCATAGTAATCCCCTTAGAGGTCAGGTAGCAGTGATGGAAATGCTCGCTCGTATCTGTCCCTTCCCATTCACTTGAAAGGTGTCAGAGGATGCCCTTTCTAACCATTGGTGAATGTCCTGGTGATCAGACTCCCAGCAGCCAGACATGTGTAAATACACTATAAAAACAAACTTTTAAGAGGCATATATACAACAATATAGACATGCACACATCCAAACACATATAGACACACAGAGCCATACTTATACTAGTTCAGATGGCAGCTCAGCTTGAGCAAAATCTCCTATTGGCTCATTGTTCTTAAAGCGGTTGTCCAGTTGTAAACTGTGAATGACCGATCGGCAGAATAGGTCATCAACAGTAGACTGACAGGGGTCTATTGCCAGTGACCTCCCCCCCCCTAATCATCTGTTCATTGGGTCTGTGTGCTTCTGCACTGAGCTGATTCCCACAGGAAGCAGACAGCTCCATTCTCACTGCAGTGGCCAGGCTTGGTATTGCAGACGTAGCTTGCATTGAAGTGAATGAGAACTTGGCCTGCAATACCAAGCCTGGCCACTGCATTGAAAATGGAGCTGCAGAATTTCAGCTCATTGTATGAACACACTGACTCAGCAAACAGCTGATTGGTGGGGGTCCAGGCTGGCAGACCCATGCTGATCTATTATTGATGGCCTATCCTGAGTATAGGCTAACAGTAGTTTACAACTGGACAACCCCTTTAAGTTACCTTTACAAAGGACAACTGTCAGGCACATTAGTGCCCAATAGCAATCCCAGT
Organism: Eleutherodactylus coqui; assembly: GCF_035609145.1. Taxonomy (NCBI): domain Eukaryota; kingdom Metazoa; phylum Chordata; class Amphibia; order Anura; family Eleutherodactylidae; genus Eleutherodactylus; species Eleutherodactylus coqui. The sequence continues at coordinate 244,431,945 of NC_089840.1, forward strand.
GACCATCGCTTCTGTGCTTCACATGGAAGCGATAGTCGTTCTGTGTATAGAGGTGGAGCGGTCCGAGCATTGTTCCAGCTTGCCCTCCTCTATTGGCAGTAAACAGAAGTCACTGAGACATCGAGTAACTACATGTTTACACGGGCCGACAGTCACGTACTTTATAGTTCTGCTAAAAACCAAATGACTCCAACAAGTGCGCGATTTCTCATTCAGGATGCGTTCACACGAACGTATATCAGCTCGGTTTTTACGCCGAGCCGATATACGTTGTCCTCGTGTGCAGGGGGGGGGGGGGAGGATGGAAGAGCCAAGAGCAGGAACTGAGCTCCCGCCCCCTCTCTGCCTCCTCTCCGCCCCTCTGCACTATTTGTAATGAGAAGAGGCGGGGCGTGGGCGGGGCTAAGTTCCTAGAATTAGCCCCGCCCCACCTCTCCCCATTGCAAATAGTGCAGAGGGGCGGAGAGGAGGCAGAGAGGGGGGCGGGAGCTCAGTTCCTGCACTTGGCTCTTCCATCCTCCCCCCCCCCTGCACACGAGGACAACGTATATTGGCTCGGCGTGAAAACCGAGCCGATATACGTTCGTGTGACTTCACCCTCAGTGCCGTTTTGGCAGCCGCTTGTACACTGGACCATTATTGCCCGAATTTGCTGATTCGGCGATCATCACCCCATATAAAATTACTTTTGTGACAGCTGTTAAGCTGATCATATACTTGAGATTCGTAATAGTCAAAAAGGCTGATTTAGACCATTTCCTTCTGATTTGTAGTGCCTTATTGCACCTTTTTTGCAGACTAAGGCTTCTTTCACGCTTGCATAGGAGCCCATGCAGCAGCAAACGTATTCCGGCCCAAAAGATAGTTCCAGGACTATCTTTTGGGCCTGACGTAAAAACGCCTGGCGATATACTGGCCTTGCCGGGTGCTTTTACGTCTCAGGAATAAGCCCAATGTGATCTGATGCATTGTAAACCAATCCATCAGATCACAGCTCCTATTGGCCAGCTGTGAAAACGGACGGCTGATATGCACTCGTATCAGAGAAGCCTAAAAAAGCTGTGAAAAGTTGATCTATTGTGTTGGTTATTGTTGAAAAGTCGTTCATGCTGAAAGACAGATCTTCTTCCGATCAATGAAAGCCCAGACCAGGCCACAGATCACAGTAGAGATCGATGAGCGATTTGTCATTTTACCTTAAGGCATTGTCATCCAAAACAACAACTTTCACCGATCAGCCATGATTGACAGCAGCGCCTATAGTCTATAATGTATGAGCGGCTGTAGATGACGCCTGGGGACCGATTCCCTTTAAAGACGTATGAAGAAATACATAGAAATGTGACAGGTAACAGATTATTGTGACATATAAAGCCCATTAACAGGGTCAGGAGGATATTTAGGAGTGGATACACAGCCTTCAGTATTTTGGCCACTAGATGGCATCTGTTCTACAATCTATTTTGCTTGAGTAATAATGCAGAAGTTGGCTGTAATACCTCCAGCATCCCCCCGAATGTAAACGGGTCACAAAGGGACGGTTATCTAGGACAAGGTCGGAAATACACAGAGCTGCTGGCATAGAAGGTCCAATGAATGCATTATGATGCCGCACTGGACTTGTCCGTCTAATGACAAGGAAATGACGATTTGCTTCTTGTTGTTGCACTTGAATTAAACTAGGAAGGTCGCAGCAGCAGAATGGAAATCTAAGAACCCATCAAAAGAAAGCTCTGATGTCTACCGACCTCTTGGATGGGCGAGAGGGAACACTTAGGCCTGCATCACACAGGCGTATGCACATGAGTGTACCGTACTTGCGGAATGAACAAATTTTTTTACGCATACATGGGCGCATTTTACTTTACTTTTTCTGCGCACAAGACTCGTGCATTCGTGCACGGCAAAAAAATATGCACCAATTAAAATGGCCAATTGATCTAATGAGTTCCAGAGGTGTTGCTTTTCCAGCACAATGCAGTGTTTCACGTATCTCGTAGCATATTTTGCACATCCCCATTGATTTCTATGGGGACTTTTGATGCAGGAAAATAGAGCATGCTTTGTTGGGGGGTTTTAAGTGACCTAAATGTGCAGGAAAAATACCAATGGGTTTTATTCACTGTGTATTGCGCCCGTGTGAAGTCGGCCTAAGGTTATGTTCACATCTTAAGGATTTGGCGTACTGTACAAAGAATTTGCGGCAGAAATCTGAGGCGGACAATCCAGTCTATGCTGCAGATGTACCAGCACATCCATACAAAAATGTCACTCAACAGCGCTATTGCACGCTCTTCCATGTAGAATATACAGCATGCTGTACATTGATGTGCCAAAAGCCAGGACAAGAACTAATGCCATGTAGGACCCCCTCTAGGCGAGCGGCTGCGTCTGGTGTTGTGAGAGGCGCTCTAGTGGTCTTCTGCTCCCATATCCCATGAAAAATAAAAAAAAGCTGCACTGACCTGCAGGATAATCAGTTTTCATACTGCTATCCCATGACTTTTGGCATGTCAGTGTATGTTCACACATTACGTAAACTCTTCATAATGTTTGCAGTGGAATTGCCTGCAGAAAATCCTCCACGTCTTAAACTACCTTCACAGACGATGTTTGAGCTGCGGAAAATTTGGGAATTCCTCTTGCGTTTCTGCAGATGGGCAAAAAAATCCATAGCGCAAATTGACCTGCGGAGCAGATTTTAAATCTGATATCCTTCAAATGAGGAGGTGACGCATGTAACATAGGTAGATTTCGCCATAGATTCATTACAGATTTTGCACTCCGTACGTATCCTAAATAATTGCACAAACAATCTCTTAAAATTCCTTCTAAGGGTCCATCCAAACTGTCTTTTGCATTTAATGTACAACATCGGAAGTGTGTCCGGCCCTGACCGTGATTCGCTGGACACGCACGTACGTTGCTCCCAGTTTGGTTCCTGAGACCTGCGGTCAGACTGGGATATGCTTTCAAAGTCTGTACAATAAACGGATGATGCAAAAGACAGTATAGGCGGGCCCTTAGGACTTACTTAGATGAACAATTTTCACATCCATGTACTACTGTCTATGCATGCTCTATTTTGGTCTGACTTCTCGGATGACAGTCACTCGTTCAAGTAAATGGTGCACAAAATAATACAGAACACATCTGTGGGATCATTTTTCAGAGATCATTGCTAAGTGATCATAGGAAAAAATGTGTGTGCAAGAAATAAAAACTGAAGTAAAAATCTGACATGTAAAGGGCTGTTTCACACAGACCAGAAAAATCGCACAAGATTTGTGCATTGCGAGACACACAAATATGAACCCTTATTCTTTTGAATGGGATCATACACATGAGTGATTTTTTCCCGCATCACATAACGGCATGGGAATAAATTGTGGCATGTCCTATCTTTGGGCGTTCCCTCGGAACATCTCGGATCGCCCATTGGTTTTAGTGGAGCGGGACCACATCACACGGCGTGCGAGCTGCACGTGAGCGTGATGCGTGGTTTACCCTTTGAAAACAATGAGAAACACTCTACGATCCTTCGCTGCGGCTTTTTTCACAACTTCCCCACAGTGATGTAAGGCGGTTGTAACAAAAAAAAACCGCCTCGCGCCCACGGGGACATCACATGTTTCACAGCCTGATATCACACTCACCTGTGTGAAGTTATCAAAAAGGCCTCTTTCACACGGGCAACAGCGATTTTGGCGTGAAATTGTGGCAAAATTGCGTCTTTGTTCTTGTCATTTTGCAGCGATAGCGCTGCTTTTTTGTTGGAATAACCTCGCATTGCGGCTGCTTGCAGTAAAATTGCGCTATTTTTTATTGCGTAAGTCAATGGGACTTTCTAATATTAAAAAACACATCACATCGCACAAAAATCACAAGTTTTTGCGGTGTGATGCGATAAACAAGAAGGCTCCATAGGGAAACATGGGCTACAAAAAAAAAACCGCAATACGCGGCAAGTTTTTATTTTTTCTCGCAAGATAGCATCAGAGAAAACATCGCTAGTGTGAAAGAACCCATTGGAAAGCATGGGCTTCACATACTTTAGTTTTCTCGCACTATCGCATCACAGCAAAATCACGCACTTTGGTCACCCGTGTGAAAGCGGCCTAAGGGTGCCTCCACACGGGCGCTAAAAGGCCGCAATTTTTGCTCTACGCGAGAGTGAGTAAAAAAAGCAGATTTATGAAACCAATGTCTTTCAATGGTTTCATTTACATCTGCGATATGTTCTCTGTTGCTATGCTGCGCTAGCTAAAAATCGCGGCATGTTCTATCTTTTGTCTTTTGCCTTTTTGCACCCATGTTTCCATATGAAGCCATGGTTTGTTCGATTCGGGTAAAAAAAGGCCCAACGGCGCACTTTACAAAGCAGACACACATTTGCCCTATCGCCGCGTTTTTCGCCCACCCAAAAACGCAAACGCTGTGTGGAACCAGCCTTAGAGTGCATTCACACAGGTGAGAGTGAGTCGCTCTATTGGTTTGCTGTGCGATGTGCAGGAGACCGCACATCTGTAAGTTCTATTCTCGTGTAAGACTCGCACGAACATAGAACATGCTAAGATTTTTCCGTCTCACAGCATCGCTGCATAAGAAAAATCACCCCTGTAAATACACCCAATACAAATAGTGGGTTGCATATTTGTGCAGGTTTTGTGCATCTCACACCATACAAAACTTGCACGATTTTCTCGCCTGTGTGAATGCACCCCAAGGGCTCCTTCACATGAGCGTATGCCTTTTTGTGGTCACCCTCACGTTGAAATTGCGTGAATGAAGAAATTACACGATCATGTCTCAAGCTAAGGGTGGATTCAGACGACCGTATATCGGTTTGGTTTTCACGCCGAGCCGATATACGGTGTCCTCATCTGCAGGATGGGGGGGGGGGGTGGAAGAGCCAGGAGCAGGAACTGAGCTCCCGCCCCCTCTCTGCCTCCTCTCCACCCCCTCTCCGGCCCTCTGCACTATTTGCAATGGAAGGAGGCAGGACAGGGGCAGGGCTAAGTGGTGAGAATTAGCCCCTTCCCCTGTCCCACCTCTCCCCATTGCAAATAGTGCAGAGGGGCAGAGAGGAGGCAGAGAGCACTGCTCCCGGATCTTCCAGCCTCCTCCCCCTGCAGAGAGAGAGACGATGTATATCGGCTGGGCCTGAAAACCGAGCCGATATACGGTCGTCTGAATCCAGCCTTAATTAGTGTTTTCTCGTCCATTCACATGGCCGCGTGCGACGTATTAGCAAAAAAATATGCCGCAGCCCGGAAATCCCTCAATTGCCATAAATCCTCGGAATAACTTCAAATGCCTAAATAGAGGCATCTGTAAGCTTTTTGCAGCGTTGGATGTGGTAAACTGCCTCCCCCTCCCTATTTTTCCAGCTCCCATAGGAGTCTATGGGAGCTGCCAGCATATATCGGTCAAAAGAAAGAACCAGAACTATCTTTTCCAGCAGCCTATAATTGTGGTCCCCGATTTCAGTCGCGTATGTGCTATGTTTTCTGGTGCGACATTTTTACATGCCACAAAATTGCGCATGCAAACGAATGCATTAGAATCCAATGCCTCAGGTGGTTGCTATTTTCGGCAGGGTGTGAAAACGCGGCTACATAGCTGCGTAAAAACACTTACGGGAATAAAGCCTTATGCACAGAGGGGTAACTTGAAGTTCCCGGGCCCTGATGCAAAACTTGTAACAGGGCCCCCAACTATAATGCTTTACTTATAGTACTGGGTTCCCTATATGGAGAAGAGAGGCCTTATGGGCCCCCTAAGGCTCCTGGGCCCGGGTGCAACCGCATCCCCTGCATCCTCTATAGTTACGCTCCTGCTTATGCATATGACTGCAGCATGGACATACCTGCATATTAAAATAGGACTGTTCTTCACGGACCAAAATCTGCCGCACTCCCCTTTGAATACAGAATCAAACTTGCTGTAAATTGGTTACTTTGTAACCTTCTGTAAAGTTGTCAAACTTGGATTAGAAGTTGTCAGGCAGTAAATCTGCTCAGTTATCCTCATACCATTACATGACACATAACTTCTACTGCCGCCAGTGATACAAATGTAGGAGAGTCATGAAATCCACTATATTCTCCCCAGCACAGACAGGCTGGGACCTGCAGAATGATTAGTCCGCTCTCTGCATAGCGATCATCTTACAGGTATATTAGCAGCTTCCTATAAGCGATTGCCTCTTAGATCCACCCCACTTTTTTTTTCTTCTTCATAGCAGTCCCTTTAGTGCAGCGGCTTCCCGTTTCAATCCTCCTGCCTGCAGATGATCCACAGCTGAAGTCACTTACTACTTCCCTCTATACTCAGCCACAGCGCTGCAGCCATGCTGAAGGTCTTTGTGGAGGCAGCTTATAATGTCCCTAAAACCAAGCTTGGGAAGCCAGACCCTATAGTGACCATCACCTTCAGAGGTAAGACTGGGACCAAGTTTCTTTACATTGAACTCTATAGACTTCCAGAGTCTTTGTCTTCTACACAGACTGCATTCCTCAGCTCTGCTGCTTTCCTTAACTACCATGTAATAAGCCATTCGTTCTCCTCACCAAGGACAAAACTGCCTTTAAGCTATGAATGGTTATAGATCTGGTTGTGTTCCAACTAGCACTACATACAGTGTCTGCTCTTGTAACTGGGAGGTACAATATGATTTGTGGAACTACAAGTGATATAATGGCTATATAGCACTCTGTGACTTGTTCTGCACTGCAGGATACTCCAACTTTGGTCTTGCAGATTTTGGAGGATAATGAAGAGTTAGCGACGTGTTATTCCTGGAAATATGTCGGCATACATCATTGGTGTAAAACATCCACGTTGCTAAACTGCTCATCGCATCCATTAGAATGTCTATTATGTATTATATGCCTGCCTGTTTGTGGAACAGGCATCGCAGGGTGTGGCGAATGAAATAAATATATATATATATCTCCTAGTGGCATATGGGTGTCCTAGTGGGGACCTCCTGTTCAGGACCCCTCTCTATTAGTCTCAGTGGAGAGGATGATTACTATTCCTGATCTGGAGGACTTGGTCTGACCATGTATTATAGTAGTTAATGGAATGGGTGCCATGTAGTAATGGCACCGGCTGCCTGCAGTTTCCGTTGGTGACAACTAATTGCCAGGAGTTCTGGTTACCAAACCAATGAGGACTTTATTTAGGGTAAAGCCAAGTGTTTTGGTGCTGCATGTGGCCAAACCCATGGTGGCCACTCACCACAAAACCATGCAACCATTGTGCAGTGCAAGTAGGTATGAAAGTATTGTCCTGCTGTGCCAACCCTTTTAATAAAACGATGTTGCCATAATATTGTAAGTGTAGTGAAATGCCTGTATTATCAGTATGCTCCAAACTAATTCAAGACAAAACCTATAAATTGTTACACAATAATAAAAATCTCCATAAAAGGGCAACACCAGAACTGTAAGCAACATTCCAGTATACTTTGTTTCAATTTCTTACACTTTGCTGCAGATGTACACATTGAAAATTAGTAACTTGGGACTTCGTGCAGTAAGATAACTTTTCATGCCACAGTTCGTATCCTGTCAATAGCTTTGCAATGGCTATTGAGTTAAAAGAACAAGAGCTTTTTAATGTCTTAAGGGATTTTTCAGGCAAAATCTATTGATGACCTATGCTCAGCAAAGTTGATCAATCCTTGATCACTTGGGATCCCCAGTAATCAGCTAGTCACCGGGTTCAGCTCCCATCGGTTTCAATGAGTGAAGCCAGCTATGGCATTTCTGCTTCTTGTACCACTGTAATGATAGTGGGTTGGGAAATTAGCTAATTGCTGTTGACCCCAAGCCGTGGGCTCTGTGATCAACTATTGATGACTCCTCCTCATGATAGGTCATCAATAGTTATTTTGCTTGGAAAGCCCCTTTTAAGATAACTGGTTGAAGACAGTTACTGCAGTCAAGTTAAACTTTGCTACATCCGTCGATATTGCATTGATACATTGATATTGCTGTCGGTGTATAGAAGCATTCTTGTGGACACTCAACAGCTAAACTAATTTTCTCGGAGCAGAACCTTTGCCACAATTGTATGCATTCTAGGCTACCTAGGTGTGCAATCTCTGGCTGTGAGCAGAGGTCTTTAAAAAAAATCGATACAGGAACCTATTTATTTATTTTCTCTTTTATGGTGTCCAGGTAGTACATGAGGAGCGATCTGTCTAGCACAATCATTGCTGCAGTTGTGTCCAGTTTATGAAATGACATATGCCAATATGCATAGATTGAACACGGTGGCACATACAGTGCCAGTCACACAGATATCACATGTACCAATATTGATACATCTATACTAGCCTCTCCAGCTAGAATGATTGCTTTGGTTCCTTAAAGGGCTTAAGGGGCAGGGTCCTCAGGAAGCAGTCCATTCATTCCAGGATTACACTGAATTAGTAAAGCTGCCCTTAGGCCCTGTGCCAAATGGGCGTAAGCACATTTGCACAATGGGCGTTGTTTTTGCCCACAAGCGCATGTTCTACTTTATAAAAAAACAGCAACCATGCTGCCATTGATTGCAATGGGCATTGGTGTAATGAGGTCAATATGTGCTATTTTCCTGTGTCAACGCAACGCATTAATGTCAATAGCTGATGGTGTGTGTGTGTAATACGTGCAATACGTGCTACAAGGCTGAAAATGCAATGTACAACTTTGCACGTATCATATACGCTGGACTCGGGGTACTTTCACACCTGCAATTGCGTTATCGCTGCGTTTTTTAACGCGAATGTCAATAGGACTTTATAATGTTAAAAGCGCATCGCACAAAAATAGCAAGTTTGTGCTCTGCAATTTTTGTGTGATGCGTTTTTAATAGAGATGAGCAAGCCTACTCAGCCACGCCCCTTTTTCGCCCGAGCGCCGCGATTTTCGAGTACTTCCGTACTCGGGCGAAAAGATTCGGGGGGCGCCGTGGGTGAGTGGGGGGTTGCAGCGGGGAGTGGGGGGGAGAGAGAGAGAGGGCTCCCCCCTGTTCCCTGCTGCTACCCCCCGCTCCGCCACGCCTCCCCCCGGCGCCCCCTGAATCTTTTCACCCCAGTACGGAAGTACTCGAAAATCGCGGTGCTCGATCGAGAAATTACTCGAAATGAGTAGGTTCGCTCATCTCTAGTTTTTAACATCAGAAAGTCCTATTGGCGTTCACGTTTAAAAAGACACAGCGATATCGCAAGTGTGAAGGCGCCCTCAGTCAATGGGATACGTCACACTGATCCACTGTAGCTGTCATACCTCCGTTAAAAAAGAGCAGGCATGATGCCAGTTGGAGCTTCTGCTCCCTAGCTTTAGATGTAGCACATTGCTGCTGTCTTCTATATAGGATGCAGTCTTGTCTGCAAAAGTAGGAATGGGTGTCTGATAATTATGTAGGGTAACACCGAAGAACCTCTGGCCCTGACCTGGGATGGAACACAAGTTTATCGTTTAATAAAACTCTGAAGTCCTCAGGGTTGTAACTAGCGGAGTTGCCGGTGGAGCATCTCTTAGGTACTTTCACAAAGGCCATAATTGGCCCGCAGGACGCACCCAAATCCACAACTTATTCGGCCACTGCGGAAATCCACACATAATCTGCAGATCTAACTGAGGATTGGGATGCAGATTTAAGCCGTTTTCAATCCGTGTCAAAATCCGCAGGCAGCCCGGAGGTTTAGCGCCTGGAATTTACTGCAGTTTTCGATGCATCCACAATCAACACCTAAAGATGCAGCTTAATCTACTGCTGTGGATTTCTGCTGCATAACACACGTATACATACCGATTTTGGTCTGGATTTATCTGCATTTTTACATGCGTTCTAAAGAAATATTCCGCATGTGTGAATGGTCCTTTTAGAGCTCCTTCACACTGGCGATCGCAATATCGCCACAAGAAAATTGTAGCAAAATCACAACTTTGCTCATGAGATGTCTGAGCATCAGCAATGCTTTTTCTTGCAAAAAACATCACTGCCACTTGCTATTTTCTTGAGTTTTTCTCGCAATAGACAATAGTTTCTAATGTTATAAAGGCATCGTGCGAAAATGTGGGGGAGAGATTTAAAAAAAACAAAAACCTAAACACAGACAGTTAGGACATGCTGCGATTTTTGTTTTCACATTACATCGCATGTGTGAATACATCACAAATGGGAATTAAACCATTGAAAATCATTGGTTTTATAGTTCTGCATTTTTCACTCACTCTCTCATCGCACGACGATCAAGCAATTTTCTTGCAAGTGTGAAGGCACCAATAGGTGAGGGGAGCCTCAGACATTAGGATGAGTTGGGGAAAACTGCTGATGGAGAGAATATAGAGGGCGGTGCTGGAGCTCCACGATTACTTGTGGCACTTTCGCTCTGCAAAAAAAGCTACAATACAATATTTCACTTGAATTGTCTACACTTTGTATCTTTATGCATTCCTGTGGCGAACAACATGTCATGACATTACTTGACATGACTCATTGCATGCCGGAAGTTTTTGCAATGTGATAGCCGTACACATGAGATGGTGTCTGGTAGAGGCTTTCTTCCCTCTTTACATTTATATCACATGAATGCTTGGCGCTGACCGTGTGTATATGAGGGGTGTTTAGTAAATGGCTATCCGATGAACAGACTACAACTACGGTACCTACTGTGTGAGGTGTATCTGTCGTGGGTGAACATGCCATAGAGTGGTTGTGGCGGCATCACATTGAGGTGTATCTGTTGTGGGTGGACATGCCATAGAGGACGCCATGGGAGAAAGCAGGCCCAGTTCTTCTTCTTCCCATCTCTTTTGCTGTTGGATGGTGAGAACTTGTCATATAGAAAGAAAACTGTTTGCAAACAAGGGGGTAAGAAACTGACACACAGGTCATAAGAAAGCTGAGGATGGAAAAATGAACATCGGCCCTTTCTGGTCATGTTCTCATTGAAAGCCCTGAAACTTCATTCCCCCTTATGCCATGACATCGAAGATCGTTTCTGGCACATGTCATATCCTGCATAGCTTCCCGTTGAATCACTGCTTTCTCATTTTTTTGAACATAACTTGACTTGTATGGAGAAACCTCCTTGTCTAGCGTATTCATGTCGCTTGATGGAGTGAATATTTATATCTCTATTGGCATTAGTGAAGATATAAAGGATGCTGTATGTAATGGGAACAGTTTCCATGCCCCAGATCCCGATGCTGAACAGCTGTTTATATAGTTAGAGTTGTGTGCTCCACTTTACTTCCTGTGCATGAAGTTCAAATAGTAAGAAGAAATGGACATCACAGAACAATAATTGTTAGCGGATGCAAAGCGTGCAGAACGGAGGGGGAGGACATTATCCTCAGCTCAAATAACCTGAAAGCCTTCTGATCCACTTGATAAACAAACCTACAGTAGTATACAGATAGTATAAGCAGTGCGAATGGAAAACCCTCCACTCCTCGAATGTCAATAATCAACAGAAATAGTGTGGCAAGAAACATAATGGTGCTACAGACTCGCCGTAGAGCACAGTTGGGTGAACCTGACCAATTATTATGGCACCTCACACTTAGGAGCCAGCTGTGCCTGTCCACCCTGACCAACTGGGGCCAGAGTCCATGTAAACTGGGGCCTCTAATCCCAAACAAAATTGCCTCAGCCTGTCCGCAATCCCACCCTGCAATACAGAACTTCTGAGTGGAACACTTGCCTAACCCTGTAACTGTATGTACAATAGAATTGGTCTTAACGACTATTTAAAACTTTTGGGGGGCAATTTTGTTTTTGTTTTTGCAATAGGATTTAGTTAAATTTGCACCATCTGTCTTCTGCGGTTTCTACCTATCCCTGTATATTGATGCTGCAGTCTAAGTCTCAATAGTAGATCCATCCATGAGGATGGACTGACTGCTTGGGTTCCCTCTGATCTACTCTCTTGCATGTTCTAATGGGCTAATTTATGACCACAACAAAGATATATATTTGTTTTATCCAGTGACCTTTAGTAAAACCGCTTTCAAGTCAATTACTTCATGTTTTCTGCAGTCTCGTGAAACCAGCCTACCTAAATGGCACTAAATGGTGAATGTTGTCGCATGACTAAATGCGAAGAGTTTTCACAAACAGAAATTCACTGTATCAAACTAAGGGTGGATTATCCTGCTATTCTTGCAGGGTCTCAAGAACATTTGATGCTGACCCCCAAGTCTTTGCATTGCAAAAACAGGAGCTTGTCAGCAGGCAGGTCCTCAAAGGATCATGGGACTGGATGTCAACTACAAGACGCTCTTATGACATGAGGATAGTGGAATCTTTAAGGGTGAAAATGGAACGTACAGGAGAGGGACCAACTGCCACTTTAAAGGGAATCTATACTTGTACATTGACAGCCCTCCATGAGAGCAAAGGTCCATTGCAGCATTACTACTGGTCTGCCAGGCACAGCATTGCTCATTTGTGTGCTATCTGGTATTAGAGCTTGGTGCCATTCAGTTTGACACTGCAGTCCTTTAGGGTGGTGTTCCTGGAAGCATTGCTTCTAGAGAAGGATATAGTGCCTGTACAGGCACGATACAACATGCCGAGCAATGGCTTTGCAATTTGCTTGATCTTTTGGGTGCTTCCACATGAGATGGAATTGCTGCAGAAATCCGCAGTGGGTTACAGAATTGGACATGTGTATTAATGTATCCAGATGATGTAGAATTTTTTTTTTTTTCTCATGGAAATTTACTTTCTGGTGCATATTTTTAAAGAGGTTGTGAAGAGTTAGTTATCCCCTATCCACAGGAGATTGCTGAGCACTTGCTTGTATTTGGAAATTTGCAGCGCTCCCATTAAATTGAATGGAGTCTCTGTGGGCACTTGGCGAGAATGTCTACTCCACGAATGCAGGGACTTTAAAGATCATTAAGTGGGGGTCACAGCGGTCAAACCTCCACCAATACTAAACTTATTCCCTATCCTGTGGGTAAGGGATAATTAATGTGACCAGATTTTCCCGGGGTCAAAGCGGAACAGTGAGGTGTGGTCAGGGGGCGGGGCTTATGGCATTTGATTTTGGTTCCCAGCAGGTTGTAGTAGCATCACCTGACCTGGACGCTGGGGAGCACTGACAATGGGAAGCCTATGGAGGAGATGAGAGGGAGCGTCTTATACTTGAAAATCAGTTGTGGATACGCAGTAGCCCCAGTGGTAATTACCCCTTACAATGCAGTGGGGTAAAAACGTGTACAGATTTGGCTGTGGATTTACAGCAGATCTCTTGTCACATGTGGACTTGCCAGCAAGAGGTCCTTATACTATTACATCATGTGATCTCCTCCATTGGTCTCATTTACAAGATCTGCTAAAACATCGAATGTACATTTATGGATTGTAGTCAACCAGGGGCATAGCTAAAGCCTCATGGGCCTGGGTGCAAAGGTTTATCTGGGACGGGAGGGGGTGGCCCCCAAAGTCTCAACGCCTTAGCGTAGAGGCGTAACTTGAAGCTCCTGAGCCCCAATGCAAAATATGTAGCAGGGCCCCCAACTGTTATGCTTTACTCATAGTACTGGGCTCCCTATATGGAGAGGAGAGGCCTTATGGACCTCCTGCGCCCGGGTGCAACCGCATCCCCTATAGTTACGCCAGTGTAGTCAACAGTATACACAATTGCCAACTGCAAATGTCTTCGGTATTAAATCATAACAATCAATGCGCTCAGAGAATATAACTATTACGCAATGTACCTTAATCGCTGTCTGGATCGTCCCAACGCTGTATATACAGTAGTCCGAAAATACTCGTGTGACAATAAGGCTACTGTGATGTTACCCACATTATAATGCCCTGAGGTGACTTGGCAACTTTTCTCCTTTTCTTCTAGTCGTAGAGTTTTATCACTTCCTGGAAGAGAGCGCAGAGCTGACATGATTACAGAAATGGACTTTTTTTTTTTTTCCTGCATTTTAATAGAAATTTTATCAGTGGTGGTATGTCTGCTTGCTGTCAGTGACTGGGGAGACTCTTTGAGTGTTTGTCGCTCTAAATCCACTGTAGATAAACTTCTATAGACTAACATATCGGCTGCACAAATGTCTCTCCTGTTGTGTTGGTTTGCTACAATACAAGGCGGCACGCAGCAAGTGCGTAACAATATTGCATATTTGCTGCACACCGCCAATTGCCATGCCCTATCTTAGCGTGTATGCATGCGTAATGCGTGCCAAGATAGAACATGCTGTAATCTTTATTGTGCATGTATCTTGCGTGACATGGAAGTCTATGGCAGATTGCTGCAGCGTATTATGTAGGCAAAACCCACGTGCGTGATATGCCGTCACCAGACTTTTGTGTGAAGGCGCCCTTAGTCTGACTTCCCACTGGCGAGCGCAATATGGGGCCGTGAATATTGCCCCCATATCACGCTCTCCACCATGTGAAGCCCTGTGGATGTGAGGCATTTTTATGTGAAAACATCTCATCACTTTGGGGATGCAGAATCCTCCTGCATGGCTGTCACAGCTGTGACTGAGGATCGCAAAGTTCTCCCATTGGTCACAATGGGACCTGTTGCCGCCAGCTCCATTGCAAGCAATGGAGCTGCGATGCGAGATCCTGCAGCCAGATAGAACATTCTGTGATGTGTTTCTCGCATTGTGGTGCCATGCAGGAAACATCGCTAACGTCTTATAAACCCATGTAAAAGAATAGAGTTCATATATGTGCGTCACGCATCGCACAAATCTTGCGGGGTTTTCATGCCAGTGTGAAGGCAGCCATAGAGGACATCCAAATGCGGCAGATTTGTTAAAGAAATTTCTGTTCTATTTATGACTAATTCCACCCATCAGCTCTATAAGTGTCCTAATAGTTTTAGAACTTTTGCTCCACTTTAGTGCTTTTTCTTATTCATGCACCCATTTAATTTTATGCAGCATATAAAGCGCATCAAGCCCCATATACGTGCCAGTGACTATTGTAGTTTCCATAAATAAGTCTTATTACTTCTGGTAACTAAGCTCGTACATTACTGTTTCAGTGCTAATCTGGGTGTTGGCTTGTCCTAACCTGTTTCACTGTATATCCCATGGGCATGTAGAATTCAGGCTGTATAACACCTCTAGACACACATCTCAGCAGGTTTTTATTGTAAAGACATGTTGTGTGGATTGTCTGTTAGACCTCTGTTTTCACCTACATCCTGTAATTTATGACTACGGTTTAGCCCCCTAGAGAGCAAGAGCCGCTCATGATGGTGGGTTCTACACCTGGTTACAGAGGCTTAACTTGAAGATTCGGGGCCCCAATGCAAAACCTGCAACAGGGCCCCCAACTATAATGCTTTATTCATAGTACTGGGCTCCCAATATGGAGAAGATAGGCCTTATGGGCCCCCTAAGGGTCTTGGGCCCGGGTGCAACCGCATCCCCGATAGTTACCCCCCTGCCTGGTTAATTGACGATGCAAGCTTAGGGACCCCTTCCATGATTTCTAATGGGGCATACACTACCAGTCAAAAGTTTTAGAACACCTCAGTTTTTCCACTTATTTTTGACAGTAACACAGTTTAAGTCCCGCAAATTAAGTGAAATGGTTCAGAAAGAAGTTACAAACATCTAAATATTATGACATTTTAACCTGAAATGGAACAATAGTTTGACTTTATGATTTTGATCTAAGGGCTTTTATTTAGGGAACACATGAAGGACAGCAGCTCTGCAACAGAGAAAGCAAATTATGGTTTGTAACTGGATGCAAACTATTCCTACAGGTGTCTCAACTTTTGTAGATTACTTTCAAACCCTCTGATTGTTTATAACCAGTGTTGGAACAGACTGTATTGCGACACCCTCTAGGGCAGGATTTGGTCAGTTTTGCTCTTTAGGATAGAGCACATTGCTATCATAATGGCAAGAAAAGGGCCATTACCAAAGACGACAGACAATTAGAACCTGTAGAAGTGGTCTTCCCTGCAGAAAAATTGCCAAAAAATCCAAAAGTGGCAGTCAATACGGTTTCCATCAAAAGGCACTTTGAAACTGGAGGAAACTGTGACAGGAAGAGGTCTGGAAGACCAAAGGCCACTACAAAATCAGATGACAAGTTTTTAAGAGTCAACAGTCTGTGTGACTGGTGCCTCACTGTACAAAATCTTCAAGCATAGCTTAGGCCTGCTTCACACCGGCTATTTGTGTGCTCAATACATAGAGAATAAAACACATGGATTTCAATGGGTTCATTCTCGCTTCTATTATTTTTTTATTTTTTTTTATTGCACAACCGAAATGTGCATACAAAATACAGAACAAGTATTTGTGCACCAAAGGCCCACATAGAAATCAATGGGGTGTGTGCACTATGCAAGGAGATGTGTGAAACACTGCATAATTCCACAGGAAAAAACACATCTTGAACGACTTAATTGGCCATTTCAATTGGTACATTTGTTTGCCGTGTACAAATGAACATGCCCTTGTGAGCACAAAGTACAGTAGAATACGCTGATGTGCACGCAAAAAAAAAATCGTTCTTTCTACCAAAATGAAGCAAACAGACTTTTGAGTGATACCAACTGTCAAACATGGAGAAGGAAGTGTGATGGTCTGGGGCTCTTTTTGCTGGATCCAGTGTTAACAATTTGCACAGGGTGACTGGCAAGTTGACCAAAAAGGGCTACCACAGCATTTTGATACACCATGCAATACCCTCTGGTGTACGACTTGTTGGTCAGAGGTTCATAATATAGCAAGACAATGATCCAAGACAAGAGGCTTCAAAGAAGAAATGGCCTGCCCAGTCTTCAGACTTAAACCCCTTTGAGCTGGTTTGGGATGAACTAGACAGGAGGGTGAATGTAAAGCAACCTACAAGTGCAGCACATTTGTGGGAACTTCTGCAACAATGTTGAGTTGAAATTTCTGAAAAAGATCTGCATGTCATTGTAGAAATAGTGCCTTGATTGTGTAAAGCTGTTCTGCCAGCTAGAGGGGGCGACTGTGAAGAGTCAAAAACTTAGATTTTGTAAGGAGAATTTGTGTTTATCAAAGAGCAGATGATCCCAGATCTCATGCAGAAGTCTGGACCCAGGAGAAATACAAATCACACCAGCCTGTGCGGTATCAGATGATTTTGTTTAACCCCTCCACTACTTATACTGACATCATGCTATATCTTTCTAGTCTACAATCCAATAAAACAACAATTAACTGATACATTGATCTACAATTTTCTTAACAGATTTAATTTGGTGAAACCAAGTTAATCCATTATTTCTATTCATATTAACTTGCTTGTTCTAAACTTTCTCTGCAAAGTACATCTGAGACATGAAACTGTGCGAATATCAATAAAAACTTGAAAAAGTGAGGTGTTTTACTGTGAGGCCTCATGTCCACGGGGAAAATCAGATCCGCTGCAGATTCTCCATGTAGAATCTGCAGCGGGTCCCTCCTGCCCCGCGGACATGAGCGCCGAAAATAAGAATTTAAAAGTATTTACCAACCGGCGCGGGCGGAGAAGATCAGCTGTTCCTCACGGCCGGATCTTCATTTTCGGCCGGCGGATGAATTCCTGACGCCGGCGGCACGTCGCCGACGTGCCGCGCGCATGCGCCGGGCACATCCGCCGAGCCGAAGCAAGGAAGATGCGGCCGTGAGGAACAGCTGACCTTCCCCGCCCGCGCCGGATGGTAAATACTTTAAATTCCTATTTTAGGTCTCCCGCGGATCCGGACGGCTTCCATAGGCTTCAATAGAAGCCCGCGGGAGCCGTCCCCGCGGAAGACCCGCACGAAAATGGAGCATGGTCCGGATTTTTCCATGCTCCATTTTTTTTTAAATCCCTTTTATTGACGATCCGCGGGTATTTATCTACCCGCGGGTGGTCAATGCATCCCTATGGGATGCGGATCCGCATGCGGGAGATCCGCTGCGGATCTTAAATCATATTTTGCCCGTGGACATGAGCCCTTAGTGTATGAATGGAAGCTGTCCTAATTGGGTATCCCCTATTTCATATGACCTATGGACATGATGGGGGAATATTCCTCTATTAGCCATTATACAGTGGTGGCATTTGTTTTTGCTTCTACCAATTACTCCTAGATCCCTGGTTTAAGTAATTGGTTTGTGGGAAATTTTTCCTTTTTCTATTGGCAATGGCAAATCGGCAAAATGTTACTGGGTTTTTCCATCCGCAGTGTTCTGAGCAAAATGGACTACTGTAAATAGAAATTAACATTGCTATAATTATATCTGAGGGAATGCTGGTCCAGTTACTATGTCTTATTTCCTTAAGGGTTCTTTCAAACGAGTGTAGGCTATTTTCGGTCGACCGAAAATCACGTGAATAGGCGCACAAATCTCCCATTCAGACGGCCTAGGTAGGGAGAGTAAACACCAAGCCTGGGATACTGTCAGGCTGGGGAAGACAGTTTAGCTCTCGGTGAGGGGGCGAGAGCTAGTGTGCTAAGCTCCCACCCCATCTCTACCCATTGTCGTCTGTCAGCAATGGAATGGGGTAGGAGCTCTGCAACTAGCTCCTGCCCCCTCGCATTGCAAACTGCCTGCTAGGGGCAGAAAAGCAGGGAAGGCAGTGGGAGTTTAGCAGTCACGCTGCTAAAATGGCTCCTATCTGCCTTCTCCAGCAGTTCCCATGGGCTCCCATAGAAGTCTATGGGAGCTGCCACCGTATTCCAGCCAGAAGATAGTTTCTGAACTATCTTTTCTGTCCGGCGTAAACCTGCCTGACGGGAACGCATACCGTATGCGCCATCTCGGCTGGGCACTTGTACGCAGCGGGAATACGCCCATTTGAACTGATGAACCATTTTTACTGTGAATTCCCTGTTTTTGTTTTTTTTGTTTTTTTTAAATTCATGTATGATGCATTTTTGCAAGAAATGTGCATTTTGCATCAGTAAAATGCCTTTAAAAACAGATTGCATGCAAATCGCATGGCATGAGTGCACAATGCTGTTTTTTTTTTTTATTTTTTATTTTTTTAACAAGAATCGCCCGAATTTAGAGTCAGAGTGAAAATTATTTGTGAATGAACCCATTCAAATGAATGGGTTCTCTTTCTCATGCAAGTTCTGTCTATCTCTGCATCAGATGACACTCACATGGGAACGTCGCCCATTTAAATGCACCCTAAGGCCTTCTTCGCAAGGTTGTATGCGTTTTTGCACACATCTCAGCGCAATGCGTTCACTAGGTGCTTTTGTGCTTGTATCAGTGAATATTTCTGAACGTTTTGCCCACACAAGTGGTTGGTTTTGCCCAGGGTCTACAATTCTAGTTTGGGCCTGGTCGTGGCACAAATAATTCCTGCAGGACACTGAACTACTACAAGAATGATCCAAATTGTAATGGTGGATTGCTAGTTCTTCACTTGTATAAGTGAACTCACTTATGTTGTCAAAGCAGATTGTGGAACTTAGATTTATTCCCAGGGGTATGGAGGAGGCGAGGTGAACATCTCAGACTTTCCTGACGTCCTCCATAGGGTTGGTGCAGGCTGCTTATCCTCGTATTCTCGACAGCTATTTACCTAACCTCTGAGAGCCAACTTTTCATCTTATGTTTATTCATTGGACAATTGAGGCTGGTTTCCCTCCCCTGTGTACACAGTGTTTCCTAACAGACCGCAGCCTAGTATTGCAGTATAGTCATCATGATAGGATTGCTGTATTGTGTTTGCACTGAGGGAAGCCTGTTTTAACAACCAGAATGTCTATAAAAAAAGAGATGTGAAATGTTTATTGTACTTATTCATACAGTACATATGCATTCTGCTGCACTGTACATCACTTCCTACTAGGTTCTGTTCTCATGGGGGCTCACTATGTGAATTAATCTATTTCCATCTTCTTAGACTGTTGGAGGAAGCCAGAATCAAAAACCCTCTTTTCTCCTTAGGGAGAGACCTTGACAGTGAGTGAGGAGACTTAAAAGGTCATTCATGCTCCTCTGGGTAATATGCAAATAAGGCAGATGCAACAATACCTCCACAGTGCCACCTATTGGAAGGCGGCATTCCTTCAAGTCAATGTTAGACTCTTTATACAAGCCAGGAAGCCAGAGTACACTGGGGGGAAACGCTCGATATCGCCCTCGCCATCCATGTGAAGCCCGTTGATGCGAGGTGTTTTCATGTGGAAACAGCCTTGCCTCACTGTGGAGATAAAGGAATCCTGTGGCAGAGGACCGTGGAGTTCTCCCACTGCTTTCAATGGGCGATATCGTGAAAAGTTAAAACGTGTTGCGTCACCCCCCCCCCCCCCCCCAAAAAAAATAAAATTAAAATAAACTTAAAAAAAAGCTTCACATTGCCATGAATGTTGGCAAGCGTGATATCTACCGGACTTTCTCAGCCCGATATCTCGCTCACCCGTGTGAATGTAGGCTCAAGGTCAAAAGTAAAAGATCACGTCTACATGTATGACTGTATTCAATAGGATTAATCTGCGAATGTTCAACATCTAATTAGTTGCAGTATAATGAAGACTGTATGAAGACAAAGTGGCCCTCCCCTTCTGTGAGCATTCTTGGGCTGGAGGTGTTAACGGTGGTATTCCAACATCATTATATAAGAATTTCAATATAGGTAATCCTGCATTTAGATGGAACAATCGTTCATTTTACGCGGGCATAAAAACCATCATTGGCTCATTCACTTATCATTTGGCTTAAAAAGCGCTAGTTTAGTTGCTATATTCACTTATGCAGGGACTGAATGATTCTTGCTTCAGCGAGCCATCGGTGTTTGCCTGTCTAAATGGGCTGAATGAGTTAGCGGTGACGTCACTCGCTCGTTCAAACAAGAACTGGCTCGCCTAAAAGGAGCATAAGCATGTCTGTATGACTATACTCTTCTATGTCCTTTTTATTTCTGTGGGCTATAGACGGAGGAACTGTCACTTCCCTATTGGCTATAGTTAGAACAATAACTTTGCACAATCATGCCTTGTTTTATGAAATCCTGTGACATTGACCTACACACCAGCACTAAATGGAAAAACTGGTAATTGTCCTATTCATGGGTTTCCTCTACTGTCCCATGATTCATGTTCCTATGCAATCACTTCTTCCCCAGCTTATTACTCATAGCGTGTTTTGAAAAAAAACTTTTTTTTCCATATGTTTGGAATTGTGGCCATAGTTTTCAGATCTGTGTACAGGTCGTGCATCTCCATGCCACGTCATGAGCTAGATGCCTCTAATGCCGGGCTCATGCAGGGGTTTTCCTTGCAGCTAGCAAACCCCCAGGCTGGCTTTGGTGTGTAGACTGTTCAGGGTGCCGCTAAGTGGTCGGTCCAGCATTCCTGAGATTACGTTGTATATATTATCTGGGACTGGCTAAACCTCAGGAATGATTTTATATTCTTCTGCACACCTGGAAGAGCAGACAAATCTCAGGGTGTACCTCGCCCTCTCTAAATACCTACTTCTCCATGTTCTTGCTCTTCACTGCTGGAAGCCACCCCAAACGACATCCTCATGCCAGTGCCAGGGCATTGTCTGTGATGGTGCCCCGGTATAAAAAGGATTAAAAGTTGTAGAGGAAGGGTGTGCTCTGTATTTAGGGTATTGGCATACCGCTAGGGTTTGCAATTGCGACCCGACTCCTTAGTTAGAGGGGCCTCCGGCCATATATTGATTCCCCGAAACAGGCCGGCTCTGGGTGGTGGTCAGGTAAGGGAGGGACCGTTACCTGGGCAGCAGCCTGCAGTCAATTTCATGCTGCAGACTTCCCCATTACATGGTCCTCCTACCATTGTGTGATTCACAGCGGTCGGTTGGTGCATTGCAGGCTGCGTGATTGATAGTTAGTTAGTTAGTATAGACCATGCTGGTATAACCTGGGGGTATCCTGTAAATATTGTACACTTTACATACAAATAAAAATCAAAAACCTGCATGCAGTTAAAAAAAAAATATTATTTAAATTCATATGCGGTTTTTAATAGTTTATGCAGTTTCTTAAAAACACAGCATAAGGGGCTACGAACCAATTTTCACGTAGTCCAGGAAATGAGTCATGTTTTGAAAGCTTATGCCAAGGAGCCAGATAATGTGTCTGCAGCTGTACACAGCATGGTTTAGGTATGGGTACAGGTACAGTTGGGGCGTGTCCAAGCTGAACCTTTGCATGAGGGGCCCTTAGCCTTTAACTATGCTCAGGGGTGCAACTATGTGGGATGCGGTTGCACCCGGGCCCATGAGCCTTAGAGGGCCCATTAAGGCTTCTTTCTCCATATAGGAAGCCCAGTACTATGAATGAAGCATTAGACTTTGCATTGAGGCCTAGCAGCTTCAAGTTTTGCCTCTGGCTATGCCCCTAATTCAGGGTGTCTGGTCTAAGGGACTGCACGCATGTGATGGACATATGCACTTTTTGTGATTCAAATGCCATAGGTCATGGTGCCCTATATTTAAATGGGCTAGGCATCAGTTAAATCTGACTTTTAGAATGTCCCTAGTGTTTTCTCAAAAGTTGGCAAGTATGCCCAGTGCACGGTCAGCTTGAGCTAACAAATATGTAAATATAGTATACCAAATGTGCAGTATTCTGTAAAAGCAAATTTGAGAAGTCTTTATTGAAATGCATTTGATTCTTGTCACAGCCAAGTTAGTCGGTAGTTTAAAAAAAAAAAAAAAATCTTGAGTGTTCAAAGTTTGTGCAATTTCCAGAATGCTTCAATCTACTCAAATTCTGGTTGGTATTTTAAACTATCAGCAAGTTTGCTATCCGGGACATGTACTATTGATGACCTAGCCACAGGATAGATCCTCAATAGTTGATCTGTAGGGGTCTGCTGCTCAGGATCTCTGCCAATCAGCTGATCCCTGGGTTCTCTGCCATCTGCTTTCAGCCCTGGCCACATTGGCAGTATCAATAATGCAGTGGCCTCGTTTGGTACTACAGGCACAGCTCCCACTGAATGCAATGGGAGGTGCGCTGAAGTGCCAAACTCGGCTGCAATACAGACAGCGCTATCTGCCTCCAGTACTGTCCATACTGATGATGGTGCCAGGAATCGTATGATTGGCAGAGATCACTAAGAACGGACCCCCCCCCCCCCCCACCACCAATCAACTATTGATGATCCATCTTCTCTAACTTATATTTATGGACCTATAAAACAATGTTCAGAGGTTTTTGAGTCGAGTCCCTCTTTAAGGCAGCAGCCACAACCCTTACGGGTAAATTTATATCTTGGGAGTCAAATGGAGCCTTTCAATGCCCTGTGCAGTACCTCTGCCTTCTAACAACATAAATGGAGTATCTCTGGTTATACAACTCCGTTGCGAACTACAAACTGACAGTAACGTGACTGCAGTCTATTAGTTCCATCTGCTTGACTAATGTAGCACATAAGGGCTTCCTAGAGAGTAAAATTGAATTAACTACAACGACTTATAGAAGATACTCTAACTTCTATGTCTTCATCTGTTCTCTTTTACAGGAGAGAAAAAGAAAACCAAATCCATAGACAGTGACCTTAATCCAGTATGGAAGGAGGTAAGTGTGGAGGCGGGTTGCTTGAGATATATTTTAGTGGAGTGTCATAAAGTTGTATGTCCCTAAGGGCGCAGTCACACAGCTGTATTTTCGGGCTGTATGTTGTCTATGGATTCCATGGACAGCTGAGGTCCTATACTTTGGCTATAAGGCTATTCACACGGCTGATTTTTGTTTTTTGTTCCTCCACACAAGGGGCAAAAAATTACTCCTTTTTTTTACAGACAAAAGCAGGACATGTAATGTGAGGAGTCTGTAAACATGGGACAGCACAAGGATGGGTGTTGGTGCAGTCTTTGATGTGTTTTGCACCAGTTTGTCCTAAACATGGCCCTGTGAATACAGGCTTGAGCCTTCTTCATACATACTTATTTTATGTGCAGGTTATGCTTGTATAGCAAAACAAAGGGGTTGTACCAAGAGTCTTATCACCTATATACAGGATAGGTGGTGATAGTCTGGCCGGTGGGGGTCTTATCGCGAAGTCCTCCCACTTTCCCGTTTCTCCTCACTGAGGGCTTGCTGCACCCCCTACGGTAAGGAGGAGTTTAAATGTAGCGATGGCCACACATGTGCATTGCCGCTCCATTCAGTTAAACAGGGCTGATGGATAGCTGAGTGCTTTGTACTCTAGTTCTGTTAGCCCCATTTAAATAAATGGAGCAGTGGACATTCGGCCAGCGCACCTTCCCATCTGACATAACTGGGTGGAAGAAGAGGATACAGGATTGATGTGGGTCTCGGGATGAGTCCCCTCACCCCTTCCTCTGCCAATGATCAGACTTTTATCACCTATTCTATGGATAAGTGATAAAAGTGTATCTCTGTAAAACCCCTTTAAGAATGCACAACTAATGTGATGTTTTTCCAAATAACACTATGTGAAACAAATATAAAAGGTGTTTTGTTTGATTTAATTAAAATCAAATGCTTTAGGCTCCTGATCTCCCTTTTTACCTAAGGCCTCATGTCCACGGGGAAAATCAGATCCGCTGCAGATTCTCCATGGAGGATCTGCAGCGGGTCCCTCCTGCCCCGTGGACATGAGCGCTGAAAATAAGAATTTAAAAGAATTTACCTATCCGGCGCGGGCGGGGAAGGTCTGCTGTTCCTCACGGCCGGATCTTCTTTTTCGGCCAGCGGATGAATTCGTCACGCCGGCGGCACGTCCCCGACGTGCCGCGCGCATGCGCCGGGCACATCCGCCGAACCGAAGCAAGAAAGATGCGGCCGTGAGGAAGAGAAGACCTTCCCGGTCCGCTCCGGATGGGTAAATACTTTTAAATTCCTATTTTAGGTCTCCCGCGGATCCAGACGGCTTCCATAGGCTTCAATAGAAGCCCGCGGGAGCCGTCCCCGCGGGAGACCCGCACGAAAATGGAGCATGGTCCAGATTTTTTCATGCTCCATTTTTTTTTAAAATCCCTTTTATTGACCATCCGCGGGTATTTATCTACCCGCGGGTGGTCAATGCATCCCTATGGGATGCGGATCCGCATGCGGGAGATCCGCTGCGGATCTTAAATAATATTTTGCCCGTGGACATGAGGCCTGGCCTCCTTCCCACGAGCGTGACGGGCTCCGCCGCGTAATATTACGCAGTGAAGCCCGTCACGGCGCCCCCCAGAGCCCCTATACTTACCAGCGGACGATAGCGTGAAGACGCTTCCCCGCCCACCGCCGTCACGTCGTGTGACACGCCCACCGCGTCACGTGACGCGGCCGGCAGTGTCACGTGACGCACCGGCCGCGTCAAATGACGCTGTGGCGGTAGGCGGGGAAGCGTTTTTTCACGCTATCTCCCGCTGGTTACAGCGGGAGATAGCGTGAACGGTCGGCTTCCATTGACTGCAATGGAAGCCGTCAGCGCGTACAGCCCGTCCTCACCCGCAGCAAATAGAGCATGCTGCGGGTGAGGACGGGAGAAATCGCGGTGCGTAATTCCGCGGTGGAATTACGCATCGTGAGCATTGTGCTATTAGGTTCAATAGAACCTAATAGCAGGGGGCCACGCAGCAGATTTTTGCCGCGAATTTACGCGGCGTAAATCCGTTCGTGGGAAGGAGGCCTTACAGCTGTATTTTCGGGCTGTATGTTATCTATGGATTCCATGGACAGCTGAGGTCCTATACTTTGGCTATAAGGCTATTCACACGGCCGATTTTTCTTTTTGTTCCTCCACACAAGGGGAAAAAAATTACTCCTCTTTTTTACAGACAAAAGCAGGACATGTAATGTGAGGAGTCTGTAAACATGGGACAGCACAAGGATGGGTGTTGGTGCAGTCTTTGATGTGTTTTGCACCAGTTTGTCCTAAACATGGCCGTGTGAATACAGGCTTGAGCCTTCTTCATACATATTTATTTTATGTGCAGGTTATGCTTGTATACCAAAGCAAAGGGGTTGCACCAAGAGTCTTATCACCTATATACAGGATAGGAGGTGGTAGTCTGGCCGGTGGGGGTCTTATCGCGAAGTCCTCCCACTTTCCCGTTTCTCCTCACTGAAAGCTTGCTGCACCCCCTACGGTAAGGAGGAGTTTAAATGTAGCGATGGCCACACATGTGCATTGCCGCTCCATTCAGTTAAACAGGGCTGATGGATAGCTGAGTGCTTTGTACATTAGTTCTGTTAGCCCCATTTAAATGGAGCAGTGTACATTCGGCCAGCACACCCTTCCATCTGACATCACTGTGGGTGGAAGAAGAGGACACAGGGTTGATGTGGGTCTCTGGATGAGTCCCCTCACCCCTTCCTCTGCCAATGATCAGACTTTTATCACCTATCCTATGGATAAGTGATAAAAGTGTATCTCTGTAAAACCCCTTTAAGAATGCACAACTAATGTGATGTTTTTCCAAATAACACTATGTGAAACAAATATAAAAGGTGTTTTGTTTGATTTAATTAAAATCAAATGCTTTAGGCTCCTGATCTCCCTGTTTACCTAAGACCTCATGTTCACAGCCACACTGGTAAAACGCTGCAGTGTCCCGCAGCGTTTTACCGGTATTTATAAATAGCAGGTCTGCCGATAGAGACCGTATATGGCTGTGAGTGTACTGTGCATGCCTGTGTATCACACACGATCATTAAGAATGTCACTTTTTTAAAAAAAAATTCTTTGCTCTGTTTCATAGCAGGGCTGCGTATGAAAACACCACCCATACGTAATGTATTGCATATGGCTTATGCTGCGTGGTACGCAGAGAAGTAGAGTATGTTGCTATTTCCGGTGTATCTACACGCTCATGTGCATGGATCAATGAAATGTCCTTGACTCCATTCACCATGTATCATGCGCACAATGCACGTGTAATACACGGTGAAAACTGTCATGGACATGAGCCTTAAGAGCTAATCTTGGAAATCACCTGTGGAGACTAGTAACAATTCCTTTCTGAGTGCCCTGTTGGGATATATGTGCGTCATAGAAGGTGCTACGCTATAGTGGACTTATTCCGATAAAGTGTTGATCTGGATTATGATTTCTCCAGCAGGCTTTGGGGTATTTTGCCGCTTCCGAATTATGTCGTGTGCACACATCATCGTGGAGCAAATTAGACACAAGCTATCAGCCTCATATCCAAAATGGCTCTCTGCCCAGAAACAGCCAGACAGGGCCTTTTATTGTACAGACACACAATGGGCGTGCAACAGGTTACATCAGTAACATATAGGATTCTCATTTGTCGGATCATATAGAATCCCCCCTCCTTCCTGCCCACCTTCTCTCAAGTCCAATGTATAAGCAAGTCTTTGTCTCACAAACATGTGCTCGAACCTGAAAGTGAAAGTAGATATCTCTTTGTTGAAGAAGATCCTGTGTGGGGGATGGGGAGGACTGGGAGAACACTCAAGCAATAACATATAACACTGTGATTTAACTCTTTCCTTATGCAGCAGAGTTTGACATTAGGCTGAAGTCACAAAACACACATAATACGTCTAGTGCAAATCGATAGACATTTTATACTAATTAATTATCATGTCTATCACAATCCCCCCTTAAAATGTCTATCCTCTAACTCTCTATCTAATTTTCACAGTTCTCTGCGCATGAGCCTATAACTGGAGCGCGTTGAAAGTTTGTTTTAGGGTCTTCAAGGGGGTGTAGGACTTGTCCACTCCTTCTGGGGATGCATCCAGCAAACTCATGGTGGGAGCGGCTTTTCCAGCATAAGTTTCACAGGTCTCTCTGACACAGGGGATAACACAGCAGACTAGAACAGAAAAGGTAACCATCAGTTCACATACAACAGCGACGCCCGTCTGTGCCAGGATCCTTTACCACCCGCTCATCCATGGCGAGTGCTGGTCCCAAAAGTTAGCTCTTTTTAGTCAGTGCGGTCAGCTTCTTAATGGCAACTGCGTTTTTACCCGCGGGTCACGTGTCGTCTAGGATGTAGGTACAACAAGTCTCCCCTATCATCTTACAGACACTCCCCTTTTTAGCTAAAGTCCTATCTAAGGTCATTCTATTTTGAAAAAGTCAGTCGACTATAAGGCGTCTCTAGTATAATTTATAAACCACTGCTAATTATAATAAACATAATTAATCCAGTCAACGTTTATTTACCATAATGATCAGGAAAATGGACTCGGATCTAGTTTTAACTTGGTCTCTAATTTTTAAAACACATCAGGTACCCCCCTTGGCTATCCTATGACGTCAATGTATACGTGTAGATCAAAACTACCACCAGGGGTCTCTCTTCTCGCTCTAGCATAATGTTACAATACTAGTAGCGTGCACAGGTACGCACGGCGTGGGACTCCCTAATCTTCACCCACACCAATGTCCCTCCTGGAGATAGTCCTAATGGTGAACACGTCCAAGTCGCCTCACCCTTGCGTCAGGGTTTTCCCACTGCCCGTAAGTCCCTACTCCTAGGAGGGGGGGGATCCCTACCTCACCTCAGAGGGAGGCCATGGATTCCCTGGGCTCATTTCCGGGCATCCATACCCTCTATCTGTACAAGTTAACACCCCACAGGGTGTGCCCTCGCCGGAACCTAAGGTCTTCTGCACTATCCCTTGGCAAATGGGAATTCCACTGACAATCCATCTTAGGAGATCGGGGCAGGCGCAGTACTAGTACATTTCTCCTTTTCTTTGGTAGCGTATGTGTTTGGCATTATCGGAACTGTCTCTTCATCTTTTTTAAACAAGGGAAATATTGGTGAGTTCCCCAAAAATCTCCCTCTACCCTGCCTAATTGCCTGGCAGGTGTAGTTTCCAGGGTAGTCAGTAATACTCTCTCCGGTGCAAAACACTTAAGTAGTTATAGAGTATTCCTTCCATTTCTCACGGACAGTGTAATTAGCGGAAATGTTCGTGAAGAGACTAATAAACCACTCTTCAGCATCTACAGGGAGATTTAGGGGGACCATCCCCGAGTGTGGTAGGGCACTACCGCACACGCAACAGTTAGACTTGTTGCTCCTGTTAGCATTGTACCTCATCAACTCCAACCAGAGATTCTGGTCAGAGTAGCCAGTCGCTACTGTCAAGGTGTCCTCAAAAGGTAGGGTCGGCTATGATCATCATGTTCGTCAAGGTCTTTATCTTACGGCGGAGGGGGTTAATTATGGGCACGGGACTAAGTGAAGGCTTCCATTCGGCTGCATCTACCATATCCCTTATTTTAAACTTCCCTAAGGGATCTGTCCTCCCGTACCGGTATGTCCCCAGACTATGTCTCCCCGTCCCCCGGGCTTGGATCTCCCATGGTTAATGTAAAAACCGCATTAAAACCAAGCAACATACTAAGTTCAGCCTTCCAATACCTGCTGTCCTTATTATTCTCAAGGAGGGTTATACGACTAATTAGGGATTTCCCGCTCTTATCTTTCTTATTTAAGGCACTTCGCAGTTTATAGGACCAGTCTATTCCTGCGTTCCATCCCACTAATCCCCAATAACGGCAGTCTTCTCCCCAGACGTTATCAGTGGCGCAAACATATTGTATTCCCCGGGTATATGAGTCATATAACCAGCTGGACTGAGCTAAATCTGGCCTGCGGTGGGATCTTGCGCCTAGACACGGGACCACAGTACAATAGTCGAAGGAATATGCGGCTACTTGAGCATTGGACGAGTTATACTAGAAGGTAACCATACCCTCATATTCTTCCAACTAAGGATTCCAGTTGCCACCCTCCTCTCTCACTAGCCTTAACCAGAGTAACGTCTTTGGCACAACTAAGACTGGTCTCCCGGATCTGAAGCTTTCTTACAGTATGAAGCATGGATCCATGTAAGTCTTTCGGCTAGTTTCACAGCTGTGGCAGTAGTCAGAAGCACCTGGTAGGGGCCATCAAATCGGGGCTCAAGAGGGTGCTTCCTGAGGAACTTCTTGACACACACCCAATCCCCAGGCTGCAAGATATGTGTCCCAGTGTCTGCCTCTGAGTCTGGAAGAGAACACCTGTGCATAGGCTTTGGTTAGTTCTTTAACAACGGAAATCACATACTCAGTCAACACATCAGATTGTAATTGTAACCACTGAGGATAGTAAAGACCTAGCCTTGGGGCTAGCCCAAACAGTCTCGTAGGGAGATAATGTATAATCCCCCCTGGGTTCATATCTAACACTGTATAAGGCTATTGGATGACAGTCTTTCCAAAGTGGCGTCATTTTTAAGTATCTTACTTTTTAGCGTGCCACTACGTCTCTCCACCTTTCCACTACACTAAAGGTGGTACAGTATGTAAAAGGCCTGGGATACACCCAGAGCAGACATGACATGTTACATTCACCTGCGAAGTTTATACCTCTGTCTGACTCTGAATCACTTCTGGTACCCCATATTCACAGTTTACCTCGTTCATGAGCTTCTTTGCGGTTACCTACTTGTTTGCCTTGGTAACAGGGTCAGCCTCCAACCTGCAAAGACATCAACAACAAGCAGCACGTATTCATACTTCCCAACAAGTGGGAGCTGAACGTAGTCAATTTGCAATCCCTGAAATGGGTAGAGTGGTCCCGGCAAGTGTGATGTGGCAAATTTACTTCTGCCCTGACTCACCTATGGCATAGATCATGCTAAACCGGACAAATGATGCAGCAGCTACAGAGAACCCAGAAGTCGCCCAACCTCTTTCAAGCGTCGTCGTCAGTGCTGCTTTACTAGGTGGGTCTTTGCGTCCATCAGCTGGGCCATCATGGGATACAGGAACTGTGGTGGGCAAGTGCTGTTGACCGTTCACCACACGCTGTCCTGTTTCTGCTGCTCCCATATTAGTCCATTTATTCTTTTCTTCCTTGCTGGCTTGTAACTGTAAAAGTCTTTAGCATATCAAAGTCCAAATTTTTGTCAATGTCCAAAGTTTTTACCACTGACTCATGCCGTCAGTATCTTTTCTTCTTTCTTCCACGGCTTGAGGGCCGCTGCCTTTGCTGCGCTGTCAGCGAGGGTGTCGTCTCTCGCCTCTCCAGTGTAGGACTCGGTGCGAACTCTCAACTTTGTCAGGTAGAAGCAGGGCCTCCATGCGACTCTGTACCGCTGCACCATTCTCAATTGGTTGTCCTGCTAAGGTAAAAAAACTGTCTGGCCTTCCATATTGGGCCGTAATCATGAGCTATGCCAAATGCATACCAGGAGTCAGTGTAAAGGGTTGCCATCTTACCTCTCGCCACTCTACTCGCCTCAGTGAGGGCCTTCAATTCCGCTTCTTGTACTGAGACATGCGGAGGCAGAACTCCTGCTTCTAGGACATCTTGTTGTGTGACCACTGCATATCCGATGTGGAGTCATCAGTCCTCACCCTGGTACCATCTGCAAAAAGCTCAACATATGCATTATCAACAGAGGTTCTGGTTACTGTTTGCATATCTGCAGTTTCTTACTGTATTAGTACTAAATAATCGTGCTGATGTTCTATTTCACATGGCTCGGAATCTTGTTATCTTATTCCATTTATTTATTTTTTTCAAACCCAATAGCTGATCTACAACACCTAGATCATCTATGGCCCAGATCACCTATGCCTCCCCCCTTTTGAACCGGAATACTCAATGGGAAAAGAGTCATTGCGTTCAAACTAGTAAACCAAGAGGCACAAAAACAAGCACTTTGTAGGTCAAGGTGACATTGTATGCAGCGAAGTCTGAGCGAAAATCTCCTTACAAAAAAAATGTTTGGTTTTTTTTTTCCTTTCAGGTCGCAGTTAGTATTTTTTAACACAAGGGGGCTCCACACGATTCAAATTTTACGTCACCCAGTGTAATAGTATTTCAGGGTATGGCCAGCGTTTAGCTTTTACTCTCCTGTCGGAATATAATTATAGCTTCAGTATAGACTGACACTAGAATATACAAAAGACTTAAAGAAAAACTAAAGAATACGGATGAATTAACATCCTACTCTAGGCAATTCAGTCCCTCTTTCTTCACATAAAAAGTAAAATTACTTCACCAAATTGCATGAAAAAGTTTGCTGGGTGACTATAGGGAAATTATTCCATCTGTAGGAGCCTTCCATAACATCATCTGTCTGAGTATCCATTGGAGAAGCGGGCAGTGGAAAACGGAGCCCCTGGGAACATGAGAGAGCGTCCCCTGTCATGTATTCCTGGTCTCTGCCCCCCATGCATCAACTCCAATCTTCCATGCAATATAAACCAGCTTAGTCATCTACTATGTCCCAAGCTGCATCTTCACAAAGGTTTGTTTCCCTGAACTTATCACACATCCAAAGTGGCCACATCTTGGAGCGTAACAAAGTCTGGTCAAACAAAACCTTACTTCAGACAATCATGATGTTAGCACTGGATACAGTGGCATTGGGAAATATAGGCCTCCCAAATGCAGCAAAATGGCCGCCAGAGGCAGAAAGGGGCGGGGCTACAGATCTCCCAGGCGAGGCAAAATGGCTGCCGGAGGACCGGGCGGGGCCAGGGGCAGCAGCACTCCCAGGTGAGGCAAGATGACCGCTGGAGGAGGAAGGGGCGGGGCCAGGTCCTGTCCCGGATGGGGAGGGACCGGAAGTAACATCACACACCCTGAAAGTGAGCACATGGTGGGAAGTAACTTCAGGGTGGGGGCAGGCCTCACTACATTTACTGCAGAGTCACACTATGTTGGATTGTAAACATTGCAAGCACGGCCGCCATTACAGGGAGGGGCTGTAGTCAACGCAAAGACATTACATTGTTCATTAGCAATACACATACCCCACTACATGCTTTCCCCTCTTGAATCTCTTAACTACGTTATACCTCCTCCTAGCAATCTAAAAACACCTTTCTTTCTGCTAGGCTTCCTGCTCATGTTCTGAAAACTTTCTACAACTTATCCTACCTGTCCATGACCTAACATTTCTTTCTGCAACTTTTCCTGGTCCTTTCCCATTGTTCAGTAAACTCTGCTCCCTTCAGCAACCAGATCACAAGCTCTATGACCTTTGCCCTTGCTCACTCTGCTCAACTCTATTCTATTCGAAGTTTCTATTCATTCTATTCGAAGACACAGTAGTGTTTCTCTTGTAAAATCTGCTTTCTTCAAATCCTTCCCATATAACCTCTTTCCCACTCAGAATTATAATGCACATTAATTCTACAAAACACAGGGAACGACAAAGTAAACAGAAAGGGTTAATTGGAAAAAGCTTTCAGTTCACTCTTATCAGCAGCCCTCCCCCCAACAATAAACACTGCACATTCTTTCTATAGTACCAGACAGACGGGATTACTGGAGAATACCCACAACGGCTCAGGGTATATATATATCTCATCTACCTTTTATAACAGCCCACCGTATACTAGTAATCCCCAAGAGCACTCCTTGTACACGATCTAGACAGGACATTTAGCTATACACAGAGACTGACGATTATTTTCAATGACCAAAACCTCAATAATATTCTGGAGAAATCAGCCATCACAAAGCACGGCTATACCTTTCCACATATGAGAACATAACACGCTCAATCATAAATGTAAGTATACGTATCATAAATCTTCCTAACCTCACACTAGTTTTACCTAGGAGCACGTGTCACTGGCGTGTTCCCTCAGACTTAAACAGCCGAGTCTGCCCTTCTGACACATTAACCCTCACAGAATTTATCTCTTGGTCTTGCATACACAATTTTTAACCGTCTCAGACATAGCAGACACAGCGTACAAAATACCCCTAGACAGGTAACATGGTGATTTTTCCGAGTGGACAGAACTAGAGTTATTACCTGTCTTTCAGTGAAGGTCCAGTCTGGATCAGGAACAGGCAGAAAAGCAGTCAGAACCCAGCTCACATCGGTAGATTTACATAAAGCAATCTTACCGTGTTCTGTAGATTTTCGGGCCCCTGAGTTCTGCGTGCCATCTGCCGATCTCTGTACGTTCCAGGCTGTGACCTCACAGATCCACTCGCTCACCCAGGGACTCCACTGATCTGGATTATGATTTCTCCAGCAGGCTTTGGGGTATTTTGCCGCTTCCGAATTATGTCGTGTGCACACATCATCGTGGAGCAAATTAGACACAAGCTATCAGCCTCATATCCAAAATGGCTCTCTGCCCAGAAACAGCCAGACAGGGCCTTTTATTGTACAGACACACAATGGGCGTGCAACAGGTTACATCAGTAACATATAGGATTCTCATTTGTCGGATCATATAGAATCCCCCCTCCTTCCTGCCCACCTTCTCTCAAGTCCAATGTATAAGCAAGTCTTTGTCTCACAAACATGTGCTCGAACCTGAAAGTGAAAGTAGATATCTCTTTGTTGAAGAAGATCCTGTGTGGGGGATGGGGAGGACTGGGAGAACACTCAAGCAATAACATATAACACTGTGATTTAACTCTTTCCTTATGCAGCAGAGTTTGACATTAGGCTGAAGTCACAAAACACACATAATACGTCTAGTGCAAATCGATAGACATTTTATACTAATTAATTATCATGTCTATCACAGTGTGATACAAGATTTCAGCAGCTGGACCCATGGTGATTAGTTGATCTTCCAGGTCAGCTTTCAAGAGAATGTTGTCCACTAGTCCTCTTTCTCCTTTTGGCAGCTCTTAGGGTGCATTCACACGAACGTATATCAGCTCGGTTTTCACGCCGAGCCGATATACGTTGCAGGGGGGGGGAGGATGGAAGAGCCAGGAGCAGGAACAGAGCTCCCGCCCCCTCTGCCTCCTCTCCACCCCTCTGCACTATTTGCAATGGGGAGAGGTGGGGCAGGGGCGGGGCTAATTCTTGGACTTTAGCCCCACCCCCATCCCGCCTCCTCTCATTGCAAATAGTGCAGAGGGGCGGAGAGGAGGCAGAGGGGGCGGGAGCTCAGTTCCTGTTTCTGGCTCTTCCATTCCCCCCGCCCCCCCTGCAGAGAGAGACAACGTATATCGGCTCGGCGTGAAAACCGAGCCGATATACGTTCGTGTGAATGCACCCTGACAAAGTAAATCAATTAGAACGAGGAGGTTGGCAGTACAGGAGGAAGCAACATCCTGGCCCTGGATAAAGTTTCAATCCCTTCTAGCATAGGCGCACACTTTGGTGACCACCAGAAGGGCACAAGCTAAAAATCTCCCCCCATCCTTAAAACCTTATAATTGCACTTCCCAACAACAATATAAGACTGCAGCCTCCTGTCACTCATCTGACCTGAATAGTGTGAATTAAGAAGGTTGGATTTTAGAATGGTTGGTTACGAAACTGTCTCAGGAAAGGGAGAAATAAACTTAGAGCCGTTATTACATAAGATTTTTACTTTCACAATTTGTAGTAACATGAAATTTCTCCCTGACGTGACCTTCGTATTAACGGGATCACTTCTTCATTGTGGCTTATATGAATATATAAGATATCTCTGTGCTACTATCCAGAAGTATAATGTAAGGTTCCTGGACCCCAGTGCGTAATCTGTATTGAGGCCCCCGATCTACCATTTGCCACCTTAACCCCTTAACGACCAGCCCATAGTGTTTTTACGTCCTCCCGAAGTGGGCTCTATTCTCTGAGGACGTAAAAACATGCTTCCTGCAGAGAATAGTGCCCCTCGGGCTGTGGACGTGACAGCTCCATGCTGTCGGTGTCCGCAGGTAGCTGACAGCATGGAGCTGTCATCCCGGGCTGTTCGGAGCCCCCCCCGGCATTGCGATCGGCGCTATGCAATGGATAGCGCCGATCGCAAAAAAAGTAAATAAATGTACATAAAAGTTAAAGATTCAGCTGCTCCGATGGATCGGATCCATCGGAGCAGCTGAAATTACTCACCGAGGTCTGGCACGCTGCTCCCCGCTCTCCTGCCGCTCCGGGGCCCGAAGCCGGTCTTCTGCGCATGCGCGCCAGGCGGCATTACGTCAGCCGCATGCGCAGAAGGCTCGGCGGCGCGGGAGATTTAAAATCTCCTGGCTCCCGGCTCCTGTAGGTAGCCGGGAGGCAGGAGATGTCAGCGGGGACTGCGGTGAGCGGTCCCCGGTACCGCGATCGCCGTTATCCAATGGTTAGCGGCGATCGCGAAAAAGTTTAAAAAAAGTTTAAAAAAAGTCAGTTTCACCTCCCCTCATGGATCGGATCCATGAGGGGAGGTGAAAATACTCACCCCCAGTCCTCAGCGGTGTCCCGATGTCCCGGGACCCGAATCCCCGTCTGCGCATGCGCGCCCGATGATTGACATCGGGCGCGTGCACAGACGGGCTCGAGCCCCGGGGAATTTAAAATCCCTCTGCTTCTGGCTGCCATGTGTAGCTAGGAGCAGAGAGATTATACCGGGGACATGATCACTGTCATCCAATGGATGACAGTGATCATGTAAAGTGAAAATAAAGTGTAAAAAAGTTAAAAAAAAAAAAAGTTAAAAAAAGTTTAAAAAGCGTACGTTTCATCTCCCCTCATGGATCATATCCGTGAGGGAGGATGAAAGTACGTACCTAAGGCCCCCAGATTTATCCGCGGACCTTACCACAGCTTCTGCACACGCGCCCGTCGCCAAAATGGCGGGCGCATGCGCAAAAGCTGTGGATTGCCAGGATAATTTAAATTCTCCCTGCTCCTGGCTACAAAACGTAGCCAAGAGCATGGAGATTTAATGGGGGTCCGCGGTGAGCGGTTCCTGGTCACGTGTTCGCCATTATCCAATAATGGCGATCACGTAAAAGTAAAAAAAAAAATTTGAAGTTTCATCTCCCCTCACTGATGCGATCGGTGAGAGGAGATGAAACTTTTTACCGGAGGCCTGCGTATTTGAATCCCGACGCAATCTTCCTCCGTGGACCTTCCAGGATTCTGCACATGCGATTGCCGGCAAAAAGCCGGACACATGCGCAGGAGTCAGGGAGCCCAGGAAACTTAAAATCTCCTTGCTCCCAGCGACCAACGGTCGCCGAGAGCCTGGAGCAGTGACCAGGGGCCTCGTTGAGCGTTCCCCAGTCACGTGATAAAAAGGTAGCGATCTACCTTAGGCCGGTCTCACATGACCGGATAGGAATGACGGATTCCGCATGCGTCTGATCCGTGGTAATACGCAGATCAATCGCATTGGATTACACAATTCCGCTCACATTAGCGGGTCAGAATTGCGTTATCCACTCGCAGAAAAGAGAACGCAGCAGGTTCTATTTTACTGCGGATATCGGCAACATAGAGCCCATTGTGCTCCATGGTTGCGAATATACCCGCAGCCCATACGCAACTACGTTGTATACGGGCTGCGGGTACCCGCGTCATCGCTAAGCGATGGTGCGGGAAATACAAACAAAGGTGTACTGTGCATGACCGCCTGTGTGAGTAGGCAGTTATGCGCAGTACATTACGCAGCCGTACGCAGGGTCACAGCCGGGCTCACAGATGGGATCCGCTGTGGGCCTCCGCAAGCGGATTCCGCCTGCACCCGCGTGAGCCCGGCGTTATTCAGACCGCTACCTGTGAGACGTATTTTACAAGAAGCCCCGGGAACGCTCGCTTTCCTGCAGTTCCAGGAGCACCTTGTTGAGCGCCTTCTGTGTGAGACCGCCGCACCTCATCAAGCTTACGGAGACTCACGGAACGCCACTTTTTACACCCCATCCCCGCCGCTGAGGTCATGAAATACCCCCAAAAAGCATGAGAGGAGGGGGGGGGGGGATACCCGGTTTTATTGCCCCATGGGCCCATTCCAACCAGCCTCCGTAATTACCCCTGTCATTGGAAATACTACACAGTTCACATTTTTACTTTTATCTAAGATTTGCGAACGCCAAAAAGGGCGTGGAGGGGGAGGGGGGGAATTTTTAGGGAGTCAATCTTTATTCTGTACAAATAAGCAATGGGGCCTGGAATTTATTCAGTTGTGCCCTAAAATCCAACAGGTGTTCCGTCCTTTATAGGCCTTGCCATGCGTCCTGTAAGTAGATTAGGGCCACAATGGGTATGTTTCTGAACTCGGGACAAACGGGGGTATCCATTTTGGGGTGAACGTCTTCATTCCTATGTACACTGTACAAAAAAACTGTTTTTAAATTGAAAAAATTGTCAAAAAAATTGAAAATCGTAACTTTTTCCTTCTGCTTTGCTTAGATTCATTCAAATACTGTGGGGTCAAAATACGCAGTACACCCCTAGATGAATTCGTTAAGGGGTCTAGTTTTCAAAATGGGGTCATTTGAGGGGGTTCTTTATAGTTTTGGCCGCTCAATGGCTCTATAAGTGGGCAATGGGGCCTGAAATTTATTCAGTGGTACCCTGAAATCCAACGGGTATTCCTTTCATTGTAGGCCTAGCCATGGGTCCTGTAAGTCTATTAGGGCCACAATGGGTATGTTTCTGAACACGGGACAAACAGGGGTATCCATTTTGGGGTGAAAGCCTTCATTTATATGTGTGCTGTACAAAAAAAACTGTTTTTAAATTGACACAATAGCCCAAAAAATGAAAATCCTATTTTTTTCCTTTTGCTTTGCTTGAATTTATTCAAAAACTGTGGGGTCAAAATATGCAGTACATCCCTAGATAAATTCGTTAAGGGGTCTAGTTTTCAAAATGGGGTCACTTGTGGGGGTTCTATATGGTTTTGGGCGCTCAAGAACTCTACAAGTGGGCAATGGGGCCTAAAAGGACTTCAAGCAAAATCTATGTTCTGAAAGCCACCGATTACTCCTTTTATTTTGGGCCCCGTTGTGCATGCGGACATAAGATTAGGGCCACAATGGGTATATTTCTGAAAACAGCACAAACAGGGGTATCCATTTTGGGGTGTAAGTCTTCCTTCATGTGTGTGCTGTACAAAAAAAGCTGTTTTTAAAATGACAGAATTGCCAAAAAAACAAAAATCCAAATTTTTTCCTTTTGCTTTGCTTGAATTTATTCAAAAACTGTGGGGTCAAAATGCGCAGTACACCGCTAGATAAATTCGTTAAGGAGTCTAGTTTTCAAAATGGGGTCATTTGTGGGGGTTCTCTATGGTTTTGGGCGCTCAAGAACTCTACAAGTGGGCAATGGGGCCTAAAAGGACTTCAAGCAAAATTTGTGTTCCGAAAGCTACCGGTCGCTCCTTTCATTTTGGGCTCCGTTGTGTATCCAGACATAAGATTAGGGCCACAATGGGTATGTCTCTGAACACGGGACAAACAGGGGTATCCATTTTTGGGTGCAAGTCTTCCTTCATATGTGTGCTGTACAAAAAAAGCTGTTTTTAAAATGACAGAATTGCCGAAAAAACGAAAATCACAATTTTTTCCTTTTGCTTGGTTTGAATTCATTCAAAAACTGTGGGGTCAAAATATGCAGTACACCCCTAGATAAATTCCTTAAGGGGTCTAGTTTTCAAAATGGGGTCATTTGTGGGGGGTTTCTATGGTTTTGGTCGCTCAAGAACTCTACATGTGTGCTATGGGGCCTAAAAGGACTTCAAGCAAAATTTCTGTTTTGAAAGACACTGACTACTCCTTTCATTTTGGGCCCCGTTGTGGACTCAGATATAACAATAGGGCCACAATGGGTATATTTCTGCACACGGGAGAAATAGGGGTATCCATTTTGGGGTGTAAATCCTGATTTTCATGTAAACTATAGGAAAAAAATATGTCTTTAAAATGACAGATTTGCAAAAATATGAAATTTTATTTTTTCTCCTCTAAATTGAATTAATTCCTGAAAAAAAACTGTGGGGTCAAAATACTCATGACACCCCTCAGTGAATACATTAAGGGGTGCAGTTTTTAAAATGAGGTCATTTGGGGGGGTATCTATTATTCTGACACTCATGAGCCTTTCCAATCTCGGCTTGGTATAGGAAAACAAAGTGTTCCTCAAAATGCTAAAAAGTAATGTTAAATTTGTACGTCTCCTAAATAGTTAAAAAAAAACGAAAGTTTTTCCAATGTGCGCCCAAAATAAAGTAAACGGGTGGAAATATAAATCTTAGCAAAAATTTCTATATTATGTTTGCACATATTTAAGATATTGCAGTTGGAAATGTGAAAAAATGACGATTTTTTCAAAATTTTCCCAATTTTGGCGCTTTTAATAAATAAACACAATTTCTATCGGTCTATTTTTTTCGCCTAAATGAAGCACAACATGTGGCGAAAAAACAATGTCAGAATCGCTTGGATATGCAAAACCTTTCTGGTGTTTTTCCATGTTAAAGTGACACATGTCAGATTTGCAAAATTTGGCCTGGTCATTAAGGCGCAAACAGGCTTGGTCACTAAGGGGTTAAATGGTTTTTTTTTGGGGGGGGGGTTGGGGGGGAGGAACCCTCTCGGGCACCTCTTTAGTAACAGCAGTGTTATCAATTAGCAATAAAAAAAAATGTTTGGCCCATAAGGCATTGTCCTACCTGTTCTAATTTATTGAATAATGCATGAAGCAAAATATTACTGTGGCTATTAGTCACTTTATAAGCAGCTGACGTAGATGTACTGACCACTTTTCACATTCTCACGATTAAAGCTGCCCTCTATGGAAAGTAGACCCTGGAGTCCAGCATTAAATCAAGTGCCAAGTTTTCCATGGATTCACAGTGAAATGCATCCACATTTAGATGGGCAAATCCAGTCATCTGGGCAACTTCCAGCTAGGCCTGGTCAACTGTTCTTGACTATCCGGAGCCAGGATTTCACTGCCAACCTTGATAGGGTTTTCTCATTTAGCAGTGTAGAGAGTATACTGAGAATGGTGTGATTTGAGGAAAAATATCCAACCAAAGGGAATCCTGTTGATTAAAGTAACTCGTCAATGAAAAAGGGACTGCAGAGGATGTCAAGAATTGTTCTGATGAGGTGGTGCACCGTCGGGCACATTGCACCTGGATATAACACTGGTGGTCCAACTAATGTCCAAGAACACAACTCCTCATTCCTTAGCATGGCTGAACAAGATGACCAAATAGCCAGTTCATTGCTAAGAGAGACAGAAAGTTAAGGCTCCAATAGGCAAAAGCGCACAAAAAAATGAATAGCAGTGGAAAAACATCACCTCGTCAGATGCATCCAGATTTCTTTTGCAACATGCTGAAGGATGGGTCAGAACCTGGCAGAAAGCAGCATAAATCAATGACCCTTCCCTGTCAGTTGTTCAGAACATGTCAGTACCTCCGTCTGATTTTGGGGCAACTACAAGAAGTTCCTGTCCGCAGGACAATTTGTATACCTAGTGGAATCTATACTATAATGAATTGCTGCAGTTCTGAAGGCCAATGG
Organism: Eleutherodactylus coqui; assembly: GCF_035609145.1. Taxonomy (NCBI): domain Eukaryota; kingdom Metazoa; phylum Chordata; class Amphibia; order Anura; family Eleutherodactylidae; genus Eleutherodactylus; species Eleutherodactylus coqui. Next base: position 244,473,086 of record NC_089840.1, read on the forward strand.
AGGTAATCGTGCAACCAGATGGCCGTTTCTAAGGAAGTGTCAATTCAGTGTTTTGTACTGTAGCTTCAATTTCAGATCATCAGAGGTGAAGAATTGGGCAATGAATGAATGCAGAGTTGTGCAGTGTTTTTTTTTTTTTTTTTTCCCATTACACATGTTCATATCCATTCTGGGCGTGTAAAGCTTGAATTTGGAATCTCATGACTAGGGGTGGGGAGCCAGTTTGTTGCATAGTTTCTATCTCACTGGTATGATATGAGATAGCTGAGGTAATATGCAGTTACTTATCTCCTACGTGTCTTTCTCTTCCAGCTTCTTGAGTTTGATCTTAAGGGAATACCCCTCGACTACTCCTCATCCTTGGATGTCATTGTGAAAGATTTCGAAACAATCGGAAAAGACAAGTAGGTTATCTGAATATATTGATTGCATGCAAAGATTGGCTCAGTATCCTACCGGTGACTCTCCAGCTGCTGCTGAACTACAATTCTCAGCATGCCCAGAGAGACATGGGCTGTCAGGACTGAGTTGTACTTGTGCATCAGCTGTAGAGCCGTGGGACAGACTACTACTTTAGTGTATACAATGTACAAGCAAAGTAATGGTAATACATTCTGAAATGCTTATTGGAGAAGGCAAGCCTTGGCATATTGCCCTACGTTAGCACTGGTGCATATATACTTTGTAGACTATTTTAGAGTATCTGTAATGCACATATACATGTTTAGGAAGGTTTTCCTAGAATGCCACTATTGTTTCTGAGATTCTCGATAATAGCAACTTTAGTGATTCTTTATGGCAACTTCTGTAACTGACAATTCAGTCATATAAACTAAGCGGTGAATTAGGGTTTCATTCACTCTTTTTTTGCTTGCAAAATAAGTGACTCCTATAGACACCCCCAATGCCCTCTTCTGACATGTTAATTGATTTAGGTGGACCTTCCCTTTTTAAATATTGCACACCTTAGAAGAATTTTAGATTGTGATAATCCCTTTATCCACAGGATTGGACTTTACTATATGATTGTGGGGGTCTCGCCACTGAGACCTCCACTAATTCTGAGAACGGGTCCCATTTCTCCACTTATCACTGAGGGGATGCTTCTCCTAGCAGCAGTGATGCACATTGAATGGCTGGGCATGCCCATCGCTGTTACATTCACTTCTGAGGAGCTGATGGAAATTGCCAAGTACTTGTTCCTTAGCTGTCTCCAGCGGCCCTATTGAAAGTGAATTGAGTGGTACAGCATATGCACAGCTATCTCTCTGTTCAATCTCCTCACTGTGTAGGGGTGCAGGAAGCCTGAAGTGAGCTGGAAGGGGACACAGGACTGCCGTTGTGGGGTGTCTCTCCGACGTGACACCTCTACTGATCATAAAGGTATCCTTTATGTACAGCGGATAACTTTAGATTTGGGGATACTTCATTTAGTTTTCCATTAAATGGGTCATTAAAAGGTAGTAATGAATGATAAAAGAAAACCTGAAATATGGTTGTCACACTGTTAGAAAATGTTGTAAACTAACAATGTGTTTCTGAAGCAGTTTGACTGTTCTCTGCAGGTTTTCTATAATTCTCCCATTGTTTTTGTTCCCTTTTGGGCTCGTGGGTGGCCAAGGGAGTGGCTTAGGAAAGGGATGGGGCTTAATCTATTTTTTTTTTTGCCTTACAGCAGGCAGGTTAGAGGGAGAGGCTCCTGCTGCAGCCAGGTGTCTTAGCCAGTTACAGGAGGACAAGGCAGATTTCCTCAAATACCTAGAGATTTCTTTAGATCTGTCTGTTTTAATTGCAGTAGAACACAAAACGGGATTAAATAGTAAGGTGGATTAAGGGGTATATAGATATATATTGCATTTTGTGTGTTCAGCTTTTCTTTAAAGAGGACTTGTGTAGGGGAATGAAGTCACTGGGGCTGGTTGCATGTCTCTGCAGCCATGACCAAAATGCCTGATTTTATTTATATATATATATATATATATATATATATATATATATATATATATATATATATATATATATATATATATATATATATATATATAGAAAATATAATTTTTTTTCTCCTTCCTTTGCTTAGATGGACTATTCTTGGGTCTACTTTTGGCGATGTCAAGTGGGCAGTCACCGCTGCTCTCTCAACACTGCCAATTAAGTTACCCATTGAAAGTGAGAAATGGAGACCATCCACTTGACACAATGACTGTGCCTAGAGCTGAACCCACAAACAGTCTATCCAGGTGAAGGGAATAAAGTCTGAAAGGGGGGAAAAAATGGGGATAGAGCTGCATTGCTCTGCAGTTGACTTTATCCTGTGACAGGTCCTCCTTTTTGAGTTAGTATTTTTGCTTCTTTTATTCCACTTCACACAATATACGTCCTCCTTTGTAATATTTGTCTTTAGTGAGCTTATCTTTTGTATGCATAATTAATATCGGCAAATAGAAAGGGTGGGGTGAAAGGTTCACTTCTTATCTTCCTTTTATAAGAAAATACACAAGCTATAGGCGTGGATCTCACATTCCCACCATGAGCTCCATTCAGAGCTGGTGTTTCTCCATGAGTCAATATGTAACCATAAAGGCCCGGTTAGATATAACGATTTTCATTGGAAAAATCGTTATAATGACCAAAAGTGCACAATTGTTACATTTAAAGGCGAGCCGTCGTGCACTTTTCGCGTGTCGTTCAGTTTCAGCCGGCATGAAAATCAGTAGCTCTTTGATTTCACGTTACATTTAAACACTCTCCGCTCAGCGTCCGACATAATAATGTGAAGAAGTGCGCAGTTAACGATCTGCCTGTCTGAAGAGGCTGCGCAAACGATTGCGAACGAGTTAGCGGTGACGTCACTCGCTTGTTCAAATGAGAATCTGCAAGCATAAGGGTGAAAGAAACCCCTTTTAGATGGAAATTGCTACATCTATCAGATTCGGAAAGGATGCCACTTACTGGCAATTTATTCTCCTCAGTCCAAATCTAAGCTTGAACCTTGAGGATTATGGTTATTTATATCATGGGTATGAAGCAAAGGGAAAGCTTCTCGGTTTTAGTTTTAAAACCTATAGATGGGCAACTTGGCAATGATTGTGTAATTCAATATTCTGCATTTAATTCTTTATAGGATTCTAAAACACTAGTAACTACTGAATGTAGTCCATTAAGTATTAGGCCTCATGTCCACGGGGAAAATCAGACCCGCTACGGATTCTCCATGGAGAATCCGCAGCGGGTCCCTCCTGCCCTGCGGACGTGAGCGCTGAAGATAGAAATTACTCACCTCTCGCACGCTCCGGATCTTCCCTTCTTCGCGGTTTCATCTTCTCTCCGTCACGGCTGGATCTTCTTTCTTCGGCCCGGCGGATGGGCACGGCACGTTGGTTGCGTGCCGCACGCATGCGCCGGCCCGAAGAAAAAAGATCCGGCCGCGACGGAGAGAAGATGAAGCCGCGAAGCAGGGAAGATTCGGAGCAGGTGAGTATATTCTGATTTTGGTCTCCCGTGGGTCCGGACGGCTTCCATAGGCTTCAATAGAAGCCTGCGGGAGACCCGCACCAAATGGAGCATGGTCCAGATTTTTTCATGCTCCATTTTTTTAAAAATCACTTTTATTGACCATCCGCGGGTATTTATCTACCCACGGGTGGTCAATGCAACCCTATGGGATGCGGATCCGCATGCGGGTGATCCGCTGCGGATCTAAAATCCTATTTTGCCCGTGGACATGAGGCCTTATAGAACTTGGAGTTAGTAATCAGATAGGTGACTCTGCCTCTCCCTACCAGAAATATCTGGGCACCCTATTGCCAGAAGGTTAGGGCTGAATGTTTGGACAAGTGCAGACTTCCACAACAATGATGCACCCCCAATGTTTTTCTATTGGGAGAAAAGTTGTCAGAATTTTGTCATGTTGGTGTGTAGTCTGGGGTTTACCCAGCTGTGAGGTGTGCACACTCAGGTATGATGTGCCCTGAGTATGGATTTGAGCAGGGTTTAAGAATCCAGTAGTAAATAGTTGGGTTTAGCACTGACGTTGTGGCCTACTTGTAGTCTAATTTTTCTATCCCTGTTGAGGCCCATGTGGCCTCAGTGTCTTGGCCTTGTGTCCATTCTCATTACTCAATGGGCCATTTTTGTTTTTCAAGTTAGTTTTTTTTTTTTTTTTTTCCTTCGTTCGGCCTTTTTTTTTTCCTTCACACAGGTCCATGTCTGTGTGAAAATAAAACTCGCTAGTTGGAAGCTTGTCAAATAACACAAAACTGCTGCAGATTTTTCTTGCTGTTAGTGATTTGTTTTTTTGTTAAAACCCCATTCTCTAATATTGTACTTTACATAGTTCCGGAATTCTGGTGCAGAAAGCTTACAACTAGTACATGAAGTGTGTAATTGGCTTAACTCGATTTTGTTCTGTACATTTTTTGTATGTAATATATAATATATATTTAAAGTAATTTTATTTTTTGTTAGTCATTAAATAGAATATCAAGAAGGCCTTTTTTTTTTTTTTTTATTTTAATGGACAAATAACATTTTTAGTGTTTAGTTATGGATTGTTGCAGATTTACTGTCCTCACTTGGGGCCTATTGACCATTTCTATGAAAAACATCCACTCTAGGTAAAGTCTTGTAACTAAGTAAAATCTCTTGAACTAAATATGATGACCGTTCGATAACACAAGAAACAATTTTCTGTGATGGGCCATTCCCTTCAAATAAAACTACTCGTTCTTTTCTTTATCTTACACAATATTCTCTTTGTACTTTCTGGTCACATGACTGTAAATGGACAATTCCATGTTAACAATTAAGAATGACGCATAACGCATTCTCCCTGGATGCTCATTCAACCGTGCAGATACGGACTCTGGTTTCCCTGGAATGTAAAATAAATGCATTCTTCTTTTGTGTTGCACATCTCACAAAGTTTCCTTCTCTGTTCGCCTTATTAAAACTGGATTTAAAAATGGCCTTAACTATAAAAGAACTAGTTTTCTCTTTTGGATGATAAAAGTACAGTTGTTCTATGTGGTTATCGGCTCTGGTATATACAGAGATGGCTCTAGTGGTTGGTTTCCTAGTAACACAGTGGAATACACCCTGCAGCTAGCAATAATGTAAATTCCTATGTTACTCATTATTTCCTGGCTCAGTTTAGCTTCTGAGTTTGCAGTTTACTGAGCGACTTTCAAGTGCTTTGCCTTTTTTTTTTTTTTCTTCTCCTTGTGCTGGGATTTGGAATAGCCCCGTTTTGAGTGAAGCTGATACAATTTTCATATGTGAAAGTGGATCAGATGATGGCGATCCATGTAATGACTGGATTGCAGACTGGTTATGTGGACCGTTCTTCCACTTTGTTACATTTTCATTACTTATATGGTCATTCTGGAAGTAGTTGTGTTCAACTAAATTTTGCTGCACAAATGAACACTTTACCATGAAAATTTATCTTGCATTACTCGCATGGGAAATTCATCTGTAATGTTTCTGGAGTTCATAAGCAAAACAAGAGAACCCGGAGAAAACCCAACGCAGGAAGACCTCATCCAGATGTTAGATGGATTTGAACCAAGGATCCCTGTGCAAGGCAACACTAACGGTTGAAATTTTGGTACAACCCCTTTAAAGCTATCCATAGAACAAACTATTTTACAAGTTATTCCCCATCCACAGGATGGGGTATAACTTGCTGATCTGTGAGGGTCTCATTGGTGAGATCCCCACCAATCTTGAGAATAAAGGTCCTATGATTACCATCCTCCCCACTGTGGGGTTAATGTACCCTTCGCGGTAAAGAAGGGATTGAATGGGGAGTATTCAATGGAACTATGAGATAGCTGAGCAGCATTCATTCTGACATCACTACGGGGTAGAAGCAGCCCCTGCAGTGAGGAGCAGGACACGCGAGTCCCATTCTCTAGATCGGTAGGGTCTTCATGGTGAGACCCCCATCAATTAGTAAGTTATTTCCTATCCAGTGGATAGAGGGGTTAACTTGTAATCTTTAAAGCAAAATAGTCAGCTGGACATGTAAGGGGAGGATGTACAGAAAAAGTCACTATTAGAAGCAATGATGGCCAAGGAGTGATGAGCCATCAAGCAACTCCATATGTTTAGACCAGTCCCTTGATTTATTAAAGGTCATTTATTTTAGCTCACTGGCTTTTCTTTATCTAATTTTATGTTCTTTTGAATCCCGGGTAAATTTTGTGACCCAAGGCAATATAGTACAAAAAGCACATATTACTTTTGGACACTGACTTGGCTTTAGGAGTCACAATGGCGATCTTTGCCTCCCTCTGCCAATGTTGAATGATGGTGATTCATATGATAAAGGCAATAGTGTAATTGAGCTATGTGGAATTTCTTACTGCACCAATTGTGTTTCACTTTTACTTCACTGTACCTACTGCAAAAATTAAATTCATAATGGGGTAATTGGTGAATAGTTCTATAGGCCCATGCAGGAATTGTGCTGCGGTTGAGGGTTCAAAAATCTACCCCCATAACTGGAGGATTGGTGCTTATGCAGCGTCCTGTAGAGTGACCCCGGACACATGGCTTATGCTGAGGAGCTAGGAGGGCAAGATGCTGGCTTGTCACGGCATTACTTGACATGCTCCCTCCCGGAGGGACACGCAGCCAAGGCCAGGGCAGTGCTGGGCCTCTTCCAGACACCCCCCCCCCCTATTCCTTCTCCAGCATTGGATTGCCCAACAGGGGGGTGTGATTGTCCCCCACCCCCCTCCCTCCCGTTCCGGTACCCACCGGCATTAAAAAAAAAACAGCAGGGAAATCAATGAGCCACAAACAGTAGTATAGTGCCTCAGGTCCCCGGGAACGGTCAGGGCGTAGAATAACTTTTTTTATTTGAAGAATAACCATAGGGATACAAGACACAAATAACAGAATTGAAAAGTCCAGGAATTAGAGAAACTAGAGTACCTCCACTCAGCGGGACCCAGACCTCAGGGCGCTTGACTGTGAACAATGACTGTATAGTACCTCCACCGGGCAGTCCCAGACTTCAGGACTCGCGGGCGTGAAACAAATAATTGAATACCTCTGCACTAGACCTTGAAAGACTTCTCTCACTCTTCGGTGGCTCACGCCAATGTCATTCCTTAAGCATGCACTCCGGGAAACCTCTCCTCCTGCATTCTTCACTACATAAGGGCTGAAGGTGCCCCCATGTAGTCGGTACTTTTTGACAGGAACCCAGAAGACATGGACCTCTTCCCGCTCTGACACTCCTTTTTTATAGCCTCTCGTACCACGTGACAGGATAGAACATTTACAGACAGACAGCTCACTCTTTGCGGACATTAACCCATCACACGTAGCAGCTGTGCAATACACATAACAGAATGACAAGACATTTTTGCACAGTGCATCATCATAAGACATACATGTATGACCTTATGGAGGGGGCCAGGAAAGCATGTACTGGGCCACTACACTTGCAAAACAAATTGCTATACTGCTCAAAAAAAATGAAGGGGTGTAGGCACTTCCTGAAGGATGAATGCATCAATGTCATTAAATTCAGGTCTGGGAGCACGTCTCCCAGACCTGAATTCATTCGAGAACATCCTGAGACCTTCTGTATCTGTACATCCAGTGCCTCCAAGTAACACCACAAACTGTACAGGAATTTATAGATGCCTTGATCCAAATGTGGGTGGAGATCTTCTCCCAGGACACCATCCACAGTCTCAATAGGAGCATGCCCAGACATTGTGCATACAAGCACATGGTCGCATTATGAGTTGCTATGATGAATTCATGCAAATTGGTTTTCGGGATGATTTGGAATCCAGCTCTCAGTTGGTGGTTGATCTTTATTTCCGTTGACCATTAACACATCCTTTTTGTTCTCAATGAATTATGAAATTTATATCTGTAAAGACTTTGCACTTTACTTTTTTGTTCTTCAAGATCAATTTGTAATTTAAGTGTTCCCTAAATTTTTGTATTTTTTTATTTTTTTAAAGCAGTGTACTTGATTACTTCAGTGGCTTACGAACTTTTTGTAAGGTTCCTTTTTGCTTATAGTCCACAGTGGGAATATGCTTCTAAATATACTATAGTTTGGTGTAGGAGCAAAGCATAGACCCTTTGCAGTAGTACCATGGCTAAATTACCCCCTTCGTAGAAGGAAGTGTCAGAGTGGCCGTCCAGCTGTCTCAAATATTTGTGGTATCTGCAGCATGGTGCACATTAGTGATTTCCTGGTGGCATCATTTAGACCCAATTAAGGGAAGAACTTGTGCAATATAATTTCTTAATGGTGTAGTTGCATGAAAGGAAGGAGATTACCTCTAGTGACAGAAATCCTAGTCCTGCCTGATATGTGATGGAATTTCACACCAGTGTTGTACTTTTCTAATAGATACATTTGGAAGTTATATTTATCTATATTTTTGCTTGGCCTGGGACACGTTTCATAATGAAAACTTGCAAATCATGAGCGATTTGGTATATCGATGAAGGATTTACTAGAAAGGTTGTCTATGATCTGCTCCTTGTGCTTTAATAAACATAGGGGGCCATAGATGTTTCTTGCACAGGGGCCCTTTGCTGTTCACCTCTGGACCACATCAAATTGTTTCACGATAAATGCATAGTCCTTAGGAGTGATGTGAGCAAAGCATTACTCGATGTGAGGAAGTGATGTCACACAGTTAAAAGGTGTATGGCATCTGGCTGAATGTCTGCTTCTAAAATATTGCAATGGTAAAAAAAATTATTCTAGTATTCTTTCCTTGGAACGCGGTTCTATTGTCTGTCTGTAAGTGTTGCCAAGTTTCCATGAAACCTTATTATACAGTAAGAATTTTTCTGAATGGCTTTCATGGTGCAGTAGGCAGTTCTCTATTCTTTGTGTGTGTGTGTATACTGTATCTTTTTAAATTGGGGTTATAGAAGAGGAGGAGCTTCCAACAGGTCAATAGTTAGTCCCTTCTGGAGCTGGTTTACATTGTCCAACACTCATTGCCCCCCAACTAATCCCATAGTTAAGGTTCACTTCATCATTCTCTTATAAGTTCTAGTCTTGTTTACTTTTTCTGTGGAGATATGGAGTCCTGCAGGCACAGCTCTATAAGAAAGTGGCAATCTGGGGAACGTGACCTGTGTAGCTCCTTATTAGAGATGAGCGAGCACCAAAATGCTCGGGTGCTCGTTACTCGAGTCGAACTTTCAGTGATGCTCGAGAGTTCGTTTCGAGTAACGAACCCCATTGAAGTCAATGGGCGACTCGACCATTTTTGTATATCGCTGATGCTCGCTAAGGTTTTCATTTGTGAAAGCCTGGGAAATTCAAGAAAGTGATGGGAAAGACACAGAAACGGATAGGGCAGGCGAGGGGCTACATGTTGGGCTGCATCTCAAGTTCCCAGGTCCCACTATTAAGCCACAATAGTGGCAAGAGTGAGAGCCCCCCCCCACCCCCACCCCCCGCACTGTCAGCATAAAGATTGTTCTCCTCTGCCACAGCTGTAACAGCTGTGGCAGAGAAGAATGATGTTAGCCCATTGAATTCAATGGAGCCGGCAATACAGCTGGCTCCATTGAAAGCAATGGGCTGCTGGCGATCGTGGGATGAATTGTCAGGAAGGGCTTAAATATATAAGCCCTTCCCTGCAATTCATCCAGAAGTGTGTGTGTGTGTGTGTGTGTGTAAAAAAAAAAAAAAAAAAAAAAAAAATATATATATATATATATATAGTGTGACTGCTGCCTCTGATTGGCTCAGCGGGACCAATCAGATGAGAGGCAGCAGTCACTCACCCATTCATAAATTCATGAATGGGTGTGTGAGTGGAATCTGCCTCTGATTGGTCAGGCTGTGACCAATTAGAGGCAGCTCATTCAGCAGGCGGGGATTTTAAATCCCCGGCTGCTGAATACTACTCACAGCTGTTCAGAGCAGTTCAGGAGGACTGCCGCTGGCCGCGCTGAACACCGTCTGCCGGGAGTGTGTGTGTGTGTGTGTGTGTGTGTGTGTGTGTGTTGCCGGCTCCATTGAATTCAATGGGCTAACCTCGTTCTGCCGGGACAAGGTGTGTGTGTTAGTTACACATTTCTGGATGAATTGCAGGGAAGGGCTTATATATTTAAGCCCTTCCCGGAAACTCATCCCGCGCTCGCCGGCAGACCATTGCTTTCAATGGAGCCGGCTGTATTGCCGGCTCCATTGAATTCAATAGTCAGTGCTTGTTTAATCGAGACGAGTACAGCGTGGTGCTCGTCTCGAGTAACGAGCATCTCGAGCATCAAGCTCGGACAAGTATGCTCGCTTATCTCTACGCCTTATTAATAGGCTCCAGCAGCAGCTGCCAGTGTGTGTATATTTTGGTGTAGATTGCATTTTATAGATTTATATTCATTTTATCCTCTCTTTCCATTATTTTTTTAATTGTACCTGTCATTTCAAGTTCCTATTCAGAAGGAATAACACTATTTCTGGCTATTATGACTTGCATATGGCATTTTTTCACCAGTTTTACACTTTGCAGGCTCCATCTCGAATTCTCAGCTGTCTCTGAGCTGTTTGGTATAGACTAGCTGCTATGATTTCTCCCATACACTATGCACCTGCACATACAGGAGATTCTGCTCCTCTATCTCTCTGTAGCACACCCTCAGCAGAGCATGTGGGACATTATACAGCAGTACTGAGCAGTGTGGATGTGAATCCAGCACTAGAATTAGAAAGTGAAACCCTTCCTAGAAGCACCAGCAGTGCCTGGGCCTCGCTTTTGTTAGCAGCTCCCCCCTCCCTCTTCTCTTGATAGAATTTTATGAGCAACTGTAATCTGATCTCAGTTGACAATCTCTCTATTAATTTCTGCCTTTCCTGAGATGGCTTTCAGCTGTGAATTGAGTGAATCCAGGAGGCAGGGAGGAGAAGGGGCATATATGTGAAGAACAAGGCATTTTTCTGCAATAAGATATATTTAACTAAGTTTCTTATCTTCTCCTGTACTGTTGATTTATACAAAGTTTGTTGAAGTGACAGTGAGTCTTTAAGAACAGAATGTGGACATTACATCTGTATGCTTGTTTAGCTTTTTCACAACTATTACTACTCTGCTGGGAAAGCATTCTGTGAATCTTTGGAATTTTGTTTGCTAGGGATCAGGATAATTGGTGATGTCATGCAGTGACACTGGCAGTAAAGGTTGGCTTGGTAATCTGTTTCTAATTCATCCCTAAAGTATTTAAATTAGGGCTCTGTTACTGAAGTTGTCCCACCACAAACTTTGAAAACTATTTTTCATGGCTATCACTTTATGCATCAGGACATGGATGCTCTTCTCCATTATGCCTGACCCTGCATCTCTGCTACATTCATTTGAATTGGGCTAATCTGCAGTGCCCAAAAGCTCATACCCTAGGGGGACCTATTAAAAACAACATTCATTAAAGTTGCAGGACCAGCAAAAAGGAGAAAAAAAGAAATTTGTGCTACTCGAATGTAATGTGTTAACCCATGATTAGTGTATCCTAAATATTTTGTAGTCCAACTCCAGCTGCAAAGCACATGCCAACCAGCTCCTTTGCTGTTCTTGACCGAATCTACTAATTTAGGGTTATAGCTGTAGGTGGAGCAGCAGTAGTAGTCTCATCCATGACTGAAAAGCCTCTAAAGCACATGGTAGTCAGGAGAGATTTTCCATTAAAGCCCTTGAGATCCTACTTGTACCTCTGTAGTAATTTGAAGGGGGTGTCTAGAAACTCCATGGAGTGCAGAATACTTTGATACCTACAACATATTTTAGCATTGGTATAAAAGGATATGAAAGCCATCAGTGATAGTTTGACACCCCCTTTAGATATCAGATGTTCAGTATTTTGAAATGCGTTGTAGAAATGCATGTCTGCAACACTTGAAAACCTGCACATAGAAGGAAGTATACTAAAGTCTTCTCCATACGGGAAGTACTGGATGGACTACTGTTGTCTCATTTGCCTCTAAGCAAAAAATGTGCTGTGTGTTGTTGACCTTGAGCTCGGTGGCACCAGCCTCGTGTGGAGGAGCTTTCCCTGTAAACACCGTTACTCTGAGGCATTTTTCTTTTTTCTGCTCTACGGATCTCCATATTTTATGTGTGTACAGTTAGTTATTTTGGCTAAGTTCCCAGACTGCTCACCAAAGAAAAAGCAAGATCTGGGCATTTGTTCAAGTTGCAATCTTGTTTTCTTTCCGTCTTCTTTTGAAGACTTTCAACTTTCTGCTAGCACACGTCTACCTTCTATCACCTGCCAGACAAGATGGCCTATAAAAAAAAGAAATGGGAATATTTACATATATTGAACACACCTCAAAGGGTTTGTCTTAGTTTAGAAACAAATTGCAGAAAAAGGACATCAGCTAACTAAAAGAAATCCCTGCCAGCAGCTAAACTTGCTGATACCGAAGGCAGGAATAGACACCACATCCCTCTAGACAGACTGGCTAATTGGAGGTGCATTGCACAGATGCAATATACTGGTAAAAACAAGTTGCACACCTACAACATATTGAGGGGGTTGGCTGCTTAATATCTTGCACTACACATTTCAGTGAGACTAGCATCCTTTTTATGCCTTTTCTATGTGCACCGTGCAGGCTTACAGCCTATTAATGATGCCCATATGGTAAAGCCCAGCAGCCTGCACTGCACCTCGAGTGAACACCACTGGTATGGACACCCCTGGCTCCCCCCCGAAGTTTAAACAAGACTGTATACTACAAAAGTAATAAATACAAGGTGTTGGTTAAAATTTTGGGTAATACATGCAAGCTCACAACCCATGTCAAGGGTATGGTAGGTGTGTGTTTCTTCATCTGTATTTTAAACCTACGCAAACTCCTCCACATAGCAATTTACCTGTTCTGCATGCTATTAGGAAGTAGCGCTATGCTTGCCTTTTTGTCAGTATACCAGTATGGCCTCATGCCCATGGACATGTCGGATCCCACCAGCAGAATAGCGCAATGGGATCCAACACGGCGACACCCCCCCCCCCCCCCCCCCCCCAGAAACACCATATTTACCTCTCTGGATCCGCCTCGAAAGTCTCACCGGCGAGCCTGCGCACATGTGCAGTGCCGGGCGGTGATGCGTAATCCCACAATAACAGCGGAAGTATCGTGGGATGGACAGCTTCCATTGACTGCAATGGAAGCCGGCCATGCCTATTTCCGCAGCAAATGGGACATGCTGTGATTTTCACGTGGTGGAATTCTGCAGCGTGAGCATTGTACGGCAGAAAAGCTATTTGGTTCAATAGAACCTAATAGCTGTGGAATAACGCTGCGGGAAACGTGTCAGAAATCAATCCATCCGTGGGCATTAGCCATAAGTATGGTTGCTAGCAGTGATTACAAAATCACAGAAAAAGGACAAATAATTTTAGAAAATAATGTTTAGTGTGGAGACTTGCAGGATAACAAGGACCCTTAACATGGTTGTGAGCTTGCATATTTTGGCAAAAATATTAACTAATCTTTCGTATTTATCGCTATCACTGCTATATTACAATTTGCCTGTTTGCATGCTGCTTGGGAAGTGGTGCTTGTACTTGTCTGAGATTGGAAAGAAAGCAATCTCTTTTCCAGATCATCCTTGGGATGTATCTAACATTGCAGCTCCACCCCATTCACTTCACTGGTGAAGAGCTGCAGCTCCAAAAACAACTCATGCTCAATAATGGTGGGGGTAAAAAGGGACCTAGGCATAGCTAAGGACTCTGTTGCAGAAATTCAGCTTTGTGGGCCCCCCCCCCTCTTCCTTACTGCACTCTGGCCGCTGGTCTTGGTTTGCTAGGAGCTTTTTATGGCATTACTGGGTCTTTTATGAGCCCACCCATATGACACTAGCAACCAGGAATGTTGATAGTCTGAAAATATTAGGGTCCTATACCCAAACCATACAGCCTGCAGTCATCTGCACCTATACCCATACCTAAACCGAACTGCATACAGCTGCAAAATGAATTTACATACATGATCTAGCCCCTAGGCACAAGCTTTCCAAACCTGACTCATTTCCTGGACTAGGTGAGCATTTGTTTGTAGACTCTTAAGGCTGGGCTCACAGGACTGTATGTTTACCACTATATACAGAGAGATGTATAACTCTTATACCCACTGTGATCCCTATAGATACACCACTGAAAAGGACCCTAACCCTTTAACATTAATCTGAGGTAACTTCTTTATTAGTGTAAACTGTAGCCTTACTATTTTGACTACTGATGTTTATAGGCATTAACCTTGAGAGTTATAGCATCACATGTTTATTTCAAAACCCCATGGGATTGCTTTTAGATGTGGCGATCAGCTCGAACAATGAGTTTCAGATTAAAATAAAGTTGTTTTCTAAGGAATAATGTACATACTTTCTGAACAATAAACTACAAGGATATTATGGGCTAGCTTGGCATTCGGTGGCCTGATTCTTTTATGCTCGCACTAATCTACTGAGCAAGCTTCTCATAATGTCCAAAATATGATGGCTCTCCAGTAAATACATGAGGGGACAACACAAGGATCTCTCCCATGATCTGTTTACACCCAGGACCACGACGGTAACAAGAGGACATCTGTTACGTTTAGAGGAAAGCAGGTTTCATCACCAACATAGAAAGGGGTTCTTTACGGTAAGAGCAGTTAGACTGTGGAACTCTCTACCGGAGGAAGTGGTGATGGCAAAATCCATAGAGAAGTTTAAAAGGGGACTTGATGTCTTTCTGGAGAGGAAGGATATTACAGGATATAAATCTTAGGTTAATTGTAATCCGGGTATGCAGGCAGGTAGGAACTATTAGGGGTTGATCCAGGGAACAGTCTGCTTGCCATTAGGGAGTCGGGAAGGAATTTTTTTCCCCAAATGGCTAACTGGCTTCTGCTCTTGGTTTTTTTTTTTTTTTGCCTTCCTCTGGATTAACAACACAGGAGTGACAGGCTGGACTAGATGGACACTGTCTTCATCCGGCCTTACGAACTATGTTACTATGGTCATTTTGTGCTCCCTGTGGACAAATGGGCTTAATACGGTGAAAGTCCTCTTCACTCACCGCAATAATTTTTTAAATGCTTACTAACTTTTTAAAGCATTTCAGTTTTGTGATTAAAGTAAACTGCACTTCTGCTAGTTATTTACCTAAAATTGTTTGCCTCCCTTCTCTCTAACTTGCCGTTTACTGACTGCAGACAAGTGTAAGGACCCGAGGCAAGATGTGCCCGACATTCATCCCAGCAATAATCCTTTCTGTACCTTTTTGCACAAAAGCAATGATTTGCCAAGTGAATGAAGGTGGAGCAGGGCCAGGGGCGTAACTATAGAGGACGCAGGTGAAGCAGTTGCACCCGGGCCCAGGAGCCTTAGGGGGCCCATAAGGCCTCTCTTCTCCATATAGGGAACCCAGTACTAGGAGTAAAGCATTATGGCTGGGGGCCCTGTTACAAGTTTTGCATCGGGGCCCGGGAGCTTCAAGTTACGCCTCTGAGTGGGGCTGTGGATTGTGCCGCCCGCCTCCACTCACAGTAAACAGTCAGTTGTTTAATAGACGAATGACTGCCTGTTCACACGCGTAGTCATTCATTTTTTTTCTGCATGCGTAAACTGGACGACGAAAGATAATTCATTAATTTATCATTTGCCATTCAGTCGTTGCATGAATTTACACTGAATAATTCATATTTCTGCAATCCAATGAAAATCTGGGCGATTATCATCCCATGTTAAAGGGCCCTTCCTGGAGATGGCATGACAGCGGAACAGGTAGTGTAGGAGGGGGATGAGTCATTGTGCTTACTGAAGTCTGAGAGTGGCAGGAAGGAGGAGAAACATGCTCAGATGTTGCCTGCAGCTAAAAGAAAGTAATTGCTTATGGTCTTTTAGCAACTGAAATCGTATCTCCACTGCTTGGAACTGCTCTAGTGTCTTCTCTGATTATATGTCTCTGCGTGTGTTAAATCAGATCTGCAGTTCTCTATGCACAGTATATAGAACATAGCACAGCAGCCAGGGTCCTCCCACTAGTGCTGAAAAAATGGGAAATTAGATGTGTGTCCTACAGAAGGGAAACTGGTGATTAAAAACAGTATGCAGATGACATTCTGACTGTCCAGGCTCAGGAATGTCCTCCTCCATCTTGTATAGTCCCTATAACTCTTTAAAAGCATGTTCCCATTTATAGGGTGGGTTCACATACTGTACCATTATTCTCTATGTTCACCTTTTTCTGTCCCAGGGTTCCAAACAGAATGTAGAACTAAACTGTCGCTTTAATTACTCAGAGAACAGAAGTGCAAACTTTTGTCTCCATTTGACATGGTTTTCATTAATTTGTCGTTTTTGGAGGATGCAATTAGTGTGGTTGACAATGTGAACCCACCCTTAGGCTGGGTTCTCACAGAACAGAAATCCTGCGGAAATTTCGCGATTTGGCTGCACTGAAAAACCACGGATTTTGGAGCGGTTCGGCCGCCGGCATTCTGCTGCAGCTTTCTCTCCCCATAGAGAGGAGTTGGGCTGCAGCAGAAAAAAAAAAAAGAATTGACATGCCACGAAATTGAATTCCGTGCCGTATGTCCGTTTCCGTCCAGCTTTGCCGAACGGATTTTGCAAAAATATAGCAAAATCTCGTCCACATGGCTGGCTAATCCTGGGATTAGGAGCTATGGACGGAATTGCCGCATGGAAATTTCGCAGCAATTCCATCCTGTGTAAACGCAGCCTTAGGCATTATGATCTAGCCATAGGATGTGGCATAAATGTATGACGTAGATAATTATCACATGTCTGGAATAATGGTTCCCTAATACCTGTTCCACGAAGCCAGACAGTTGAAGGTGGCCACATTCTGAAAGACAGAGCCATACATGTATGTCTCTATTGACGTTTATGGGAGCTACAGAAGCAGACTGCAAGACATCATTATTCATTTTTTATTTTTATTTTTTTTTGTAACATAGTGTGTAATCCGAATAATCCCTGGATCACCGACCCTTCTGAAGTAAACTGATTATGGCCTTATGCACACGGCTGTGACGGGCTCCGCAAGCGGAATACCGCAGCGGAGTCCGTCATGCCCCCCCCAAAAGACCCCCATACTTGCCTCCGGATCCGCTGGGCAAAGTCCCGCATGACACGCCAGCAGTGTCCTATAGGAAGCGGAAGAATAAGTTGACGGGCGGCTTCCATTGACTACAATGGAAGCCGTCTGAGGTCTTATGGGCCCCTTAAGGCTCCTGGGCCTGGGTGCAAATGCATCCCCTGCATCTCCTATGGGCC
The DNA here is from genome assembly GCF_035609145.1 of Eleutherodactylus coqui. Classification (NCBI taxonomy): domain Eukaryota; kingdom Metazoa; phylum Chordata; class Amphibia; order Anura; family Eleutherodactylidae; genus Eleutherodactylus; species Eleutherodactylus coqui. The sequence continues at coordinate 244,490,374 of NC_089840.1, forward strand.
CCTGGGTCTCCCCTCAGCTGTCTTTTTTTTCTTTTTTTTTTTTTTTTCTCTCTACAAAGCAGGGCGTATTAGGTTAATGGGCTAAGTGGTTATTGTGAAAACATATCTTCAAAAATTTTTGTGCATTATCTTCTGATGACACATTCCTTCTATATAAGTAAGTTACATTAATGTTTGTTAGAAATTGATCATGATTAAGGTTGCCTGCTGACGGCTGGGTCGGATCCGGCTGCAAGAATTCTCACAGCGGGACCCGACCCGAGAGTCTGCAGAGAGCAGTGTGACACTCCCCTGCTTCCGCGACCCCCGGCTCTTTCATGTGCCGATGGCCGGTGAGTGACGTTTCTTCATTCTGCGAGCCCCGCACAGAAAGACCATGCCGCGATTTGTTTGCCGCACAGATTTCGCGTGCCCAAATCGCGGCCGTCTGTATAGGATTGCGTTTGTTAACGCAATCCTATGGCAGCTTCCAGGGGCGGAAATTCCGCTGGAAAACCCACTGCGGAATTTCCGCCCGTCTGCAGGCGGCCTTATAATACAAAGGTTTTTACATTTAAAAATGTACAAAATGGGGAACTGTTAAACTTTGTGTTTTTTAAAACCAAAAATTGAAATTTTGTATTTCATCAGATTAATTGGGAGCACGACCATATCACTCAAGGAGTTTGCTGGAGGAACAGGTCGATCCCTTCCATTTAAAGGCTTGGCTCTGATGACTGATAAGGGGCAGCCCACTGGAGTAAGTTGGCTTTGATTCTGGTTTGAGTCAGATTTACATAGAGCGGTTTTTGATGTAAGTAATGAACAATGAAACAGACTGGTACGTGATTTTTTTTTTTTTCTTCTGTCACAGCTTGGTTACTACATGTACGATTAAATGGGAAACTTGGCAAAAGATCACAGCGAGAAGTAAAAAGGAAATATTTATCCATTTCTAGGAGATCGTTCCCAGCGTGCATTAACAGTGTTTGAATTTCTGACTCTTTATTAAAGAGGCTTTTTTAAGTTTATCTTCACCCTGCACATTTTGTAGAGGTGTAAGATAAGGAAAAAAGCTATACTCTTCTTTCCAACGGTGACCTGCCAGTTTGATCTTGCAAGCAACTGAAGTGGTCCAGTCATCACTTGTGTCTGCTCCGCCTACCATGGCCTCAATGGTCATGTGGTGTTTATGCACAGACCAGTACCAGTATTTCTGGTGGCTGCATGTGATTTATGAACTTCAGCAGCTTGCTGAGGAGACATGTTGGCTCGTTGCTTTCGCATCCAAGCTGCATGTGATTTACAAACTTCAACTGCCCGCTGAGGAGACGTTGCTTTCGCATATCTGCTGCACGAGATTTACAAACTTCACCTGGTGGCTGAGGTGAAATCGTAGCTTGTCGTTATGTAAGCTACATCAGCTTCACAGCGGCGTTGAACCCTCTGTGATGACATGTTTGTACGACAGCGATGGTTTGTTCAAACACTGGACAACTGCTCACGATTAGATGAAGGCTGGACTGGTGTTGGTGGCATTAGCAATTGAGATGACAGGAGATCACGTTCAGGAGATGTGAAGGACTATGCTTCAATGTTGCTGGTTAATATGCACCGCCAGCTATGTATGTGGACATTTGTGAGGTGTCATTTATTGGAGTTTCCACACAGGTGTCCAGCTATCTCACAACCAGCTACAAACTGCCAGACTGAGTACTGCTGTGTCCAAAGCAACTGAGGCTGTGGGGATTTGTGGAGGATGTAGTCCGCCCAAAATCCCTCATTCTGTGCTCAAGGATGAAGGACCTCCGATGTCACCATTATGTGATCAGGGGCAGAGCTCAGCCCCATTGACTGATCACATGACTGTGACCTCACATGTAACTCAGTCACAGACAGATGGTCGTTAGTATTTTTGTATATGCACGATGGGAAGACCATTCATGCCACCTGTAACTTTAAATCCTGGGAAAACCTCTTGAAATTAATTTAAATCGTCAGCCTTCCTGGTATATCTGTTTTAGTAGAGGTTTGCATATAACAATTCTAAAGCATTTTTTTTTTTTTTTGGCAGCTATAACCATTATCGGTGCATTTTTCACATGTCCCAATAGGGTAGCCCCATACACTCCTATGCAACGTGAAACTGCCTGTACTGATGTGGGCAATTGTCAGATTGTGGAGGCCTTTGACAAAGGCAATAGTAATGCCCAGTTGTCAATTCATTTCTAGGAGGAATAACTGAGAAACAGAACACTATAAGAGCATCTTGGTACATCTTGGTGTTTTTAGTTCCTATGTAAAATGCAAGTGTTTAATAAAAAAAAGATTGTCAGTAGGGCTGATGGATCATCTTATAGCAATTATAATGTGGCAATTTCATTACTATAAAGGGCAACTGTAGGTTTTTATAATCCTGCTAATTAAGATTTTCATGAAGCACATTCTCATTCTGTTCCTTTGCAGGCCTCTATTGACTTGATGATCTCCTATGAACCTCCCGTGTCCCATAACAGCAATCCTAATGATCCAGGAGGGACAAATGTACAAAACGATGCAGGTATATCTCAAGTCTTGGAATCAAATATTTCAATTATTCCATGTATTTTCTGGGTTATGCTGGCCTCCTATACGGTGATGGATGTCAAGTGACCAGTTATTTTCAGACACTGCAAAGCCAAAAAGGCACAGCCAAAAAATGATACAGTAAAATTCTTTAAGTCTGGCATCAATGAGAAATAATTACCAGATTACCACATGTACTCTAGAATATTGGACATTCTCACATACAAGTTTTATATACTTTTTCTGTAAGGGTAAAAGACTCAAAATATCATGCTAAAAAAATCTGCTATAGCTTTGTTTTAATCGGTTGTCTTCGGCGCAGTCTTCTGCTTATATACTCTAAAAGTTAATTATATTGTGGTGCTGCGTGCATTAAAGTTCCTGGCTTTTCAGACATAACATTTTAAAGGGGTTGAACCCAAATAGACTTATTGCCTTTTCATAGAATGAGTGCTAAAAGCCTGGTTAGTGGGGGTCTCACCGCTGAGAATTCCACCAATCTCAAAAATGGGGGTTCTCATTGTACCCCTCTTCTCATCACTGTGGGCTCGCTGCATGCAGCACACTATGATCACATATTGAATAAAGTGCGCATCGCGCTTGGGTGGTGCTGCTCCATTCATTTTAAAGTAGGCTGACAGAAATAATGGAGTACAAGTGCTCAGCTACCTCCAGCAGTCCTATTGACTCGACTTCCCAGGGGTCTATTCTGGTACAAGCTCTTTTAATGAATTTCACCGTCCGGTTTCTCTACTAGTACATCAATAGTCCAGCCATTTGTTTTTAAGTGTTAAGTCTTTCCTAGGTTAATATCTTTATGGAACTTGTCAGAGGCATGACCTTGAAGTTCCTGGACCCCAATGCAAAATCTGTAACAGGTCACCATCTTCCATGTGCCGTTTATACTACTGGTGTTTAATGTGGCACACATGCCTTTCGACCTTCTCAGGTACCAGGTTTTGTGTGCAACAGCTGTAAGGGACTCCCCCTTAAGTGGTAAAAGCTGCCTCTTAAAGTACTGGCGGTATGGCAGTGCCAAGGGTGTATTAGACTACACAATGGAGCACCAAGCTGGTCGCTCCAAACTAAACTGAGCATGTTCCAGGGGCACTTGTTGGCTGACTGAGGCCTGGCCATAAAGGCGCAGTCATGTGGTCGTATGCGTTCAACGGTAGAGACTGAATAGCATATGGCACGCAGAGAAATGGAGCTTGCTGCGACTTATTTCTCTTGCATATCTATACAGTGCCCACACGCTGGTGTGCATGGGTCAATGAAAGGCCATTGACTCTATTCACCACGTGAATTGCAGTAACAATATGCCTGGGTGAATGAGCCCTAAGAGGCAATTCTTGCTGCACCACAGTGTGTAGGGACTGTTGCAGAGTGAGAGGTGCATCTGCCTGCAAGGGTAAGAGAAGCAACAGCAGAACCTGGATGTGAGGGCACTACTTGGAGACTGCTGGCTGCAAGATGGAGAAAACAGTGTCACTACATCCCCAATCCGGTTGGAGACAGCTAGACTATGACAGAGGTCAAGGACTTCAGTAATAGTAGTGCTCCTGATATTAGATAAGCCTGAGCCGGTAGTAGTGAAGATTCTTGTCCAGAGAAACCTTAAGTGAGGCTGGCCCCCATTCAGAAATTAGATGTGCGCACTGTTAGGCTGCCTTACACAGGCAGATTTGCATTGCAGATTTCGGAGCTGGCATGTGCCTCCGGATTCCGCAGCAAATGTCACCCATAGCATGCAATGGCAAAACGCGATTTTACGCTTGCGGAGGAGAAATCGCAGCTAGCTGCAATTCTGTCTGGCTTCCGCGTGGATGGCTTCTATTAAAGGCAATGGAAGCCATCCGCCCCGCCACCCTTCCACAATCATTGCGGAAAGGTTGCGGGATACATGTCATTGCTAGGCGACAGCACAGCACTATCTGTACTGTACATGTGCGCTGGCTGGCACATCCATAGCACAGATATGAAGACTGCTGACAGGTACACTGGGGTCTCTGGTTGAGCACAGGGTCGGATTCCGTTGTGAGATCAGACCCGGCCGTGTGCGGGTGGCCTTAGGGATGCTACTAGATGGTCAACAGGCATGTTGAGGAGATTATACTGTTGAGCAAACTACCGTTACACGTACTGCGCTTTCAGACTGAGATAATATACAGAGGGCAATGTATGAGCTGGTACTTGGAGACACTTTTATGCTCCTGGTTACAGACTGAGATACATATACAGGGGCACAAGCCTACACAGCTACCGCTGCACCTCCATTAGTTTATGGCTCTAAAAACGGAGCTCTAGTGTTTTGTTTTTTTTTTGTTTGTTTTTTTTCCCCTCCCATTTCTCCCTCAATTCGAGTCTAGAATTCTCGACATTATTATAGGGTCGGGCAGGAAATACTACCACAACAATTCAGTTCTTGTGTAGTCTTGCTTTATGTTTTTGTTTTGTTTGCAAGGTCATTTGGCTGCGGTGCCATGAAGCATTATATGAATTGATTGCCCGAGGCAGTCAGTCTGTGGGTAGAACTACTGTTTAACCAACTCCCTGTTACTGTCTAGTGACCTCTACCTACTTCTAGTGCTATGGCACATTCTCTTTCAAATATGCTGACTAGTTCACAGTTGTGCTAAGGATCACATCTGCACTAAAGGCACCCAAATGCATTAGGAAAAAGTTCGCTGACTATGATGTGCATGGGGGTGCTTGCTTGGTGGTATATGTCCAGTTGAAGGGAGGCTCCTTTATAAACAGAAGCATGATACTAGTCCTTGAGGGCTTTGTCTTGTTGGAGGAGAGGCCGCAGGTGGAATAGTGGCCTTGTTGGACTAAGGGCTTTCCCACTGATTTGGGTGTGTGTGTGTGGGGGGGGGGGGGGGGGCTGCTCTCGAAGGAAGGCCTATAGAGCCTCTGTTAATTCTAAGTCTGTAAAGCACTAGATTGGCCCAGTTACATGGGTCAGACTTGCTGGTCACCCAGCCATGTTGAGGTCAGTTGCCAAATTCAGTCCACAAGTTGCCAGTTAGAAGAAAAACTTGGTTCTTCACTACAGCTCTGGAGGAGGGTGGGTGGTCACAGAGAGGAATGACAACTGGCATCTGGATTGGTGAGAACTGAAGAAGCTGCACTGGAGGCTTCAACTCAAGATACTTGAGATCCTTTGCACGTATTGCAAATAATCCAACCCACACAACGGTTACTACCACACACACTGCATGTCTAAAAGTAGAGGGCTAGATGCGTTACCCTGCTTCTCCACCAAACCTGTTGCCTTCCCCTTCCGGGCCTACATCTCTCACGCCCCTCCGCTCACACCTGTGATCACTTGCCAACCAGGAAAAAACTTATTGTTACAACCAACCAAAAGACAATTGTGATAGCAGTAACTGACCACTAGAGGCCAGCAAACATTGCACTCATTTTGAAGGGCAAAATAACAATCTACGGTAGGAGCACTACATCACTACTCCCTTACAGCCTCATAAAGGCAACCCCTATCCATAGAAGTATATCCTTTTGGGTCACATGGACATCAGGGCAGTTCAGTTTTTTTTATTTGAGAAATCTGTTTTCCCTTCTCCCCCTAGACAGGACCGCAAAAGAGGGATGGCGTTTACTCTAACTAGTTAAACATAATATTTCTGGGTGGATTGAAGGTATTACTTTGCGGTACTTAAAATGTCCAGAGATTTCTGATGCAGAAATTCCTAATTGTCAGCTGGACTAAAAATTGCAACTCAGGATTTACTTACTAGTATAGGCTTTTACCCAAAGATTCTCCTAAAACGTTGTCATTAATCCTTGATGTGCTTCTATCTCTTCTGTAATATGGTTTCCTTCCTATTCAGTCTTTCTGGGTAGATGGGAGATGAGCTGTAATAGTGGCTGTATTTGGTAATTACCCAGTTTGGCATAAATATAAAATTATTAGCCAGATCTCACTGGCTATGTAACGCCATGAGCCATAGGCGTAACTTGAAGCTCCTGGGCCCCAATGCAAAACCTGCAACTATAATGCTTTATTCATAGTACTGGGCTCCCTATATGGATAAAGAGGCGCATTATGGGCCCCCTAAGGCTCCTGGGCCCGGGTGCAACTGCATCCCCTGCATCCTCTATAGTTACGCCCCTGACCAGGAGTGTATCTCACACATGAAAGTCTTGTTCTTTTCAATAGTCACAGGACTTTAATAGACTTTATTTATTTTCTCACCACTAGTCGCATGTAATGCCCCATTAATTTACAGAGCGGCGGTTCCTCAGATGGCCGGTGGTGACAGAACATACAGAGGCAGGAAACTTGGCTCTGTGTTTTACAGGGAGATAACAATATTTTAGCTAAGTCTATGACTATAATGATGTATTGTAGTTTTATTGCATCTACAGAGCTTTTCCTGTCATTGTGTGTTTCTTCCATAATCCAAAGAGAGGAAATATTTTGGAAATGACAAATTGTACCCGCACTTGGCCCCTGGTCCATGTTCCAGGTTTTTAATGCAATTATTATTTTATATCCTTGATTGGCTAATTGCTTGAAGAAGCCCTGCTAGAATAACCTTTACAAAAAATGTAATGGGTGTTCCGGTTAAACAAACATGGTGTCAAATGAAGGCTAATCAAAAGTTATTAAAGCTTGCAGTGTGGTTCTACTTTGGATATTGTGACTGTAAACAATCACCTTCTCCTAGCTCTTCAGAGGGAGTTTATTTACAGGTTGCCATGGATACGTCCTATAGACATTCCAGAGCTACAAGTCAGGCTTGCTCAGTAGGAACAACCAGGGGTAGTGTTTTTTTGTTTTTTTTTAATCATCCGCTCTTGGGATTGGATTGCTGCCCAATAGCAGGGCAGTGCTTAATGGGCACAGGAAGGAAGTACGGAGTGGGGAAATGTAGTTTTAATCTGCATATCAGCTGGGATGTGCCCGCCATCTTGGAAAATAGTGATGTGGAAACCTCAAAAATGGGGGATGGGATAAGATAACGCCTGTGCGATTTTATATCCTAAAGTTATCATGTGATGATAACTTTATATCTTGGCACAGCCCCTTTGAAGGGTAAAGGTCATCTCCTATAATACCCATAAACGAAGTTTATGGGCATGTAGAACAAAGATCAAAGAGTCCAGGGGTGTAGCCTTTGAAAGCGGCATTCAGTTTGTGTATTGGACTTGTATCCACAGTCAGTGCGCACACATACTGTTTTCTAGGACTGTTTAGGCACGGACTGCAGAAAAGAGTCCGATGGCACAGACCGGGTGCCAGTTTCCAGGGCTGATGGTGAGGGAACTGGGGAGCCAGGCAAGTATAAGTACATCCCTGGACTCCTCTGCCACTCTTCTATAAGCCGTAAACTTAGTTTATGGTGCTTACAGGTGATGATGGGTTTCCTTTAAGGGTTTAAAAAAAAAAAAAAAAAACCCTCTTGGGTTACAGCTACCAAAACCTGTTCTTCAACTTGGATGCACATGACACATCTCTATTCACTTTGTACCAACCACATTGGTCTGGGTGTGGTCAGAAAACACAATGTCCCAATGTACTGTTATTTCACAGACTGACCTTTAACGAGTAATGATTAGTAAATAGCTGTCAGGTATTCTCTACTCCTCTCAATCTGTCTCCTGCATAGATGTGTAATCTGCTAATCTGAAACTAATTCACTAATATAAATAAATATGGGGATTTACTAAACTAAATGCACCAGAATTCTGAGTCTGTTTGTGCCAAGAACTGGTTTACATGCTTTGTATGACATTTATATGTTGTGCACTTCAAATGCCGAAAGGGCATAACTTAATGAAAAGTTGATGTGGCTTAGTGGGTGGCCTGACAATGTTTTGCAGACTGAGGGGAAAGGGGGGATAAGGTTGGGTCCAAAAAATTGGAGTAATGACCTGTAGAACATACTGACAAACTGATGCTCAAGAAATTAAACTATACTTGTTACAACTAGATTAATCCAGCTAATGGCCCGGAATTCATCTCAACTGCCCCGTGATGGTGGGAAGTAACGTAGGCGCTGGTGTAGAAAAGTCCCTATCAACGGACTCAGACACAGTTGTGACTCTTCTCAGCAATGCACCACAAGTCTGGTCTGCTGGACCCATGTCGCTTGTCCACCTTGACGGCAACTTTCACGGAATCGTGTCGGAAATGCCACACAAGGCTTTTGTCTATTAACAGGGTTGAAACCACATGCAGATCTGCCGCAAAACCATAGCGCAACAGCTGCAGATTTCTTCTGCAGTTCTAGAGGTAGAATCCATGCAGAAAAATCTGCATCCAATTCTACCATTTGAACATCCCCTTAGGGCCCACAGATTTGGATTCCTCATCAAATTCTATATTAGATACATATGTCACATGCACCCCTTTCCATTTGGTAGCTTTCAAAATGGCCGTTATGTTGGACAATGACATCCCCCACAAACTTGCCTTTTTCCTCTTAAAAACCTGCCGCACATGGGACGGCATTCCCAGCCACCGTTTTTTTGTTAATTCAAGTGTCTCCATACCTCTGGACCACCCTGTATATCACCTCCTTATTTACCTCCCTCTGGATGCTAAACTCTGCTCCGCCTTAGCTCCTACAGGGTTTGCTACACTTCTTCTCAGAGGTCAACAGCCTGCAATGTAACATACAACACAGCAGAACATTACATCACTAAAAGTACATGACCTTACAGGGGCAAGACTTAAATGTGACAACTGGCACAAAAGTTTTGGGGCCTAATGCCAGCACAAGGTCACCCAACCAAGAGTGGTATGAAGTTAGACAAACCTATCACCCACCATGAGGCAATGTGCTACATGTTGGGGTATATGTAAACTATTTGGAAAGATTAGTAAATCTGCCCCACTTTGCTTTATATAAAAAAAAAAAGTAGTAAAACCGGCCTTAATTCTCGGTCCTTGAAAGTATAAAGTCAATGAACTGATAACATCTCTCCACCTTCACTTGTCCTGCTGCAGCTATCAGGGAGTTGGTAAATACAATATTCTTTCCCGATAAAAGGCTTTAAGATGTCTGTAAAGAAATTACAAGGTTTTGGGATCTAAGATGACGTGTTTTTACTCTTTAAGGTTTGCGTTTTATAACTTTTTATACTTTCTCTCAATCTCTTAAGATCTCTACTTGCTATCATGCAATAGAAACCTTTACTGAATCATGCTACGTTTTAGATTATCATTCAGGTTCATTTAAAAATTTTTTTAACAGGAATCGTTCGGTTTAAACGCTAGCCAACGAATGAAAATCACTCGCTTTCCATTAGTCATTCAGGTTCAACCGAATGGCTCATTGAGTTTAAACACTTCCCACTCAATGTTTCAGGAATGTGAAACGCTGAACGAGAAGTGAACCATTCTAAACTATGATCTAACTGTTACTTATTGTCCATGGTGAACACTGTAAAAATAATTTAAAAAAAATAACACCAGAATTGCTGATTTTCTCCAACTGTTTTTGGGATACAAACAAAAGTGGCGTACCTCCAAAAATGGTAACCCTTAAAAACCACTTTTTCCACAAAAAAGCAAGCCCTCACACAGCTCTATTGCCAGAAAAATATAAAATGTTATGGGTCTCGGTGGCCTTTTCCAACGAGCGTATATATCTGCCGGCGTCTTCACGGCCGGCCGATATAAGCTTCCATCTAAGCAGTTCCTCCCTCCTCCCCCCACCTCCCCCCTCACCCTCCCACCCCCCCTCCACCCCCCTCACCCCCCCCCCTCCCCCTCCCCCCTCACCACCCCCTCCCCCACTCACCACCCCCCTCCCCCACTCACCCCCTCCCTCCCCCTCACCCCCCCCTCACACCCTCACCCCCCACCCCCTCACTCACCCCCCCCTCCCCCCTCACCCCCCCACTCCCCCCTCACCCCCCTCCCCCCTCACCCCCCCTCCCCACTCACCCCCCCTCCCCACTCACCCCCCCTCCCCACTCACCCCCCCCTCCCCACTCACTCCCCCCACCCCACTCCCCTCCCCCCCCTCCCCACTCACACCCCCCCCTCCCCACTCACACCCCCCCCTCCCCACTCACCCCCCCCTCCCCACTCACACCCCCTCCCCTCCCACTCACCCCACCCACCCCCCTCTCCCCACTCACCCCCCCCCCCCTCCCCCACTCACCCCCACCCTCCCGCTCCCCCCCCCCCTCCCCCCTCACCAGCTCTGTGCCTCTCCCCTCCCCTCCTGTATCTGTAATGATAGGGGTGGAGCTAAGCTCTGCCCCACCCCATCCACTCCCATTGCAAACCGCTATGAGGGGAGGAGAGAATCAGAGAGCAGGTGAGTGAGAGGGACTGCGTATATCGGCCGGGCGTGAAAACTCGGCCGATATACACACGTCTGAATAAGCCCTTAGAATGTGGTGACGTTTATTCAATAATTCTTTTAAAAACATGTTTTTTATTGTGCTAAAGTAGTAAAAAATACAAAAGAATCTATGTAATACTATTGCAGTAATTTTGCTGATCCAGATTAGAAAATGATCTTGTTTTTTTACCGAATGGGGAACACTGTGAATGGAAAACCCTAAAACAATTGCAGAATTTTTGGTGGGGGTGGGGTATTCCACCTTTTTGCCGCAAAGAAAATGTATCCAAGATTCTTTTTATATGCCCTGAAGTGGAGGTATTCAAATATACAATTAGTCCAACAAAAAAACAAGCCCTCATAGGGCTCTGTCAATGAATTATGGCTCTTGCAATGCGATGATGAAAATCACTTGGTGCTTAATGCATAAAATAGTCTGGTCACTAAGGTGTTAACGTTTTTCTAATCTAAATGTCTTCCTTAGATAACGAGGATGAAGTAGATGGAGATGTTGTTGATTCAGGGTTCAATCCGTACATGCCGGCGGGACCTGGGCAGACGGAAAATCAAATTTCCCGCCGTCTTACAAAAGGAAAGCAAACCAGGAGGCTAATTTCCAACAAAGCCCAGGATTTCCAGGTAATCTGCATGGAAATGTGCTGGACTTCATCTGGCCGTTCCCATTATCACATAGCCTCTGATATAATATACACGGCTCATGTGTAACGAATACGAAAAGCAGCACCTGTCGCATTCCTTTAAGGATGAAATCCACAACTGATCTAATCTGAAAACCTTTTTTTTTTTTTCTCCACTTTCTAAATTTTTCTTGACAGATCCGGGTTCGAGTGATTGAAGGGCGACAATTGTCCGGTAGTAACATAAAACCTGTGGTGAAGGTCAATGTAGCCGGACAGACTCATAGAACAAGAATCAAAAGAGGAAACAACCCCTACTTTGATGAGGTCAGTGTCTGATTCAGTAGACTTCTTTGGAATCTTCTTGTGCCCCCTAGTGGTACAGAAACCCACTTACAGCTATAGATCTACACAAAATAAATGTCTGCAGCTTGAAAGAATCTACGTGTCCAAATGTTACCAAGATAATTAAATACAGATGTAGGGTCACACGGGATGCTAATAGGACTCTTATGTGCTTGCCTCAGGATATAGCAAAGAGGGGCTGTCCAGGATTAGAAAAAGGGGAGGGGGTGAAAATGTGTGGCAAACTTACTAATCTTGTCTAATATAAAGATCGGTCTAGGTTTACACAATGTATCTAAAAATGCACCAAATTTATCATAATGACCCATGCTGGATGATTAATTTAGAGCGTCTTTAGGCACTTTTAAATAAAAAGTTTAACCTTTTATACCACTTGGTTGGCTTAGTTTGTGCCAAAATTTTGGTGCGCTTTTTAAGCACAACTTGTCGAGTGCAGTCATAAATACACCCAATGTTTTGTAGTGAAATTGTGCTTTTGATGCATATTATGACTGTTTATTGCAATGACTGCGCCTAGACCTTTTTGTGCTCCCCCCCCCCCCCCCCCTCTCATTCAAACGTGCCATTATAGTGAATGGGGTTAAGCTCCAACACCAGACATAGCCATGTGGCGAAGGGCGGGACCGTAAGAATTGTTTTTTTGTTTTGTTTTTTTTGTTTTTTTTCTTCTCTTGGTGGTTCTGTTTATTGCCTTGCACAATCCTTTTTATTTTTCAAGCATTTTTCATTATTTTAAAGGGGATTCATTGAACATTCATATACATTTATGCCATGGGATTTCAGGTCACTGTTCCTGAACGAGAGCTGCCCATGGATTGAGAAATTGCTTGACTTTTTTTTTTTTTTTTTTTGTTTTGCCCCATTTGTGTGCAGCCACCGGCTCCATTCTCCACTACACTAAACAAATGGGCTAACGCACCTCTAACTGAAGTAGGGGGACACAGATCCCCCTTTCTTGAGATTAGTGGGGGTCCCAGTGGTTCCCCCCGCCCCCCCCCCCCCCCCCCCCCCAACCCACCACCACCACCGATCTGTTTTCACCCATCCACATGTGATAGGGAAAAATACAGATTTGGCTGTGGATTTGCCGCATATTTTGCAGTTTGTTCTAGAGTGAAAAGCTTACTATATTTTGTACTATAGGATGTAGCAAACTGCATACAGTACTGTACAAAATCTGGGTTCTTGCACACATCTGATTGTCTTACTTCCATCTCCTATGTAACGTTTGTTTTATTGCAGATTTTTTTCTACAATGTCAACATGACCCCATCAGAGCTGTTCGATGAGTCTGTGATACTGCGGGTAAGTGATTACTTATTGGCCAATTATGTTGTAAGGGGGGTAGATACCATATGCCTGGGAAGTAGGCTTGTAGTCTGTTCTAGTGTCCGCCGTTTAAGGGTCTTTTTTTAGATGAGCCGTTTCTCATTTGAACGAGCGAGTTATGTCACTGCTAGCTCGTTTACTTTGGTGCGGCCTGTTTAGATACATCGTTGGCTCGTTCAAACACGAATCGTTCAGCCTTTCACACGCTGTATAAGTGAATGTGTGAGACTGATCGCTGTTTAAGCCGACCGATATGTGATCGACCCAATGATTATTTTTATGCCTGCAGAACATTAACGACAGACGAAAAGCGAACGATTCTCATTTATCGTTCGCTCACATTTAGACTGACCGACTATCTTCCATTTTTGCTTGCTCGAACGATAATTGTTCCATCTAAAAGCACCTTTACTTGTATTCCACTTTCTTATACGTTTATGGAAGGGTGGCCATATCCATTAGATATAGATGAACTGATGTGTATGGCCACCTCCTGAATACTGCTGATGGCAAATGCTGGAGGTGATGATCCGCCATTTGTATTTCTGCTGCCTGATTCTCTTGTTCTGGGGAGATAAGTCACCATCAGAGGTCTGTGCCAGCGGCATCTTCCCTTGCTATATTTACAAAGCATGTGCACAGCTAAGCATGCGTATGTATAGGGGTCGGGAGAGAAAGTTGTGGTCCAAACAAGCTTTAGTATGTGTTCACACATAGCAGATTTGGTGCGGATCTGCTGCAGATTTCATTCTTTGAATTGAATTCAAATTGAAGGTGTGAAATGTGCTGCAGAACTGCACCAAAATCTGCTACAAATCTTGTATATACGCACCCTTAAGGTATCTTCACACGGTGAACTGCACTGCGGAATATTCCGCCTCCAAAAACCACATCAAAAACTGTGGCAATTTGCTGCAGTTTTTGGCACAAGTCTGCACACAGATTTCTCCCTCTCCATGGGCAAAATGCGCATGTGGAATTCCGATGTGGAAACAACTATTTCTGAGTCAAGAAGTGTCATGTCCCTTCTGGATGTGGAAAATCATGTTTCTGGGAGTTTTCATTAGAATTCTGCAAATGGATTTTGCCCATTGATGCCCATTACATTTTTTTTTCTTTTTTCCTTCAGAAAATAACGTTTTGTGTTCTCATGGATACGGCCTGATTTTCTTGTATAGATTTTAATTGCTGTGATTTAATGTTTTGCTGTTCACAGTTGTTCAATTCTGGGTCGATAAGGTCCGACAGTCAAATAGGAGAATTTAAGGTAAAAGAAAAACCACCCCCAGTCTACTACAATGTACATGATATATATATTTTTTGTTTTTAGCGATTTTCCTGTTCTCCAAATTTTTGATGGCATTTTGGCATTTTTACATTTGTGCCCTGTATATATTGATCGTACTTTAAAGGACGTGAAGTCCATTGCCCATGGGTGGTCAATACAAGTTAATACGGCTGAACGTTGCTGTGTCTGCCTGCCTCCTGACACAGTACAGCAGCTGAATCCCCAAAGTGCCGGCTGAACGCTGCCTGCCTCCTGAATCCCCACTGTACTGCAAAATGTAAGTACTGTACAGAGGAGTACAGTACAATAAAGAAACATTTGCAAATACTGCAGTCCTGTGTCAAAGCACAAATAACAGTGATACTGCTAATGATGTCCCTGCTGTCCTATGTCAAACCATAGATAACACAGTGATACGTACTGCTATAATGTCCCTGCAGTCCTATGTCAAACCACTGTATTCTTTCCAGTTGTGTTTTATATTCATTCAGTATTGTTTTTGGTATTAAAGAACAGTTATTCTCTATTAAATGGGGTTTGGTGTGTTTTTGGAATGTCTTGCAAATCCAATTAATTGGATTTGCATCAATTCCTATGGAAATGGTGTCCTCAACTAACATTGGTTTTCCACTAAAGTCCATTGCCTCTGTACGGATTAATTACGTTAGTTGAGGTTCTACTGTATACCCAAATATATTCTGTATGTGGTCATCTGCTATATCCAATGTCTTTAACACTGGAACACTTGGTAGAAGCGACCCAGCCAATAGAAAGGCATAGAATACAAAACGTTTGTATTTCCTGTAAATTAATGTGCTTTATTTCTCTTCCCTAGCTTGATATCGGCTTTATTTATGATGAACCGGGTAAGGACTTGTATGTATTGTGGTTGTTTTTTTGTGTGTGAGTGTTGGGTGATTGCTGAAAACATGCATTGTAGATAGTGAAATTGATCTACATGAACTATTATATAATTTGATTTTCTGATTTATAGGTCATGCTGTGATGCGGAAATGGATTCTTCTTAATGATCCTGAAGACCTAAGCTCTGGAGCAAAAGGATATCTAAAAGTCAGCATGTTTGTCATAGGCACTGGAGACGAGCCCCCGGTGAGGACTGATTTTCTACATGCAGTGCTTTAAGAGTAAAGCAAAAATTCCTTCCAAGGGGTTGTACCAACATTGAAGGTTCTAGTCTAATCATAGAATACAGGGATAACTAACTGATCAGGGGGGCTCCACATAGAATGGATATAGATGTTTCTGTGGATTTTTGATGACTTCTGTGGTGGAATTGTCTGGACTAAACTGTTATAGACCCAATGCCTCTCACAGAAGTACATGCAGCGCTTTTTCTTCTGGAATCTTCAGCTGCATCTGTGATGGAACCTCAGATATGAGATATTAAACTGGCCCTACATAGAGATGCTAACTGGTACACACAAGGGCCAAGAAGGCTAACCCTAAAGTGTGCAAAACTTTTCACTGGCTTCCTTCATGGGAAGTTTTTCACTCGTTCCCTTTAGCTGACGCAGACCCCCTGACCTCTTTATTAGGAATACCCTAGAACTAGAGTTTGGAGGTAGATTTAGGTGTTCTTTTTTTTTTTTCTCTTTGAACATACTTGTGATAATGATCATTACATATTTTTTTCTTTTTAGACTGAGAAGAGAGAAAAAGACATTGAATCAGACGATGTTGAAAGCAATCTCCTCCTTCCTGCTGGAGTGGCGCTGCGGTGGGTGACCTTCTTACTTAAAATCTACAGAGCTGAGGACATCCCACAAAGTGAGTTCTTTTTCTCCTTTTACCAATACGAATCTCAATCACACTGATCAGCGTTAGCTTGGCAGACAAAAGCGAGGTAGATTTAGGATCAGTTCCTTTTTTTTTTTTTTTTATTAGCAAGGGCGTATGTACCGTAGAGGCAACCAATGCAGCTGCTGTAGGACTCATCAAGATGGGGGGAGGGGGTTCAGTCCTGGTAAGCTATGTCACATATTTTAAAGGTGTTCCCAATATTGCCTTTTATTACCGATCCATAGTTAATCCAGATTGAATAGAGCGCTCGTTGAGCATGCTGTGTTCTGCTGTATTAATTCTTTTTCTCTAGGGGTCTATGGGACTTGTTAATGTCAAAATCGCATCGCGTAAAATTGTGATTTTGCGGTAAATTGTGATTTTGCCATGATGCGTTTTTAACATTAGCCCCATAGACACCTGGAAAAAAGCGCAGCAAATTTGCAAAAGCTAGTGGGTAGTCGCCCTAATGATTGATTAACCCAAAGTATCATGGAATGGAGATCAGGCATACAAACACCAAGCCCTCTAGTATTGAGTGGCTGGGTATATGCAGGTGTCAACCAGTACAGATGGGGGGGTTTCATTGTAAGTTTGGCTGTGGGGTCCCAATTCCTCTTTTGCCCCTTGAATATTAGGTTTTCTCTTGACCTACTAGTTAATATACTGTATATAACAGGGATAAGTTTTTGTAGTAACATTCCGTTGTCAACAGAAAGCTATATTCTAAGGTAAGCTTTCATTTAAAGGGTTGTCTAGTTAACAACTGATGGCCTAATCTTAGGATAGGCCCTCAATAGTAGATCAGTGGGGGTAAGTCGCCGAGCACCAGGACAGGTTTTCAGTCACAAAAATGTAATTTTTTTCACACAGGTATATTGAAAATGAATTGAAATACTGTAACGTTTTATGTCTTATTCCTGCTGTTTGTGTTTTAGTGGATGATGCATTTGTACAGTCCGTGAAGGAACTCTTTGGAGGAGACTCTGATAAGAAAAACTTAGTTGACCCATTTGTGGAAGTAGCTTTTGCTGGAAAGAAGGTAAGACGTTCATGGCTAATCTTGGAGAACACAAATCTGTATTGAGTCTTCATCTTCTTTAACACTTTTTTTTTTTTTGTTTCTTTTTAAAGGTCTGTACGAAAACAATAGTAACAAATGCCAATCCAGAATGGAACCAGGCCATCAATCTTCAAGATAATACATGGAGATGTACTTGTGTCTTGCAGTTTCCCTCAATGTGTGAGAACATAAGACTCACTGTATACGACTGGTAAGTGACTGTTGGCTCCATGGAGGTGGAAGAGTATGGAAAATGATTTCTAAGGATTTGTATTGCAGGCACAGCTCTCATTTAATTCAATGGAAGCTGTGCCTGCAGTACAACCCGAGCCGCTGCACTATGGACAGCGCGATCTTCTTACTGCGCTGCCTATGCTGATAACGGGCCTAGCTGGAATTAGCTGATCGGTTGAAATCCTGAGCGGCAGACCCTTGACCCTCATCTAAAGTCCCGGATATCCCCTTTTAAGGCGTATTATGTAGTACTTTTATTTTCCCTTTTGTTTTTATTTCAGCTCCATTTTATATTAGCTTTAACTATTACTTTTATATTCTACTATTACTTCTTGCCATCCTTGCTTTTTTGTCGCTGCTCCCTTTTTCTTTTTCTTTTTTTGTCCATTTATGATGGTGTAATCTTGATCCCTTCCATTTTATAACTTTTGAATGCATTATATCTCTGTTTAGGGATAGACTCACCAAGAATGATGCAATTGGAACTACTATTCTCAGTCTGTCTAAAATTGCTTCATCTGGTGGTGAACTGGAAGGTGAGACAATAATCCTCCAATTAGACCAATTAAATTGCTGTAATCATGTGATTAATAGAATTATAATCCTTGTGTCAATCCATAACAAGTGAACGACTATGAAATACTTTGTGTTGAGTCTCTTTTTAAAATCCTATCTAGGTTTATTCTGTTTTGTCAGTCCTATTTCTAGATCGGTAACATTGTGTCGTGTTCGGCATTCAAAAATCTTTGTACAACCAGATTAGACCCGATTTACACTAGCATTAAGCTAGAACTATGGCAGACAGATGACATTGGGGATGCACTCTATGCATGGAATACAAATCCTAAAACTATAATGGTGCCTGGTGCACATTTTATTGTTATTATGGAGTTGGTCTAAATCAAGTTGATATATAAAGTTCGGATTTGCGAGCAGTAGATTGCAGAACTTTTATTGATCAAGACAGTACATATAAAGGATAATATAAATTGTATATGCATATGGGTCAAGGATTGTGGAGGTCCCAAGGTAAATTGTGTGAGTGCTCTTTAATGTTTTTGCAATGGAGTATTAAGGTGGTCATACACATTAGATGAATGCTAATAGGGGGCGTAACAGGAGAATACATGGATTAGTTGGGCAGCAGGGTTGGGAATTAATGGGAGGCTGCAGAGAAGGATGTTTTAATACTTTAGGCTGGAGATAAGGGTACGCATCAGCGTTTTGTTGACTCGGGCTCATGGTTTCCTTTATAAACCACAAAAAGTACTGATTCCATTGGAAGGACACTTATGGTACCTAAAGGAACTCATTAACTCATTAACGTCTAATGGGTCTGATAAGGTAAGGTCCAACCTTGTGCTTTTCCCAAGACAAATATGTAGGAGTCTGCCAGGGAAGTTCCTGATTTATAGGAACAGAGCCTTGTCTCTGATGTGGAATGTTAGTAATTGTGTGTGCAATTTTTTTTTTTTCTGGGGGGGGGGGTCCTTTTTTGGGGTGGAGGAGTGGGGATAGCAATTTATTTCTTCTAGATGTTCTAATCACACTTATTTAGTTTCCCTCTTGGGAGAAGTTATTTAATATCTTGCCTTATATTGAATCATGTCCAACATGTACTTTTTAACCATTTTCTTTTTGTAATATAGACTATGAGACTACGGGAGTTGGGTCTACGGCATTGGAAGGTGTATATTGTGGTGTGATTTGATTTAATTTTGATTTTGCAACCCATTGCCCAAACTGTGGTTCCATCTGGAGACGTTAATAAAGATGTAGATTGTTTTTTAGAATTCGGCAAAAAAATATTTAGGAAATCCAGTTTGGGCACTGGACCCTGCATGACGATTGCTGCTTAAAGATACTTGCATGATCTTTCTAAGTCTTTGTCCATAACTGACTGGATCAAGTAGTGTGTAGAATCCATAGTAAAAAAAAAAGGTGTATTTGTTACCACAGCAAGCTTTTACCTTGTCTGCTCTTTTGTGCCCATCATAACTCTCCCATTTGGCCATATTATAGCACCGACACATACTCCAGATCTATCATACAAATATACTAATTCACATTTCAAATCTCCCAACATTTTTATACCAAATCTCTGCATATATTTAGCTCCACCCCACTCCAGAAGCTTACTTACACCACTTGAATGCCCTTTTATATGCAAATATACCCATCCATTTATGATCTAAAGAAATGGTGCCACAAAATTGGGACTATTGGGAGATAAGACATTCATTTTCCAGTATGTCGTGATTAAGTATGACTTTAAAATCGAAACTAGGGTTCTATTGGCTCAATTTGCTGAACACTAGTCCTGAACACTGGTGTATAACACTAAGAGCCATAAGAGTGTTTATATAGGGCTTCTATAGCTCTTAGACAGTATTATACGCTAGTGTTGGGGGTTTTGCTAAACGTTTGGTTCAAATCAAGCCGAAACTTTTTGCAAAAGTTTGCAAATTACTTACTCACTAAAAGTACTACAACTGTAACTCTTCTGATTTGTGATGAGCAAAGTCATATTTGCCAATTAACGTTTTTTTCAATTGAGTTAACTGTCTGAGTTTCAGAGACTGCAAGACATTAATGGCATATCTATAGGATTAACAAGCGAAGCATGCTCAGCTGTGGTTTTTCCTATAAGCTATAATTAAGAATGATCATGTATGCTGAGCCACCACCTCTTTGGGACTGGGGAACCAGATATTCCTGTTCTTGGTAGTGATGGGAGTTTTACAATTGGCCTCCTGTCATATATCTATCATAGGGAAACTAATAGCCAATGGCGACCTTAATCCCTTCTCTTTTGCGAGTTCATTTTCCACTTGCCCTCCCCCCAAAATTTAGAACAAACCTGCTAAGCATGAATTTATTATGTTTCCATGGGAGATGTAGATATATAAAAGTGTAATATATATATTTTTTCCTCTATCTACTTGCAAATCCAGTTCAGTCAGTGATGCCTGCTCTTATCAATGTGAACCATCCTTACTAATCAACAGCCTTTAACAATCTAACCTTAATCTAACTTTTCCCATAAATGCATTGTAAATTGTGATTTCACACAACAGAAATTCTTCCTTTCGCTCCCATATTGCCATCACAGGTGTTTTCAGGAACAGACTGGTGATATTGTGTTGACCACAAGGGATGACTAGTTTTCCATAGACTTCAGGTCTGTGTTATTGAGTTGACTTGGTGTAGGGGTGATGTAGATACGGTTTACTCTACCCTTAACTACTGACACTTTTTTTTTTTAAAGGGTTTTTTCAGGAATACACTAATCTAGCCTCAGGATAGGCCATCAATAGATGATTGGCATAGATCCTCTGTTTGTGATCCCCCACTGATCGTCTGATTGAAGAGGCTGCAGTGCTTGGGTGAGTGCTGCTGCCTCTTCTAGGGCATGTAACATAGTATGTTAGGCTAAAAAAAGAGACAATGTCCATCTAGTTCAGCCTGTTTCCCACCCCCTTGTTGATCCAGAAAAAGGCAAAAAAAAAAACAATGAGGCAGAAGCCAATTTAACCATGTGGGGGGGAAAACTCCTTCCCGACTCCATAATGGCAGTCAGAATAATCCCTGGATCAACAGTTTTAAAGTTCTTTCCTGACTCAAAGACCCGGATCAACAAACCCGCTGGTTATTTAATTTCAATATCCTGTATTAGGATAGCACTTTAGAAAGGCATCTAGTCCCCTTTTAAACTCCTCTATTGATTTTACCATCACCACATCCTCAGGCAGAGAGTTCCACAGTCTAACTGCTCTTACAGTAAAGAACCCCCTTCTATGTTGCTGATGAAACCTTCTTTCCTCTAGATGTAGAGGATGCCCTCTTGTTACAGTTGCAGTCCTGGGTATAAACAGATCATGGAAGAGATCCTTGTATTGCCTCTTAATGTATTTATACAAAGTTATTTGACCACCCCTTAGCTGTCTTTTTTCAAGGGTAAATAATCCCAATTTTGATAGTCTCTATTCCAGTCCTCTCATTCCATGTATTAGTTTAGTTGCCCTTCTTTGAACCCATTCCAGCACTGGAACCTCTTTCCTGAGCAGCGGCGTCTAGAACTGTACACCATATTCTATGTGAGGCCTGACAAGTGCCTTACATAGTGGAAGACCTCACTTTCATTGGTCACGTAGCCTGACCTCCGCTCAATTCTATTCAAGTGAAGAGTATTGCAGCTCAATCCCTTGACACAGCCAATATACCATGTACATATAGCACTGTCTGGTACGCACAGAAGCGACAGTGGTGCTCACCCAAAAGCTGCTTCAATCACCTAATTAGTGGGGATTCCAAGCAGTGGGCTTCCACTGACCAACTATTGATAACCTATCGTTGGGATATCTTATAAATGTTACTTCTGGAAAAACCCATTTAAGACCACTCCTGTACTCACTAAAAGTTGGTCATTGGCCATCACAATTTGATAAAGTTTTTATGTAGCAGAATTATGCATTTAGATGGCTGTGCCATTGCAAATTGCCCATACTTTAATATAAATGGTTACATGCACATTTAAAAGGCACTTCTTAGTTGCAGAAGATGGTATCAATGTAGTCCATATGGTCTTGGGCCACCACTGATTTATAGAATGAAGGAAGTTTGTTCCTTAGCGCCATTGAAAATATTAAACTCCACTTAGAGATCCCACTTACTGCAAATCTCTAATACAACGTTCTAAGCAAGTTGTAACATTACAGATGTAGGAAACATTAACTTTACATCTAATGTGTTATGGTAACTCTGCTACAATGCTGTAAATTGAGTTATTGTGATGTGCCAGTTGTATTAATGATTACTACATCTGTACTTAACCTATATTTGGAGTGGATTTTCCATTTTAAACCCCATATATCATAGACCTTTCTTCATTCTAAAAGCGAATGGGCACCTTTTTTGGCAATATGACCACATTTATTTTGTTTGTTGAAATTCAAATAATTGTAAAGTAGCAAAATTAAAAGTAATAATTCCATGAAATCAATTTTAAAAAGTTTGAATTTGTATCTCTACATTTTAGGAACCTTTCCACATTGCTCTATTTAATATTGCATTAGTGAATATATTCCTGAACTTACATGACTTAATGTTTAAAAGGATTCTCCGGGACTTTTACAATTGACCTCAGGATAGGTCTTCACTAATTGAATGGTAGGGGTCTGTCATTTGGGCTCCCTGGTCCCACTAACCAGTGAGGACAGCACTGTAAGCAGATGGCGCTGTTCTTATGGCAGTAGCGTGGTTTGAATGCAATGGAAGCTATGCCTGTAATACCAAACCAGGCCTTTTCAATGTTGACAGCGCTATCTGCTTCCAATGATGTTCATACCGACAGCGGGCCTGGGGATCCTGAGCAGCAGATGCCCACCAATCAATTATTGATGACCTTTCCTGAGGGTAGGTAATCAATAGTAAAAGTCCTGCAGACCCCCTTTAAAAGTGCAGGTATAACTTTAGTTTACAGTGTCTCCTACGTAAAGTGATATTTCTATTTCAGCAAATGAAGGTTATTCCTATAATAGGTTTTGCAGGCTTTTTTAAAACTTCTGTATGTATTCCTTGCTGGTTTCAAGAGCTCTGTTTGCAGTCATTGTATGGTTTGCTTCCAGTGAATGAGAATCTGTCCTAGTCTTGTGACCATCACATCAGTAACTGTACTCAGCCCTAGACTAGTGTGATGAAATGACCAGAACCAATGCTCACACCCTGGAAGGACACCTATGGTGAGCCCATTCAATGATTGCAAGCAGAGCTCCTGAAAAACCAGCAGAATTTTATATTAGGTTGCATTATAAGTCTTCGTTATACATTGCATAAGCCTTTGCTGAACCTGGAGTGCCTCCAAAACTTATTTCCTATTCAATTGTACAATGCATTCCCTGCATCTGCTCTAACTAATTCTATGCTGTTATGTTTTCATATAGCTAAGAAAAGTTCCTACCGCTTTATTCCAGTATTAACCGATTCATGTGAAGCACGTCTAAAATAACAAATATTAAAATGACTAAGTGCCAATTTGAATACCATATAATCCTGAAATGCTTCTTATTTCAGGCTGCTTTATTCTGTTCTGTACCGTAGTACCAAAAACTGCGTGTTTAGGTATAGCTTAATGAAGAAAAAGTGCAAGCAGGATAAAATGGTCTGTTCTAGAAGGGAAAACTATTCCTAAAATACAAGTTGCTGTTATGTGGGCATGGTTAGCATCTAGACATGAACTCTCTAAGGCCCCATGCCTACTAGCGTATTTTGCAAATTCACAGACCGCACATACCCCATTATAGGGCTATGAGATTATGCACATTGACGCTTTTTCACATGGACCAATGAAAATACTCATGGCATCCTGTTCCTGCCCATTTCAAGGGTTGAGAGAGAAGACCTGCCAATGCAAGTCATCGTTCTGCCTCTTCAAACATCTGATGGCACACAGACTTGTGTCCATGGGTTGTCCAATGCCAATGGCGCCTGAGCGCCTCAGATTCAACTCTAGCACATAGCCTAACTTTTAATTTTAAGTGTCCATTGCTCCCACGTTACTTTTGATAGCAGCTTGTAGTATGTTAGCAGCAATCGATATGTTGAAGGAGTTCTCTACTCTTGGGCTATTTTGTAAGGGAATGTTCCCACAGGTTTTGGTATGGATTCCACATGGAATGTTTTTTTCCACCCTGGATTTGAAATCCACATTGCAGAAAAAAGTGATCACTTAGTGTGGATCCATGCTGGAAATTCTGCATTCGGCACTTATCCAAAACTTACAGAAAGAAGCCAAATGTGCACCACCTGATTAACTGCAGGACGGGCTCAATCACTTTCTACCCTCCTAGTGGTATGCAGAAAGCCAGATTGCAATATAGAGGAGCTAAATGTTCATGTGCCAACTAATGTGCAACCACTCTACTCAATCCAAGATTGGGGGAGGAGTATGTGCACTGCACATGGCCCGAATATGCAGCCTTGTGAATGGGCCCTAATGTGAGGACATGCTTGGTCCTCCAGAGGGAAAGATTCAGGGAAAGATTCTCTTCACAGCTGCACCTCTTTTTTTTTCATTTTTGACCGACATGAAATTAGAGTTTCTTTTTTTTATTTTTGACCGACGTGAAATTAGTTTTTTTTTTTTTGTTTTTTTTTTTTAATTGGACAACCCTTTAATTAGGCAGAAAATCTTAAAAAGACTGAACACTGTAGCCCATGTAAGTCAAAACATGTCTGTTCATTGGCCCACAAAGTTGACCAGTTTCTTCCAGTAATTTATGAGCCATTCCCCACTATGCCCACTGTATAGCAGCAGCTTCTATTTTAGTAAGTTTTCCTTCACATCTCTTTTACTAATCCCAGCCTGATCTTTCCAAGCAGCAAATGATGATAAGGAGGTTGGATTCTTACCCACATTTGGACCCTGTTACCTCAACCTCTACGGGAGCCCAAGAGAATTCACTGGATTTCCTGACCCATATGAAGACCTCAACCTTGGAAAGGTAATTTGTAACAGTAATGCAATAACTAATTGCAACAGTCCTGATGTATATCCGGTTAGGACCAGAGTTGAACTGGCCCACCAAAATATCATAAAATCTTCCGGTGGGTCCAGGCTCTGACCGAATAATGAGCCCTGAATGCTCAGCAGACAGCAGTCCCATTGGGAGCAGTGTTTGGAGCCAGTCACTTGCCACTAGGGTTTATTAGACCTCACCTGAAGTTATATCCTGAGTGTGCAATAACTGTTTTCAGTGCATATAAAAGTAGATGTAAGGATTTGTTCAGTCAAGCATGTCTGACTTTGATCTATGAAAAGGTTCAATATGTCTATTTTGCATCTATTTTTTTCTAGCAATGCTTATCAATGATCTATGAAAAATGGAACAGATATGAATTTTACCATTTGCACCTCCTTTTTTTTTTCTGCTTTGCTCACCCATTGATTTGAGTGTCTGAGAACTGGCAGAGGATGCATTTTTTTATTTTTTTTTCTACATCCCATCGGTCAGTGTAAAAACAATAAATAAGGTTAAAATACATCTGAATGGTTCCATTGACTGTAATGAGCCTGTGTGCAGTCAATGGCAAATGCCCACAGCACATGGACTTGGAAATTGCTCATGTGAATAAACCCTAAATGGAGGGTGGCACCTCAAATTTTTCCTCTGCTGGACCTATGGACCACCAGTCCTAGGACAAGCTCTCTTGGTGCCCTTGACAACCTGTATATTACATACACACACGGAGAGCTATAGCGAACAGTGATATATTTGTGTCTATATGGATAGATATATTTCTTCATCTATTCCCTTAAAAGTACCCTAAGTAGGTTTAAATGCTTTGTGACATGGAATTTATTTTTGGCAGCCATTAAACGTATCATAGCTACAAGATTACTTGGTTCCTCCTACTGAGAACAGTCCCATTTTACTACAGCTCTCTAATGTTTGCAGGGAGAAGGAGTTGCTTATAGGGGAAGAATCCTTGTTGAACTGACAACCAAACTCGATGGAACAACAGCTAAAAAGATTGAGGAAATCCCGACTGATGATATTCTCGTTGTAGAGGTGAGTCTGCGATACTAAATGTGTTTATTAAATGATTTGGCAAATGGGGTATTGTTTGTTGAACCAATTTTGGGACTTGGGGAACTTGATGAGACTTGATAGGTTTGATTTTTTTTTTTGCGGTTTTTTGTTTGACTTCTTGACATCAATCCACCAAAAGAGCTTCACGTGAAACTCTAAAGTGGCATCCGGGACCTGTAGTTATACCTTGATGAGAGAGTTTTATTACAGTAGATTTTTGGAATGCTTAAGGCAATGTCAAACTGACCAAATGGTTCACTTTTTTTTTTGTTGCCCCTTAGAGGCAGAATTGCATAGCTAAAACAGACCGATGGATCTAGAACTTAGTGGGATCTACTAGGATTTTTCGGGATCTATTGCAAAATGGATCAATCTTAGATCCAGTGAAAAATGGAATCAATGATGTGTCTAAGAGCAGAAATCCTCTTCTAAAACACCTATTGCTCACCTTTAAAAATTCTCTGCTATGGCGGCCCTCTATGGTTTTTTTATTTTTTTTTTCCTATATTTGCCTCAGTGGTCTCATGCTGCACATACAAAGCCAGTGATTTTGGTTGTAGTAATCATGTGGATGTACAACCTCTGATCTCTGCGCAAAATAAACAGACTAGCTGGACCATTGATGCTGGAACTGCATGCGATTTAAAGGGGTTTTTAGTGGATTGTGTACCCACTGACAGTGCTGCAATTACACAGGGTTCGGAGTGGAAGTCATTGAAATCAATGAGAGTAGTGCCTGCAGTTACAAGCTCTGGCCACTACACGGGGTTTTGTAGTGGAAACCTCTGCTCCAACTACTGTGTAATTGCTGCACTGTCAGTGGGCGCACAATCAGCTGATTGGCTGGGGTCAGTCACTCAGGACCCCGACCGATCAACTTGATGACCTATCCTGAGTATAGGTCCTCCAATAGTATTGGGTTAAGAAATTGGGTTAAGAAATAAACCTAACATCCCTTAAGTCTGCAGAATCATGAATACAGCTCTAGGTTATGATATAAGTTGTAACTCTTGTTCAGTATGCATAATGGATGCAACGGATCAACATTTTATGTAGGACAGATCTATGTAGAATTTTTGTAAAAGTTTGTTCAAATAATTTACTGACTCTGCGTTCTCTTATACAGAAATATCAGCGCACGAGAAAGTTCAGCTTGTGCGCTGTCTTCCATTCGGCCACCATGTTGCAAGACATAGGTGAAGCCATACAATTTGAAGTCAGCATCGGCAATTATGGCAATAAATTTGACAGCACCTGTAAACCTCTCGCCTCAACAACCCAGTACAGCCGTGCAGTGTTCGATGGTATGTGTGTGATTGGTATCGCTGTGGAGCCTCTCTGACCAGGAGTCTTCACGTTGCGTCTTCTAGTTATTCTATAAAGATGGTAGTCATCAGTCTCTTACATTCATCTTTACTACACTTGCAGGTAATCTCTATTACTACCTCCCTTGGTCAATCACTAAACCTGTGGTAACGCTAACTTCCAATTGGGAAGACATTTGTCATCGACTTGACGTTGTCAATATATTGCAGGCAATGATGGAAAGGCTGGTGAGTAATTTGTATAGCTTATATCCAGAATGTCATTCGTCCCCGTGGACTGCTACCAGAAGAGATCCTATAAGTGATATAGTTTGGTCATATATAGTGTATGCGATAGATATAGATATAAATATAATATTGCTCTATATATCGGTCTCGAGATAGAGCGATGTGTATATATAATGTTGGTTGCTTATACAACTATGTAGAGGAAGGTGATATTACATGTAACCATCCAGATAAAATGCCTTTATGGACATATGAAAAGAGATGGTGGGGCCACTTGAAGTGAAAATAAAGTTAAAATGAACATATCTGAAATGATCAGTCGGGTTCTGTGCTCATCTGCATGGGGCTTTGTAAGGAAACCAATTCTGTTGCTTTTCACAGAATAATGCAGCACTATTTTTCCACATTGGAATGACTGACACCATGTTGAAACCCGACAGTCCCTATAATAAGTTGATGGGATCTCTTTGTGGCCCATGCCGATTCTGCAATTTGGCACTATACCATGGTTTCCATTGATAACAAACCGTGATGCAGATGCAAAGCAAAAGATGATTTTAATCCCTTTAGAAGGAGACTAACTCTTCAGACAACCTCTGCTCGTCTCCTAGTTTGTGATTTAGTCTCTACTTTTGTAATATATTTGCATTAAAAATGTTCTTTACCCATGTAAATCATGTTTAATGTGGCTGCCAGTAAGTGTCTCACTTCCAGCTTCTCTGCAATTGACTTTTAGGTACAGAGATTCCATAGTAACAAGGGCATGGCAGTTTCAATAGCAACAGGGGAGAGACCGTTTTTCACAGGCAGCTTCGATGCAGCCAGAGGCTGCAAGCTGACAGATCTGCAAACATTGCAATAATGATCTGCGCAGTCTCTGCCTCTTCTGCTGTTATAGTGTGAGGGAGTGGGTTTGTGTGTGAACGTACACACGTACTATAGTGAATTTTGCTAACCTTTATGGCCAGAACATCTCTAAATTCCAGAATCCTCCTGGGAAAGTAGAGGGGCGGGCCTTCAGGTACTGCCTCCCTGTTGACTGGACTAGAGACCAATGCAGCATGGGAAATAAGGGCAAGGAAGTACAGGACAGTGAACTACTTGCTAGAATGCTAGGCTTGTTAAACACTCCTTCCCTGAAAGTGGACTGCAAAGGGCAGAACAGAAAAATGGGGAAGACCACATGAAAATCAGAACTTTCGGACATGAAACAGGGCGCATACAGTACAAATGAGAGGGTAAGGAGAATGTGGTGTATTTTAGAAAACCTATTGAAAACTCAGGTGTGCTTTTAAAAGGAAAACCTAAACTTGAAACTAGTGCAGAGTGACTTGGGGAGTGGGATTCAAAAAGCTCTAGAGAGCGAATCCCTGCATTATGCCCCACCATCTCCATGCCCTATACTAGGCATACATGGTGCACCAATGTTGCCCGCAGTGCTACTTTTAATAAACTTGTGTTTACTCGTTAAAATCCTTGGTAACTTATAAGATTAGCTTCACAGTTCTAAACGAGCTGATGTACTATTTTTATTTTTATTGTCACTATGTTTTTAGCAATCCAACATCTCAGCACTAAAATCAGCAATACAAGCAAAGACTCCTGAGACGAGGCTGGCAGAAATATGGCTGAAGTTAATTGATCAGGTTATTGAAGACACAATGTATGTATTTGCATTAATATCTAGTATTGCATGTGTATGAGCTGTAGTGTTCAGCGAACTATACCAGTAGAATCCTATTTCGGGTCAAACTTTGCTCTAAACTTGGTTCAGGTTCATGCCAAACCAAGGTTGTAGCAACGTTCTACCCAAAACCGAATTCTACTGGTTCTGTTTTCTGAAGATTGGTGTTTCTGGTGTACAACACTGTTTAAGAGCCATAAAAGCCCTGTTTAACACTGATAGACCGTGTTATACACCAAATTTAGGATTGTAAGGATTTCAATTTGATATAAATGTATTATACTAGACGGCCACCTACCGAGGATCATTTACCTCCATATGTATGGGGCTATTGCCCAATAACCGTAGTTCTCTTGCTAGTGGTTCACTTGCTTGTCGTTTTGCCCTTATTGTAAGGTGTTTTTTCTCAACATGTGCTGATTAACACAGCAGCCCCTTTCAACAAGCAGTGCTGCAGTGTAAAAAATGGAGGAAATGGAAAACTGCAGCCCAAGCCTCTGATGTGACCGGAGGCAAATTTAAGAGTACCACAAATTATAACTTTGCTCTATTGTAGCAGAGCTAAAAGCAGACTGCATAGTTTAAAATACAGATTATTCATAAGTAATAGGTGACACCACAAATGAATGTATTAAAGGGGTTTTCCAGGGTTAAATTGTTGATGACCTGTTTTCATAATGGGTCATTAATAGTTGATTGGTACAGTGCCCCACTTGGGATGCCCACCGATCAGCTGACTGAAGAGGCTTCTACCTCTTCAGGCATGTGACATTGTGTCTAATTAGTTACATGACCTGAGAGCAGCTCCAGTCCTATTCAAGTGAATGGGATTGAGGTGTAATACCAGGCACAACCACTATAATGTATGGCGCTGTGTCGGGTATAGCTTGAAGTCAATCATGCTTGCCCCAGCATTGCTGTCACTTCAATCAGCTGATCTGCAGGAATCCCAAGCAGCCGATTCCTACTGATCAACTATTGATGACTTATCCTGAGGGTCATTAATAGTTTACTCCTGAGAAACCCCTTTTAAATTCCATACATGCTAGATCATTGAATGGAAACCCTATGTATAGGCAAGAAACCTGTCTCCGTTTAGTGCTGGTCACAACTGGAGGTTTGTTGCACTGTACAACTAGGCAATCTTCTGTGAGTAAAATATCTAGGTTGATACATTGTAACAAACTGTAGCTGTGTGATAGCAGGATTGGGTCAGGGCGCCGTGAGTAATTGGACAGATTTAATAATTGGGTTGTTCAACCAAAAGTATATCATCACCTATCCTGTGGATATATGATGTTTGATCACTTGGACCCCATGAATCGTGAGTCCTTAGGACAGAGCACCTCAAGTCCCCCAGGTGAATTGAATGGTGGTGCAACCAAACATTTGATCTCTCCTGTGAATAGGGGATATATGAGTCAAATCAACAGTAATGATCATGGCAACAGGGTAGAAATGTTGCTCCAGTATTAAGAAATCCTCCCTGTTTCCATTCAGTGACCGCAAACTGGCATCTGGAAAATGGAAAAAGTTGCATAACTTTTCATTATACGAGTATTAGACAGTATCGTTCTATCTTGCTATTGTCTTTGTCTATTTATCTCAATTTCTTTCCTCTTACCTGCACTTTCCTACCTGTAAATCTGCCGATGGAAGGATTCTTTCTCCTATCCATTACAAATCTCTACCGTACGAGTTGGAAGCTTAGTATGGTGATTACATGACACTTGGTATGCTTGCATGAATTCAGCTGTATCGTTAATTCTGCTATCTTGTGCATTGCACCCGTGTGCGGAGGTTTCACAGTGTCCTACTAATGTTTAGGAAACCGCTGCCTTCTCTGGAAGGGAAGTCCCATGTCACCTTGCTGGACATGCAGCTCTATAAGCTCCGACAGACTTCCCTCAAGCTGATCGGGGAGGCAGCCGTGCGGATGAGGGGCGAAGCCACTGATGTAAAGTCCACACTGACGGAAATAGAAGACTGGCTGGAAAAACTGCAACAAATTTCTGAAGAGGTCAGTAATTTACATGTTACACAGATCGCCAACTTCTAAGGAGGGAGATTCTGAAAGAAATGTGTGAAGTGGCATGCGCTAAGCAAGAACACTGTTTGAATAAACTTAAACAAGGATCGACTCTGGTTAAGTTCACAATGATAGTCCAGTCATGGTTGCTCAAGCCCAGAATTTGTCACTGCTGTCTGAATAACTGCCTTCAAATACTCACTGAAGTCCCTATGCTGACTTGCAGAAGGCCTGCTGACTGTTTTGTCTTTTAGTGATGCGCACACCTACAACCTTTTACTAAGACCGGCCTCACTTACAGTTTGTTGCTGATGAATTTCACAATGCCCTCCTTGGCCTCAATGCATCACCTTCTAAGCACTCTCCCTCTAGCCTCCACGAAGCTTCAATGCCCAGGTCCCAGTGCACCAGTCTGCCCAGGAACAGCCCCTTGAACAGCCTCCTGTAGGCTATCGCACCCTTCCAGCAGCCTCTTGGATAGTCTTACATATAGCTCTTCCACTGTCTGGGCTGAGGTTGTCTGTAAACAATTCTGTGCTGCTCTGCTACTGTGGTGCAGCCCTGTGCCCTTTTATAGGGTAACTGGAGCAACTAGAAGGTTCGGGCCAATTCTCAGTATTTTGGGGGTTAGGCTTAATGCGGGGACATCAGTGGGTCAGATGTACTCACTGCTAACAGTATAATAAACTGCACTCAGCATCCTTCCTACTATAGCCCACATTAATATGCAGCGTTAGGCCTTTGTCCGTGATCTGTGAGCCATGTTCCTTTTTTTTTCTTTTTTTTTTTTTTCTTTAAGAAATAATAGCTGCAGCATTCTATATAAATTTATAGAACAGACCTGTTACACTAAATCAATCCCTAGGAGTGCACACACTGTGTCTGTGGAGGTCGACCTCCCTCATGGTTTGTAGAGTAAAAAAGGAAGAAAGTGTTGTCTAGATATTCCCAAGTCAATCTTTGTTTGCTTGATCCATTATCACAGGGCACGTTTGCTCCAGTTGTATCCTTGTATCCTTGTCTGCAGGCTGTGACACCTATGGTCTGTGACTCCAGCGAACTTCACCCCCTATTTCTGCCTGCTGGGCAGACTCCAGCTGAATTCACCTATATAAGCTATAGACCATAAGTATACAGTCAGGAGGATGAGCTGTGATCTCCTCTGTTACAGCTGTGTGATGATTATCAGTAACGGACAGGAGATCCTGTGTCTACCTCCAGGCAGTTTTTGTGGTAGATCCAAGTAACCGCATACTACAGATTGAGTAATTGACAAGAAACTTCACATGCAAACTCGTGTAGATCTGAATTGGTCAGAGCTGAGATCACACGACAATCTCAGGAGAAAACTTCAGATAGAGAAATGACTAACTAAGGTCACACTAGCTCACGTATATGAATACTGGGTGGCCTAACACTATAATGAATTTTTTTTAAAAAATCATTAGAATGACCTCTTAAAGAATTGACTTAAAGGGGTTGTCCCGCGCCGAAACGGGTTTTTTTTTTCAACACCCCCCCCCCCCCCCCCCCCCCCCCCCCCCGTTCGGCGCGAGACAACCCCGATGCAGGGACTTAAAAAAAAAACGCTCAGCGCTTACCTGAATCCCCGCGCTCCGGTGACTTCTATACTTACCGGTTGAAGATGGCCGCCGGGATCTTCTTCCTCCGTGGACCGCAGCTCTTCTGTGCGGTCCATTGCCGATTCCAGCCTCCTGATTGGCTGGAATCGGCACGTGACGGGGCGGAGCTACACGGAGCCCCATTCAGAAAAGCAGAAGACCCGGACTGCGCAAGCGCGTCTAATTTGGCCATTCGACCATTTTAGACGGCGAAAATTAGACAGCAACCATGGAGACGAGGACGCCAGCAGCGGAGCAGGTAAGTGAAAAACTTTTTATAACTTCTGTATGGCTCATAATTAATGCACAATGTACATTACAAAGTGCATTAATATGGCCATACAGAAGTGTATAGACCCACTTGCTGCCGCGGGACAACCCCTTTAAGGGGTAGGATTTTGTGAAAGGAGGTATTAACGACCATGAACATATACAAACTTGCATAATACATTTGTACATGTACAAATATGCTGTCAGTCACTATATTATTTAATTGGGGGAGTCTTTGCATTGGTGGTTTCTACTTCTCCTCTTGTGGTGGTAAAGATTATGCAGTTCTGTGCTAGTAACAGCCATATTATCAAAATTACTAGTTTATTGGACTATTCAAAGACTTCTGTAAACTTTTGATAAATGATGCCCTCCAGCAAGGCACTGGTTTACAGAACAATGCAGAATTGATGATCTGGGAGTAAATGTGGTGCTGGGGACCACTAACCCATTGTGGACCACGCTTGTCATTCCAAGATTTTGGTTACTATTACTGTGGGCTCCACAGTAGCAGCTATCAAGAAAATGTTATCTAATCTATTACGTTGCTCTAGAATGATGACTGTTTAATGTGGAGCAGCTTGTGGTTTGCCAGTAAGAGAGCTAATCTACAATTCTTAGAATACAATAGAAGGCCAATTATTATAGTGTTCTTATTGGGAACAAGGTTTTGTTATGGGATTGCTGTGATAAAAACGACTAAACCTCGGCGTCTGATTTCCATTTTAGCCACAGAACAGTATGCCGGATGTGATCATCTGGATGATTAGAGCAGAGAAAAGACTGGCATATGCCCGCGTCCCTGCCCACCAGATTCTCTTCTCATCCACCAGTGAAGAAGCCTGCGGAAAATACTGTGGGAAGACGCAGACTATCTTCCTGCAGGTAGGAAATGGTGAAGGAAGTAATGAAGTGTGCATCTTGTCTAATGCTACAATAGAACTACAAGCAATTACCATCTGGCATATTGTTTTATTGACTTGCATTTGTGTTAATGTACGATATATGGGTGTAAAATGGAGACTCCTTTTTTGAGATAACCTTATTCAATATTAAAAGGATTATTTGCTCAGGACAACTCTCATTTATATGTGGGAATCCAACACCAATGCCCTACACTTAAAGTATCTACAGCCAGGGGGCGTAGGCTCACAGCCTACGTTTGTCCAGGACCGTATGGTCCCTTTAAGTAGGAAACCTTCAATAAAGGTCACAATATTTGTACAACCCGTAAACTGCCTATTACAGGTTCTTGCTCCTTCAGGTATTGTGTCCATTAGTTAGATCCATAACATAGGTAATTTTGCAAGGTCCTTGTTTAACGATGGTCAACCGGTGTGTCGGGAGCATTACTGAAATGTCTTACTGTGCCATTTTCTCCTGTACCCTAGTACCCAATGGATAAGAATAATGGCACAAAGATTCCAGTTCAGTTACGTATCAACATGTGGCTGGGACTGTCGGCAGTTGAGAAGAAATTTAACAGCTATGCAGAAGGAACCTTTAGTGTGTTCGCCGAGATGGTAAGATTGACAAATTGCTTATATGGTTTCTATCTAAAAGTTAAAATGGACAGTATTTTAGTAAATTTGAAGTTAGAGAAATGTCAAGTTTGGTTCTGTTGTGGCAGCGATTTTAGAAGAAGTGATGACTGTCAGATTTGGATTAGCTTCTCGGAAGCTGATGACAAAACTGTCACTTGGCTGATTGAACATGGTGACAATATGACAGTTTAGAATCATGACTTTGGTTATTGCTGTAAAACTAATTTTACTAGTCTATTAGCAATTTTATTTGGAAAATCCTCTTTAAAGTGAATGTCCATGCTTCTACGCCACCAATTTTTTTTTTTTTTTTTTACTTTTAAACCTATGTTGAATCAGCAGAACAGCCCTCAAACCACAATAAAAATGTACTAAAAATGAATTTGCACAGAAGTTTGGACTTAAAGGGGTGTTCCAGAATTTCAGTGGTTGGAGGGGGTTCCCCCATAGAGTAGCCCAATTTTTGTTTAAAATGTATTTAATAAGGAGTGCTGGGAGTTAGGAGTCCTGGGTTATGAATAATTCTTGGTTGTCATTATTGGCTTTACTTGACCATTGTAGGCATGACACTCTACCCCCCCCCCCCCCCCACCCCCACCCACCCCCCTCTACTTGTTTTAAAGCTGATTGTATAATCCCTTTAGGGTGGTACTTTGTTTTGTTCTTTTTTTTTCTCCAAAATGATGTATCAAAACATCAGATTAATGCTTAGAATCCCAATCAGACATACAGTTTCTTCTTCTTTTAAATTTGCCATATGAAATGTTAGTCTTCCATTTTTTTGCAAGGCAACTTGAAAAGTCTAAATAACTGAGCCCGGATTATGTATCTGGTTTTCTATTTATATTTGGGTTTAGATCCCGGAATACTAGGTTAGTAGAATCAATGGAATCTGAGAAATTTAGGCCCAATCATTTGTATTTAAACCTTGAATAAGATTCCAATTCGGGTTAATTTCCATCCCATAGAAATAAAATATCTATAAAACGTTTGTAGAAAATGATTTGGAGGTCATTGATGCGTTCCTCAAATGCCCCCATATACAGATCAGCGTAACTAGGCTGACACAAGGTGGGTAGTGGCTTCTTTCGAGGCACTGACAGTTGGTGGCCACATTCTAATGCTGACGACATTTATTGTAACACAGCAATTTAGAACAGTCTTCAGATATATAAATGGTCTTTTGACCTGATTTGAAGTCTCCAATACAATAGACAATAGTCTCTTGACCAGGTTATAATCTTCGATAAAATGAGCAATAGTCCCTTGCAACAGTTGGCCATGCAGGCTTTGACTTACCAGATGTGGGGACTGTTCCTGAGGCCTCTGCAGCACTCCGGATTTGGGATCTAGACGGAAGAAGACTGCTCTCACCTTGTGCTGTTTGGGGTATTAATTGCTGAGTCTGGTGCAATCATGCCCGGGTACCAGATTGTAACGCAATTCTGTGGACGCTGAGTCTGGTACAGGATCTCTCCTGCCTTACTCAGCTTCCAGCTTGTACTTCCTACTCGTTGGTGTACGTTCGTGATTTATAAGGCGTGCCTCCATTACCAGCATCTGTCTCTCCCTCTGCATGACTATCCTCTTCCACCAGTCAAGTAATAACAAAACCAAACAGGCATATGAGGGTGACGCTACCGCCTTTGGCCACTAGAGGCCAGGCTAGTCCTACACATCAGCAAAGTAACCGTGCGTAATATGAAAAAAAAAAAGACTCGGGCCACATTTATAGTGCTATTAATGCGAGAAGGTGTTCCTCCCACCCCCCCCCCCCCTCCCCTTCCCTCTTTTAATGCAAATATCATTTGTTACACTTTTGACCAGTATGAAAACCAAGCCCTGATGTTCGGAAAATGGGGAACCACAGGTCTACTGAAACGTCCCAAGTTTTCTGATGTCACAGGAACAATCAAACTGAAAAGGGAGTTCTTCCTCCCACCTAAGGGCTGGCAGTGGGACGGAGATTTTGTTGTGGATCCTGAGAGGAGGTGAGTTATTCCATTGCTGCTAAGAAAGGATATGGTGGGGCTCTTTGTTGGATAGGTTATCAATATTGTAGTCATGGGAAAACCCTTCTAAGATATTGGAGTATAATCCTCTAGGAGTAAAGTGAGGAGTGCAGTAGAATAAGGCTGGGGCTACATGCAGACTTTTTGTAGCGTAACTTTACAGTAGTGTTTCCCAAACTCCAGTCTTCAGGGACCCAATCAGGTCATGTTTTCAGGATTTCCTATAGTAAGAACACCTGTGGCAATGTCTGAGGCACCGCCAATAATTACATCACCTGTGCAAAACTAAGGAAATCCTGAAAACTGGTTCCATAAAAATTACTTGGCCTCTCAAAGATTCATATGAAGCAGTTCCGTGGTGACTGCCTGTAGACCGATGGACGACATCTTTGCATATGCCACCAAACCTTCGCTTAGGGGGATGTGCTGGAAGATGGAGCTGTCATATGTTATGGTGTGATCTTGTAATCCATTGGAATTTATTAAAGGGTCTGTCTGAGACTTAAGATTGATGACCTCTCCTCTGGAAAGGTCATCAATGGTTGGTCGGCAGGACTCCGCCACTTGGAATCACTGCTGATTGACAAGACCACTATCGGTGTCCACAGCACTGGAAGCCGATAGTGCGGTCTGTATTGCAGTGGCCTGGTTTGTTACTACAGGAGTAGAGATGAGCGTGTATACTCGCTAAGGTTAACTACTCGAGCGAGTAGTGCCTTAGCCGAGTATCCTCCCGCTCGTCTGTAAAGACTCGGCTGCCGGCTCGGGTGACAGGTGAGTTGCGGCCGTGAGCAGGGGGGAGAGACTGAGAGATCTCCCCTCCGTTCCTCCCCGCCCCCGGCCGGCCCCCGAATCTTTAGAGACGAGCGGGAGGATACTCGGCTAAGGCACTACTCGCTCGAGTAGTTAGCCTTAGCGAGTATACTTGCTCATCTCTATACAGGAACCGTTCCCACTGAATTCAATGGGGGCTGGACCTGCA
The DNA here is from genome assembly GCF_035609145.1 of Eleutherodactylus coqui. NCBI lineage: Eukaryota > Metazoa > Chordata > Amphibia > Anura > Eleutherodactylidae > Eleutherodactylus > Eleutherodactylus coqui. The sequence goes on from NC_089840.1 coordinate 244,528,250, forward strand.
GTACTAAACCAGGCCACTGCAATGTTGACAGCGCTAATTGCAGGCCCAGCAACTAGTTGTTTGATTGTAAGCCTGAGCAGCAGACCCTTGCCAATTGGCTATGAATGATCTAACATGAAGGGAGGTCATAAATAGTAAAAAGTCTCTGACAACCCCTTTTAAAATCACACAAAGTTGTCATCTGAGAAACAATGTCACAGAGCAGTGTTGGATTTATCCCTCTTAAACTGGCTAGACTGTCGCTCCTGTGCTTTCATAAGAGCGATAGTCCTTTTATGTGAATGGAGGCGGAGCCGATGGGGATAGTTCCAGCCCCCCGCCACTATTGAAAGTAAACAGGAGTCTCTCAAACATCGAGCAGTTTCTGTTTGCACGGCCCGACTAGTCGCTTGCTTTTTAGTTCTGCTAAAATTCAAGCAACTCTGGCGGGGGGACAACATTCTTCTTCCAAAACTCCAACTATTTGTCTTCTCACTTCCCAGACTTCATTTTTTGGGGGGGAATTTGGGTTGTGTATATAGGAGACCTCCAAAATGTGACAGGCAGTCGTGTGAGGGATACAAAAATGTTTTTTGTTTTTCCACTTAAGCAAAAAGAAATGCGTATGAGGGTGAACATTATCTTTAAGGTTATATATTTGGGTCTGTATTCCATGGGGAAAAAGTTTTACCTTTTAATTTATGTATAAAATGTGATTTTCTTTTTTCACTTTAAATGAAAAATTTGGGCAAGGCATGGACCTCTTTCACCTTTCCATGGTGATTTTACATGCAGAATGCTGTCCTTCAGAAAGAATTGCTACCCGTAGGCTACTACACTGTAATGGCCCATTTACACGTAACAATATGCGCTCAAAATTCATTTAATATATCTGATCTATACTACCGGTTCAGAGAGGGGTGGGCCAAAACATAGTACACCTTTGTTTAAAAAATTGGACCAGGAACTACAAGACCCAGAACTATCTTAAAAAACTGGTGGATGGTTTGATCTCTAAGAAAGGCTATAACTAATGAGAGATGGAGGGAAACATTTTAAAATCATACATGGAGCGATTTTATGGTTTCAACATACCCTCACATCCCGGGAGCCCAACTAGACTGCAGGCGTCCCCTAGATGCTCACAACCAAAAACAGATTTTCTGCATGGAATCTGGCATTGGCCCCAAAATCAAAACACTCTGGACAGAAATTAAATCCTTGGTAGATGAACTTGCAGGAATTACTCTACCATTGAGCTTATGTATTTCACACTCTCCCTAGCCATATAAAAAATGCTAATTTAATACACACTATTCTTATTAGAGATGAGCGAGTATACTCGCTAAGGCACATTACTCGAGCGCGTAGTTACTTGAGCTGCGATCCAGCTGCGAAGTCTCAGTCTAAATGCTATGCATGAGTGCTGACTACCTTAGCAGTGACGTCGGCGCTCATGCAGTCTTTTAGCCTACTGTCATCCCGTGTAAAAGGCCCGTAAGTCAACTTATGACCCTAAAAAGTACCCTCAAACGTTACTCAGGTTATCCGGACGGGTTATCAGCCAAACCACAAACCTAAGTATTTGGGTTGACAATTTACATACAAGGTAGCCACTAGAGATGAGCGAGCGTACTCGGTTCGGGTGTTTTTGCACTCGAGCACCGCTTTTTCCGAGTAACTGACTACTCGGACGAAAAGATTCGGGGAGCGCCGGGGGTGAGCGGGGGGTTGCAGAGGGAGAGAGCTCCCCCCTGTTCCCCACTGCTACCCCCGCTCCACCACGCCCCCTCGCCCCCCGAATCTTTTCGTCAGAGTAGTCAGTTACTCGGAAAAAGCGGTGCTCGAGTGCAAAAACACCTGAACCGAGTACGCTCGCTCATCTCTAGTAGCCACCTATAAGTGGCAATAGAGCGAGCATTTTCCTATTGGCTTTAGATTTTGGGGGGGTTTTTTGCATGAAATCACTAGAAGTCAGCAGAGTATATGCTAGCTGGTACAGAATATTTCATCGATACTATACATCTAGTTTGTTACATATGACTTGTTGTATCGTGTCTACGGAGTCATTTCTGCTCTAATTCTGATTTATGCAGTGGTTCTTTTTTTTTTTTTTTTTAAATACAAAATGTTTTTTGGTTCATTTTGGATGTAAAATGACTTTTTATAGTATCCGTTGCTCCTACTGTGATGTGTAACATTCAGGCTTTAGATGTCGCAGTGAGCTTCTTCTGTGTTTTCCTGCAGCCTACTGACTGAAGCAGATGCCGGTCACAGCGAATTTACTGACGAAGTATTTCAGAATGAGAGCCGATACCCTGGTGGTGATTGGAAACAGTCTGATGAGCCGTACACTGATGTGGTGAGAAGTGATAGTATTTTATAGTGTAAATTGATATTATGAAAGGCAGCTGCCTGGACATGGGGAAACCTAGAAGAATAGTCCAACACAGAGTATTTCTATTTGAGCAGCTAATGAATATTCCAAGCGGAAGTGATTAGATGCATCGGTATTTATAACGAATGAGAAATTCTGCATTTTTAGTGCCGTCTTGCTTTTATTCCTGGTAACTAGTGCTTTTTCAAACTGCCCCAAATACAGTAAGTGCCCCCTAGTGGATGCGGCAGACGAACATAGACTTTTAGACTTATGACAAGTCCTCTGTATACACAAGATAAAGTTAATAACTTTTGACCAGTCTAAGGTTGACCCTTGAATAATGATTCATTTTTTTTTTCCCCCCCAGAATGGTGAGAAGAGTTGTTCTCCTGGGGAGTTTGACTGCCCATATGGTTGGGTGTGGGAAGACGACGCCTGGATCTATGATATTAATAGAGCTGTGGATGAGAAAGGTATGCTGTAGATTACTCTAGGGGTTAAACCACACTTGCTGTGTAAATCTGGTCATAAATCTGTTAAATGGGTATCATAAACATATTTGACCCTAACAGAAGGACAAAAATCCAACCAATGGTAGAAGAAAGTGCGACACTCACAGTATGTAAAATAGTTGCGAAGGCGACCCATAGATGATGGGAGGGGCCACCGGCAGCAGGTCTTGTACTGGGAGGGGCCTGTGGGATGGCGCTGGCTCTACAATATTCACAATAGGTGGACACCACAACATCAACTTTTGGGGTCAGTTAAGACAGCGGGGGTGAGTATTTCTCTAAAAGCCTGTCCAAGGCAAGTGGCACCACCTCTCACATGCTGGATTCCAACCTATACCTGGCATAGTAGGCTGGATTGCAGGCCTGGCACCATGCTCATATGGGCTTCCTGCAAGATACTCAAAACATGTGTGTTCTTTTTTTTAAGAAAACTTACAACTTAATTTATTAGCCTCCAGTAGTTGAAGGTAGAACAAAGCAACTGCAGCTGAACACGTGGTGGTGGTAGACAAAGGGTCTCCGAACAAGCCCCGTCTTGGCTCTGGTTTCAAAGTCAGAGGGGAAATTTTTGTGGATTAACTGCCCGATCCTTCCAGGAGGCATGGCCCAGATACCAGGATGTATCTTGGTGCTGTGCTAGGTGGCCTGGTATATTAACCAGTGCCATATTAACCATTAGGCAAATAAGGCACGTGCCTTAGGATCAGCCAAAAATCCAGGCCACAAAAAATAAAGTAAAAAAAAAAAAAATTATCAGGTGATGACAAGATGTGGAATTTTCTAAGTCGCACTCTGACAGTGTAAGTCTAGACGTTCATGTGCGCTCGTCCGTAAATTGAGAGTTGTCACATTAACCGAAGTATAACTGAAAATTACACTTATGTACAAAAGTAAATGTATAAATCCTATTAAATTTTATAAATGGAGAAAATGTAACTAATCAGGGGAACGCTCTTTTTTGCAATTAAAGAGTTAAAGATGTTAAATGATCAATGATGGGTCTGCAACCTCTTGGTATACTGGCACATCTTATAGTAATTACAGTACTGTAAAGAAAAATGGTGGTTCTGAATTTGTTTCGTCATAAATTTTTTGTTAAATTTTAATTTTCTTTTTTTTTTTTATCAGTGAGCCCCAAATATTTGTATTTTCAGGCCACTTATCAAAATGTGCCTTTAAGGCCAGCAGAGCCATAATCCAGCTCTGATATTAACCCAACTGGCAGCAGGCACTGTAAACTCTCCGCTGCTCTTCTACCTCCTCGACTTTACACGCCTTTTTATCAAGCATGCATAGTCCCCAGCATCTGCACACCCCACATGTCCAACTGCAGCCAATCAGAAATGATTGAACTCTGCCAATACAATTCTAGAAGGGAAATACCTCAGGTCGACCACTAGAAGTCAGACAAAACCCATAAATTCTCCATACAACCTAAAGAGTTACTTCACAACCTACTGTAGGGATTGCAGCATGACCCTCTTATAGTTCATTTCATTAGGGATACACAAGAAAGGGAGGTAATGATAAACAAGTGCAAATAAGGAAGATGACATAAATTACCCAGAGCAGCTTGCATGGCCTTATAAGTCTCCTCACTCACCTTCTAAGTGTCACCACACCCCTTTTGGGTGCTCTCCTTGGAGAGAGACTATGCCATACCCCTACCCACTCACCCCCTAGGGGTGTCCACACACTTTTTGGGTGCTCTCCCTAAGGAGACACGAAACCCATCTGGTAAGTAGAATAGCTGGCAGCAGCTATGCACTGCTTGGCCAGAAGAAGTTGCCAGGCTCTCTTCTATCTACCATTGGTGTGCATCTGGACTTGTCGTGGTTGTTGTGTACCACCAGATTTCTCAGACCCGTATATTCAATGTAACACTGAACCTAAGGGCAGTGGTGCCAACCCATCTCTTGTTATATGAAAAGGGCACAAGTTAAAAATATAAATCTGTTATTAGGCATTTAGCATTCTTTTCAGTGACCTTCATAGCTGCTGTCCTTTCTCCTTCCAGGTTGGGAATATGGAATCACAATTCCTCCAGACAACAAACCCAAATCCTGGGTGGCTGCTGAGAAAATGTACCACACTCACCGTCGGCGGAGACTAGTGAGGAAAAGGAAGAAGGATCCGACTATAACCTCTGCTGCTAGAAAGGTGAATGAATGCACATACACTGCATTTTACTTATCTCCCAGGACAGTGGTGGCGAACCTATGGCACGCATGTCTGAGGCGGTACGCAGAGCCCTCCCTACTGGCACGCGCCACCATCGGCCGCTCACCACTAATTAATACCGGCTGGGAGCATATTAACTTTTTCTTCCCCACTTCTGCCGCAATCAGCAATTCCCAGCAACCTGATTGGTTGTTCGGGTTGGCTGATTGATCAAACAACCAATCGGGTTGCTGGGAATTGCTGATTGCGGCAGAAGTGGGGAAGAAAAAGTTAATATGCGTGCCGGGACCATCGCCACCCAGAAGAGGAGATGAGATTCCAGAAGAAGGAAGGGATAAGTATGTGGGTCTCGGGAGGGGCCCCCTGTGGGGTGGCACTATTGGCGCTGGGGGCCTGCTGTGGGGTGGCACTATTGGCGCTGGGGAGGGTCACTAATATGGCTGAGGTGTGTTTACATGTGGTGGAAATGGACATGACTGTTTCAAAATGGACAGCGTACAGATTGTGACTGCTTTTTGGATGCAGAAATGCTGTAGAACTTGCCACAGAAAGTTCTGCTGAGGACATTTTGCAGCATTTCCGCATCCAAAAAGCAGTCATAATCTGCGCGCTGTTTATTTTGAAGCGGCCGTCTTTTTTAGAATGACGGGGGTAAAATCATACGTCGTGATGAGCCCCGCCCCCTGACATGTTGGCACTTTGCGGTAAATAAGTGGGTTTTGGGTTGCAGTTTGGGCACACTGTCTCTAAAGGTTCGCCATCGCTGTCCTAGGAGAGGTCTGACTCCTGTCCTTAGCTTGAAATACACAAGATACACCTGAGCAATTGTCAAGAGTTGTGCTGGCCGAGGACTTCTCAAAATACTAAAGTTATATCCACTAGAGGGAGCACTTGTCCTGCTTTTTGTATAGACTAGGAAGCATGAAATTCCCACTTTTTCAATAGTGGCAATTTTCAATATTGGAGAGCTGCAGTCTCTGCTCTTCATAAGCCCTGTTTGTCTTGTAGTATCCTTAAACAGAAGCAAAAAAGTGTGACAGGATTTGTAATGAGGTGTGTATTAATATGCTGTCATTCATGCTTCACAGACAATGCTTTCTCAAGAGGAACGTGAAGGCTGGGAATATGCTGCCCTCATTGGCTGGAAATTTCACTTAAAGGAACGCAGTTCCGATTCTTTCCGTCGAAGGCGCTGGAGGAGGAAAATGGCGCCTGCTGAGAGTATTGGTGCCTCTGCCATATTCAAACTGGAGGGAGCCCTTGTAAGTATGAACACACTGGTGCTGTAATTGCACATTGTAGTTTTCTAACAGGTAGTTGGTATACAAACGTGTGTGGGTGGTGTTAGATATATATTTATAATACAATGTGTGTATCTAATATACACTCCTTTTCAAAAGAAATTGAGCAGCTAGGAGAAGTTGTCAGAATTGAATGAAACTTTGTGTGATGGTAACTTGATAAAAGTGGTGTGCAATTTTTCAATACGGCCATCCAGCTTCTCACGATCCAATAAAGCGCCCCTCACAGACTCTGGTAACTGGGTGGGATCTCTTCTCTGCATCGTAGACGCATCTAGTGGTCAACAAACTCTGCACAAGCGGAAGATGAGGTCACTACACACAAAAAGCCTCTGAGAGGCTTTGATAGGCCAAGGGGGGGGGGGGGGGGATCCACTCTTAAGTCCTCCAGAGGCAAGACACTTCATCTAATCACAACACAACTCTCATCATTTACATATCTATCTAACTGCATGCTGAGTTTTGCAGCAAAGCAACAACTTCTAGGGGCTGGAAGTTTTATTTATTTTTGTTTTTTGGACACTGTATGCATATCTTAGCCTGACTTGGTGCTTCTTGCTAGCAAAAAAAAACAACTTTGCCTTCATATGTTTGCATTATGTAACTACAGATTATGCCTCACACTCCCTCATCACTAAAGCATCTGCAGGGTGAGCCATGGGAAAGTAGCCTGGCACAGCAGTCTAAAATAAAATGTGTTTTACTGCTGAGGTCCAATGAAAGCTACGCTGTGATTGGTTGCTATGGACAGTAAAGATTTTCTTTTAGACCGTTTTCATAACAGTGAGGTGCCAGGCTGATTTTCTGTGGCTGACCTTGTACAACAGACACATCTACAGTATATCCACACGGATAGATAATAGTCTAAAATGTAAATATGTCGCTTCTAATATATAGTTATAATGCAATGTTTGCATTCTGAATGTCTTCTCAATACTTTGACCACTAGGTGGCACTGCTTAGCTAATTTCTTTGGGTATACTGGGTGATTTTAGTTTATCATTCCTACTTTTACAAGTGTGAGTAACTAAGAAATAGTATATTGAAAATCTCATTGTATCCCCCAAAAACCCGTGTCTCTGGATGGTTTATATGTGAGAAATGCAGGCATTTAGTATATTGTGCTACCTGTTTGTAGGGTGCTGACACTAGTGGTGAAGATGAAGAGAAGAAGAGTTCCGAGAAGGGGAAGGAATCTGCAACCAATATCTTTGGAGCAAACACGCCCATTGTGTCTTGCACATTTGATCGTAAGTGGAGCTCTGTCTTCTATTTGGTTGTTTTTTTGTTTTTTTTTGCCGCATCTCCTATTTGTGCGCAAATTCACTGGTTAAACACTAAAATGGAAACGAATCCAGCCAATGGATCAAACCCAAAACCCACAGTGCCAATGCAATCTGTATCTACTACCCAAATTGTCAGCTATTGGCACGCTCCACCACGCGCATATTCACATATATGACTGTGTGGCCAGCCTAATTGCCAGGTCCGTAAACTCTGAAAATGCTGGTCTTAAGAAACGTCTCTTGTGTCAAACACTAGTTTTAATAAAACTTCCACTGGTGCAGCATGCGCCTTATATAGGAGGTAGTGCACAGCTGTTCGTGTATTATGCGCGTCTCAGCACCTCTGTGCGCAAATTCAGAGATTATATACCAGATGATTTCTGGCATTCATTTCTAGTATAATTTATGCCAGTGTAAATTATGCATTGATGTGCTGGTCTGGACAGTGACACCCCTCTGACAACCCATGCCCACTTTAAAAAAAAAAATGGCAGTCTGTGGCACACCACAAAAAAGTTGCAAATTCCCACTTGTGCAAAGATGTGGGATCTTTTTTCTTTTTTTTTTTTCTTTTAACCCCAGAAACTATCTAAAATCTCTAATTTAATGTCCCCCTACATGCAGTATTGTTTCCTTGATGGGTCCAGATCAGGGATCTATGGGGAAAATGAAGTAAGAATTGTAATTCAGCTTGGCAGATACTCATTTATACTGTTGGGTCAGTCATCCAATAACTTTTTAAATTGGTAGATGTAAATTTAAACTCCTCATAAAATACATCTTACATTGGAGGTTTCTTTCTTGTTTCGAAGGAGTCTTCAGTTATCATCTTCGCTGCTACCTCTATCAAGCTCGAAATCTCACCCCTATGGATAAAGACAGCTTCTCCGGTGAGTGTGATAATAGAAACCAATATCTGGGGCGTAGCTGTAAGCGGTGCAAATGGAAGAGTTGCACCCATGGGCTCTGAGCAAGTCTAAATGCCTCCCTGCCACATAAGAACATCCCAGGATTATAAAGGGGACATGGTAGGTTGGACAACTGTTAAAGATTTTGCAATAAGGCCCAGGAGGTTCAGGTTACGTCTCTCCAATATTATGTTTAATTTCAGATAGAGGAAGTGATAAACTACGATGACTGTTCTGTAAATTGTGAACCTTTCCTTAACCTCCTTTTATTCTGCCAGCTTTGGCCCCCTTTTTCTTCAACATATCCTTAAACTTCTAACAGTCTGGAAGGTGTTTTTTAATCATCTCTTGTCACTAATTTCTTGATAAGTTTCAATCCGCTGACCAAACTACTACTAGTTTTGGTCACATAAAATAGGACATTCTAAACTAGACAAGGGCTTCATATGGCAGAAGCTAGAACTTCCTAAAAACAGTCAATCTAAGTGTCTCCAACAGTTTTTGTTTGTTTTTTTGGGTTTTTTTTTTTTTTATTATGGGGCTAGTCATGACGTGAATGTGCTTAATTGGGATTTCTCAAAAACATTAACCCAAACTGTCTTTCATTTTAGACCCCTATGCACATGTTTCATTCCTTCACCGCAGTAAAACCACAGAGACCATTCACGCTACCCTGAACCCAACGTGGGACCAAACGCTAATCTTCAATGAAGTTGAAATCTACGGTGATCCACTAGCCGTAGCAGAGAACCCGCCTTATGTAGTTGTTGAAATATTTGACAGTGACCAAGTGGTGAGTGTTTTATTATGCTGATATAATATAAGGCTTTCTATTTGTTTTTGCCATGTAGGATTTACTGTTTGTCGCTTTTTTTTTTTTTAGGGAAAAGATGAATTTTTAGGCAGAAGTATGTGCTCACCTACAGTAAAGTTGAATCCTGGAATAGACATCACCCCAAAACTGCTATGGTATCCTGTGATGAATGCGGACAAAAAGTGTGGGGACATCCTGGTGGCAGCTGAACTTATTCTGCGTGACAAGGTCTTGTTGATATGAAAGCTTTGAAATGGAATATTTTCCTCATCCAACAAAGCCTGTATAGCTCCATACTAAGGAGGTGTGCAAGAGCCCTAATTTTTTAGGCCCAGTAGGATCAGAGGGTGCGCATGGAGATCTGGGTAAACATGTCCTATGGTAGAAAGAGGAGGATGTGGCGATTTTGTTAGGAGTCCACAGTGACTTTTAAAAGAAAAAAGCACTAAGAGTAGTTGGACAACTTTCTTTAATATCTAGCATTTCTCTTATATTTACCTCTCTGGTTGGTCAGGCGTTGATCACTCTTCCTATAAAGAACCCTTCCCTGTATTGATGGCAGATTTGTAGCACAGTCTTCCATCACCTGGGGCAAAGCTTCTGTTGACCATCATGAAGGTTGTGCGTGTTGTATGTGGAGCTTAATATAATGTTCATTCTTAGCATCGTGAGTGAGGATTTGTGGTTGTCACATCAGGTCTCTTGTTTATCTGATCAAATTAACCCTGTTAGAAGTAACTGACAGTTCCTCTTGATGTGTTAGATGTTTTTTTAGCAATGCAATAAATGTTTCAAATTTTTCTTTAGGATGGTTCAAACCTGCCAATACTGCCATCCCAGCGAGCTCCGAAACTATACATGGTACCACAAGGCATCCGACCAGTGGTCCAGCTCACTGCCGTCGAGGTAGGCATTTCTAGACTTCATCTGGATTTGGTAGGCATTTCTAGAGTTCATCTGGATTTTGGGTTCCTATGTAATACGGATATTGCATTTTAATTTCACGTTAGTGACTCATTACTGTCATCATTTATTGCCGAGTTCATTGATAAATCTCTCTCTCGCCTACACAAGATCCTTACATGGGGATTACGCAACATGAAGAGTTACCAAATGGCATCTGTTACATCACCTAGTCTCATCGTGGAGTGTGGTGGCGAAATTGTTCAGTCTGCTGTTATCAAGAACCTCAAGAAGACCCCTAACTTCTCAAGTTCTGTTCTCTTCATGAAAGTGGTAAGTCAGGAGATCCATGTACATGCACAGTAACCTTAACTATCCAACGTTTACTTTAATGTGTAATGTCATTGACAATATGTAGGAAACTTAGGTTGCAGAGTACAGTCCTTGTCTTTACCAACATGTGTAAAGGGGCTTTCCTGGCACAAATACTCTTGATGACCTATACTCAGGATAGGTCATTAATAGTCGATCACCCAGGGTCCGCGCCTCAGGTGCCTACTGTCAGCACTGTTATGCACAGGGGTCGGAGTCAAAGCCACTGCGCCGACACTTGTAACTGCAGATGCAGCTCTCCTTGAAATCAGAGCTACACCTGCAACCCCTTGCCCTGACCCAGTTTTGCTTTAAGGAGCAAGATTTAATTGAATATAATTGAGCATAGTGATGAATAATTGTCCTTTTTTTTTTTTTTTTTTTTGTGTGTGTAATATAATATATTGCAGCAATGTCCGTATAAGGGTGGAGTCGACAATGATGCATTGGTGCAATAAGTCCATAAAACTTCACTTTCATTGTAGATTCACATAACTGGGGTCCCAGATGTAAATAACAGCACAGTCCCCTTTAGCACAAACCATGCAGAAGTGCAACCCTCAGGGTGCTGACAGGCCAGTATTTTCCTGAGGTACAAAACCACTTGCTGCTTTGTTTTCAGCAAAGGCGATCAAAAGTCCACACTGGAGTTGTGTTCACTCCCCAGCTCTCTGACCCGGACTGCAGGGTATTGCAGTTTTATGTCCCAGTAACTAACTCAGTGTTTCCAGCTGAGCTCACTGTGACCCACAAGGAAGTTCTGGACTGGACTGCTATCTCGCCCAGGCTAAGTGTCTGTACGAGATATACATCCTGTCCAGCACTTTACCCTCCAACTGTCTTGTATATAATATATATATCACACACAAATGATAAGGGTTGCAACTTTCATCACATCATATATATATATATATATATATATATATATATATATATATATATATATATATATATATATATATATATATATAATGATGTGATGAAAGTTGCAACCCTTATCATTTGTGTGTGATATATATATTATATATATATATATGATTACAACTTATATCGCTTCACTGAGAGATGGCATCGTCATACTTGTATATCAGCAGCCAGAGAAGCCCACTTTCAAATGGCATCAAGACAGAGAAATACTCCAGGAGACTGGACAAGTAGAACGCCCTGTACTTGTCTGAATGGCTTCTGTCTTTGTTCTGCAAAGTAAAACTCTTAAAACATCTTGGCAAAAAAATGCATGTGTCCATTTCCAAGTCTTCATGGCAGAATTACATCATTTTCTATCATGAAACAGAAAAACCGATTGTGTGCAGTCTTTATCTAAAGCATACACAGCTGATCTTCCTTCCAGACTCACAATATCATGACTCTTTTATTGTGTATTAACTGACTCTTAAAACATGCACATCATCATTTTATTACCCAGCCATAAATACCTCCTTAACATGGACTTTAGCTCTCTGTCTAGGACAGAAAATAACTTTTTTTTTTTTTTTTTTTTTTTTTTTAAATCTTACAATCGGCATATTCTTAACAGGTTCCTGTGTATAGTAGTGCTGACAGCATGTTGCCCGCTCAGCTGATTGGGTGAGTTCTGAGCAGTGGACTCCAGGCAATCAACTATTGGTGACACATCCTGAGTATAGATAGTCAATTGTATTTGTGCCTGGAAACCCTTTTAACCTTCAGTAGAATACCATATATCCATTATTTTTATCAGAGTTTCAAGTATTGATAATGGTTTCCTTTTCTGTAGCTTCTGCCTAAAGAAGAAATGTATGTGCCCCCTATCGTCATCAAAGTGATTGATCATCGGCAATTTGGAAGAAAGCCAGTGGTGGGGCAATGTACAATCGACTTACTAGAGAAGTTCCGTTGTGATCCATATGCTGCAAGAATGGACGGTGCTGCTGAATCAAAAGGTACAATCATGTAGATTGTTTTGGATTTAAAGGAGTTTTAGGAGATAAATGGGTTAAAATAAAAAAAAAAATCAGCACTACTTGCCAGTTTAGAGCAGGAGCTCCGGTCCTAGAAGAGGCTGCAGTGGTAAGTTTCATTGTATGTATGACCGTTCGGCTAATCAAAGGCTTCAGCGGTGATGCTGCCATGAATGGCACGTGGTTACAGCTTGTTCCAGGACTGGGGCAGTGGCAATTTTGGCTTCTGGAATGAACTGATGGATATCTAACCAGTGAGTATGAAAAAAATCTTTTTTTAAGTTCATGTTCTTTTAACCCCTTCTCTGACGCTACAATTTTTTTCTTTACTCTTGGAAAATCCATCTAATTTATTTTTCAAAATTTGTAAAATTAAAAAATATATTAAAAATATTTCTATATTGCAGGGTCGGCCTCATGTTGAGTGTCTTTATTTTTTCCTTTTTAATGTCTAAGGTAGTGACCATCCTGTGTAATGTGGATGTTATTGAATTGTAAGGTTTTTGATTTCAGGTTCATCTAATATGACTGTCTAAAACGGAACCTGTCATGACCTTTGAGCCCCATAAACTGTCATGGGGCTTAATCGTCAAGGAACAGGGAGTTGTTTGATATTCAAAGGTCATGACAGGTTCCCTTTAAATGTAAGAAAACTAAATATGTGTAGGGAAATCCTGTTGTCTCTTCTCCACCCCCACCCCCCAATTTTACAAATATTGAATCTGGAGTCCCCCATTGCTACTCACCAGCACAATTGCCATGGAATGAGGTTTGTATGCAACTTTGGTCACTCAGTGTTATAAGTAACTCTCATAGAGTTTGTAAGGAGAAGTGGAGTGCATGCTTGACTGTCGTCTATACAAACTCTTCACCCCTGTGATTGTGCTAATGAGGAGGAAAGGGGTCTTAGGACTCCCATACTAATTTTATATTGTTGTGGGCCTCAAAAATCATATCTCCTAGCCTGTGAGTTTGGGACCTTTGTACTAGTGATTATTGCAGCATACATCGATCTAACATTTCTTGCCCATCAGATGGTTTCAGACTTCTGTACTTATGATAGATTGCGGGGGGGGTGGAGGCTTAACCAATCACTTAGTATGGAGGTCTCGAGTCCATGAGATGGGTGTGAAATGTTAGATTGCAGGGCAGGCCTAACCACTTGACCTGTGTATGGATGATAAATGTTTATTGCAGGAAATGCCCTTAAAATCCATCAGAAGAGCTTTACTAAATCCATTCTGGTGTCTTTCAGTTGCACTCCTGTCGTCTTTCTCTCCTCGTGATGTAATTATAGAAGTGGAAGATAGCAAACCATTGCTGGAAACTCAGGTAATATTTGCTCTGTTCAGCTTGTATGTGCTTTAGCTTTTGTTTGTGCATGACCTACATCAATGTTAGATATCTTATAAAATTAACTCTGCACTATGAGTGTTAGTGTCCGTTCCTGCACACTGAGCATCAGTTTCCCAATCGTCCGGATACACTAACCTGCCTCGTGTCTACCTGCGAAGTCCGTTAGTGCTAGAACTGTCCAAGTGTTGTAACTTCAGGACTGGCAGTCGTAGGTGAAAATCCAGCGTCTTTAATTAATAATGCATATAAGGTCTATGTTACCTTCACAGTTGTAGAACTTTGCCACTACCTTCCTTGACTCGCCCCTGTGTATTATTAATGGTCCCAACCAACCGCTAAAACAAAGCATTCAAGGTAACTCCTTGTACCATGAAAATACTTACCATCTTGCTGGCATTCTTCTACAGCAGCAGGACAAGTGGGATCTGTTTGACTTCAGAAAGGGCAGTCCAGAAGAGGTAGTAATGTATACAAGTGTCTGTCCGTCTGTCAGTCTGTCCTGTCACTGGGTTTAAAGGCTTGTCTGTGCATTCAGTTCCCATATAACCCATAATACATTTTAGTGCAGGCCGAACAGGGTTCAAGGGGGGCTCATATATCCAGCTTTAAGGAGGCTCCTTGAGGAGTACCAGAAAGGCTAGTACGTCTTCAAAGTCTGATGAGGAGCTCTGTATTTTTGTCTTGTTAGCCTGTGGCTGTCTGGTCATGATAGAACAGTAATCTGATGAAGATATATAGTAGCAACATCTGGAACTACCTGAGAAGTTAATGGGGTTTTTCACAACTTTTAAAATTGCTCCGTAACATTTCTGTTCTTCCTGGTTGCTGCTGACCAGGGTGGGTTACTGCTGCAGCCAATCAGTGATTGGCTGCAGCAGTCACATATCATGGTCAGCAGCAGCCTGGAAGAAGAGTGGCTGTGGAGCAATTTAAAGTTGTGGGAAAACTCTTTCAAAGTCTCTTGCAAGACCGAATTGCAAGCCAGTGTTTAAGAAGTGAGCCCCATGGAGCTGGTTATATAGGCTCCAAGGAAAAACGTGTAAGGCCTTAAACCTCGTGGGCTTTCTTTGCACGAAAAATCGGTCAGTTTTTCACGGATTGCAATCTCCCTTGCCCAAGATGGATAGAATTGCCCCCTGTAGTCTAGGAATGATTGTCACATACTTTTCCTACTGTATAGTGGGCAATATAGGGCCAATAAAGATTGAATTTGACCAGACCTTTGTCCCACAACATGGGCAGATTTTAACAAGTGCTTGCTCCTAAAATGTATTCGGCTTAGCTTCTGCATATGTGTTTGATCCATGAATGAGAAACGCATTCATGATGTGCCTATGCAGGTTGTAAGGTTTCTCCTCTTTCCAGTGATGGCTTTTTAATTGTTTAACCCAGTTTGTTTGACACTGACGTGTGCAATATGGCTGCCTTCTGTGGTAATAGTTCTGCCCCTCAGCGCTGCCCTGCGTTGGGGTAAATCTGGTTTAACTCTGTGCTGTTTCTAGTTTTCTGCATGCTTATCAATCTCAACTAATATTTCCACAGAGATTAAGAGCGATTATTAAATAAGATTGAAGAAATGTGTGTATTGTCTATTTTCATATTGTAATAGGAAAAAATGTAGATGAAAAAATAATTAAATGGTAACTTTGAATAAAATTTCTCTCATATAATGTTACAATTTTGTATTTTTAATATTTCCATAATTCGGTATATGACGTAATGTTGCACAACTTCGTGCCTCTGTAGGGTATTGGGAGCATATGGCGGCAAAGTTTGGCCCCATAAACTTGTATGGATACTGTTTTATGGCTCCTCTATAACTAGGAACTAGGAGTTTTGGGAAGCGCTGTTGCTCTGACTTAAAGGAGATGTCAAAGTATAATGCATTTTATATAATGCCCAACCATTTAAAAACAAAATCAGCAGTACTTGCCTCTCGTTTCCCAGAAAACGATACAGCTGCGCCGATGAAGATCCTGCTGTCGGCACAGACCGGAAATCAGGTGACTGCTCAGCCAGTAAGAAGCTGCGGCATCACGTTCCAAACTCCTGGCATCATGGCACTGAGGATGTGAGCACTGATGCTAGGAGTATGGGTTGTGACGACGCTGCAGCGGTCACCTGACTTTGACAGCAGGATCTAAACTGAAGTCACTCTAATGTTTCCTTGGGGAGAAAAGAGGTAGATACTGCTTAGCTTATGGATTTACACCGCTAGCCTTTTTATAAGGCTAGTTTAAATGGATTGGGCCCATACATGTAGTGGTCCAAGAGAAACCACATTGTGAACCAAAATCAGACCATTCTTGATCTTGGGACATATTTTGGTATTGCAGTTTACTGTATCTCTGTTTTTTGAAAGGGGTCTTCCAGCTCTAAATAATGAAACATTTTTAAGATGGGTCATGATTAGCTGATAATCATCAGTCCACTGCCTGGGAATTCTGCTGATCGCTTGTTCACTAAGTCACTGTGTATGGAGCTGGAAGCATGCAACTCCGTACACACTGCAGTGGTCCAGCACCTGTATTGCAGGCAGGCATGGTTCCAATTCACTTCCATGTAGAACCCTTCAGAGTTGCTATTAAATACCTATTATTTAGAAGTGGAAAACCCCTTTAAATCAATGGGGATTAGCTGCAATACCAGACAGAGCCCATGGGCATGAGTGGCGCTGTTTCATGGGGGTAAAAAAAAACCTTTTTCCCTGTCCTGTACAACCCCCTTTAAAGGGGTGGTTGTTCGGTTACTGGATAACAGTGCTCCTATTGCTCTATCTTTGGTAAAAAAAAGAGTAGTACTTACCCCTCCTATGCCATGGGGATGCAGAGTTGTAGCCTCCACCCTCCTGGTGTTTGTGGTAGATGTCGCTGGAAATCACCTGACTGCTGTGACCAATGAGAGGCTGCAGCATCACCACCTGTTCTCTTGACTCCAGAGCGCCATGATGCCAGGAGTGCCGACCGGTGATGCTGTAGCCTCTGACTGGATGCAGTGGACGGGCGGTTTCCAGAGACATCGTCTTCCACAAAACTGGGAGGATGGCGGGACTACAGTACTGGATGCATACAACAGGAGGTGCAAGTAGTACTTTTTGTGCTATATTCTTTATTCATTTTTTTTTTTTTAACACAGATGATGCTATTGAAGCAATCTTGTCCAGTAAACGGGCAACTATTTTCAGTCTTGGCATATGTCTATTGTGTATTGCATATTAAAATTATGAAGTTCTTATTTTAAATTGCTATTATGACTCATTAGTTTTTAAATGTCTTCGATGTGTTCTGAAATATTGAAATTCATGAGTTTATTGCATATAATTTCCAGCTGTTAAGCAGCATGTCAACCGCAGTCGGAAAAATGACCTCTCCAACCACAGTGCATGTATGTATGTCAGGAGAAAGATGCACTGATGGGTGATCTCCGGGTTCATGAGGACTACTGCTTGGGATTTTGCGGGGAAGAGATTTTGGAGTGCATTTATAAGAGATCAGATGTTTGTAATGGACTTAAACCAAGAACCAAAATACTTTCTTTCATCACAACATTGTAAGATGTCACATTCAGCCTAATCTCTCCAAAATCTCCACAATGGTTTCAATTAACTATATATCACTTTAAAAAAAAATTCTTGACTTTTTATATCTGTTGCCGCCCAGTGAGGGTCCTCCCTTGAACAGGATTTTGTGTTTTTCGTGTTAATTTAACACCACATGTGACATGCTGGCTGCCTACAGCCACAACTGGAGCTAAATGCATACCACTGTGCATTTAAAGGGGCTGTATCACATTTGCAAGTTATTCCCTATTCGTATATTGGGGTAGAACTCGTTAATCGGTGGGAATCCCAATGTTGTGACCCCCTCCTCATCTTGAATGTTGCCTCCCTGCAGTGAGGAGGCGACTGAATAGAGCGCTGGTCATGCAAGTTCTGTACATTGGTACTACAGGCTGAGTCCCATTCACTTCAATAAGACTTGGCTTGCAGTACCAACCGGGGACACTGAGCAATGTCCGGAGCTGTTTGCTTCATGCAGAAAATCGGCTAAAAGTGAGACAACCCCCTTTTAAACGGCAATGAGGTTTGGAAGGAAAACCTGATATGCATTCTCTCTTTGAGGTCAAGTTGGTATTACTTGAATAGAACTTCTTGTTACTGGTAAAGCATATCTCATATGTACAGTGTAATGATTTTGGCACTAGCCATAGCAGGCAAGATTTTTTTTTTTTAAAGTGATATGAGATTCTTTTGTAATTTTTGGCACTTTGTGAGTATTTCACATTTTCTGTTCTTTATAATTGGGTTGTTTTTGGTTATTTTTTTTCTTGGTTCTAAAGGAAAAGGAATTTTTCAAATTTTCATAATGCAAGTTTATTATATACAAAATGCAAATGCTGAATGAAATCTACATAAAAATCGGCTGCTTTTATATATCATTGGTGTATGAAAGGGGAATCCTGATTTGATCTGGTTCTGATTTAGCATTTTTAGTATGTAATAAACTGGGAACTCTAAAAATTCCAAATCTGTGTTAACTTGGTGACATTGACTCTTCTTGCCAAATACATATGTTAAACATGAGCTCTGTTGCCTCAACTGTTTTCTAATGTGCTCTTATTTTATTCTTTTTCCCTCCTTGCTGACTGATCTTAAATAAGCTTAAAGAAAAGGTAAGAATTTCTTTTATTGTACAGCATAAGTTAAAAAAATAATAATAAAAAGTTCTGTGATATCCAAGATCTCTGTGAAGGAGGCCATGAGAGCTTCGATAGGAGATACAAATATAAAGGTTTTAATCCAGCTTTCATAGAAGTCCATGGGAAAGCCTGTGCAACATGCACCAAAGATGGGTCAGGTCTAGAGATGAGCGAGCATACTCGCTAAGGGCAATTGCTCGAGTGAGCATTGCCCTTAGCGAGTACCTGCCTGCTCGAGAGAAAAGGTTCGGTTGCCGGCGCGGGGGAGCGGTTAGTTGCGGCAGTCAGCGGGGGGGAGGGAGAGAGATCTCCACTCCGTTCCTCCTCTCTCTCCCCCGCAGCTCCCTGCCCGCCGCCGGCACCCGAACCTTTTCTCTCGAGCGGGCAGGTACTCGCTAAGGGCAATGCTCGCTCGAACAATTTCCCTTAGCGAGTATGCTTGCTCATCACTAGTCAGGTCCTATCTCTTCACCCAGCACGCACCTTAGATGCATGATCTATCTTTTGTGGGTGCCAGCATTTTGCGCGTCTAAAAATTGTATATTTGAACGCTACAATGAGATACCATTGGTTCTAATAGACGCAGTCTATTTGCGTGGCCATTCGTAAGCGGAAAAAAAAATGCTCGTCTGAACAAGGCCCAATGCTGTGTATCTGCAGCCCTTACATAGAATAGTGTGTCTCCATGGTTACATACTACAACCGCATGCTATGTAGTCTGTGCTAATCTACTAAATGTAAGACTGTTCAAAGTAAGGGAAAAATGGATGTTACAAAGAAGCAAAATCCAACTACAACAGGCTTTGTCGTCTGTAATCATGGAAACTCATAGGTTTGCATAGGAGCTGTATACATAAAACGGCGGGAGTTTTTTAATCAAATGCATTTTAAAATTAGAAAACGACAAAACCATTGCAAAGGTGGGCATATCATTAACGTTCTAATTTGTGTAGTAAATCTTAGTAAACATAGAATTCATCACCATAGAAGGATATATTATATTTGTTTAATCATTGGGGCATCTATGACTACCTTATTTCAAAAACAATGGGCAAGCTTATGCTTTTATGACGCTTGGGTACAATGATCATGATTCAAATTGGCCACAGAGATATTGTCTTTGTCTCGGGATGTAAAAAATAATATAGTGCAGTTAAAGCCTAAAAAAAGTTGCAAAACTAATAATTTTTGCTTGATAATTAAATAAAAAGGTTGTATTTCATCTACCAAGTAAGGGGCCGTTCACATTAGAAATCTCATCTCGTACATGTTAAACTACATGAAAAAAAACATGTTTTCCAGCAACTCGGGGAATATAAAAGGATTTATTTCAGCATTCCAGTAAAATCCTACATTTAAAAAATCCAGCATGAATATTTAAAATGCCTACATGTTTCAAGCAGAATCTTTTTGCCCATGTCTAAGAGCTTCTGCCTGAAACTTATAAGCCTTTAAAATACTCACGCTAAGTTTGTTTGCTTTTTTTTTTTTTTTTTAATTCATGCTTTTAATAGAATGCTCAAAGAAATCCATTTATACTGCCCGAGCTGCTGAAAAACGTCATTTATTTTTTTTCATTTTTGCTAGCAGTTCTTCTGTTTTCATGCACTGGGTGGGGTAGGAATAGCAAGGCTGTGTGAGCTGACGATTTCTCAAGTGTGTTACATAATATAAATTTGTATACTATTTTTTTATCTTTATTTTTTTTAACGTATGCATTAAACCAGTGTTTTTCAACTCCAGTCCTCAGTGATCCCCAACAGGTCATGTTTTCAGGATTTCCTCAGTATTGCACAGGTGATATATTTATCAGTGTCTGAGACATTGCCACAGGTGTTCTTACTATAGGATATCCTGGACAGATAACCTGTTGGGGGTCCCGGAGGACTAGAGTGAAGAAACACTGCATTAGGTTGGAATCAGACGAACATATATCGGCTGGGTTTTAACACCCAGCCGATATACGTGGTCTCTCTCTGCAGGGGGGGAGGCTAAAAAAAGTCGGGAGCAATGCTCTGAGCTCCCGCCCCGTCTCTGCCTCCTCTCCGCCTCCTCTCCGCCCCTCTGCACTATTTGCAATAGGGAGAGGCGGGGCAGGGCGGGGCTAATTCTTGGAACTTAGCCCCAGCCCCATCCCGCCTCCTCCCAGAGGGGCAGAGAGGGGGCGGAAGCTCAGTTCCTGCTCCTGGCTCTTCCATCCTCCCCCCCCCCCCCCCCCGCAGATGAGGACACCGTATATCGGCAATAGCGTGAAAATCGAGCCAATATACGGTCGTCTGAATCCACCCTTAAACAGACATTTTCTATAGGTTTGTGTCCGTTTTTACATTAAAAATTGTGTTTTTGTGTTTGTTTTTTTTTTTTATTGCAAGCTTTATTTGCCTACTAAATTTTTATTTATTTTTTTTTTTTTCTTAAGGCATTTGATAACTAAAACATGTCAAATGTATGAAAACATACAGCTAAATGTTTCTATTGACTGAAGCATTAAATATACATTTAGTACGTTATACTATTAATCCTCCTACGTACAAAAATGTTCACAAACCTATAAAATCAAACCTAGTCAGAAGTATGCATTTTTGAACAATGTTTGACTCCTTCTAGGTTATGGGTATAAGCAACTATGCAATTTTTTAAATGTATTTATTTTTAGTCTAAAAATGCATACGATTCTCGGATGCTTAAGTATAAATGGCCCCTAAATGAAGATGTAGTTATAAGTCTCTATTCATACTGCTGGTCCATCCTTAAAGTAGCCATAATCTGTATAATGGATTCATTATGAAATGGATCCCATGGACTTCTAATGGGGTTCGTCAGATTTTAAGCAATCTTTGACCAGAAGAATAGCGGTACAGACTAAGCACCAGACTAAAATGGAAAAGCCTCCAATGTAATCCTTAGGACTCCTATGGCAGCATTTGCCCTACAGTAGTTCCAAGTAACAAGCTTCATGTCATTTCTGAGTAGGCAACAAGAACCTACAATTCTGCAAACCAGAGAAGCCTTTTTCCCAAGGGATCTGGTTAAGCGTTCTCCTGATATTCATGTGGAGGGAACCCAATCTGACTTGTATATGCAGTGGTTTCATATCTGGCAGACGTGCAGTACTGCGGGCCTGATATAATTTTCTAGTGTTTGCTCAGTAATGCTTAATGATACCCGATCCCGCGTAAAACAGATTTCAAATGGCTTTGATTGAGAGAAGGGAATTATGGTGGAAGAAAGGCCAAGTTTATTCTTATCTTCTGGTAATGCCTGTATTTTCCTGGCTGATTAAACCTATGAGTAAATATATCAATTCTCTAAACTTGTTATGGAAGGGAATTCCTTCAGATGGTCATAATGTCGTCTTGAATAAAAAAATGTTTTTTCTGTTTGTTTTTTTTGTAATGTATTTGGAATGTGTTTTCTGATAATTATGTTGAAGCTGTTTTATTTTTGTAGGGTTTGCAGTAATCTAGAATAAAAAATTTTTTTTTTTTTTTTTTAAAGACTGCAGTATTTCTTTTGACCAGTAGGTGGCAAACTACCCTCTCTATATTTTTGACTATTCTAGGGACTGATTCACACATACCTGTCCCCTTTCACACTATATTCTGCATGTAGCTGGCACAAAATCAAGAGCTTATAGCAGACTTTATTAGTTACTAGGTTATACAGGATGTAGTCAAATATGGATCCAGTGCCATATCTCACTACTGGTCTCCTATATTGAAATAACAATGGCATACTTCAATAGGAAGACATAGATGCGCTACATGATGGTATGGCACATGGGCCCTTCGGAGTCCTGGGAGACAGATTTTAATTTTGTCGTGTACCCTGTAAGAAATGGTAAAACCTAATTGCAAAGTTTGAAAAGTAGCATGTGAGAAGCAGAAATCCGCTTACTGCATCTAAGTGCCGTGGAACCACTGCTAAGATGGAAGTCATAACACTGCTAAGATGGAAGTCATAGCAGCGGTACCACCGTACTTAGAGATGTGGTTAGTTGACCCTAAAAATAAATGTCCATTTACACAGAATGATCGCTCAAAAGATAACCTGAACGGCCGTTTTGAACTATCATTTTGCATAAACTACTAAGTAGCTACTCAGCTACTTAGGCTTCATTTACACGCTAATAAGAGACTTTCGCTGAATGCAGATAACAGCTTGAGGCCTGTTATCTGCATTCAGCTCCATTCACCTCCATGGAGAGGGTCTGCAGCTGAAAGAATACTACCAGTGCTACCTGCGGAGAACTCTGTGTGCGGTCTGATAAGGCCACAGGATTATTTTCAAGCTGGCTTGATGTGAGGCAAAAAACGAATAGTGCACGGATGTAAGTTTTCCCTGCCACACGGATCGCAAGTGTGGGAAAGCACCCGCAGCGTGCTCCATTTTGTGCGGGCTTCCCGCGGCTTCTATTGAAACCTATATAAGTCGTCCGGTCCTGCTGCACACTTGCAGCCGTCACTGCGTCCGTGCCGTGGAAAAGCGGGAGTTAAAAAAATAAAATAAAAAAAAAAAAAAAAAAGCGTGCACGGCACATTTGTGCACAACGCTACTGTCTTGCCGGGTGGAAAAAAATAGATTCAGCTGCGGCAGACAGGATCCCGCAGCGTCCGGACAGGTAAGTATCAGCTATTTTTTGGCCTCCTGTCTGCGGGAAAGGAGGGACTCGCTGCAGGATTCTGCATGGGGAATCCATGCGGGCCCGAATTTCCCCTTGGACATGAGGCCATAGGCAGCCTGTTTTGTGTCTTGCTTGTGCAGTAACCAGCAAGATAGCAACATACTCATACCAGAACACAGCGGTACATGAATGCAGCAGCAGAACCAAGCAATTGTGTTGCGGGGCACCGATGGGCTAATAGCAGCACCTCTGTGCATCAAAGGAGTGGAGTCTGAGCCAGGAGGAGGGTGAATCATGTGGTTCCCAAAATGCTGCTGCATGGAGGATGGTCATCAGCCCGGCAGACCTAAGGAGGCAGGAATAGCTAGGTGATCACCCCTAGTGTCCCACTACAAGTTAGTAGACTGTGCCCTGTGTGACTGCGTAGGCCAGCCATAGTCCCAATAATTGTTACAGAAGTAGTAGACATGAGGGTGAAGCCAGTTAATATTATGTATCTTAACAGTAGAACGGTTCCTCAGTAATTGAGAAGAAATCTTGATCTGACTGATTTACCCATTGTAACTATAGATATTGATGCACTTATCAACTTTGACAATCTTGTGGTTTATGCAGGTTTACCTTGCACCACCAGCAAATGATTTAAACTGCATTTTGCATTATGTCCAAAAGGTGGCGATCTTGACCCCAGCTACTGTAACATCTCTATGTATGAGTTCTATATGCAGCAATAGCTGGACATGCAATACATCTTAACTATTTGCGTTTCCTCAACAGGAAGAAGAAATTGTCGATTGGTGGAGTAAATATTATTCCTCAGTTGGACAACCTGAGAAGTGCGGCCAATATTTGCAGAAAGGTTATGATACCCTAAAGGTATTAATCCCATCCATTTACTTGTCCATTTAAGTAATATACTCTGCCTTTTCCTAAACATGAATACATTTAGGCGTCAGTAACTACCGTTGTTTTGAAGGACATAGAAAGGGGTTCTTTACTGTAAGAGCAGTGAGACTATAGAACGCTCTGCCTGAGGACGTGCTGATGGGGACCTCGATAAAACAGTACAAGAGGGGCCTGGATGTCTTTCTTGAGTGTAACAATATTACTTGTTATAGTTACTGATTACTTCAGAAGGGTCGGTGATCTGGGGATTATTCTGATTGCCAGATTGGAGTCAAGAAGGAATTCCCCCCCCCCCTTTTTTTTTTTTTAAATAAAGAAAATTGGCTTCTACCTCCTTTTTTAATTTTTTTGCCTTCCTCTGGATAAACATTAGGGGGTAATAGGCTGAAATGGCTGGACGTATATTTAAATTTGTTTGACCATTTAGTAACATTGTATGTTAGGTCTTTTTTTTTTTTGGCCTAAGTGGCTAATGGAGTATGTTGGTATATTGACATCCCTTGTTAATGTAACGCTTGCCTTCTTTGCATAACAGGTGTATGACTGCGATCTGGAGGACGTTCCGGAGTTTTGTGGTCTGGTAGATTTTTGTGAAACCTTTAAGCTATACAGAGGAAAATCTGAAGATAGTGAGGATCCTTCTGTAGTCGGAGAGTTTAAGGTAAGACGTTTCTCAACCGTGTTCTGCTTCTATAAATGTGACCTTATTAGATCTCTGTACGTGTCACTGATTGGCAACATCCTCTGTTACGAAGCATTAGTCCAAGTGCTGTTAAGTATAAAGCATCTAAAGAGTTATTACTAACAGAGCTTTAAAGTCAGCACTCTATTTGTCGCAGCCGCTGCATCATGAACCATGTGATCACTGTGAAGCTTATGATCTAAGCCGTCTCCTTACAGGGGTTTTCCCACAACACAAAATTGCTTCACAGCTTCTCTGTCCTTCCTGGTTGTTGCTGACCAGGACCTGTAACTGCTGCAGCCTATAGGGGGTCACTGCTTTGGCCAGTGATTGGCTGCAGCAGTCATTTTAAGTAATGCTGACAACCCCCTTTCAGACTCTATTGGCACAGTCTCCAGTATGCAGCAGAGAGGTAGAGGCCCTTCCTCTTCAATGTGCAGCGTCGTACTGGGGTTCATTTAGGTTTCCAGAGAAAATGATTCTAAAGGCTCATCCAGAACATGTATATATCCACTTATATATGCGTTGTTTTTATTACTTTACACAAAAGGGTATATATCACGAAGGTCATCAATTGATGCTGGTGTGATAACCCTTTGCAATCCAATTTTGGGTTTAGGGTTTCCTAGGGGGTTCTCTTTCTGCTATTATACAATAGCACCATCTGCTGGCTAGAGCCAGTACTAAGGTATGGGACATGCTGGAGAGGCCCCTAACAGACCGGCCAGTAATATACAGTAAGGATATCCTGCAGGACATCTTCCGACATCGGAGCTGTATGGCCTTCAATCAGAATATCTGAAGATGTCAGGATTAGAAAGGGTTAATGATCCCATAACAAGTAGACCCTAGTGGTAAATTATTGGCTCCATATGGGATTGTCTTCTGGTGGAAGCTTGGGACTCAATCAATTTAATTTATATAGCACCTGCATATTCCACGGCACTTTGCATCATTCGTATTATAGGTTCTCTCCCCGCTGGGGCTCACTTTTTTTTTTTTTCTTTTTATAAATACACATGTTTTTGGAGCGTGGGAGATGTTGTCATTAGTCAGATTTGAACCTTGGACCCCAGCACCGCAAGTCAACAGTGCACTGGGCCACCATGCAGCCCAATTATCGATGAACTGTTTTTTGTTTTGTTTTTTTAAATACTCAATAAAACTCATACAAAAAACAATAAAATTGGGTCCAAAATACCAACTAGTAGTGCAGTAAGGGTAGATGCATGTGCCTTAGACTGGTGGCAGAAAATAAGGGAAAGGGAGTCCTAACACTGTCCCTACCGCAAACCCTAAACACTAAAATCAATACAAAGCACCCACACTGAGAAGGGTGATCCTGTCCTGGAAACTCCCTTTAACTCTCCCTCATGGTTCCCAAAGCTGGCATTTCCTCGGTGGATGTGGGTTCACCAGAGAGAGAAATGGATCAAACTTGGTGTATTTTCACTTGCATGGATTTTTAAAATGGCATGAGTTAAAGACTATATAACAGAGCACAAGCCGCCAATATATGTAGGGAACGGATGCAACCAGAACCAGGTCTGCAGTTGGATCACACTCTGACCACACACCAATGCAGTTGATGTCCAATCTTTGGAACCCATCAGTGTGTGAGGCGGGATCTACTGGAGGATTTTCTAGTATGTAGAGCAAAACCTGATCGAGCGTTCTAGATAAAACAATCCAGGCTTTGACAAATCCTTAAAATCGACTTGAACATCCAGCCCCCCTTCAGTCTGACAGGTCTGATCAGTGTGTATATTTAGACAAAAAACATTGTCAATGAGTTAGAAATATCAAGTTATGTTTTGGCTTTTGATATCAGTCACACCGTGACTTTGCAGGTAGTTGTGTTTTGTATATACTATATCAAACTGGCAATCAGATTCACATGTATACTAGGCCCTTTTCTCCATTCCTTGTCTCATGTTTACATGTAAATTGTGTTTTTTGTTTTTTTAATATAATTTCTAATATTTTCAAATAATTAATTTGATTCCTTTTCTAGGGATCTTTCCGTGTATACCCTCTCTCGGATGACCCGGGCATTCAAGCCCCTCCTCGACAATTCCGGGAGCTTCCAGACAGTGGACCGCAGGAATGCATAGTTCGTATCTATATAATCAGGGGAATAGATCTACAACCGAAGGATAGTAATGGGCTGGTGAGTGCTCCTGTGTTTCCATGTTTGGGGGTCTCTGATGTCCACTGCTTTCTTATAATGTACATTCTGATATTTGGTTATATCTTGTTGTGTTTTGCTTCTAGTGTGATCCTTACATCAAAATCACTTTAAGTAAGAAAGTCATTGAAGACCGGGATAACTACATAGCCAACACTCTAAATCCCGTCTTCGGAAGGTATGTCCTATGATGTACAGGTCTTCGTGTGGCCTCTCGAGGTTATTGGAGAGAAGTCTGCATGGTTTTCATCTGCAAGTTTTACGTCCAGTAGATAATCTGTTAGAATCTTGACATAAAACGGGCTATTGATGGTATATTGCTGTTTTCTATGAAGAAATATTTTGAAGGTCTCCTTCATAGTTACCTCCATCTAGGACCAATAACCACAGGTGGATTTGAATTGTGGAAGATCCGCAGTTCAAGCCGCCCATAGGGAACCATGGGTGTCCACACTCGAATTTACACATGCGGATTTGTTTTCTGTATTTCGCATGCGGAAAACAAATCGTAGCGTGCTCCATTTCTAGTGTGGATTCTGTGCGGACGGCTTCCATTGAAGCCAATCAGAGCCCTCTGATCCGTGGCCTGTCTGCAGATTCACAGGAAAGCAGGAGTTCAATTAAGAAAAACAGTACTGTGCATATTCGCCGGCCCTTCCGCACACATTTGCAGTACCGAGAAAAGCAGACCTGGACAGGTACGTGCGGTTGCCGGCGACTGGCAGGGTCTGATTCCACTGCGGGCTCCTGCATGTGGAATCCAACGCGCCTGTGGACATGAGGCCTTAATGTATAGTTTAGTTATCTCTCTTCACATTTTCAGTCTGTGATCCCACAGACAAGAACAACCACTGCTGCCTGATACTGGGGTGTGTAGCAGCGGTTGCCAAAAATGACACCCAATCTAACACTACAGCAACAAACACCCATTTCGACGCTTACACAATTTGTATCGGAAATTAAATGTATAACTCTTATGCATACTAGTTGCGTAAAAATTCAAGGTTCTTGGCACATATTTTGATCAAAATGTGGGCCCATCAATCCCTTCCAGGCGACCATTGATTTCGGATGGTTTCTAACTCTTAACAGACGCCTCTGTACGCATAAGCCTCGCAATAGATTCAGGGAATGTAAGCTACTAGGCTATATGGTCTAATTAAAAGGCATGAGACACATGGGTGGATGGAGAGAACGACAAAAGGGAAGGCAGCCATTCTTCTGCAAATGCAATAAAAAAAACTGCACTTCAAAAAAATTAAATGTGAAGGTGCACATAAACCATGGCTGCATCCAATACAGTAACAAACACATGCTTAGCACTCGTACACATTTAGTATCTGAGTAAAATTGCATAACTGCTATCTTTACCCCTTAAAGATGCGGTTCCCATCTAACATTGCATTCTGCTTGCAGTTATTGGCCGACCCTGCGCTGCACACAGACTTCTGGTTCTTCCCGCACTCCACACATAATACTACTAATGCTGACAACTCTCTGCTTTTTTTCTTTTTTTTTCCCCCTTCCTCTTGTATTTGGACACAAATTTGCCCCGAGTTTAAGGTTTAGCTGCCCATTTGGCAACAGGTGTCCCAATGGGGCGGTGTTCGCTTAAACTTGTAGAAAACTCTCCTGTTTCATCCATTTTTTTAAATTTTTTTATTTTTTTTTCCTTGTTAAGAATCTCCTAATTTAAGTGGCTTTATTAAGAAACTAGTGTATGAATCTTAAAGGAGTTGGTCTTGGGGTCTAGAAAATAAAGCTAAGAGCAGGAAATGTTATAGCAGAGCATTAGTTTATAATTTTATAAGATCCCAGGATGCTCCAGCTCCCATGATCCCTGCCAGGCCTTTATTTTCCTGAAGCAGTAACATGCTGTGTATATATACTTGAACGCTGTCTGCTGCAGCCAATAGCTGGTCTTATCCATCTCGTGTTATGCATGCTAGCATCAGCACTGAGGCCAGTGACTGGACAGAGCAGTCACATGGATGTACGACACATCACAGTTGCAGGAAACTAAAGACAGCCATGACAGAGCTATAGCACTGTAGGATTTAAAGGGGTTGTCCCGTAAATAAAAATACCCAAATCCAATACAGATCCATCGTCATTTATGTCCCAGTTCTTCCAACAGGTCATGTGATACATAGATCCCCCCCCCCCCCCCTCCTGCATATCCACCCCCTTCCCTATCTTATGTGGCCTGGTGTTAGAACCAGGCCAAAAGTAGAGGTCCCGGTACGGCTGGACTAGAACTCTACTTCGGTACGTTTATTTCCCAGGGCAACCTCTTCAACAAGTGAGTAATAGTTGTTTTTCCAAACATTTCCTGCTCTTGGCTTTATTTGTTAAACTCCCAGATGACCCCTTTAATAACACACTATTCTATATCTTCTAATTATAATCAAAGTTACTAACTCTTTTTCTAAAAATCAGGAGCAGACATTAGTCATTAAAACCTCCTGGCGGCCAGCACAGCACTACTCAATATCCGTATTGTTACGTTTGCCATTCCCCACCTATTTACCATATTTTTTTGCCTGTTTATACTCTTGGATCACATAGTAAACTTGGCATTTGGCTGAAGAGCAGATCTTAAATCTAGAAGCTTTATGAGCAGAAAACCCAATCTCTGATCTAAATCTATTCTTGGTCTTGGAAACCCCTTTCAGCCTGCGTGACTCAAACATGTTTTCTTTAATTAACACTTTCTAATCCTTGTCCATGCAGAATGTATGAACTTAGCTGCTTCTTACCTCAAGAGAAAGATCTGAAGATTTCCGTGTACGACTATGACGCTCTGACACGAGATGAAAAAGTAGGAGAAACCACAATAGACTTGGAAAACAGATTCCTCTCTCGATTTGGAAGCCATTGTGGGTTGCCACAGTCCTACTGTGTGTAAGTCTAAATCATTTCATGTTGGCCTATCCTCGCTTATTTCTGGCCACGGATGCGTTCATGCAGGGACTAGCCGTTAGAGTTCACAATAATTAGTAATATAGTTTGGATTATGATTAAGCTTTGTAACATCTCAAGAGGGTTCCCTCTCCTCACAAAGCACAGGAGCTGTGGGAGCCGCGGGAAGAGATTATACTTTGGGGACAGCCGATAGGGGATCCTGGAGGGCCAAGAGATTACATCTTGGGAGGAGTGTGATTTAATGCCTAATGTTGAGTTGTTAGTATCGGGAGAGTGATACTTTGGTGGTGGTGGGTTGCTGGAGGGAGAGATTATGACTAAAAGGATATTACACCTGTAGACTTGGAATAGTTCAACAGTGGCATATTGGCGAACGATAAGGTGTCTACTTCATGGCTATTGTGATCTCCATGAGAAGTGGTTAAGAACATTGGAAATTTTGTTCTTTTTGTTACAGATCAGGGATAAATCAGTGGAGGGATCAGCTGAAACCCTCTCAGATCTTACAGAATGTTGCCCGATTAAAAGCGGTTCCTCCTCCTGTGTATTTAGATAATGGAACAAAAGCCACCTTTGCGGGTCGGGAGTATTCACTGGAAGACCTTGGTGAGTCACATGATATGGAGTCCAGTGCTTAGTATCGTAGAGTTATTACTCAAGTTTATTATAATATGGTTATGTCAACATATATTCCTACATTCATTTAATGAAGAATTTCTCCAAGATTTTTGGGGCTCAAGTGTCTATATTTATCTAAAACTACAGAAGTAAAACCATTTTTTTTTGTCTTTTTTTTTAAAAGTCAGAGTATATGGTGGAATTTATTTTTTTTTACTTACAATTCCTAAGACATAAACCCTAATGCATACATACCCCAAACTGCATTGCTAGAAAGTGCAATGCCAAAAAAAATTAGTTGCGTCAATACAAAAATGTTAAAACCTCTACAATGGCAAAAAAACTAGGTAGTCCTGAAGCCTAAAACTAGCTGTAGTTCTTTAGTAGGTGTGACAGCACTTTAAACCTTTCATGACAAAGGGTTATTGATTCTCGTGTTTCCAGGTCACATTCTGCAGTTCCCACATTCAAAAAGTCAAACTTTTTTATTTTCTATATTTTATTGGGCTCCTTTTTTTGCTGGGTGACCTGTAGCTTATTTGTACCATTTTTGGAGTGAAAAAATGACAACAGAGTTTTTTTGTTTTTTTTTCTGATGGTGATATTTTATTACATTGGATGCAGAAATTTTTTCATTCCCTTTTTTTTCTGACAATTTGGAAAAGAGGAGTTTAAACTCTTAATATATTTTTTTGCAATTAAAGTTTTCATTATAGTCTTAATTTTTTTTTGGTAATCCCCATAAGGGACTTGAACTTGCAATAATTTGATTGCTTATACTATGGTATTGCATTGCGCTTTATTTAACAGGCAGCCTGTTAAAGACATACCACAGGCATGCTTTATTAGTAGAGATGAGCGAGTATCGAGTACCTGCCCGCTCGAGATGAAACGTTCGGGTGCCAGCGGCGGCCGGGAGCTGCGGGGGAGAGCGGAGCGAAACGGAGGGGAGATCTCTCTCTCCCTCCCTCTCTCTCCCAGTTATTTGCGTAACTGTGACAAATGCCGTGCTGGGAAAAATGAGTGAAGGCAGCACTATGTGTTGCATCCTCTTTATTGTCCGTATCGTGGAAATCCCAGACACTTTTGGGGACATTTAGTGGAGATCTAATTGAGGACTGTCACTAATGGCCACTAGCTAAACTTGAATATAGCAGCTGCTTTACTTGCTGCACCAGAATAGGCATAAATCTGTAAAGAGACTAGTACTATGTCAGGAATATAGAAAGAACAATACATAATGTCAAAACTGCAGCTAGATTCCCAGAAGGGTTGGGTTCAAGAAAAGTTACTTGGTCGGTGCTGTTCACATTCACAGGGTCTTGACAGTAAAATCTTTCAGACAGAACAGAACATGTGTAATTCAATAACCTGTTTATTAATAGCAGATTATCATAATGTTTATGTAGAGGCAAACAAGAAAATTCACCAGCACCTTGGACCTGCCAACGAGAGACTCGCTCTTTTTATTCTTCGAGGCCAAGGTCTTGTCCCAGAACATGTTGAAACTCGGACATTATATAGCACCTTCCAACCAAACCTCTCACAAGTAAGTCTGATCTCCTCTGTGTCTTCACTGAGTAGTCTCTTTTCTGACTATATATCTTTTATTTCTGTAACCACAGCATTTGATTGCAATGTCCACGTCTATTCCTTTTCTTGGATTTAGCCTTCACTCTCAATCCTGGAGAGATGGTTGACTCTTCTAGAACTAGCCATTTAGGTCCACCTTTTAGAGAACTATCAAGTAAAGTCTTGTTGAATGTGCTATCTCCCCATCACATAGCAAGGAGCTTCATCTCTTCTTAAAGCCCCTTGACACAGGCCGACAGTCTTTTTTTAAACGAATGCACAAGTGCCGACGTCACCGCTAAGGTTGTCGGCGTTCATGCAGAGCATTCAAACAAAGACTTGCTGCCAGCTCGCGGGCTTCTCGTCTGCTTCTCGCTCAGCGCTTCACCTTTTATGGGAAGTGCTGAGCAGAGAGCATTTACTCAGGACGAGAAACCAGCGCTCCAACAAGGTGAGCGTTTTTTTTTTTGTTCCTTACCACCCCTCACCCCCCAATCCCCATTCACATTGAACGATTATCGCTGAAATTCATTTTTTTAAATGAATTTTGGGCAAAAATCATTAGGTGTAAGTGGGCCTTTGTTTTGCAGCTTTCAGCGTAATTTCCTTGACATTTTAGGAGTGTTTTTTTTTTTTTTTGGCGTTCATTTACTCCTCCAAATCACCTCAAACTACTGTGCTTCAATGCCATCTCCATGGCTATAATCGCATAGTATGCCGTTGCATCTGAACATCTATGACCACCATAATATGGACTGTGCACGTAAATCAAATGTACACATCTGAAGTGTAGACATAACTTCATTGTATGTAAGCTGTTTGTTTTATTTCTACAGGGGAAACTGGAAATGTGGGTGGATGTTTTCCCCAAAAGCTTGGGGCCTCCAGGACCGCCATTCAATGTTGAACCACGAAAAGCTAAAAAGTAAGTTTTATGAAAACCTCTCCATTAGTAATATCTATCTCCACATCCTCTTTAACCATTACATAAGTACCTGGGTGTCATTTAAAAGAGGGCTATTAGACCCTGATGGCCCATCTGTTGGTGCTATTGGAGCCTGGTGACTCCTCTCCTGGCGCCATTAGACCCTGATGGTCATTCTTTCAACTGGCAAAAAGGATCGGGTGCTTTGTTGTGATCCTGTATTGTATTCCAAAAATGTTGTGCTCTTTAATTCGCCTTTCTTCATCTATAGAAACATGCATATTCATCCATGTAGGTCTAACTCTTCTCATCTTTGCCCAACTTGATCTGGAAGATGCTACCAATCCTGGACTTATTTTACTTAGTCATTGACCTTCCTATAATTTCTGTTCCGTACTTGTTGTGTATGTAGAGTCCAGCTATTATTTCTCCATGTAACCTTGCTTCTTGCATAGCGATAAGAATATAATCTGTATGTGTTTCACATAGCTATGTGCTCCGTGTGATTGTTTGGAATACAAAAGACGTTCTGCTCGATGAGAAGAGTATCACTGGAGAAGAAATGAGTGATATTTATGTCAAAGGGTAAGTTTATTCTCCTGTATTTTGTATTGGCTTGTCTTGTGTCTGAAAAATAAGTTAATTTTCCAGAATTGCTTTCCAAATCAAGTTCTGCTGCCACTTGACAACATTCAAGAGATTCTCGACCTTCGGCCTTTTTGCCCACACAACCACATAGTACATGGTCTGGTTTCTTCACTACATCAAAATTCAAGTACCTCCCATAGTTTCATAGAACTAATCTAGAACTAAAAGCCCTCAATGGCCTCCCCATGTAGGTATGGACTTATCTCCATCTGGATGTGTCCAAGGCCATTTTCATTCAGCTATAAAATAGACATAACACACAGACCTTCATGGTTTTACTGAACCGAAGATTGATCTCTATAGCTTTCTACGGTGATCTAAGTTTCTTTCCATAAATCAGTTGTTGTGGCCATAAGGGTCTATTCAGTCTGTACGTGGGAGGTATATATTGAGAGAAATTCTAATATATATACGTCCAATATATATCGCTGTGGTATTGGTCACCCATAGACATTCAGTAAAAAAAATCTACATGGTATATTTTTTTGGTTTGTTAATGGTAGCCTATGTATGGGACAGCATAGTTAACACTACATACAGTTGGGAATAAAGGGCTACTGGCATATATGATGATCTTTTCACATCCATGGGATAGAAAGGACCTTATGGGTATGCTTGATGTATTGCCGGAAGCTTTCCTAGTGCATATGCCAAGTGGACACTGCAAATGCCATGTAAATACACCCAAATACATAATCTAAAATGTGACCAACCTTTGGGATATCAAGTAGTCTTATGTTCAACCATTCGTTGAAAAAGCAGCCAAAGCTGAAGAATCCATTTTTTAAGATCCTTTTTGATCTCCTTGCTGGGCAAAGGGGGTAGATGTCGGTGCTATTGTTTTCACTAGTTATGGCAGGTGGGTGATCTTTCTATATAAGGTAATAGTAATCTAAAGTTTAGTGAATACATTAACTGGTGATAAGGTAACAGACCAGAACCGATTCTTAATGCAGGGTTTGCTGTTTACTTTGGCTAAATGAGTACCAGATGAGCGCTGGCAATTGGAGATCGCGCCAGTCCCGTGTCTACAGACGTGAGCTTCCTTTGCTTGTTACTTGATTTCATGGCTGGTCTGGAAAGATCAGTATGTGAAAAAAAGGCTAAGCTGGACACTTTTATACACACACTCCAAGCTCGTAATCAGTACAGACTTTTTGGAAGGTACCAAAAGCGCCAGTTATCGAGGTCACATAAAACCAAATATGTTTGCATATTACTTTCAGTTGGATTCCTGGCAATGAAGAAAATAAGCAGAAAACAGATGTGCACTATCGGTCACTGGACGGTGAAGGAAACTTTAACTGGCGATTTGTTTTCCCATTTGAATATCTTCCAGCGGAACAGCTCTGTGTTATTTCTAAAAAGGTGGGCCCGTGAAACATTGTCGTGCCTGTATTAAATATGTTAAGCGGAAAGCACCGGATTTCTGTGTGCGGTAGACATTTACTCCTGTAGAGGCCAGGATAAGTATAGTCAGGTTTCAAGTCTTCTTAAGAGTAACTTTTCAGCTTAGCCAATTTTCCTAGAGTAGCATATTCTAGCCAAAGAAAAAGCTACAATGTAAATGGAGAAATGCATAAATATTCTGATCTATACCGCAGTCACCACGATCATCCCATTCAGGCAACTACAATTCTTTCCCAGTCCTATAGCATTATCTGTATACTGTGAAGCTAAAGGTACCTTGGAGTTAAAGGATATCCCCATCATGAGAAATGGTGGCATGTCCCTAGAATACACTATAAACCCATGATCAGTGGAGGTTTGATCTCTGGGTTTCCTACTGATCACCTCATTGAAGGGGAAGAAGTACCTTCAACATTTGTCCTGCATGTCGGTGCTCCCATCAACTCCTTTTACAGGAAACCTTGGCATTAATGAGTCTGTGTTGAGATTCCCTACATAGTCGGTGGATGGGGGATACAGTGGTGCAAGAAAAATCTGTGGTGGCGCTATAACGTTTAACTAGCTCTGTATCTCCCTTATTCTGGAAATCAGCTGGTTCCTGGCAGTCGTACCTCTGCCGATTAGAAAGTGATGGCACGTCCCACTGATATGTTTTCACTTATGGTGGGCAAACGCTGTCCAACTTTAAACTGCTTTATTAAGTCATCGTGTAGTATAGACCTTACTCCAATTGTTCCATGTCTTCAAGATATATAAATGCAGCCAACTATGAAAGTGAATGTTTAATTCAGGGTGCTATGATTGTCCATCCTTACTACGCTTCACATGTGTAAGGCTGCCTTCATCTGCGGCGAGGGAATACCAATTTCCTACTCTATTTGGGAAGCAGGAAAGGAGAATCCGTTGACCGAATGGGTCCATCTTATAGGAGAACCAAAACGGCGCAGAACAGACCCCATTGACTATAACGAGGGCAGTTTTGCTTTCCACTCAGCTGCCTGGTATTTTGCCGGAAGAAAAAGTGCTGCATGTAGCATTATTTCTTCTGGTGTTTTGTGCCAGATCTGAGATGGAACCTCCGACCAGAGGTTCCAACTCAGATGTGAAGGCAGATTTTATATAGTGTATTTTGTATACTATTGTGTTTGCATAGGCAAAAGGAAAGTTAAGAGGTATTTCGGTTATGGAACGAATTTTCACCTACCTGGATGGGTGAAAACTGATAAATTGGTGGTGGTTTGACAGCTGGGACCCCCATCGATCCCAACAGAGGGGATC
Organism: Eleutherodactylus coqui; assembly: GCF_035609145.1. Classification (NCBI taxonomy): domain Eukaryota; kingdom Metazoa; phylum Chordata; class Amphibia; order Anura; family Eleutherodactylidae; genus Eleutherodactylus; species Eleutherodactylus coqui. The sequence continues at coordinate 244,564,656 of NC_089840.1, forward strand.
TGATGTTCCCTGTTCTCACTTCCTTATTGCTTCTCACATTGTTGATGTAGGACAGGTCATGCTTGTGCAGTACTGCTCTGTTAATTTTCAGTGGGCTGAGTATAAAGTGCTTTGCTATTTCCATAAGCCCATTTGAAATGAGTAGAGTGGTGGCTACATAATCAATGATGTGAAAGAAGGAACAAAATAGTGAGAAGGTTGGGGAAATGGCATCCCCGATCTTCTAAAGTCAGTAGGGGCTCAACTGTTGGGACCCCAACTGATCTGAAGTTTTCACCCTTCCAGTGGGTGGGTAAAAACGTGAAAATTAATTCCATAACTGGAATACTCTAGTTTACTTATTTATGTACCTGACCCTAGAGGTGTCAATATCTTATTTTATTATTAAGGAGCATAGTGCATATGGGTTTGTGTGAAGAGGAACCACTACTACCTGAATGTAATGCTTGGGGTGAACAGCTCATCACCCCAGGTCCCACGCTTAGCTTCCCCAAGCAAAATCAGTTGATTACCAGGCGTGCCGTGGCCAGCTACACATCTTTCCTGCAGCAGCCACTGCATTAGAAATGTAGTATTACAGGATGTCCCTTTACGTAAATGCCAGTCCTGGAATACGGGGACAGCAAAAGGTCCTCCAGAACATACTAGATCATATTAGGGTTCCCAAGTAGGGGATCTTACTGTATGATATTCATATACTCTAATTAGAGTGTATATGAACGGGGATGCCATTTTGTTATGACTCCTTTTAAGAATGGGTGGAAAGTCTTTAAAAAGGCAAAATGTAAGTTATCACCACATATTAGTAAATGAGAAGATAGATCTTATTTGATGATGACGCATCCTATGTGTGCAATGATAGATATTATAATTAATCCGTATAGATGAAGATAGAGCAATATCAAAGGATGGTTATTTGTGAATGGCCCACAAGCAATAGACCCTTGTAGCAAGTGATTAGCTCCAAATTGGGATCTAAAATGGCTTTGTCTTCTGCCAGATCTTTATAGATGCATTATTATGTAGTACTGGAGATTGGTGGACCAATCCGACCTTGTCCTTTTTTCAATAACCTACTTGCCAAACTTTGAGTGCTGCTTTTATGTTTGTTCACTTTTTTTTCTTTTTTTTTTTTTTTTTTTTTATTTCATTCCAAAATTGTCAAGTGGGACCCTGAATGTGACAATTATTATTATTTTTTATCTGTCAATTTTAGGAACATTTCTGGAGCCTTGATAAAACTGAATTTAGGTTGCCACCAAAATTATTGCTTCAAATCTGGGACAATGACAAATTCTCCTTAGATGACTACTTAGGTAAGTATTTCCAAGTCATAGTAATAATACATTGATTAATTTCTCTAATTGTATTTGTTTTAAGGAAAAAAAAAAGACTTCTCCAGATTCCAGTGAAGAGGACTATAGCATAAATTATTGAAAAAGCTAAAGCAACCTTCCAGGCCTGAAGAAACAAAGATGGCCGCACTAACTCTTCTGACTACCTTATGCACATTGTGTATTAGTTATAATTAGTCTAAGACTCTACACCGACTTTCATTAACCAGTGCTGTCCACATGAGCAGTGCTGACCAGTCAGAGCATCATGTAGTGTCTTAGACTACCAATATATACTTTGCACAGTGTGCATCAGGTAGTCAGCGAAGCGGTACGTCCATCTTTTGTTTCCTTTGTGACTTCTTTCAGCAAGTTGATGCGTATTAAGGATATTTAGAAGGTACCCTTAATGGATTACACCAGTGGGTACAGAAGTTCAGTGATACACCTATTTAAGCTGGTCCCACACTCTATTCAGATCATACCATTGATGAAGGCTCTGTGCAGCCGATACGCGTCTGGTTAGAGATGTGTAGACCTGGCAATTGTAATATGATTAAAGGAAGATTATTAATTTTACTCTTCAAGCAAGCGAGTATTACACGTTTTCCTTGCATGGAATGTCTTATGGATACAGAAGCCTCTACTCTGTACCTCCCTATAAACGAACAGCATTTGGGGGCTGTATGTAGTGTCGGAGTAGTAATGTGTTAGCATGCATTCACACAGGTGAGTGAGTCATGCTCTACATTCACAGGTGCAACTCGCATTGCACAACACACGGGCACCCATCTGTGTGTCATGCGGGAAACCACACATTTGGTGTATTTTTGTGCACGTCTTGCACGAGATTAGAACCTGCTACAATTTTTTTCTATCTCGCAGTATGGCTGTGCGAAAAATCACTCATGTAAATAAACCTATTGCACAAAACTCATTATTTGCTTCTTGCAATGCAAAATCTTGCACAATTTTTTTTTTTTTTCACCCATGTGAAATGCATCATGTTTGCCATTCCATTGCACTTAGCCAAACAACATTGCTGAAATTGCTCCTGGTGATGCCAAGAACTGATATACAGAAACTCAAAATATTCCATCTTAAAGGAGTTGTCCAGTTTCGAAAACTTCTTTTTTCATTTACCCTGTTAAAATAGGGGACCTCTATTCAGTAGCCTCATTTCTTGGCCAAACAGAGCAGCTCTCGCTCTGGAGGACCTATCCTATCCTGCATTATGCAGACAATCCATTGGCGCTGGGCATTGCTTTGGGCACTGTCATGCTTGTTTTTTCCTATACTGGTGCTGTACGAAAATTGAACACTTGCAGATTTACCCACAGATAACAGCTGAGTCTACACACAGAGAAACTTTGTGGTCTGCTTATTATCAGAGACCCTTCTAACAAGTAGGGATTGCCCAAAGCAGGGAACCCCTTTACATTCCTTTTCATGTAGATGCCACATTTACTGCCCCTTAAATTTTGGTTTTGAGCTGTAAGCTTAGTATCAACTAAGTCTCCCAAGACCTGAGGAGCAAATGGCACAGAACCTATACTACGAACTATTGGCACATGCGGTGATAGTTTCTATAAGGCTCCTTTTAAATAATGAAATGAAACTTGTCAACAATTCCTACAAAATATTCATTGTAGCCCAGTTTTAATATAAGTACGATGCTTTCATAGTCGCTTGGAGCGATCAGGCAAAGTGAGAAGGTTCCTACATGTCATCGCTTCCATCCTCATTTCTTATTCATGAAACAAAAGACTTCTTTCAATTTTTATGGAGATCAGCGTCTGCTTTTAATTTGTCAACAGCCAACCAGGTGAGGCTTGTGGTTCCCATTAGTGAGACACCACTGGCCCTGATCCTGATCATTTGCTCCACTAAAATACATGTATGGCAAACCATATGTTCTACATGCTTATGGAAGGCAAGCTGAGGTTCCCCAGGGAAAGGTTGTAAATTAGAAGAGACACTTTTACTAGTGTAGCACTGAGTCATAGAAAGCTTTTACCAAAATTATTATTTCAACAGTAACCTGTTAGTATGTCGATGTTTGACCTGGTCCACCGCAAAGAGGTACAGATAGACGTTTTAATTGATATACTTTTTGATTAATGCTAGGAGAGCTGAGATGGGAAATGGTCATGGGTTTGGGTAAATGCAGGCACACAAAAGCAAAAATTAAATTTTGCATAACAATTGGAACAAAACTACAACTCAGTATGTAGTCATTTCAATCTATTTATTGATGTCCTGCAAAAAAATGGTTAATATCAATCCAGTACAATTATTTCTTGAAAATGTAGGTTCTTTCATATCATCTACCTTTTATGTATCGGTATTATGCAGTTTATAGGATGCAACTTGGCCAAAAGTTAATAAAGTTATATGCTCAAAGTTAAAATATACGCATGGGGGGAAATCTGAGGTGATGAGTGTAAATTATTCTCTAGAAGAATGTCTTTACTTTAAGGGTTTTCTGCCCAGGGCAATCTTTACTTTTTAGACGGGTTCTTTGAAAATAGGCTTATTATAAAAGTGTCCCCTTAGTGAGAATCCTCAGTAATCTGTGTGGGAACCTGGCACCGAGTGTTCATTTTACCTGCAGAGCCGCCATAGAGGAAATTTTAAGCATTACCCAAAGCCCATTGAAATCAAGTGGTTGTCTGTATAATACAGAGAAGGTCAGGTCCTTCAGAATTTGAGATACTCTTTGTATCTGGTGCCTACACTGACCAAGAGACAACGACTATGGCAGCAAAGAACTAGCTTTTAGACATAAGTGCAAGTTGCCTCCAAGGGCACAGACACCAGATGCACTAGTGTGTCGAAGGCCTAAACTGAAGACCCTTTGCCCCTATTAATTCAGAATACAGTATATGAAAATGGAGTTTCTAAACAAGACCACCACTTCATGCTTGACCATAAAAATATTAGCCTATGCTATTTTATCATTCAAAAGTGTTTTAATAAATGATGAATAATGTCCATCGGCATGTGTTGTGGCTGGAGCCCATTACAATGACTGTTCTTGGGTCCACTGGAGAATCTTCCCATCTTCTCTTGGAGCAGTCTGACAAAGATCGAGCTTCTGCTACAGAGTGGAAAAAGTCAGGGGTGATGGCTAAGAGATTTAGTAGGATAGGGCGGAAAAATTCATTATAACAAGCTAATTATGAGGAGACATGGGGTGGATCTTTTTGAAGGAATAGTAAGAGCCAAGAAGGCCGTGGAGGCAAACTTGAGGACTACTCAGAAATGAACAAGAAGGTATTATAAATGTCATAAGCTTTGAGTAATATGTAACTTAGAATAGATAAGAAAATGGTGGTGTTGAGGAAGGGTGACCACTAGGATTTGTAAATATTTTAACATGTCTAATACAAACCAAACTTACAATTCTTTATGAAATTTTGGCAATAGTATAACTTGCTGTATCATGGCAAACTTTTTTTGTTTTTTGGTCTGCTTTATAGGTTTTGTTGAGCTTGATTTACACCGCACAATAATACCAGCGAAAACTCCAGAAAAATGCAGTTTAGATATGACTGACCTTTCCAAAATCGCCAAGGTTGCATCTCTTTTTGAACAGAAGTCTATGAGGGGATGGTGGCCATGCTATGCTGAGAAAGATGGAGACCGTATCTTGGCTGTAAGAATTCATATTGTTTCTCTGTACAGCAGTACTGATGCCATATATCCACAAATGTACAAGAGTTGTAGTGTATCTTAATTGTTCTAGTACTTCCATAGAATTTTTGTACTCGGAACTTAAAAATGTACTGTTTTTTTTTTTACTGCATACTTCAGTACCATAGTCCATGTCCCAATGTATGGTGCCATGGATACCATCTTATTCTAACATGAGAAGCAATTCCCATAATTAGAATATATCCATATTATATGGTATCTGAAGCATGCCACAATGTTTTTTTCTGTAGGATTCATATGGAGGTGCAGTGGAGCCCCATAGGCTTCTAGGAGTGCTATATCCCACCACTGTACAGAGCTGTAGGATAGCCTTGTACACGGGCCCATTCAGATGGGCATTTTTTTTGTCTGTCCATATTCAGTCAGTATTTTTTACTGACTTAATATGGACCCGTGGAATTATATTGGTGTCTTCAGACATGTTTTTTTTTTTTGTTTGTTTTAATGCATGTAAAAGAAAAAAACCACGTCCTAGTCTGTCCACATTAGATCAAAATTGCCCATAGACGTTTAAGGGAGTGTAGCAAAAACCTCATGGAAGCTTATTTATCAGGCCTTCTGCACTATGTAATTCTGATGGAATAGGGAAAACTGAAGAAATTCTAAACTGATATTTATTAGACAAAATACAAAGACAATGGTGATTTAAAAAAAAGAATGTTACAAAAGGAAAACTAATTTCTTTATATATGAAGTGACCTAGGACAGCATAACAAGCTGGAACTGTTCAGGTTTTCAATGCATCTTACAGATGTTTGATGTGGGTGCTGTTGGTGCAACGGCAGATGTCAAGTCTGTAGTCCCGTTCACTGAAATCGATAACTGAGGATATGCCAGGACGTGTCTTGTCAAATCAGTAATAGTTATGCCATCTGCTGTGTCACCAACGGCACCCACATCGGTCATCTAGAAGGTGAATTTAAAACTTGAAGAGTTCTATCTTTTCATGTAGTTCTGGCTGTTAGAAGTCACTTTATGTATGAAGAAATCTGCTTTACTTTTCTACCATTCTTTTTGAATTGCCCTTTTTTTTTTTTTTTGAGTGGATCAGAAGGACTTTCTAACTTCTTAACTCAATTCTTCTCCTTGTGCCTTTCTCATTAAGAGGAAAAATACTGAAAACAAAGTTCTACATAGTCCAGTCCTGGATTAAATGAGCTTGCATCCTAATATATCCCATCTGTTATATTTTTTAGAATTAATCAGTAAACCCCTTTACAAAATGTAGAGCAAAGATATGAACTAGTCCACACAGTATATACTATTTCTCACAACAACCTACTTGTTTATACCTTTCTGACTATCTAAAAAGATTGAGAACAATTTGAATAACTTAATGACTAATTGGTTATCGGTATTGTTGCCATTATCCCGATTATTGCTGTTTGCACACACTGACCTCCAAGAGCCTCCGAAAGATCTTTACTTAAAAGCTAAAATGCATTATTTTCTCTAAACAAGCAGAACATGATGTTTAGTGAGATGTCATGAACCTGTTTTCATTTGCCAAAAGGGAAAAGTCGAGCTGACGCTGGAAGTGCTAAATGAGAAAGAGGCAGAAGAAAGGCCAGCTGGCAAGGGACGGGATGAACCCAACATGAACCCCAAGTTAGACCCACCGAAGTGAGAGCTGTTTCTTATTCCTGGAGTAACGTGCTCTGCATTTGGAGCCTTTGCCAAACTCCTCCAGAATCAAGTTTTGATCTGACAACATTGTGATCACTCTCCTGGTTCCTGGTCTTTCTCGTTTTCCCCTTTTTTCTTTAACCTCCGTCTTCTATCTTTTCATCTGTAATCTTGTTTGATAGCTGACATTTGTCCTCTCTTCCTCGCAGAGTTAATTATTAATATGAGTTGCATTATTATGCTCTGCGTAAAGTACCCAACGCTGTTTGTTCTTGTGATTAATATTGTTTCTTTCAAATTGCAGCCGACCAGACACCTCCTTCCTTTGGTTCACAAACCCATGCAAGACAATGAAATTCATTGTGTGGCGCAGATTCAAATGGGTCTTCATTGGTATCATCGTTGTGCTCCTACTGCTGCTGTTCATCGCAGTGTTCTTGTATTCCTTGCCGGTAAGTCATACTGAGGATCAATTTTTTTTAATCTTTTTTTTAAGTCAAATTACAACCTGTAATATCATAGATACTTTATTTTTTTATATATACCTATGCCGTTACAAGAATTTGTGTTCTTTCCCATTAAAAAGTACAACATTTTAAAATGAAAATGTGTTAGACATTCTCAATGTAATTGTACTAGTTTTGAATGTCTTTTTTTATATAATAGTTATTGTCATCATAGATATTCATTTACTATACCCAAATTTTATATATATAATTTGGGTATAAAAATTTTTAAATGCCTAAATAACTTAAAATTCTCTCTTACAGGGATATATTTCTATGAAGATCGTGAAACCAAATGTATAGACCATACGGTCTTGAGATCAGTGTTTGGCCCCCGGTGTTGTTCTGGATCCTGGAAGACCTTCTTAATAGATGTAACTTTGTTCACTTGTCTGTTAAATATAATAAATGGATGAGACCTACAGCCAAGGTTAGAGAAGGTTCATGGGGTCATGACTTGTGTTAAGTCGATTTTTCTTTTTTCCTAACTAAGTACATTTCACGAGTCCACCTCAGGTGTGGGTTCCTAATCTCTGTACTCTGCTTTTCTTCAATGTTACATATATCCATCCATTGAATTTTTAATAAGCTGGGCAGTGAAAGGGTGGGTTGTTCGCACAACAAAAAAACTAACTATTTTATGGAAAGTGTAAGTGCAATACTAAAACTGTATAGGTCAAATACAAAGCACCGTTATATTTCTATGTTTTATATAGGTTATTTCAATTGTATTAAACTGCTGTACACACTAAATAAATATCACTGTTTTTCACGTTTTCCTGAATGATTTCTTGGAGTTTACCCAATATTAAATCTTCACGATTTTTTATTTTTTTTTAGTTTTATTATTAGAAAAGTGCCATAATTACAATAAGATTTCCACATAATACATATACATGAAAATGTTCATACAGTCAATGTTGACCAGGTTACATAGAGCCCACTATGGTTTTCTCATGACAAACCTTGGTGCTTTTCTTGACGCCAATATTCTTGCTCTTGCAACATCCTAGGATAATTACAAACCTATCCAGGGGCAAACATCCTGAAGATGCCTTAGGGTCCTTTTACATGGGGTGATAAATCGTTCATTGCTCAATCGGGGCATGCATTTACACTGAACAAGGATTTCATTCACTTCTCATTCGTTCAGTTTCTGCATGCAGAAAACTGAAGGATAGATCAGCCTGTGTAACCTGCCTGCTTACTTTGAATGGAGGTGGACCGGTGGGAATGATCCAGGGCCCGCTGCACCTCCATTCACTAGCGATGATGGTTCCTCTGTAAAAGTACAGGAGCTACTATTGGTGGGCTTTGGAGTCCAAGAGGTCATCCCGTGTAAAAGGGCCCTTATAGACAAGGGGTCTGATAGGCTGTAGCAGAACTGCTCAACTATTGTAGGTTAGAATTGAAGCCATTAATATAATCTCTTAGCACAAGTTCATTGGCTACAGCAGGGCTTCTCAATTTCTCTACTGGATCAATCCCTAGCTTCACTGTTGGTCCTAGTCCAATAAAATGCCACATAAATCGAGGCAATTTTTAAAACTTCAGTAGCAGAATAGAAAAAATACACAATCCTAAGTTGGCATAGTGACACAAATGATCATGCGCAAGAGCTAGCGCCTGAATCTCATACTGTAAGTAATGTGACTGTATTAATAGTGGCACAGTGAACTAAGGGTCAAGTCAGATTTTGAAGGGCACTTACATTTTTGATTTGAAGTCATTGTGTATGACTGAACTGAAAGTTTACCATCAGAGACACCAATGTGTCCTCCTCACAAGAATTGGTATTGCATTACCTTCTTTGACGTATGTGGCACTGTAAACTACCCATTTCCAATTATTTAAAATTTTGTCTTTATGTAATGAAAGAGAAACCATTGTACATGCATCATGCTGATACACATACTTAGACTGTAATGCATACACTCTGTAAAGAAAAAAAAATCCAGTCCCTAAAAAGTTGTCATTTTACTGCAAACTTGGCATGCAGTTCCATCTCCAGCAGATATACAGATGATTAGAGTTGTGAGGTGATTAGATGAACAGTCTTGTCACCTGAGGCCCTAAAAGTGGTTCTGCCCTTGACCTATAAAAAGAATCCCTCATAGGCTCCTTGTGTGTTGTGGACCTCTTTCTGCTTGTGTAGAGCTTGTACAATGCAATTGAAGAGATTTTGCGCAGGTAAGACTTTGAATGGGGCTACATTATTGGCATGCGATAAGATGGATGGTTGTATGACAAATTGCCTGCCACCTGGGCCATTCTCACCAGACTGTTAGGAGGTGGTATGACTAGTAGACTCATGAAGGCACGTACACAAGGAGACCCGGCTCAGGATGCCCTTGACAGACCACCAGTAGAGAGGAAAGTCTGATCATTCGACAAGCACAAGCAACTCCAATTGTTTGTCTGCCATCCAGAGACAAGAGGCACCATCGTTACACCCCTGAAACGCTTCGCTGAAGGCCATTTAGTCTCATGGAACCTATTACATGTACTGCCTTTGACACCTACCCACCTTTTGCCTCCCTTTGCAGTAGTGTCATGAATGGTGAAACTGGACTGCTACAGAGTGAACCGGATTGTCTTTAGTGACAAATTAAGGTTTAGTTTGAGCATTAACAAAGGCCATGTTTGTGTCTGCCTCAATCCTGCCTTTGCTGTGGAGCGGCACACTGCCAGGACTGCTGGTTTAATGGTCTGGGGAGCCATCACATACAACAGTCAGCCACCCCTAGTCCTAGTAGTAGTACGACTTACCGTGACGGCTCAGCGAAATGTTCAGGACATCCTGCAGCCACATGTGTTCCTCTCGTGGCAGCTTCCAAGAGGCAGCAGGATAATGCTCGGTCACACACTCAAGGGTGTCACAGGGATGACTCTACAACATGGCAAGAATTCTGGCAATTGGGAAGGTCCTAGAATTGTGGCAAATAGAACATGTATGGGACCATTTCAGATGATAACTTGGACAGCCTACAATTTTCATGAGCTAGAGGCTGAGTTAGAGCAAATGTTTACTGATATGAAACCTGTATGCCTGCATGCTCGTCCCTATAACCTCTTGCATCCAAGCTAGAGGCAGCCCAACAGGCTACTAGAACCTCCCTTCAAGGGGGCAGTGTTCCACATTATCATTTTGCTCTGATATTGTAATCCCTTACTTATATCAAAGTTAAAATCGAATGAAACTCTGTATGTGATTATGACAATTCCTGATAAGGGATGTTTTTGTTTTTTTTTACAAGGAGTATATTTAAAAATATAGGCCCATCAATTCCAACCTGTAATCCTACAGAGAGGGGTCAGAGGGAGGCAAAACCTCCTATGAAGTAGGGGCTAATTGTCTCATATTCTCGACTCCAAATATGGGAAAATAAATCCTTGACTCGATGACCCATCTTCAGAAATTTGTTGCGCAAATAAACTAAGCCAAGACCAAAGCTTCTTGCTAAAGCTCCATGTCCTGAGCACATGGTTTGTCAGGGGTTTCACTTCTCTTATGAGTTATCTCAATGTGGTCACATATTGAGCAATTTGTTTTGATATGACACAATCAGGCTGAGGGTTGAGATGTCTATGAGGAGTTACTGAGCTCTTGAGGAACAGAATGCTCAATATCCCACAAAGGGATTGTATGATCTTAATGCAATTACATCATTGTACCTTCTTATGCTCCAAAAAAGTGGATACATTGGACCCCTAATGTGTCACCATTACCAAAATAGCATTGGGAGATAGAGGCCACAATGGATGTAGATGTGTAATAGCTAGAGATGAGCGAGCACCAAAATGCTAGGGTGCTCGTTACTCGAGATGAAATTTTCGCGATGCTCGAGGGTTCGTTTCGAGTAACGAACCCCATTGAAGTCTCGCTAAGGTTTTCATTTGTGAAAATCTGGGCAATTCAAGAACGTGATGGGAACGACACAGCAACGGATAGGGCAGGCGAGGGGCTACATGTTGGGCTGCATCTCAAGTTCCCAGGTCCCACTATTAAGCCACAATAGCGGCAAGAGTGCCCCCCCCCCCCTCCCAACAATTTTTACTTCTGAAAAACCCTCATTAGCAAGGCATACCTTAGCTAAGCACCACACTACCTCCAACAAAGCACAATCACTGCCTGCATGGCACTCCGCTGCCACTTCCCCTGGGTTACATGCTGCCCAAACCCCCCCCCACACGACCCAGTGTCCTTGCGCAGCCTTCAGCTGCCCTCATGCCACACGCTGGCCTCATAGCCACACCACCCTCGTGTCTATAAGTGCATCTGCCATGAGGAGGAACCGCAGGCACACACTGCAGAGGGTTGGCAGGGCCACGCAGCGACCCTCTTTAAAAGGGGTGGGGCGATAGCCCATAATGCTGTACAGAAGCAATGAGAAATCCAATCCTGTGCCACCTCCATCAGGAGCTGCACACGTGGGCATAGCAATGGGGAACCCATGTGCCACACACTATTCATTCTGTCAAGGTGTCTGCATGTCCCAGTCAGACCGAGTTTTTTTTTATAAATAGTCACAGGCAGGTACAACTCCGCAATGGGAATTCCATGTGCACCCACAGCATGGGTGACTCCCTGGAACACACCGGCTGTACATAAATGTATCCCACTGCAGTGCCCAGCACAGCTGAGGTAACGTCAGCTTTAATGCAGGTGGGCTTCGGCCCACACTGCATGCCCCAGTAAGACTGGGGTTCTTTTAGAAGTGGACACATGCAGTTACAACTCAGTGTAGACGGACAGCATGGGTGGCTCCCTGGAACCCACCGGCGGTACATAAATATATCCCATTGCAGTGCCCAGCACAGCTGAGGTAACGTCAGCTTTAATGCAGGTGGGCTAAAAATTACTAGGATTACAATGTAGGCGAGGGCCCAAAAAAATTGGTGTACCAACAGTACAAATGTACCTCAGAAAAATTGCCCATGCCCAACCAAGAGGGCAGGTGAAACCCATTAATCGCTTTGGTTAATGTGGCTTAATTTGTAACTAGGCCTGGAGGCAGCCCAGTTAAAAAAAAAAATTGATTCAGGTGCAAGTTTCAACGCTTTATTGAATTGAGAATTGAAACGTATAAACATTGTTTACAAAAGTTATATGACTGAGCCTAGTGGGCCTAAGAAAAATTGCCTGTTCAGCGTGATTACGTGAGGTTTCAGGAGGAGGAGCAGAAGGAGGAGGATGAATATAATACACAGATTGATGAAGCTAAAAGGTCCCCGTTTTTTATGGTGATGGAGAACGATGCTGCCATCCGCAGGTGCAGCCTACGTATAGTTGAGGTATCGCTGCTGTCCGCTGGTGGAGAAGAGAACTCTGGGGAAATCCAGGCTTTGTTCATCTTTATGATTGTAAGCCTGTCGGCACTGTCGGTTGACAGGCGGGTACACTTATCCGTGATGATTCCCCCAGCCGAACTAAACACCCTCTCTGACAAGACGCTAGCCGCAGGACAAGCAAGCACCTCCAGGGCATACAGCGCGAGTTCAGGCCACGTGTCCAGCTTTGACACCCAGTAGTTGTAGGGGGCAGAGGCGTCACGGAGGACGGTGGTGCGATCGGCTACGTACTCCCTCACCATCCTTTTACAGTGCTCCCGCCGACTCAGCCTTGACTGGGGAGCGGTGACACAGTCTTGCTGGGGAGCCATAAAGCTGTCCAGGCCCTTAAAGACTTGCACTGCCTGTGCTGTACATGCTGCCTGATCTCCACGCCTCCCCTGCTACCTGGCCCTCGGAACTGCGCCTTCTGCCACTAGCGCTGTCGGATGGGAATTTTACCATCAGTTTGTCCGCCAGGGTCCTGTGGTATAGCATCACTCTCGAACCCCTTTCCTCTTCGGGTATGAGAGTGGAAAGGTTCTCCTTATACCGTGAGTCGAGCAGTTTGTACACCCAGTAATCCGTAGTGACCAGAATGCGTGTAACGCGAGGGTCACGAGAAAAGCATCCTAACATGAAGTCAACCATGTGTGCCAGGGTACCTGTACGCAACACATGGCTGTCCTCACTAGGAAGATCACATTCAGGATCCTCCTCCTCCTCCTCCTCAGGCCATACACGCTGAAAGGATGACAGGCAAGCAGCATGGGTACCCTCAGCAGTGGGCCAAGCTGTCTTTTCCCCCTCCTCCTCATGCTCCTCCCCCTCCTCAACGTGCTGAGATATAGACATGAGGGTGCTCTGACTATCCAGCGACATACTGTCTTCCCCCGCCTCCATTTCCGAGCACAAAGCGTCTGCCTTTATGCTTTGCAGGGAACTTCTTAAGAGGCATAGCAGAGGAATGGTGACGCTAATGATTGCAGCATCGCTGCTCACCATCTGGGTAAACTCCTCAAAGTTTCCAAGGACCTGGCAGATGTCTGCCAACCAGGCCCACTCTTCTGTAAAGAATTGAGGAGGCTGACTCCCACTACGCTGCCCATGTTGGAGTTGGTATTCCACTATAGCTCTACGCTGCTCATAGAGCCTGGCCAACATGTGGAGCGTAGAGTTCCACCGTGTGGGCACCTCGCACAGCAGTCGGTGCACTGGCAGATTAAACCGATGTTGCAGGGTGGCAGCGTCCGTCTTGGACTTGCGGAAATGTGCACTGAGCCAGTGCACCTTTCCGAGCAGGTCTGACAAGCGTGGGTAGCTTTTCAGAAAGCGCTGAACCACCAAATTAAAGATGTGGGCCAGGCATGGCACGTGCGTGAGGCTGCCGAGCTGCAGAGCCGCCACCAGGTTACGGCCATTGTCACACACGACCATGCCCGGTTGGAGGCTCAGCGGCGAAAGCCAGCGGTCGGTCTGCTCTATCAGACCCTGCAGCAGTTCGTGGGCCGTGTGCCTCTTCTCTCCTAAGCTGAGTAGTTTCCGCACGGCCTGCTGACGCTTGGCCACCGTTGTGCTGCCACGCCGCGCGACACCGACTGGTGGCAACGTGCTGCTGCTGACACATCTTGATTGCGAGACAGAGGTTGCGTAGGAGGAGGACGGTGGTTTAGTGGAGGAAGCATACACCGCCGCAGATACCAGCACCGAGCTGGGGCCCGCAATTCTGGGGGTGGGTAGGATGTGAGCGGTCCTAGGCTCTGACTCGGTCCCAGCCTCCACTAAATTCACCCAATGTGCTGTCAGGGAGATATAGTGGCCCTGCCCGCCTGTGCTTGTCCACGTGTCCGTTGTTAAGTGGACCTTGGCAGTAACAGCGTTGATGAGGGCGCGTACAATGTTGCGGGAGACGTGGTCGTGCAGGGCTGGGACGGCATATCGGGAAAAGCAGTGGCGACTGGGAACCGAGTAGCACGGGGCCGCCGCCATCATGTTTTTGAAAGCCTCCGTTTCCACAAGCCTATACGGCAGCATCTCCAGGCTGATCAATTTGGCTATGTGCACGTATAACGCTTGAGCGTGCAGGTGCGTGGCTGCATACTTGCGCTTGCGCTCAAACACTTGCGCTAGCGATGGCTGGACGGTGCGCTGAGAGACATTTCTGGATGGGGCCGAGTACAGCGGCGGTGAGGGTGTGGGTGCAGGCCGGGATACGGTAGTGCCTGTGTCCTGAGAGGGGGGTTGGATCTCAGTGGCAGGTTGGGGCACAGGGGGAGAGGCAGTGGTGCAAACCGGAGGCGGTGAACGTCCTTCGTCCCACCTTGTGGGGTGCTTGGCCATCATATGTCTGCGCATGCTGGTGGTGGTGAGGCTGGTGGTGGTGGCTCCACGGCTGATCTTGGCGCGACAAACCTTGCACACCACAGTTCGTCGGTCGTCTGCACTCTCAGTGAAAAACTGCCAGACCTTTGAGCACCTCGGCCTCTGCAGGGTGGCATGGTGCGAGGGGGAGCTTTGGGAAACAGTTGGTGGATTATTCGGTCTGGCCCTGCCTCTACCCCTGGCCACCGCACTGCCTCTTCCAATCTGCCCTGCTGCTGCACTTGCCTCCCCCTCTGAAGACCTGTCCTCAGTAGGCGTAGCAAACCAGGTGGGGTCAGTCACCTCATCGTCCAGCTGCTCTTCCTCCGAATCCTCTGTGCGCTCCTCCCTCGGACTTACTGCAATTACTACTACCTGAGTGATAGACAACTGTGTCTCATCATCATCGTCCTCCTCACCCACTGATAGCTCTTGAGACAGTTGCCGGAAGTCCCCAGCCACATCCCCCGGACCCCGGGAACTTTCCAAAGGTTGGGCATCGGTCACGACAAACCCCTCCGGTGGGAGAGGAACCATTGCTGCCCATTCTGGGCAGGGGCCCGAGAACAGTTCCTGGGAGTCTGCCTGCTCCTCAGAATGTGTCATTGTAATGGAGTGAGGAGGCTGGGAGGAAGGAAGAGCAGCAGCCAGAGGATTCATAGTTGCAGCAGTGGACGGCGTAGAACTCTGGGTGGTCGATAGATTGCTGGATTCCCTTTCTGCCATCCACGACAGGACCTGCTCACACTGCTCATTTTCTAATAAAGGTCTACCGCGTGGACCCATTAATTGTGAGATGATTCTGGGGACGCCAGAAACGTGCTTCTCTCCTAATCCCGCAGCAGTCGGCTGCGATACACCTGGATCAGGAGCTCGGCCTGTGGCCACACCCTGACTTGGGCCTCCGCGTCCTCGCCCGCGTCCACGTCCTCTAGGCCTACCCCTTCCCCTCAGCATGGTGTATTACAAGTAGAGCAGAAACAGAATGCTGTAATTAAATGTGCCGCTTATTGGCCTGTGGTTGGAGGCTGACTTCGCTTACGGAACGCTCAGCAGGGGCAGGAAACAATTTTGCGCACGCCTGTAGTGAGACGTAGGTGCGTATGACTGAGCTAGTGGAATTCACAGCGCAGAAGCAGTCAAGTGGCCAAAGGCCAGTAGTAGGCCTTAAGTATTTTGCTTCTATTTTTTTAAATGCTGAGCTGAGACAGCAGACAGATACTGTAGGCAGCGTATATTATGTATACTGTTTCCCTATGGCGGGATGACGGCAGTGATGTAACGGAGACAGCAGAGCCAGGAAACAATTTTGCGCAAGCCTGCTGTAACGCTTAGCTGCGTATTAATTAGGACTACTACTCCCAGCAGACAGATACTGTAGGCAGCGTATAATATTATGTATACTGTTTCCCTCTGGCGGGATGACGGCGGTGATGTAAGGGAGACAGCAGAGCCAGGAAACAATTTTGCGCAAGCCTGCTGTAACACTTAGCTGAGTATTAATTAGGACTACAACCCCCAGCGGACAGATACTGTAGGTAGCGTATAATATTATGTATACTGTTTCCCTCTGGCGGGATAACGGCGGTGATGTAAGGGAGACAGCAGACCCAGGAAACAATTTTGCGCAAGCCTGCTGTAACGCTTAGCTGCGTATTAATTAGGACTACTACCCCCAGCAGACAGATACTGTAGGCAGCGTATAATATTATGTATACTGTTTCCCTCTGGTGGGATGACGGCGGTGATGTAACGGAGACAGCAGAGCCAGGAAACAATTTTGCGCAAGCCTGCTGTAACGTTTAGCTGCGTATTAATTAGGACTACTACCCCCAGCAGACAGATACTGTAGGTAGCGTATAATATTATGTATACTGTTTCCCTCTGGCGGGATGACGGCGGTGATGTAACGGAGACAGCAGAGCCAGGAAACTATTTTGCGCAAGCCTGCTGTAACGCTTAGCTGCGTATTAATTAGGACTACTACCCCCAGCAGACAGATACTGTAAGCAGCGTATAATATTATGTATACTGTTTCCCTCTGGCGGGATGACGGCGGTGATGTAAGGGAGACAGCAGAGCCAGGAAACAATTTTGCGCAAGCTTGCTGTAATGCTTAGCTGCGTATTAATTAGGACTACTACCCCCAGCAGACAGATACTGTAGGCAGCGTATAATATTATGTATACTGTTTCCCTCTGGCGGGATGACGGCGGTGATGTAACGGAGACAGCAGAGCCAGGAAACAATTTTGCGCAAGCCTGCTGTAACGCTTAGCTGTGTATTAATTAGGACTACTACCCCCAGCAGACACGCAGTAAACTGAAGACGGTCACAGGCAGCGCAAATATAGTATTTTTCACCAATTTTTTTGAAAAAGCCCACTGCCTATATAGCCTGTATATCTCTTTCCCTGCCTCACCAGTACTGGCCCTATATTCTGTACAATGACTGCAGACTCAGGACGCAATGCTCTGCATGCCCGATATACAAAAAAAAAAAAAAATTTGTGCAACACTGCTAAAAGCAGCCTCAACAGTACTGCACACAGTCAGATGTGGCCCTAAGAAGGACCATTGGGGTTCTTCAAGCCTAAAATAACTCCTAACACTCTCCCTATGGCAGCAGCAGCATCAGCAGCACTTTCCCTGATCTATGTCAGAATGCATCTGTGGCGAGCCGCGGGAGGGGCAGATTTAAATACTCGGGTGACACCTGATCTCCCCAGCCACTCACTGCAGGGGGGTGGTATAGGGCTTGAACGTCACAGGAGGAAGTTGTAATGCCTTCCATGTCTTTCTATTGGCCAGAAAAGCGCGCTAACGTCTCAGAGATGAAAGTGAAAGTAACTCGAACATCGCGTGGTGCTCGTTACGAGTAACGAGCATCTCGAACACGCTAATACTCGAACGAGTATCAAGCTCGGACGAGTACGCTCGCTCATCTCTAGTAATAGCTCATCGGACTAGATTTTCTTTTCAATTTTGGTGTATTGCAGAATATTGACCCATCTTGACATGTAAGACATTTTTTTTTAATATTCACACCCCCATGGCCTTTTCATCTTTCTTTTACTGAAATGAAGGGTTTTTTTTGCCTTCCCTGCATATCATTTCTTGGAACTAATGGAAGAATTGTGAGGGTTGCTGTTATTACTCGACCGCCTTTTGACCTATAAATGAAAGGTAAATCTTAGAATCAGATGTAAACCAGATGGATTGTCACTGTACTATTGACAAAATTACACTTGGAGGCAATTAGCCATTGATGCAGCTGATATTTATGGCATTGACGAAGACATATAACAATAGGAAATTTATGGCACATATTTTAGTTTTATTTAAATGTAGGGTTCCATATTGACTCAAAGGTTGCGGCCATCGCATATTTAAAATAAACCGTGAGTTAGCAGGGGAAAGTTCATGAAGTGTGACCTTTCTTGGAATGGGGAATCTGAAAAGTTGTAGTGTAAAAAATAAACTTTATGCTATAGACAGGACATAAATCAGAGCAAATGAATCTGCTATGGTTTTTGTATATACTTTGCAGTGCGGTAATATTGCTCCATGCATTTCATGTATATTACAGAAATGTTCCATCCAACATAGTCACAGCATGAAACCATGACGTATTTTATATTTCTTTCCAGATCCTTTTTAGTACTAACACTTTTCTATGGCTAGATGTATACTTTACCTTTTTATGGAAGGCTGGTTCTAATGTACAAGAGACTTTCAATCTTTGCCCAGGTGAGGCAAAGCTTTGCCAGTTTGCTATTCTAGCACTCTATCTAAATATCCTAACCAAGGCAGTGTGACTTGTTAGTACCACCCCATGGCCTGTAGAACCAGGGGCACATGCACTACTATAGCCATACCCCCTGCCAAGTGATCTTATGTATTATAAAGGGGTTTCTCAACTACCGTAAATACATAGGCTAATCCACAGGATAAGCGATATATGTATGATTGCTCATGGTCTGACCACTTGCAACTAGTGAGTCCAATTAGTGAATGGAGTGGCAATGCATATGTGACCTCTGTTTCATTCCCTCAATTATGTTATCTCCATCCCTAAGGCCTCCTGCACACGGGCGGAAATTTTGCGGCGGGATTCCCCGCAAAATTTCATCCCGTACACGCCTGCAGAGGATTGCATTACAATACGCAAACCTATGCAGACGGCCGCTATTTGTCTGCGCGAAATCACACGCAATAAACAAATCGCGGCATGCTCTATTTCTGTGCTGGGCTCTGCAAGCCCCGCACAGAAATGACACTCACCGGCTGCCAGCTCCGGTCTGCGCATGCGCCGGCAGCCGGCACATAAAAGAGCTGGGGCTGCGGGAGCAGGTAAGTGACGCGCTGCTCTCTGCAGGGGCGCGGGTCGGGTCCCGCTGCTGAATTGTTAAATGCAGCAGACTACACTTTCCTATACAGTAATAAAAATGGTAATGCAGAAATACTGGCCTAAAATAGGCACTTTTCCAACATAGAATACCTCAAGGAAGACAACAGAATAACTCCTCACCAGCATGGGTACATGAGGGGTCGATCATGTCAGACCAATTTGAACATCATCTACGATGAAGTAAGCGCTAGGCTGGACCTGGGAAAGTCTATTGATCTCATATATCTGGTTTTCTCTAAAGCATTTGACATGATAGGTTGATATATAAAATGAGCCCGTTCTGTCTGGACAAAAACATGTGTATCTGGGTGAAGAACTGGCTCAGAGATAGAAAGCAGAGGGTGGTAATAAATGGTTTGTACTCTGATTGGGCCACTGTCGTTAGCGGGGTGCCACAGGGCTCAGTTTATTAGGTCCCATTCTGTTCGATATATTAGTGACCTGATAGAGGGGCTGCACAGTGAAATATCAATATTTGCAGATAATACAAAATTATACAAGATAATTAATACAACGGAGGGCAATGTACGGCTACATATCAATATTGATAAATGTAAGGCTATGCACATAGGCAGGAGAAACGGATGTCACCAATATAGACTAAATGGGGTACTGCTAGGGAAAAGTGAGATGGAAAAAGACCTGGGAGTACTAGTGGACTGTAGGTTTAACTGGAACAATCAGTGCCAGTCAGCTGCTGCAAAAGCAAATGAAGTCTTGGGGTGCATTAATAGAGGTATAGGGGTGAGGGACGAGAACATTCTTCCAATATATAAGACCCTTGTCAGGCCTCACGTGGAATACTCTGTACAGATCTGGGTATTGGTGCTCAGGTAAGATGTTGCAGTTCTTGAGGGGGTTTCAAAGAAGGACAACTAAATTAATAAAGGGAATGAGAGCCTCTCTGGGTATTCCAGTCCTATCAAAATTGGGATTATTCGCCCTGGAAAAAAGACAGTCGAGGGATGATCAAATAACTATGTATAAATACAGGAGGGGACAATACAAGGATCTCTCCCAGGATCTGTTTATACCCGGGACTACGACAGTAACAAGATGGCATCCACTACGTCTAGAAGAAAGCAGGTTCTATCACCAACCTAGAAGGGGGTTCTTGACTGTAAGAGCAGTGAGACTGTGGAACATGGTTATGGCAAAATCCATAGAGGAGTTTGAGGGGACTAGATGACTTTCTAGAATGCTATATTTCAGGATATAGACATTGGGTGACCAGCGAGGTTGTTGATCTCAAATGTTGATCTAGGGATTACTCTGGCTGCCATTATGGAGTCAGGAAGGATTTTTTATTTCCAAATGAGCTAAATTGGCTCGTTGGTTTTTTTTTGGGGGGGGGGGGGTTGCCTTCCTCTGGACCAACAAGGGGGGAGGTGGGGGTTAGAACAGGGTGAACTAGATGGACATTGTCTTCATTCAGCCTAACCTATCACATTACTATGTTACACTGGCTTCATAGTGCCCAGTGGATACATTTGGGGTATGCACCAGGAGTTTTCCCGACATTTGCTGAATATCTTGAAATAGAATATTTTGAATACATGTGAACAGAGCCTAGCTTGTACAGATTGTGAAGTTCTCTTTTACAATTAATGCGTTCTGGTGTACTCATTGAAATGTACGTATTTGGCATACATTAAGACAGGAGTTTGCCGTCTTGAATGAGTGAATAATTCAGTGTACCAATATGCAAATCCTGATTTACCAGCCATTTAGTAGTGGATGTATCCATTTTACCAGTTTGATTTTTGGTCTTGGCCAATTAAGGAGAATCGCTTCTCTCATATTCTATGAACTGGCAATTTAGCAGATTGTAAAATTGGCGGGACAGGCAAAACAATTTGCTCATTTCTTAAAATGAGCTTCATTATCCTTTTGATATCCTTTTCAGGGATTCGCTTTAGATTCTTGTGTAAGGGACTCAAGACCATGATGTCCCTTGACAGAGGTTATGAACTAGCATATTTAGACCACAATATCAGCCAATATCTCATGTTTATCAGTTTTGCAGGATGCAGTCTGTCCTTGTGATGATGGGGAAATAGGGTGTTCTGTCATAGTGGCATCAAGAATACCTCTAAATATTAGATTTCTGTAGGAACACTCACTGATAAAAAAAAAACAACACAAAAACTAGCAATTATAGAACCAGCTGTGCTACTTGTAACACACACACACACACAGACACACACACACACACACCCCTGCTACATCATCCCATACAACAGGGACCAGAAGCCGCACAGCACTGGATTTGTGAGTGACTTACATGTTCTGCCCCGATCACATGACTGTGACGCTCACCTCGAGAATGGCTAACGTGCTCTGCCCCTGGTCACATGATAGTGACGTCACCAAAGGTCCATCTTCGCTAGTGCGATAGTTACATGCTCCGCCCCTTATCACATGATGGGGACATCATGACAGGTCCTGCATCATTGTGCCGATTATGGGCAGACTACAAACCACCTGTGGCCTTAGTTGCTATGGAATTCTAACAAACACCTAGCCGCCCAGCAGCAGTGTGCATACAGGACCTGTGATTACGTCACTGTCATGTGATCAGAGGCAGAGCATGTAACTCCCTCACTGGGGAGGAAGGACCTTTGATGACCTCACCATCATGTGATCACGGGCGGATCATGTAAGTCACTCACAAACCCACTCACGCGCGGTCGGGCAGACAGGTCATCGTTAGTATTTTGATAATGCACCTAGTTAGAAATGTCAGATTGCTTCAAAATGTGGCATGCAGTTACATCTCAGGGAGATATGTAAACGATTGCAGTTGTGGTCTGATTAGACATTGGGTCTTGCCACTAGAGGCCTTAATAGTGCTTCCTCCATTGCCCTATAAAATGGCTTTGAGAGGCTACTTTTGTGCAGTGGATCTCTTGTTGAGAAATCATTCCCTTCTAGAAATGCCTCAATGATGCACTTGAAGACATTTTTTAATAGACTTTGAGACAGGGAGCATTTTTGGAATGAGATAAGGAGGGATGGTAGTTTTTACATATTTTCCGCTATTTAGACCCTTCTGTCCAAGCGCTTAGGAAGAGTTGCCCAGACAGCCCACCAGTAGAGCACATTGTTTGATTTGCCAACAAGCACAAGCAACTCAAACAGTTTTGTTATCCATCATCCAGACACAGTTGACACCTTCATTTCAGACTCCTGTCTCTACCCAGACGATTTCCAGGTGCTTAGTAGAAAGAAGTTTGCAGTGGTATCGTGCATGAGAAACACAGACTAGACCCATGTCATCTTTAGCATTGATTTCACGATCTGTTTGAGAGCCGATTGTCATGTTTGATTACGAAACCCTCGTGGTGAGCGCTTCATTCCTGTCTTTGCTGTGGAGCAGCACACTGCCCCCACTGCTGGTGTGATGGGCTAGGGGGCCATCACATATGAAAGTCTGTACCTCTAGTAGTGATATGAAGGAGTCTAACAGCTCAGCACTATCTGCTGGAAATACTGTGACCACATGTTTTGTCTCCCACGGAGGTGGTTCTAACAGGTATTTTTCAGTAGGGAAATGCTCACCTACACATAGCAAGGGTTTCCCAGGAATGCCTGTACCTACTTCGTTGGTCTGCCTGATTGGCAGATTTATCGCTGATCTTACATTTATGGGACCCGTTGGGATGCCCGCTTTGGCAGCCTATGAATGTGCAGGATCTAGAGGCCCAGTTGCAACCTATGGAGCCTGTATGCCTCCATGCCCGACCGTATCTTATGTATCCAGGCTAGAGGCAGCCTAACAGGGTACTAAAGCCTCCTTTTGACTTGTTCAGTTTCCCAATAAACTCAGGCTGGTTTCACATCTGCATTGGAACCTTCAGTCAGTGGATCTGTTGCAGATCCAGCTCAAAATACCGGAAGAAAAACCCCTGTATGCATGAGCATTTTCTTCTGACCAAAAGCCGGTCAGCTGAGTTGAAAGCAGATGGACCCCATTATAGTCAATGGGGATCCGTCCGACGCTGTTCAGTTGCGTCCAGTGACTGAGCCGTTCGGCCACGAGGATTCCCCTTTTCTGCTCCCAAAACCCAGAGCACAGATGTGAAACCACCCTTATGCTTTTGCTCTAATATTGTAATTATTCACATGTATCATCATTACATTGACACTTATGAAGTTTTGATTCCAACAACTCCTCCTTTGGTGCATTTTTTTTTCAATGAGTGTAAGTAAGATTAAATCAAAATTGTAAGAAACAAGTTCTGTTTGAGAATAGTTAGCTACTCGCAACTAATGTGAAAAGTGCAACAGTAATTTAATGGATACCAGTATTATAGTTCATAGTGCCGAGTTATGATTTTAAAGGAAGGTGTGCACCTAGAGCCTCCACTAGATGTCACTATATGTGGAGTAACAGCATAAAGGATATTTTACTCAGTTAGAAGACTGTCTACTACTATTACTAACACTACATGGATATTTGGGACAACCCCAATTCGAAAACAGTTGGGATGCTGTATAAAATGTTAATAAAAAATTGCAATGATTTGGAAATCTCATAGAACCATATTTTAGTCACAAGGGAACACATATCAGAAATGTGAAAGTGAGACATTTTCCATTTCATTAAAAAAAAAATCTTATTTACAAATTGATGGCAGCAACACATCTCAAAAAAGTTGGGACAGAGCCATGTCTACCATTGTGCAGCATTCCCTCTTCTTTTTACAACAGTCAGTAAACATATGGGAAGTAGGACAACCAATTGTTGGAATTTTGGGACAGGAATGTGGTCCTATTCTTGTCTGATGAAGTTTCTAGCTGCTCTATAGTTCTGGGTCGTCTTTGGCAGATTGTTCATTTCATAATGCGCCAAATGTTTTCTATTGGTGAAAGGTCTGGCCTGCAGGCGGACGGTTCAGCCCCCGGACTCTTCTTCTGTGAAGCCATGCCGTTGTGATGAATGCAGTATGTGGTTTAGCATTGTCTTGCTGAAATATACAAGGCCTTCCCTGAAGGAGACGTTGTCTGGATGGGAACATATGTTGTTCTAAAACCTCTATATTCTGATCAACATTGATGGTGCCTTTCAAGATGTGTAAACTGTCCATGCCATAGGCACTAATATAACCCCACATCATCAAAGATGCAGGCTTTTGAACAATGCGCTGATAACAAGCTTGATGGTCCCTCCCTTCTTGAGTCCGGAGGATACTGTGTGCTTGGTTACCAAAAAGAATTTCGCATTTTGACTCATCTGACCACAGAACAGTTTTCCAATTTGCTTCAATCCATTATAAATGCGTTTTGGCCCAAAGAAGACGCCGGTGTTTCTGAGTTGTGTTGATATAGGGATTCTTATATTTATGATACAGCTTTACCTTACATTTGGGAATTGCATGGCAAACTGTGTTCACAGACAGTGAGATCTCTCACTCTCTCCCCAGCTCCACCCTGCTCACTCCTGCAACTCACCACTCTCCCCAACCGGCACCCGAATCTTTAGAGACGAGCGGGCAGGTACTCGCATAAGGCACTACTCGCTCGAGTAGTTTGCCTTAGCGAGTACGCTTGCTCATCTCTAATTAATACCACTTTTCCAGCCTTTTGGTAACCCTGGCCGAACTTTTGTGAGATGTGTTGCTGCCATCAATCTCTAAATGAGTTTTTTTTTTTTTTTTATGAAATGGAAAAATGTCTCACTTTCACTTTCTGATATGTGTTTTTATTGTGAATAAAATATGGTTCCATGAGATGTCTAAATCATTGCATTCTTTTTTTTCTTTACATTTTTTTACATCTTACACAAGTCCCAACTCTTTTGGAATTGAAGTTGCATTAGAAGACAAAGTAATTTATCATTGACCCCTCTGAAGCTCTTAAATGGTTATAAATTTTGTGAGCGCTAGCAAGTGTACATTACATATGTGTGGTTATGGCGTTCTAGTGTTAATTTTTATGGAAGATAGCTGGATGTTTGGAAGAGAATTCTGATGGGCTACTGGATGATGTTCTCCCCTAGTTCTACAGCTGGTGTCCATTTCTTGAACTGATGAGGTCTAACAAGGACGGAAATAATTCTATGAAACATGAAATCTGCTTGTGGATACATATATTTTCTGTGTATCGATACATGGCTCTGCTTGCTTCTCCGAGGAAAGCTGAGCAAAGCCAATCATAGCTAAAGGGATTGTTACATGTGCTGCTGGGATCTGTAGTTCTAAGCTTCCTAGCAGCACAACCCTCACAGGTTAATTGATTGAGCTGGCTGGGTGTGGTACTTCCTGCTGACCAATAATCTGGGTCTGCGCTCACATATAAACCCAGCTCCTGGTCAGTCTCTGTCTTTAGAAAAAAACATCTAGCTTGTCAAAAAATACATATCCCATTATTCTTTATTTCCCTCAATTTGCTGCCCAACAATTGCAAAAAAGTTTCAAAAACATACAGACAGGTGACTATAGATTGTGAGTCCCAATGGGTACAGGATCCAATATCATGTGATATAAAGTGCTGCATAATATGCATCACCTATATAAAGGTGATTATTATTATTAAAAAATGTTTACTCTACTGAACACTCAGTTAGGGCTTATTTACTAATACTGTCTAAAAGTTAAGGCCCTTTTACACGGTAAGATAAATTGCAACTAGTGGTACCATAAAGATCGTATATCGTTTGCTAAACAATAATTGGGTAGTTTTGATAGTTCATTTGAAGTTAACACACCTCTAGTCAACTTTCTGCTATTGCTTTCTATTTGTGAAATCATACAATGCCTGTTTATACCGTGTTTCCTCGAAAATAAGACCTACCCTGAAAATAATCCCTAGCCTGATTTTTGAGGCTTTTCGGGGAGGCTTAAATATAAGCCCTACCACAGAAAAAAGCCCTTACTTAAAAAAAAAAATAGGAACACATTACCCAGTAGACTCGGTCGATTTGCGCCAGAAAACTAATACTTTGAAATAGTAATTCTGCCCCAATGTAATTCCATAGATTATAATAGTTGCTTTCACAGATGTCTTTCTACTAAATATTTATGCCTCACACTTAAAATGTTTATGTAATTAAAGTTCAATTCTTGTGATAACGAAAACTGACCTATACAGAAAAAGAGGATGACATCCACAGTGTGGTGTTAAATTTAATTATTTTATTCCAGATATTGTTTCTGATAGTTCTCCTTAGAAAACAAAACATTTTTGGTTATCTGCGGCTGGGTCCCTCGTTAGCTAGGTTAGGCTGTTTTCATTATGTTATGATATTTCTGGACATTTAGTATTGAGGACCTATCCTTAGGATAGGTCACCAATAGTTGGTCAGTGGGGATCGCCACTCCTGATGCCAACTTAACACTGTTGTTGCAGTAGGACCGGATGTAGCAATCGGGGTTTGAGCAGGAAGTGTTATAGCAGGCATCACTCCCATTGATTTCAATGAAGCAAAGTCTTTCTGTTAGTCTTCCAGCTCCAAACCCGATGATGACGTCTGGCCCCGCTGCAACAACATCGGGCTGGATAATCAGCCGATCAGTGGGAATCCCAATCAGCAGATGCCCACCAATCAACTACTGATGACCTATCCTGAGAATAGGTCATCAATAGTAAATGCCTGGAAAACCACTTTAAATGTCTCTATTAGGGGGCAGGAAGGGTGTAATGTCTGCTTAAGGAGAGCACCCAAAAAGTGTGTAGAAACACCTAGGAGGTGAGTGGGTCAGGTGAGGGGGGGGGGGCATCATCTCTCCACAAGGAGAGCACCCAGAGGGGCTATTGTTCCATCTTCCTTATTTGCATTCATTAGGGGTGTAACAGTCAGACCCCCTGGAGTTCTACTGATCCAAGCTAAGATCATAAACTGGGTGCAGGAGATCTTGCAGCCATAACATAGATGTCAAAATGCAGCTTTAGCATGTTCTAGGGAGTCATACAGTTTATGTACAAAGAGCCAGTATGGCAGTGCATGGGCTCCCTAGGGAGCTGTCCAATCTCTGTGTACTGCCACAAAGGTCCTTCTAGGTATTATATTCTCCCACAGACTTAATGCTTCTAATGCCTTCTACCATTAATGATTTACAATGAATGACTGTATTTGGAGAATTCTGTAATAGAAGAAAATGTACAAAATGCGTCTTACAGGTTCCAGTGTTCGAGCAGGATACATACCTAAGCTGTGTGTCTTTTAGGTCACTTAACTCGTATAATATCTAGACTAATCAAATACAAATTATTAACAGGGTTAAACATCAGGCAATTCGTATCCATGTGGCTTGAGACTGAAGTTCTTGCAAGAATCAACCAAGTGACTAATGTGGCTATAGTTATAATCACCTGCAGATACGTGCCTGTGTCACTTCAATTAACAGGGATTAATCGGAGAGCTGACACCGCATGTAATTACACCTGGATCTATTAGCAGTTGTTAGTCTAAGACGTCTTTCGCATGAGGGGCAATGCTCTAATTTCCTAAGCAGAGGTTCATAAGACACAAAGGACTTACACTGGGTGGAAGCTTGAACGTCCTGGACCCCTGTTAAAATCTGTAACCGGACCCTTACCAACCATGTGCCATTTATAACACTGATGGCTTGTGTGCCAGAGAAACCTTTGGGCCCCATTAGGCAATACAGCCTGGATGCAACTGCTAACTCTGGCCCCCCAATAGCTATGCAGAAATTTTGAGAGGCGTTTTCTGAACGCATGTATGAGAGTGGCCTTATGCACAGAGTTGAAGAACATTTAAGAAACTCGGATCAAATATCTCCATCACTTAGCCCCACTTGAGTTTTTAAAAGTCTTTCAAGTTATTATATGGCATATTAAATGGTACCATTGAAAAATAGAACTTGTCCCACAAAAAACAAGCCCTCATGTAGATATGTCACCCGAAAAATGAAAAAAAAACATTATGGATTTTTGAAAGTGGGAATACTGGAACTGCAGATGTGACCTGGACACAGGCACATCAATGACCCTTGGTTATAAAAAAGGGTTTAGTAAATTGTGAAGGGAAGGAGGGGATGCAGCAGCAGCATCTCTTCCTTTGCAGTGGGCAGACATCTGATTGGCTCAGTATGCTGTGCGCAAGGCTGGCATCGCACCTTGAAAAGTCCATCCACTTCCTGTACATGAGAACTGTGGAAACTGTACCTATGGAGGATGAGGAAAAAAAATCTGTGTTTCCTCAAGGTAAAAAAAAATAGAATTTTTTTTTTAATTTTTGTCTGCAGTACAGGTGAAGGGCTTGTTGAGTTTGGAAAACCTATTTTCATGCACTGTAGGTAGATCCTTATATGGGGGCCAGGGTAAAAACTGGTTAGAAAGAGTCTCTTGTACGTCAAGAAAGTCCCGCTGCACTCACTTCAGATGCACATAATCAGCAGAGGCATCCAGGAATGCACAGCCACAGTGGGGACCATGGACGCCCTGTACCCCAAATTGTCCAGAGTTCGCAAAAAGCGGCAGCATCAGCGGTGTATTTTAAATAAAACTCAGCTTTTATTGCTCCATGTTCATAAAAAGTACAGGCCTGTAATTGTTATGAACATGGAGCAATAAAAGCTGAGTTTTATTTAAATTACACCGCTGATGCTGCCACTTCTTGCGAACTCAAGCCTCTTTTACGCGGCACGATTATCTTGCAAATCACACGTTATATCGAGCAATTTGCGCAATAATTGTACCGTGTAAACTCATGCAGTGAAATACCAATCAGTGCTAAATTGATGATTGAATCTTTCATGCAGACTATAAAATCATCATTGGTCTGCTGCTGCATTGTTCAGTTTAAACAGGGCGCTGTTCACCTACAAACTGCCTGTTCGCTGTGAATTGAGGCGGGTGGACCGGACCATCTCCAACCCGCTTTGCTTACATTCACTGAGCGTTGATCATCCTGTGTAAAAGCAAAGGAGTGATCACTAGAGATGAGTGAGCACCCAAATGCTCGGGTCCGCGTTATTCGAGTCGAGCTTTTCGTAAAATTCGAGACTTCAATGGGAGACTCGAGCATTTTTGTATGTGGGATGCCGGATCCCGAGCTTTTTTTTTCTTGGTCTCTCTCTCTCTCTCTCTCTCTCTGTCTCTGTCTCTGTCTCTGTCGAACGGAAGCTCGGCAGAGAACGTTCGCTCAACTCAAGTGATCATCTATGGGACGGCTGTCAGGTGCTTCGGTGCCCGCCCGTTGTCTTGTGTACGATAGGCTTCCCTCTGGAGGACCTGTCCTTCTTTACACAAGCAGCTCATTAATTTGCTTTATTATGTAATGCTTTATGTGACCTGTGGAGGTGCTGCAGGGAAACTGAACACTTACCACCTAGTTTCTAAGGCTTCCAACAAGTGGACATTTTGTAATTTCCTTATTGTTCAAGGACTTTAAGGATTGTCCAAAGTGGTGAACCTATTTAGAATATAATGTTTATTTATAGCTATAATATTTTATTTATAGCTGCTTAAGGAGTATGTTTGTGATTTGGATATTTTGTCATTTATTTTAAATATGAAAGGGATCTTGTAAATGGTTAATTTTATTAATTTCATTTTATTTTATGTAATGAAAGACATGCACACTGCTCAGAACGTATGACCAAAGGATCAGAGATCATCTATATATATAAAAATGAATGTCTGTCTGTCTGTCCTTTATGCATTACTACACCATTCATCCAATCGCCATGAAAGTTTGGGAAGTTGTTGAGTACACTCCTGCGATGGTTTCTGGCATAGTCTATCTATCCTACGATAGGTGGTGCGTGTGTCGCACCAATAATTCCGGAATAGGCAAAGTTCTCCAAACGTGAACTTATCATATGGGACGAATGCACAATGGCTCTCACTCACATGGACAACTATATGTGGCCCGCTCACACCTCGGAAAAGCTTATGATTTATTTGCATACGCACCAGACGGAAAAACAAAAAATATCGTGGATCCACAAGAATAAATACATAGAATTAAAACGATACTTTTTCCATATGAAAATGAAGAAGTTTCAATAAAAATGACACAATGTAAATTCAATGTTATCAAAACGAGTTTACTTGAATTTCCTTTCTTCAGATATCACAGCAATGCGCAACGGGTATACTATATATTATACTGCTGAGGTAACATGAAAGCTGCGCTGTGATTGGGTGTTATATATTATACTGCTGAGGTAACATGAAAGCTGCGCTGTGATTGGGTGTTATATATTATACCGCTGAGGTAACATGAAAGCTGTGCTGTGATTGGTTGCTATTTCTTATACTGCTGAGGTTACATGAAAGCTGCGCTGTGATTGGTTGCAACTTCTTATACTACTGAGGTTACATAAAAGCTGTGCTGTGATTGGTTGCTCTTTTTTATACTGCTGAGATAACATGAAAGCTATGCTGTGATTGGTTGCTATATATTATACCGCTGAGGTAAAATGAAAGCTGCGCTGTGAATGGTTGCTATTTCTTATACTGCTGAGGTAAAATGAAAGCTGCTCTGTGATTGGTTGTTATGTATTATACTGCTGAGGTAACATGAAAGCTGCGCTGTGATTGGTTGTTATATATTATACTGCTGCGGTAAAATTAAAGCTGTGCTGTGATTGGTTGTTATATATTATACCGCTGAGGTAACATGAAAGCTGCGCTGTCTTCGCAGCAACGCGCGACGGGTAAGCTAGTACTTCATAGATTGTAATTAGTAAGTTATATTACCAGCGACATTAAGAGTCCTTTGTGTAAACCAGTGTTTCCCAACTCCAGTCCTCAGGGAGTCCCAACAGGTCATGTATTTTTTCAGGATTTCTCCGTATTGCACAGGTGATGTCATTATGGTCAGTGCCTCAGACATTGCCACAGATGTTCTTACTATAGGGTACCCTGAAAACATGACCTGTTGGAGGTCCCTGAGGACTGGAGCTGGGAAACACTGCTGTAAACTGTACATAGTTCCTTTTAAAGGGGTTCAGCATATTTGGCTGATGCTGCCCCCAAGCCTATACCTATATTGTACAGTATGCTTGGGAGAACAGCCGGTGAACTCCATTTTTTTCCTAGGTGTCTATGGGGCTTTCTAATGTTAAAAACGCATCGCGGCAAAATCGCAATTTACCGCAAAATTGATTTTAACATTAACAAGTCACAAAAAAAAAAACGCTGTGAATTTTGCAGTGAAAAAGAACTGTAGTGGGTAGTCACCCTGAGTATGGCAGATGTAGTGGGACATGGCAGAATTTTAGGCTGGTGTCGCACAAGCGTATGCAAAGAATAGAACCCATTGATTTCAATGGTTTTGATTACAAGCGTGTATTTTTCCTTTGCATTTAGGTCACTTAAAAAAAACAGCACAGCACGCTCTATTTTCCTGCGCTTTTGTGCACCCAAAGTCCCCATAAAATGAATGGGGATGAGCAAATGCACCCAAAGGGTATTAGTGTATCTTGACGCCACTGGAAGCTAGGGGTTTGACAGGAGGAATGCCCCTGGCACACCCCCAGCTCTTGATTGGCGCAAGAACCAAAGGTCCTAGAAGGAGGTAGTAGCCGGGGACGCCAGTAATAGCGTGGGTGAGCTGAGGAGATGGGACCCGGGGACATCCGTGACAGTGCTACTGTGCCGGGCTTCAGCAGGCAGCAGGAGGAGTGGGAGCTGGGGACATGATTGACAGCGCTTCCACCTGCTTTGACCGCAGGGGGAGCCAAAGAGGGAGGCTACTGCGGCGGACTTCACTGGCGAAAGAACACTGACAGAGCTCCAAGCTGCTTCTGCAGCATGGGGAGCGGAAGAGGGAGGAAACAGCGGCGTGCACCACGAGTGGGACCCAGGGATAACAACAACAATGCGACAGACACCGCTTCCGGCTGCTTTGCCAGCAGCGGCAAACTGGCGATGCAGGGTGAGTCGGAGCAGTGGACAGCAGCAGGGAAACAACAACTGTCACTGTGCCTCCACCTGCTTGGCCTGCAGGGGAAGCACAATTTAGCGGGGGACGGGGCTCAACGGTGAGGCATGGGGAAAACAGCGTTCGCCAATTTGTGGCAGGGATGGAGGGTTAGGGTCAGGGGTAAGTGTACTGTTACACTCTACCCTCACCCTAACCCTCAATCCCTGTCAGAAATCACGCCACGCTAGTTGGGAAGGAGCGCAGGTGAAGGCAGCATCAGCTTAGTGAGCTGCCAGGACCAGCTCTGCAGCCAATCAGGTACAGGGGGCATCACCCCCTGTCAATCTTGTCTCCACCAGTTCTTCTTGGTGGTGTCAAGATACACTAATACCCACCCAAAGTACACTAGGAGATGCAGATGCAGGAGATGCACCCAAAGTACACTAGGTGATTACACAAGTAAGAGAACACATCTGGAACTCATTATACTAATTAACCATTGCAATCAGTGTACTTTTTTCCCACACACAAGTGAACATGCCCTTACATGCAGAAAAAGTACAGTAAAATATGCCAATGCGGACAGAAAAAAAAAGCATAGTTCATTCTGCAAAAAATCCATGCGCATATGCTCGTGTAATGCCGACATTATTGTGCAGACTTCTGCATTGCTGCTGCAATATGTCTATAAGGAGTTACTATATACAAATGGGACACCTTTAAATAATTGATGACATACAGAAATATCTATTTTTTGCCATTTGTATATATTCCATTGTATGAGATTGTAAAAGAAAAGTCTACAACGCCATCCTTGTCCCTAGGTAGTGTCTGGCATTGCAGCTGCGCTCCATACAACCACTTATATGTATTTATACCATTAAAGCAATTGATTAATTAATTGCAATTACTAAAGGTGATGATGACATAAGCCGCTGCTGCTCTACAAACAATAGGAAATAGGGAAGGACCATGTGCAGGTGCAAAGATCGCTGCGGAGGACAGAGGCATCTTCTTCCTTTCATCCACTGTCCCTCATGTAGTTATCACTCACAAGGAGGATGTGGAGCTGATGCTATCACAAGGTTTTCACTCTTCGAACCAGTCAAGCATCTGGTCTGTCCCCCTGACCCTATGTAGCCTCAGCCGAGACTGGCAGGAGCACAATCCCTGCAGACAGGAGCATCGAGAACCAAAGAGATCCTAAACAGAGAAACCAGAGACACTGACTGAAAGGTCGTATTTGTCATTTCCTGACTCCTTGCACTGTGAAACAGGCAACATCTCAAGTAACCTTGTATCAGTATCAATGTACCGAGAACAACCCGCATCTTCCATTGCACAAGAAATCCTTGGGATCTCATTACCTTTGAGATTGTATTTGGAATATTGAGGTAGATTGGACAAATTCTTATCTTTATCCAGACCGGTCTTCTCTAAGATCATACTACCAGCCGTGAGCCGCTAGAGTTATCTTGTTGACAGTCATGACAATTATTTGGAAGTAGAAGTCTATAGGACTTTTTACACTTGTGCGAATATTCGTGTGCAACAGTTGCCCCATGTAAACATATTGAGCAACCCAATAATGAGCAATAATTTGATCACTTTTTCTTGATTACATCTTTTCGCTGACCTAATCATTGTGTGTTGGCAGCACACCCCTCATGTAAATGGAAGGTGCTGCTGACAATAATGTAAATGGGGAACAAACTCTCATAAGAATGATTATACAAAAAGATTCTTTCATTCTCTTATGAAAATTTTCTGGGTATTGACTAATATTAATGCTAGTCAACAAGCACCGATTGACTTGTTGTATCGCTGTTCAGTGCTCTTCATGGGCACTTTATCTGCCAATGTAAAATGACCCTAAATGCCTTTTTACCTGCGCCAATGAGCAGGGCATGAACATTCGTAAGAATCTTCGTTTCTCCAATTATTGGGATGTGCGACTATGTCCCCAATCAGCCACTTGTCCATTGGCTGATCAGATCACCTGTGAAGGCATGACAATGCTCTCTCATTGGCAAAATATCTCTCTATGTAAACGAGGATGTGTTGTTGACGAATGCTATCTGTATGGAGATTGATGTTCGTATGAAAGATAAGATTGTTCATCCCCATATCACTGATCAGCTGACCAAGCAACATACTATATGTACATTAACAGGCATATGATCTGCCCATGTAAAAGGGCCCTAAAACTATGCCGACATCAATATTAGGGTCCATTCACAGTGTTCGGAGTTCCCATTTTCGTGCTCCATTCAGGGAGTAGGAAACCCACAACCCCTGGCCGAATGAATCCATATTATGAAGGAACCAAATAGCGCCCAACAGACCCCATTGGCTATAATGGGGTCTGTTCAGTTTCCGGACGCCAGTTTAAGGACAAAATAACACAACATGCTGTGCTATTTTGTCCAGGTTTTTTTGTCGAAATCGGCAATGGAGGTTTCTGAACTGACAGACATAAGCATCGTCAATGGAACAGGTAGGCTTTCGCGGTATGTCTGGCCGCTTGCTGCATACTGAAGCAAAGAGCCAGAAGAGAAACTGAGGGGTAGTTTAGGACAGATGAGTTTTTATATTATTGCTGGCAGAAAGTCTGTCTCAGAATGGCGATTGCTCTCCGCTCTTCACTTTTGTTGGCTCTTTGTTGTGTCATTCTCTCTGCCTCTGCGGCTTAGCGCTCCTGTTTTTTATTAAGTCCTGTGGAATCATTGTACATCTTCGAATACATAAGTTTGGAATTTGTTAAATCAAAATTTTGCCACTTTGTGAAACCGTCGTCATGGAACCTCAACACATAATTAATGAAAAAGTGAAAAACTGAACATTTTATGATGTAGGCTCATGTGTTCGCTTGTGAGGATATAGATGATGTGAAATTTGTTGCAGATGCTATGGGGATGATGAGTGAGTGTGGGGCATAGCATGTTGTTACATAATCCAAACACATGAGGGCAGAATTGTTTTGATAACAAACCGTGCCAAATTGGGCTAAAATATGTAGATAGATTAGATAGATAGATAGATAGATAGATAGATAGATAGATAGATATGAGATAGATAGATAGATATGAGATAGATAGATAGATAGATAGATAGATAGATAGATAGATAGATAGATAGATAGATAGATATGAGATAGATAGATAGATAGATAGATAGATATGAGATAGATAGATAGATAGATAGATAGAGAGATAGATAGATAGATAGATAGATATGAGATAGATAGATAGATATGAGATAGATGTGCGGTAGATAGATAGATATGAGAGAGATAGATAGCTCTGCATCATTTATCTGCACCTGGTTTGCTGCCATACTTTTCTCTACATACTTGGATTACTTTGGAAATTATTTGGATCAATTTCCTTGTGGCGATTGCAAGTTACCAGTTCATCCCTTATTGGGTTAAGGTTGTGCTGTCTGCAACTCTGCTTCTCTTTGAGAGAGATAGATAGATATGAGATAGATAGGCAGATATGAGATAGATGATAGATAGATAGATAGATATTATATAGATAGATAGATAGATAGATAGATAGATAGATAGATATGAGATAGATAGATAGATAGATAGATAGATAGATAGATATGAGATAGATAGATATGAGATAGATAGATATGAGATAGATAGGCAGATATGAGATAGATGATAGACTGATAGATAGATAGATAGATAGATAGATAGATAGATAGATAGATAGATAGATAGATATGAGATAGATATGAGATAGATGATTAGATTATTTTTTAGCCTTCACCTCGCCTTATCGAAGGGCAAAAATTGGATTTCTAATGCATGATGGAGGGGAACAGGTGTGTTAATGCCCACAACAGACACTGCAAAATTCCCCCTTCCCCTCTCTAACTCCAATTTTACTCAATCTGCCATCTTTTTCCATGTACTGCATCACACATCTGTTCGTAGAACATTCCCACAAAAAAAAATTCCATACAACCCAAGCATCGGAAAATAGCTGGTCCAAAACATAAGATGCCAATTGATGCATGTGAAGTACCCACATTCTGTACCATTCTCCGGCCTTAAATTCCAAAAATTAAATCCTCATCATTTACTGCTGCTAATGTGGCTCTTAAAATCTGGCCGGAGACGAGCGAAGGACAAATTAGAACACGTTCCACATGTAATTGAGTAAATATTTGAAAGTTAAAAAAAAAAAAAAGTGCTGCATCTGGCATTCTCAATTTAGATTTACAGTGTAATGACCATGAATAAAAAAGTTCAAATTCCTTAAAGCAAATGGTCACGACCTTTAAGTAAGCCAGCGAAATCTAATTACTACATCTTTGTTTCTGAAAGTGTCTCTTGCTAAGCTGAATGGAAGCAGTGAGAGAGCTTCCTCCTGGCTTCCTGTGCTCGGCCTCTCCATCCCTGCCAGGACAAGTGGGGATAAGGTGAAGTTTGTTTGGAAGAAAAGTAATTTTACCTCTGATTTGTTTGCAAAGCCCGACAGGGATCTTAATCTTTGGGGAGGGGGTAAAGGGTCTTGCACATACCCACCGATGCGCAGGAGATCCAGCAGGTTACCTCTTCAGCTTTTAGTTGCATGCAAGAAACTATACAGTAGCTGAAACAGATAAATGGGATACAAGGCTGAGGCAGTAATATGTCAATGAACTATGATTTACCCTGATGCTCTTTGTGAACTTCTGCTCGCTGGGTGACCTGATCTTATCTGTTGCTTTCCCACTCAGTGCAGCTTCTGGTTGTAATTACCCCATTTAAGAAGCATCCTTTTAAAATAGCTTACATGTTGGGATTCCCTTAAGATAATCATATTAAGAACATATTGGTGCAGGCCAGGAGGAATAGACGCACATGTCAGAAGACTTGTTGGTGAGGATAAGGAACAGACAGAAGAGGGAGGAGGAAAGGGATTGATGATAAATGTCTCCACCGGTTCCAAAAACAGAATACAAAAAGGACACCGAGAATAACTAATATCTAACTAGATAATAGAACTACCAGGGGCGTAACTATAGGGGGTGCAGGGGATGCGGTTGCACCCGGGCCCAGGAGCCTTAGGGGGCCCATAAGACCTCTCTTCTCCATATTGGGAGCCCAGTACTATGAAAAAAGCATTATAGTTGGGGGCACTGTTACAGGTTTTGCATCGGGGCCCAGAAGCTTCAAGTTAAACCTCTGAGAACTACCATGATGCTGCGTCAAAAAGATAGAAGGGGAGATAGTTTAGGGACTTTTGTAACAGGTGCGGAATATGACGCCGGTGATGGTGAGGTGTTGCACCAGTTTAGATGAACGAACAATTCTGAATGTATGATACAGAGTAATATTATGAAAGTAACGCTTTCTGTCTGTTTGGTACCTTCTTACGGCTAAACCACTGAAGCGGTTTTGATGAAATTTGGCAGGGAGGTTGATTGTATCTTGAGGAAGGACAGAGGCTATGATTTATCCCCAAAATTTATAGAGTTTTCTAGGGAGCGCGATGAAACAGATTTATTTGGTGATGCGCAGGCGCACCTTCACGGCGCTGCACTGTGGCGGAGGGGAAGGGGGTGCACATCATAAGCTATGCCTACACAAATGGACAGACACGTGAGGGCAAACATCGTTGCCCCACGTATGCAATTATTAAGTGCGGCAGAGGGGAATAGGGTGCACATCATAAGCTAGGTCTTCCCAAACGGGCAGACACGTGAGGGCAGACGTCGTTGCCGCAAGTATGCGATTATTAAGCTAGCAGTGATACCCGGCATTAAAACCTGAACGAAAGACACATTAACATAGATTGGGATTTTATAGAAAATCTGTGTTGCCCATAGCAACCAATCACAGCACTGCTTTTATTTTACCTCAGCTGTATAGCAAATGAAACTACAAACAGTTCTACCCCTCTGTAGGGGTGGTAGGTTATCAAAAAGTTATTGAGAGCTCTCAAGAGGGGTGATTTCATTCGAATAATAATGCCTGGTGATTGTACGTCATTATATAGTATTTTTTTGGCCATGTGATGCGCGCTAACTCACTGGAAACACTATTGATACTTGGCAAAGTCAGTGGAAAGAGAAGAACAGGACGACAAAGAACAAGATGGCTAGATACAATCAAGGCCACCATGAACATGTCAATCGCCGAACTGAAAGAAGCGGTGAAAGACAGAAACTCGTGGAGAACATTGATCCACAGAGTGACTGAAGGTTGGATGCGGCTGAACAGATAATTATCATATATTATTGCATAGATTTTTCATATCCAAAAATATAACCCCAAGGTGACTTCACACATAACATTTTTAGGGGAAAATGCAGCTTTTGAGGCAGTTTTTTGAACCAAAACCAGAAGAGGATCTGGCAAGAAGGAAAAGTGCAAGTCCTTTCTTTATGGCTCCCATTCATTTTTAATCCACTTCTGGATTTGGCTCAAAACCGTGTAGCAAAATCTGCAAGAGCATTTTACAAAAAATGCTGTGTGTGAAGCCACTCTAAAGAGACCTTTTAGACCTCAATCCAATGGAATCATAAAGATAACCGTGCCTCTCGCTCTTCTTCATGGGAGGTTAAGTTTAAAAAAGGTGGATGAAAGGGTCTTCAGAAGACAACCGACACTTCGCAAAATATTTAGTGAAAAACAAAAAAGAGAAAAGAGGTGTTTTTCTTCAAATAGATGAGAGGTCAAAGAGCCGGAGGCAGATCTGCATGGAGAAAGATGGAGCCAAAGGCAAGAGGGGCTCAGCAGGTGTCATATACCAGAAAGGATTTGGCAGGTGAGCGCTCAGTGATGGCCTCCTGCACTCAGGTGATGTCTATTGTTCTGCTCCACGCTGCTATGGATTATTTAAATGTGTGACACACATGAGCACATCTGCATTCTTCTCATGGTAAGCAAAGTATTCACAAAGTAAAGGTACGGTATACAATAGGCATTATGAGGTCTGGCCCTGGTATACACATCAGTGATCATGTTGTGCCACAGAATCTACTCACATACCCAATTAACCCTGAAAACAGATCAATGACAGAGCAGAAGATCTACAGGAATCAATCGACACTGATAACTGATGTACCTGAAATAGAGCTAAATTGTGTTTTAAATGCATTTCCTTTGATAGTCTACCATTTTTTTAAATTGTACCTTTTTTTTTTTAATACTATCTACTAACACTATAGGGGGAATTTCTGGAGTAAATGCACTGAAAAATATGTCTGTCGCCCTAAAGCCCTTGCGATGCTTTATTCTCTCTTCGGCCTCCTGCACATTGGCCGTGGATGTGAGCACAAAAACACCGCTCCATGTCCCGTGCGATATACACGGATACAGCGCATCGATATGTCCTACTTATCACCAAGGAAATGGACAGAAATAGGACGTTCCATAAGTTTTTTCATGCGAACCGTCAGTCCGTATGAAAAAAACGCCAATGTGTATAGCCTCTTATTCACATGAGCATATGAGGATTTGCGCATGCAACGTCATTTTAAACTGCACGAAAATATGCACCGATGCTCTCAGCCATTGATATGGCCAATTAGTTTAGTGCGTTCAAGATGTGTTCTTTCTCTGTCCAAATGTGCAGGAAAATGTATTTTATTTCGCGACAGAAATGCGCACACCAAATACGCCGATGTGAATGAATTTATTGAAATCAATGGGTTCTATTTTCTGTGTATTGCGCGTGCAAATACGACCATGTGAATCCGGCTTGCTGCACTATTTTGACAGACTCTCATACCACTCACACGTTGGGGCATTGAGTTCAAAGCGTTGTGCCAGAAAGGCAACTCCTGTTCGTATGCCCCGATAGGACATACGAACATCATAGAGCAAGGTCTCCCACTTGAGACCTCCCCTCAATAACCCAGGAACAGGGAGCTGTGCCAACATGTGAATGGCCACCCTGTAATACTACATTCCCCCTGTAGTGGATGCTACAGGGAAAATGTCTGGTTGACTGTTGCTGTCACTGGCAAAATCAACTGATTGCTGGGGGTGCCGAGAGCGAGACGAAAGGTGATCAGCTGTTCATCCCGGCTCCCATATTCTGAAAGGGGCTATGGTTGTGTATGTTGATACACCACCTTTGATGGCTTACTATGTTTTCCAATGGGGAAAATGTATCCATATTAGGATCAAACAAATTTTGAAAAGGATTTTTAAAGGGGAGTTTCAAGAGTGTAA
Source organism: Eleutherodactylus coqui (assembly GCF_035609145.1). Taxonomy (NCBI): domain Eukaryota; kingdom Metazoa; phylum Chordata; class Amphibia; order Anura; family Eleutherodactylidae; genus Eleutherodactylus; species Eleutherodactylus coqui. Next base: position 244,604,961 of record NC_089840.1, read on the forward strand.
TTGCCCATGACAGAGACGGCCAGGAGACTAACTATAGGGGGTGAAGAGGGTGCGGCAGCATCTGGGCCCTGGAGCCTTAAGGGGTTCATGAGGACTCAATTTCTCAAAGGAGGAGACTAGTACTATAAATGCCGCATTGTAGTTGGGGTTCCCTGTCAGATAAACTGGATTACCAGCAGCATCACTTCACTCCAGACTTATACGATGCATGAGCCATTCGGGAATCTGAAAATCTTCCCGAAATATATTCCAAATAAAGTAGAACCGGCAGCATCCAAGTTGACAGTATAAAAGACGTCCTTTATTCCCCCATAACACGTGGTAGACAGCAACGTTTCGACCTGGTGGCCTTTGTCAAGCTGGGGAATAAAGGACGTATATTATACTGTCAACTTGGATGCTGCCGTTTCTACTTTATTTCGATTTATAGTTGGGGTTCCCTGTTAGAGATTTTGCACTGGGGCCTAACAGCTTCAAATTACACCTTTGGCAAAATATCTTTCCCCACCATCCCCAATTCTACTCGCAGTTTCACGGAATCTGATCCGGCTGAAAATACCATCTAAAGTTGGGCAGCTGGGTGGAACGCAGACAATGCCCATTATAGACAATGGGGTTCACCTGGCGCTGATTGGTTCAGTTTCGAGACAGAATCGTTTGGCTGCTGGGTTTCCCCTTTCCTGTTCTTTGAACAGAGCAGTAAACCAGAATCCCTAATGCAGGTGTTAAGCCACCCTAAATGAATGAGATTATTCTAGGTATATATGATGAAGGAAAACAGACAAAAATCAGCTTTTGAACCAATAATCAGATCTATAGAAACAAACTGAATGGAATATTTATAAATTTGGATAAAATTCATGATGATGTCTATGGAGAACGTAAAATCAGACAAGCAAAATAAGACTGATCAGTTTTTAGTAGACCAGAGCTCCTTCATCATCTTTAGACAGAAAGTTCCTTGACCTGTAGTACCCTTCCAGAGTAAACTGAGGCTATAAATCACTAATTGTGCAAAAATAACTTTGCAAGTGTCCGTTACTTCGAGTTACTTCTAAGGGTGAAGTAATTCCAGTTACAGTATGATGACATTGCAGATGCTTCGAAGTTGAGAACTGCCACTTATTTTGCACTACCGAATCCATGGCTGCCCACTCTTGAAGTCAACAAATGGAGCTTTTGACGACAGTGAGATTTGTTATCTGTTACTGGGTGTTTTCTGTGGTTCAGAAAGACCTGGAATCACACCATATAATGACTAACAGTTAAAGAATATTGTATCAAAAATTATAATTTTATTCTAGAATTGTCAGATCTTGGGCTACTTACTCATGGACATTAGATTAAAGGGATATTCTAGCAACATGAAGTATTAGCCTATCCAGAATATTTGGGCTAACTATCTGAACAAGGAGGACCCAGTTGCTGGGACCACCATCAATCATGAAAATGAGGGTCCCGTATACGCCCAAATGAATAGAGTGATGGCCATGCATGTGTGTCACCACTCGATTCAATTCAGTTAGACTATTGGAGATGCCAGAGTGCAAGCGCTCAGCTATCTAGGGCAGTGCCATTGAAATGAATGGAGCAGTGGTGCACGTGCGCTGCAACTACTCCCCTTGGGTATACAGGGGTCCTCCTTTCTTGTAATCAGTGGGAGTCTCAGCAATCAAATCCCCACCAATCAGATAGTTATTCATTATCCAGTGGATAAGGAATTACTTTATCTTATCGCAATATCAGAAATTCCTACCAATAACATTGGTATCTGCTGAGAATCTAATATATCATGGCAAAGAAGGATATTGCATCTTGGAATACAACATGCCCAGTCATTTTATTTTGCTGGGAGAGAATGTAAAAGGTGTCTAGCAGCAGCTTTTCTCCCTCTCCCCACTGAAATGAGAGTTTATGCAGAAGTTGAGGGAGATAGCTGTTGGCCAACCGAGTGGTCAGAAGACAACTATCTTAAAGGGGTATTCAGGGATTTGATATAGATGGCCTATCCTTTGGCTAAACCATCATGATCAGATCAGTGGGGTCCAACTCCAGATACTCGCCCACTCAAGCAGTTGACTGCATAAGCCACAGCATTGCTGGACATAGTTTTGTATATTTCATAGAGGCTGTGCACAGTACTGCAGCTCTTTGCAATTGAGTCCCATTCAAGTGAATGAGACTGATCTGTGATAACAGACACAGGTGCTACTACATGTATGAAGATGTGACTGATAAACAATGAAGGGAAAGCAGCTAGTAAATAATTCTGGCAAACAAGTCAGAGCTCAAGATAAGCCATTCTTATTTATAAAATTAGTTATAGGCAAAATACACTTAATGATCACTGCATTAGGAACACCCACTTAATAATGGGTTGGTCCACCTTTTTAAGTGATGATGGCTTTAAGATGTTCGGAAACAGATTCCACAAAGTGGCAAACATCCTCCATACTCAACTCGTCCCGTGCCCGCTACAGCAGCTCTGTCAGTTGGTGCACATTTTGTGAATAGTTGAGAGCTGATCTCACAGCCCTTTTCAGCATATCCCAAGCATGTTCAATGGGGTTACAGTTTGGTGAGTTTGGGGTCCAAAGCAGGGTGGAGAATTTATTGTCATGTTCCTCCAACTACTCCTTAGTGGTCTGAGCTCAATGACATTGAATGTTGTCCTGTTAAACAATGGTACTGTGATCAGGGAAGACTTCCTGAAAATATAAGTGGAGATGGCCAGCTAACAGGTCCCTACAGTGTGCACCATTCAAGGATTGTGGTATGATATCCAATAGTTCTAGGCCATACCAAGACAATCCTCCCCAGACCATGACACCACCACCACTGATCTGCTGAACCTCAACGATGCATCCATGGGATAAGACTTCATGCTGTTTAAGCCAGATGCAGACCTGGTCAGCAGGAAACAGGACTCATCACTCCAGATGACCTTCAGCCACAAGTGCAAGATCCATTGATGCATTACCTAGGCCCATGCGAGACATTGTAGGCAAAGACACAAGGTCATCGAGGGTGCCCTTGTCGGTCCTGGGCTACTGAATCTCAGTGGACACATAGTATGTCACATGGTCATTGTGGAAATCTGTCCAACTTGCCCACTCTTGTAATGCTGGGTCAGTTGGTCCCCCATGGCACATTGTTGCTAAGATACCAGATGTGCCACCCGATTCTCGCCTCTAGAATTAACCACACGGGACCTGTTGCTGTGTGATCGTTTGTCCAATATCTATCAATGGTTCAGCCAGTCTTGGTAAGCTCTTAATATTGTAGTTCAGGAACAGCCAACAAGTGCGAGTGTTTCAGAAATACTGGCACTGCACCTCCAGGCACCAACAATCTGCGGTCAAAGTCACTCAAGTCATCATGTTTATCCATGACTGACAAATGTTGCCTACTGCTGCACAAAGAATAGGTCACGCATTATCTGGGAGCAGACCGTGACACAGCCATCGCATGGAACCGGGTTACTGATCATAAGATCGAGAGGGGTAACATCTATCCTAAGGTGAGTGAGGAGACTTATAGGGCCATCTATGCTCTGTGTAATATGCAAACAAGGAGGATGGAACAATACCTTATAAGTCTCCTCACTCACCTTCTTGGTACTCTCCCCAACGAGAGATGTTATTCCTCCCAACCCACATCACAGGACTCTCACTAGCCAAGCCAGGATCCTACTACACACTGATGAGGGGCAAGAACCCCGAAACAGCTGTCTGTGTATGGATTCTGGCTTGATTTTAAATTCCCAATCATTGCTCTACAGACCTATATAAAGGATCAAGCATTGATTTAAAGGAATGCTGCCATACAATAGATGGTGCTGCAGAGGTATTGCTCCATCTTCCTTATTTGATCATAAGATGTCATGTGCCAACCATTCCTAATGCAGCGATTGTTCAGTGTAAATGAGACATATTAGCAGACGTGTCCTAAATGAAGACATAGCAACGTTTAAAAGGGGAAACATTTCATTATTCAAATTATTTTTTCCTTTATAAGCTCAGAAGTGAAGTGCCACGTGTAGGTCCCAATTGACATTTTTAACCCATGAACGGTTAATTCTGTCCACTAGAGGGCATTTCATGTATGTAGGTTGTGTTATGTCAAAAACATCTCACATTCACAAGATCTTGTTGTGTGAATTGCTGGGAGAGAAGGCAGATGGGATGCCTTTGAATCATCTGCACATCACAAATTGTACCAGTAGTATTATAGGCACATACTTGTCAGTCACCTGGTCCAGCCGAATAATGCTATAAATATCGCACGACGACATGTCAGTACGGATACTCTAGTAATTTTTGTGCGCCTGCAATTAGTTGTCAAAAATGTTATTCATACAGACAAAGGGAGACTTTATGCAGAATGCAAACTTGGTCATTGCAACGCAACATACGACAATTAGAGCTAAAAGACAAAAAATATTAATTGTAGTGGCAGCAGAAGTCTAAACCACCAAAGCCTAAGGAGATAATTCCTCTTCCATTCTGACAACTTATTGCTCAGTGACCAGACACCATCATTAATGTAGGCTCCTACAGGTCTCCGGGAAACATGTAGGGTCTTGGATAAGATAATACGTCCCAGAATGATCAGCAGGATGTGTAGTTATATATTTAGTGAGATCTGAAGAAATAGTTTAGTAGAGCATATTCAAACAATAAATTTCCGAATAGCAACTCATTCCGTGAGGTGGTTGATTACATGTACTCTAACTCCAACTACTAGTATCCTGTGCATCTGTCAGGATCAGCAGATATGGATTCACTGTGCTCCACATTGGTTTGACTTAGGCCAAATCTAGATGCGACACTAAGGAACCCCAGTGTCACCCATTAAACCCATCAGTCAGGATGAGGGCTTTGCTGCGGGGTCTCCAAGTCATTTTTCTGGAAGTAGTCCCAATAAGGTGGTAGCTGACACTTCTATAGACCAAGACAGGGTACCTGAGTACATAAACAGAGACATAGTCCTATCAATCCAATTTGGGGTAGGCAGCATATATTCATAATGAGGAACAGATCAGTACACACAGAACGAGTTGAGCACAGCACGATAAGCCAGAGATCGGGGCAGGCAGCTGACAGAATCATGTCCAATACAAGCCAAGGTCAGATGCAAAGACTGCAAAGAAGTTAGGAATAGTGAAAGTTGGAATCAGAGATTAAGAACGTAGTAGATAACACCTTGAACTGGACCCGAAATATGTCTAAGCAGGGACCCTCCATGGGGAAGGGTACCTAATATAGCCAGAGGAATATTTTGCATGGTGCACGCTGGTCCTATAAGTGTGTGGGCATGTGTAGGCGCATGCCCTTTGGGCTGTTGACAGATTGGGCAGAAACCAGAGCTGGGTGGAGAGATGGACAAGACGGACACTGTAATCGCAAGCAGAGGCAACCAGGTAGCCATGAACTGTATCAGTATTATATTGTGATGTATATTAAAAATAAGCTGTGGAGGCACAACTAACGCTGACCATAAGGAGCCCAAAAGCATTAGATAAATGCTGGCTCAACCTGTTGATTTCTGCAGGAATGGCCAATAATCTAATATATATCAAGGACACTAAACTTTGCAGTCAGGGGAAATAAAGATTGGGTATGTTGGATTTCAAGAATTCAATATTTTTAAATCCTTTTTCCTTATTGTAAACACATGCATGCATTTAGTGATGACCTACTTAGGTGGCCCCAGTAGTAATAGCGTCCCCTATATTGGCCCCAGTAGTAATAGTGACCCCTATTGTGGCCCCAGTAGTAAAATTTGTCCTCCACAGTGGCCTCAGTAGTAATGGTGACCCCAACAGTAGCTCCAGTAGTAATAGCGTCCTCTATATTAGCCCAGTAGTAATAGTGACCCCTATTTTGGACTCACAGTAGTCCCAGTAGTAACATTAAACCCACAGTAGCCCCAGTAGTAATTTTAACCCCACAGTAGCCCCAGTAGTAATATTAAGCCCACATTAGCCCCAGTAGTAATATTAACCCCATAGTAGCCCCAATAATTATATTAACCCCCTCAGTAATATTAACCCTTTCCAATCCACTGTCTGACCTCTGAAGACATTATGATGTAAGGCTGTACAGCTCCGATGTTGGAAGATGTCCGTCGGGGTTCTCTTACTGTATATTGCCAGCCTCTCTGCTGTTGGAGCCTATCCAACGTGTCACCTCATGCAGTACTGGCTTTAGCCAGCATATAGCGCCGTTGTATAACGGCAGAAAGAGTAAGTCCCCTAGGAAAACCAGGATACAAATTGGATTGGAAAGGGTTAACCTTACAGTAGCAGCAGTAGTAATACTAACCCCAATAGTAGCCCCAATAATATTACCCCCCTCAGTAATATTAACCCCACAGTAGCTCCAGTAATAATAATAACCCCACAGTAGCCCTAGTAATAATAGTCTCCCCAACCCATACACTTACCTCCTCCTTGTAGTCAGTGCCACTGCTCCTCTGCTCGGTGTTGATCCCGTTGCACACTGACGGCAATATGTGAGCCCAGAACATTTCCTCCCTTCTCCTCTCCTACGGAACTAAAGAGGATAGTTCAGGGGAGGAGGATCCTGGGTGCACACACTGCCGCTAGAGTGTGCACCAGGATCAGCGCCCCTGTGTGATTACCAGTCGGGGAGCCACGGCACCCCGGCGAGTAATCACTATAGTGGTAAGCAGTCGTCGGTGCGCGTGCCAGCAGAGAGGGCTCTGTGTGCCCCCTCCAGCATGCGTGCCATAGGTTCACCACCATGAACCTATACCCTTGGTCGGAGCCCTTGACTATCGCTCGCGGAGCCCCAAGGGCTACGCAGAGCACAGTTTGGGAAAAACTGATCTAAATAGTATGAGCTGTTGTAGACTTTTGATAGTTAATGACCTTTCTTTAAAAGTGCTTTTAAATGGCTTGATGTGAACTGGAACACAAGTACCAATAAACAAGATGAGTGCTCAGTGTAATCCTTAGGATAGATGGCACTTTGTACAGAATTTTGTTGGTACCCCCATCATAAGGAAAAAAACGATTTATATTGCACTAATAGGCAGTCTCCCTCTAGTCTGCAAAAAGCAGCAAGATAGAAGCTTACCTACAGCAGAATACTGCAGTGAATACTGTGTCAGAAACAAGCTCATAACATCAATACAGCACAGAACCAAGCTCAATACACAGATACAATACCAAAACCAAGCTTATACCATAAATACAGCACAGGCTAACCTCAGAGCATAGATGCAATACCAAAAGCAAGCTCATAACATTAACCCCTTAACAGTACGAGACGTAAGGTTACGTCCTGTAGGTTCGGGGTGTGTATGGAGGGAGATTGCGGAATGATCTAGCACCATACATCATGGCTGCCGGCTCTTTCTTATAGCCAGCAGCTGCCCGAAACAGCTCCAATAAGCTGCACCGCTCAGCGGAGCTGTTAAATGAAGCTCAACACATTTAAATTCCCTGGGGGTCCCGTACAGGTGTCATGGCCTTCTGAAAGGCCGCAGGGCTGTTTTAGCAGAATGCTAATTGAGCCATGCCCAAGGCATGTTTGATAGAATGCTTGTTGGAACGCGGTATGATGCATCATACTGCAGGAGCGATCAAGGCATTGCAAGTTCTTGTTCCCTCTGGGGACTAAAAAGAAAGTAAAAATTAGGTTTAAAAAAAAGTTTTATTAATTATTTTAAAAAAAGATAATCAAAATTTAAAAAACCTTTAGCCATATTTATAAAATAATCTAACTAGTAAAACAAAAATACATATTTGGTATCGCTGCATCAGTAAAAGTCTGATCTATCAAGATAATGAATTATTTTACTCCACTAAGATTTTTTAAGGTTTTTCAGTATATTATATGGTACATTATATAGTACCATTGAAAAGCACAACTCGTCGAGCAAATAACAAGCCCTCAGACAGCTAAGTTGATGAATAAATAAAAGAGTTATGATTTTTTAAAAGGGGGGAGGAAAAAACAAAAAATGGAAAAAAAAGGGGGGACATTGCTTAAGGGCTTAAAGGGGTTGTCCCGCGCCGAAACGGGTTTTTTTTTTTTTTCAATAGCCCCCCTGTTCGGCGCGAGACAAACCCGATGCAGGGGTTAAAAAAGAAAACCGCATAGTGCTTACCTGAATCCCCGCGCTCCGGTGACTTCTTACTTACCTGGTGAAGATGGCCGCCGGGATCTTCTCCCTCGGTGGAACGCAGGTCTTCTGTGCGGTCCATTGCCGATTCCAGCCTCCTGATTGGCTGGAATCGGCACGTGACGGGGCGGAGCTACAAGGAGCCGCTCTCCGGCACGAGTGGCCCCATTCAGAAAAGAAGAAGATCGGACTGCGCAAGCGCGTCTAATCCGGCGATTAGACGCTGAAAATTAGACGGCACCATGGAGACGAGGATGCTAGCAACGGAACAGGTAAGTAAATAACTTCTGTTTGGCTCATAATTAATGCACAATGTACATTACAAAGTGCATTAATATGGCCATACAGAAGTGCTTACCCCAACTTTGTTTCGCGGGACAACCCCTTTAAGAACTAAGCAATTGAGTTGTAGAGTCGCTGATGGGCTGAAAGTGGTCCCTTGGAACGTCAGAGGGGAGGAGACAAAGCTAGTAGGAGGATAATTCATGTAGCTCCACAAGAGTCTGCCAGGAAAGAAGAAAATCATCTGGCCAGGCAGACGTCAGGGGGGGTGGGGGGGCGATAGCCTCTGGCCTACATCTGCATGATGTTCCTCCTATAAGTTGACGGCCGGCAGCCTTTGCGACCTCACGGGTAGTACATAGCTAAGGCTGGCGATACCCATGCTTCTTTAACTATCTTTCACACTAACTGATTCAGACAGTATGGGGAATGAATAATCATTCATAGGATTGAGTTTTTGGAGGCATATTCCCTGTTTATATGATGTGATCGAGAGCACACTGGCACCACAAATACTACACTAACACCTTTACTGCCATAAACCACTAAGCATACGTACATTAACCCCCATTCACTGCCATAGATCAGAAAGTATACATGCACTAACCTCTTCACTGCCCTTGACCACCACGGATGCAGATGTTAACCTCTTCACAGCCCTGAACCATTCCACTTTTCACTTCCCAAGACCAAAAGGGATGCTAACACTTACACCCTTATTGCCATAAACCACTAGGTATGCAGACATTAACCCCTTCTCTGCCTTAGAGATGTTGCCACCAACACATTTAATGCCATAAGCCACCAGGGATACAGAACCACTTCACTATCCCAGTCCACTGAGGATACAAACAATAACCTGAACTAGACTTGGATGTTGTTTAATACTATTTGCATGGATGCTATGTGGCCTGGTATATCTGGCTGCTTTGCAGCAAATTATTAGAGCACTCTACATTAAAACGTGTTTGATGTGGTTCTGTATTGTGAGGCTTAGCGGGTACATCGCCCAGGTCTCTAACTGCCCTGCTGACTAGAGGGAACACTGCCAGCTGTCTGAGCCGACAAGTATTGCTGAGCAGTGGAATGGCTCACAGACTAGAGTGCATATATTGCCACTCTATCCTGCAAACACTGGACATGGGACTTCTGGTCTTGAGATTGATGGAGCCCTTTTAATTGGGAAAACCCCCTTGGTAGTTGTGATGTCAACACTAAAAAAAGAACAGTACTGTAGAGGGTAGCCAGGGGCCGCAGGAAGAACACCCCAAGGGATGCCAATTGCATGACACTGATTTACGGGGAGACTTGTTTTTAATTGTCCTAAATGCTGTATTTATATATGGGCCGGAGAAGTGTCTGGGTAGTTAGAAAGCTCCGACAGTGCTGGCAGAGCAGCCCTAAGCGAGCCAGTAAAGTTCCCACCTGCTGGGGACGATGTGCACCTCTAAATATCAAGGTCTGAATAGTTGCTGTTAAATTGAGGAAGTGTTTTACTCCTGTACTAAGGGTCACCCTTTTAATGAACCATGGATTCAATCGCACGAACAGCTGCTTCTTTTATAAGCAAAACGGGTTCATGTACAGTTCAGTGTAACATAATAATTTAAGAAACGAGGATGCACCTTCCTCTCTCCTTATTTGTGAGTCTGGGTTACAAACTTTCTGTCATCCGACTGCCTGTGGCTGAGTTTTCTGCACTTACTGTGAATTATCACACACCAAAATGATCATGCACAGAATAAATAAACCAGGAGATGTGTGATATGATTGCATTACAGACCTTTTATTTCACCGTGTGCCCGATGACTCCTTCTAAATGTGGCGCACAATGAAAGCCGAGTCATATTTTTGGTGGAGAATAAATGCAGACAACCATTTGCTTTACAGCGTTGTAAATGAAAGCAACAATGGCCTGAATGGGAAGGTCATGACGAGAGTGGAAACTCCTGTCACTCAAAGTTATAATACATACTGTATATTGCTACACTGAGTGTTTTAGTTATTTTTTTTATTTATTTCAAAAGTCTTTATTAGGTATTAAACTGAAGAGCCATTTCCAAAAACTGTACATTTTATAGGGTTAATAAAAAAAATGACATTTATTTTTAGATCATTTTAAAAGGGAGTCGGTCAGCAGAACTGACCCCTCAAAACAGCTACTTTAGGTAGGTGAGGGGTAAATCAGTTTAAACATTCTTAGGTCGATGCTTATAAAACTTGCATGACCAAGTTTTAATCCCTCCTGCACTTTCAGGAACCTCCTGGGCGGTGACTTCAAGAGCAATGTCTCAGATTCTCTGCACTCAATGCCCCTCCCATGCTCTAAGTAACAGCTCTACTGGTCTCCCAATTGACCTACCCCACATCTATCTAGCATTGTCAGCAGTTTTGAGGGGTCATTTAAAAATTACATTGATTTTTAGATAATTTTAAAAGGGAGTCGGTCAGCAGAACTGACCCCTCAAAACGGCTACTTTAGGTAGGTGAGGGGTAAATCAGTTTAAACATTCTAAGGTTGATGCTTATAAAACTTGCATGACCAAGTTTTAATCCTTCTTGCACTTACAGGAACCTCCTGGGCGGTGACTTTAAGAGCAATGTCCCAAATTCTCTGCACTCAATGCCCCTCCCATGCTCTAAGTAACAGCTCTACTGGTCTCCCAGTTGACTTACCCCACATCTATCTAGCATCATCAGCAGTTTTGAGGGGTTAAAACTGCTGACAGACTCCTTTTAGTCTAATTATACTCTATGTAAGAATTGCCAGTCAGTTTGAAAGCAGTAGATCTTTACTATTAATGTTGTAAAGAGAAATTCTGTGGCATATATAGATCAAAGATTACAGTAGGCTCCCTTTTTGTGTTTTTGTATAAGACCAAGTATAGTAACTCCTCTTCATTGTGGTTGAAAGGGCATTGCGTAGGATAGATCTAAACATGGTTGTAAGTTGTAAAGTATCTGGTGTATGCTGGGGCTGACATGGTTAGTTGACCGACCACCAGCGATAGCTTTACATTAGATGGCACCCTGTATGGAATTTGTTTTGCTACCTCACCCATCATAAGAAAAAAATATATTTATTGTACTGATTGGCTATCTGTGGGTATTCTATTTTAAGAGAAAGTAGTAAAATAGCAGCATAGCCGCATCAAGAGAGCTCAGTGAATAAATACTGTACCAGAACCAAGCTCATAACATAAATACAGCACCAGTACCAAGTGCATAGCATACATGTAGCACCAGAACTAAGTTCATAACATAAATACAGTATCATAGCCAAGCTCTATATATAAATACGGCACCTGAAATAAGCTCAGTACAATATACTGCATCCTTGTACACATTTTGTGTTACATGCTGCACATTTTTGTTGTACTTGGGTGATAGATGGTTTCCCTGCTATTTTTTGCATATATATATATATATATATATATATATATATATATATATATATATATACACACACACATCCTAACATTGGTAAAAAGTGGGTGTGGTTTTAAAAGTCTATAATGACTTTGGTCTAGGAACCTCAGACAGAACTATACAAGTCTGTATTCTTCTCCGACCTCTGCTCTTGACTTTCAGGGCTGCACAGGCTGGCAGTAGGCTGCTGAATGTGAATGTCTGTGGCTCTCTGTTGCTTTGATTGGTACATTCTCCCACCAGTGCCAATAACACACTTGACCTAGTCCTAACAATGCTGTTCCTAGGGCTGGGAGGCCTGACAAAGGAGAAGTATATAGAGCAGAGGTCTATTGCAAATAGGAGGTGATTTGACTGCACACACACTGTCTTACTATGAAGAACAAAAGGCACTTGCTATTGCCGGTAAAAAAATGTTTTACTGACATCGGACTCACAGTGTTAAAACTGGCTGGGCTGGTGGCAACTCCCCATACTCTTGTTTGCTAACATCGTAGGGCCAGGAGAGTGGGGATCCCAGCACAGATTCTCAACACCCATTAAAATATGGGATATAGCTGTTGTGCCAGCGTGGGTTATTTCACTGCATGTTTATGCATAATGAGGGGAATTTACCCTTAAGGGAGTTTTTGATACCCACTGTCTGGCATGTTTTTTTACCCTTTTATAGTTTAAAATGAGACAAAATCCTGAAATGTTGCACAATATTGATACATTTGTGTATATGCGTCTAACAATGTGGAGCCACTTTGCATGCCACCCAACTACTGGAGTAAGAATGCAACAAATGTTGCCACTTTTTAAAAAGTTGCAATTCTAAAATCTGTCTAATAATATTACTTTACTAAAACTACATCTCATTTTCAAGACAATTGAAAACTGGAGTTAAGAGATATAACATCTGCTCTTTTTGGCATAAATCAATTGTAAATTTGTCTAAAATAGTTTGCATAAAAAAGTGCAACTTTTGCCACAATTCTGTCACAAAACCATTAATAAATGTGTCCCAATATACTTAATTTGGCATAACACACATAAGAAAAAACTTTGAAAACTAAAAGAAAGGATGCAGACATCCTGGATTGCACCACCTATCTGCAGGGGCTCCAAGGACACTGCATGGGCTGCATTTATATCCCATGAAGATACGTGTGACAATAGAAATGTAATATTTTAACATACATATAAAAATAATTACACAAGCCAGAGAGCAAAAATATAAGAATGTTTTATTTCTCAAATTCTGTATAAAGAATATATAAAAAAAATTTCAACAATACTTCAGATCCTCCTTAAGGGCTTATTCACATGGGCGTATATCGGCCGGGTTTTCATGCCCCGGCCAATATATGCTGCCCCTCTGATGCATTGGTTTACAATGCATCAGTGCACAGGAGCGTATCTCCGCAGTGTAAAAGCGCCTGGTCGGGCGATTTTACGTCGGCGGCAGGAGCTGCATTGACTCCTATAGGAGCTAATGACAGCTGCAGGAGAAGGGAGGTGGGAGTTTAGCAGTTATGCTGCTAAACTCTGTCCCGCTTCTCTTCTCCTCTCCGCCCTTTGCCGCTGTTTGCAATGGGAGGGGCACGTGGGGGTGGAGCTAAGCCCTGCCCCCATCCTGCCCCTCCCATTTCAAACAGCGGCAAGTGACAGGAGCTCAGCACACTAGCTCCCACCCCGTCCTGCCTCCTCCCCTTGCAAGGAGTCGGCAAGGGAAGGGCTGTCTAATAACAGAAAACGGACGGCTGATATACGCTCCTGTGAATAAGCCCTTAATCTGAATGTCTTTAAAAATCAAATTTTTGCTTGTTTTGCAAAATAATAGAAAACGGAACCTGTCCTCACTTTTTAGCATATACAATCAAGCATGGCGACCTTCAAAGTTTCCAAAACACAGTTTGCTGTGCCTCTTTATGAAATCAGTGCATATAAATTTCCTTTGCCGCATGTGAATCATGCAGACTGGTCCGGTGGACAGACTGGACCATCTATGCTGTCATCACATCATAGGAGCAGAGAGGCTTATGGATAAAACTTGCAGCCAGCAGAGACAGTCCACTGGATAATTTACATGCGGAGAAGTAAATTTATAAACACTAATTCTCAGGTACGCTTGTATAAAGAGCCATAGGAAACTACATTTTGGAAACATATAGGTCATAATTCCGGGTCACGAAGGGTATTGTTTCTCCTTAAGAGGAATACGTAGAAGGTATGTGATAAGGCCATGCATGCTCCTAATGTTATAAGGCCATGCATGCTCCTCTGGGAAATATGCAAATGGCAAGATGGAACAATACCTCTGCAGCACCACTTATTGGAAGGCAGCATTCCTAAAACTCAATATTAGACTCTTTAAACAAGTCTTGTAACAAGAACTGGGAATTATAAGTCGAAGCCAGAAACCATACACAGACAGCTGTTTCGGGGGGATCGCTCCTCATCAGTGCGCAGCAGGCTTCTGGCTTGGCTACTGAGAGTCCTGTAGACATAGGCCAGGAAGTGTATCATTTCATAATTCTACCGCTGTGCTTGGTTTAAGCTTTATTCACATGAGTGTATACCAGCCGCCATTTTCACGGCCGGCTGATATATGCTACCATCTAATGTATTGGATTCCAATGCATCAAATCACATGGGCGTATTCCAGCGGCATAAAAGCACGCAGCCGGCCAACATAGCGCTGGGCAGGAAAGATAGTCTGAGAAAACAAAAACAGCCGCTGCCATAGACTCCTATGGGAGCCAATGACAGCTGCCGGAGAAGGGAGGTGGGAGGGAGTTTAGCAGCATGACTGCTAAACTCCCTCCCCTTTCTTTCCTCTTCTCCACCCCTTTCCAGCTGTTTGCAATGGGAGGGGGTGGGGCAGAGTTAGATGCTTAGCTCCCACCCCGTCCCGCCCCCTCCCATTGCTGGCTGCCGACAAGGGGCGGAGAGGGGGTGGGAGCTTAACACACTAGCTCCCTCCCCATCCCGCCTCATCCCCTTGCGGAGAGTCGGCGAGGGGAAGGGAAGGAGGAGACAGCTTAGCAGAGCTAAACAGTGTCCCCCCTAACGGCAATGTGGGCTCAGCATGTATGCGCCAGGCCAGGGCCATCTGAACAGACACACAAGCGTAAAAACGCAGACGCCTGTGTGAATAAGCCCTTAAAATGCTAAAAAAGTTATGACAGAGTCTCTATAATTATTAATTTATTTATAATGCTAATTTTATTCATTTTTTTAATTAATTGTGCATTAAAAATATTTTTTGTTTTTTTTTTCTAATACATAAATTTTAATTTAACTCTAAACTATTACCTCAAAAACGTTTTCAAGCACAATTTGATTATATGAAAAAAATTATAATTGCTAATTGGAAAATCTGCTCAACAAATCACGACCAACTAATTCATCGACCAGATCAGCAATTGTGTAACTTTTTTTTTTCACAGTTCTGATCGCACTTCACAAAATATAACTTTTGCTTTTTCCTCCGCAAATAAGTAATGCAGAAAGAACTCTATTACATTCTAAACTTCTAATAATGGACCTTATCTTCTCTACCCTTACCTGTCACTTTCTTAGCACTATAATTGGATCCAGGGACAATTCTAAAGATTTTATTGAACATGACTCCATACTGAGGTGGAGTATATTATAAACAATATATATAGCGTCTGTTACACAAAATAATAATCCTGGAATGTCATGCCGCCTGTGCAATGCAGCCTTAAAGGGCTATAACATTATAGTTTGTACAGCCTCTTTCAGGGGATTTTTTGCTCCCATATTTCATGTGCAGTCATTGAAAAGCAAGCAGTGTCTGTGTGGTAAAGTATGCTGACAGTTTTAAGGTGAAGTCTGGGTCACATCTCTGATACTGTAATTTTACCACTTCACTTTCTGCCATAGTTCAGTGCTGCAGGGGACTAGGTTTCTGCAGAAGATAAAAGCACATCAAGGTATTTTACAGAGTATGCGGATTTAGCCAGAACGTGGTCAGGGGTATACCGAGTTCTCCCAACTACGGATTATGTAGGACTTCTCAGTTCACTATTTCTTAAAGGAACATTTTTTTAAAAATAGTAATTACTTTTCATCCAGCTCACAATACTTGGTTGCACCGTGATGCAAAATATATTGTATTAGTGTAAGGGGGTTAGGTAACTGACTGTGCCACCTCTTAAAACTGTAGGCTGTTATTATCTTTATTGTTTTTTTTTTATGTTCTGTTTCCTTAACGTCTTAAGGACCAAGCATAATAAATTTAAGGCGCTTGGTCCTGGGCTTTAATCCTAGCTGATAGCAAAAATACGGTGTGGGATTAAAGATCCTGCTCCTGCAATGTACCAGGAGTAGGTTGCGTCTTCAGATGTCAGTGACAGCCGAGAACCCAGAGGAGAAGGTGGAAGGGGTTTTTATTTGCTTTTGCCTTCTCTTTTGCAGATTACATACTGCTCAATGAGTGCTATTTAATAAATGAGGAAAGTATAAGTGTTACATGACTCGGCGATCATGTGACCGGAGACATTGTTGTCTCGAATTAGGAAGTCCATGAGGAGGTTTGTTTGGGGAGCTTGCAAGCCTAGGCGGAGCTGAAAGGCCCTTACTAGTTGCAGGGTAACAGGGGGTATGGGCTTACCTAATTTCTCATTATATTACAGGGCCTCCCTGACTAAATGCATTTTGGATCTATGTCACGGTAGGGCCCACAAACTCTGGGTAGAAGCTGAACAGGACTCAGTCCCATACAGGGGGCTCGGCTTTGTTTGGCTACTGGGAAGGGAGAGACATAGGGACCTAGGGCTGTCTCCTTTCCTTGATAATTTGATCAGAGCCTGGGTTGGCCCTCACACCAAATTAAGGTTGATCTCCAGACTGAGGCATATCTTCCGAGGCATATCATTGACAGCTAGGATGGCAGATCCCGTCCCTAGGGTTCGTGATCTGATTGTCGGCTTGAGACTTAAGTCTCTACAGGGGACTCTGGGAGGCAAGGCCCCCCCATTCGGAGCGGGATATCAATATTTGCAGCTCTGTCATTATGCTAGGTCTCTCGGTAATATTTAACACTCTAGGGCACTCTATAACCTCTGGCACATAGGCAAACCCTAAGGGGAAAACCGGCAGGCTCATGCCCACCTCCTGGAACTCCAGCTCGGCCTGGAGCACCTGGATTCTCCCCTTCCCGGTTCTCAGGCACCCCCCTCGTCACTCCGCTCCATCCGACCTTCTGGAACTCAAATCGGCCACCCTCGCGCTCGGGGGACGCCCCACACCACGACCATTAAGCCTATAACCTCTTTTGGGAGCCTGTGTCTGTTGACTCCTGATAATCTAACCAAAATTTCTGCTATATATCGATTGCTTTTAGAGACAGACACTCAAGGGGGAAGTAGGACTTTTGAGCTGAATTGGGAAAGGTACCTGGGAGGCGAACCCTCAGGGAAGACATGGAGAAAGGCTTATGTCCTGACCCACAAAATGAATGTGTCCAGCAGGATACAAGAACTTAATTATAAAATCTTGACACGATGGTACAAGACCCCAGTGGGGCTAGCATGAGTTTACCCCCAGTATCCTTATATGTGCTGGAGGTGCCTCCAAGGTCGGGGGACTTTCACTCACCTATAGTGGTCCTGCCCACCAATCCACCCTCGCTGGCAGGAGGTTAGTGCCCTCTACTCATTAGTCTGTAAGAGCTTGGTCAGCCTTATACCCAAAATAGCCTTGCTGTCAATCATCCTAGACTCATTAGCCAGAACCAAGGGGTCCTTGCTGAGATTCTTTCTACTTGCCATGAAGCAGATTATTCCCAGAAAGTGAAAATCAACCTCTCCCCCTTCGAGGCTGATGTGGCGTGGAGTCATTAGATAATTTGATATAAATGGAGGAGTTCTGTGCTAAAGATGAATTAAGGTTTGCTAAATTTTACTCAGCATGGGATGTGTAGATTCAGTTTCATACCTCACCAGGTCTAAATGCTTGGCTCTCCAATGGCACCACCCTGCCCTAACTGGCCATTTCATCTGAACCCGTCGACCACCACGGAATGTCGCGACTATGGCTAACCCCAATACTTGCCGGACAAACTTACCCCATTATCCTTGTCCCTTCCCCTTTACCCTTCCTCCTTTCCTTCTTCTGTAATTTTCTATTCTTCTTCTCTTCTCTCTGCTGTCTCTAGTCTAATGGTTCTCTACCTTAGACTTATGCTAGAGATACTGCTAAGATCGCTGCATGGTTAATGAGCATTACTTAAAAACAAGCAGAAGCAGTTTTGTGTTAATGTTGTCTTTTATTGTTGCTGCATGATAATTTTGTACACACTGTCTTGTATGATGCAGAATGAATAAAGTCCTTTTAAACCATAAAAGTAGTCTGTCACTTCCTGATCTGTAGAGAAAGCTTTGCAGCAATCATCTCAACATCACAGTAAGCATTTTACCAACGGTGGATAGGTTTCTCAGGTGTAATAGTCACAGGTCTGGAGGATTATCAGGGACGAGCCAGGATTCAGCAACGGGAGGTCTTGGTTTTCAGTACAAATGGATGAGGTGGATATGTAGTCAGATGGAAAGACAGAGGTCAACAACAGGAGGTCTCGGTTTGTAGTACAAATGGATATGGCCGGTAACATAGTCAGATAGAAAGCCAGAAGTCGGTATCAGGAAGTCTTGTCACAATATCAGAGGAGCAGGCAGAAATGGAGCTTGCTAATCACTTCTGGAAAGCAGAATAATAACGCACTGAGGGAGTGGCAGGGCCAGACTTTTATAGGAAGTGCAATCAGGAACAGAGGTGGGGTAAGGACCAGGAAGCAGAAACTAAGTAACTGGGATCAGGGAACAACACTGAGAGTCATCCTAGGGAACTGTCCACAGGCTGGATAGCTCAGCAGTGAGAG
This sequence comes from Eleutherodactylus coqui, assembly GCF_035609145.1. Lineage (NCBI taxonomy): Eukaryota > Metazoa > Chordata > Amphibia > Anura > Eleutherodactylidae > Eleutherodactylus > Eleutherodactylus coqui. The sequence goes on from NC_089840.1 coordinate 244,623,715, forward strand.
CTACTGGCTGGAGTGCCAGAGGTCTCTGGTTTGATTCCTGACAACAGGCAGGATTATACAGAGAGGGAACACCTATATGTAGATAACACAGGATCCACCATTCACAATAGATGATCAGCTGTGACTATTTACTACCCCTCCCTGCAAAATAATTTCTACACAGGTCACAGAGCAGTTTACTATACAAGTCATTAGGTTCCCCCCTGTCCACTGTGTGATGGCCCATGAGGCTGCTGTATATCTTCTAAATGCTGTTAAATGTAGTTCAGGCAAGATGACCATGTCTAGACAGCACAAGAAAAGAATTCTACAATCAGAAAATAAAAACCAATTTTTTTAATACAAAAAAAATGATGATAGTCCCTTTAAGCTACATCTGTAGGTGCATCTTGCAAAAATATTCCATACATGTGAATGGTCCTTAAAAGTCCCTCTTTGACCATCCAAATAGTTGGGAGGTAGTGCAGGGTGCTAAGGCAGCAGAAATGCAGTCCTAAACTCTCGCTCACGACCCAAAGGTTGCGAGCTTAATCCCTGCACGGTTCAGGTAGCCGGCTCAAGGCTGACTCAGCTTGGTGTGGGGTAATAAATAAATTACTTGAAAGTGCTGCAGAATAAGTTGGCACTATACAAATAACAAGATTTATTTATTTAGTTTTTATATGGAGACAGGAAATATAGAGAAAATGCTGACAGTGCAATGCTCTCTAGAGAAAGTGGTGACTGAGCACAACTCCTACAGGGTAAGAACCGTCTTGCTGCATGCTGAGACTTAAAAGGACTTTGATGTGATTTGGCAAGTGAAGGACTTTATAGCGAGCACAATAGAACTATACAGCGTAAAGGCAGCTGCACGGCCTACTGAGATATTACCGTTTGCAACTTCCGTTGAATAAAGTTGAGCAGCATTTGCAATGTTGTCCTCTGACTTGTCTTGGGAACTATGACAACTGCGGCTGAGATGCACTCTAGGGCGGCTACAGTTTAGACTGGTGACTGCGCTCTCCCTTATGGATCCAGGGTACCGGAGATACTTGATGTCAACATCGTAAGCAGTGCACGCCATGCGGAGGTGTTGGTAGCCACCATGCCTACCTCACCCTTGTGGACTGATCGCTCGAACCTGAGTCCATTGTTACATTGGTGACATTCCTACCAAATGAGTTGAGAACCAACATGTCCAATTTTTTGGCCCACAAACGTGGCATCTCAGGTCTGATTATTTGCTATGAAGACATTCATAAGCTTCATTCTAGTTTTTATAAACAAGTTTCAATATTGTTGGCAAGGATGTAATATTTGAAGGGGCTTTACTATTGATGACCTTTCCTTGAGATAGGCCATCGATAGTTGGTCCATGGGCATTTGGGATCCCCGACGATCAGCTGATATTGGGTCAGCTGTCATTGCAGACAGCTCTGCATGTTGTACGGCAGCCCGGTTTGGTTATACAGGCACAGTTCCCATTGAATTCAATGAGAGTCCCATTGAACCACAGCAATTCATCATGACATAAATTCCACTAGGTGTACAAATTGTCCTGCAGGAATATTGGCCCATGCAGACAGGAAGCTTCTTGCAGTTGCCACAAATTACTTGAAGGTACCGATGTTCTGAACAGCTAACAGAAAGGCGTCATCGACTCATGCTGCTTGTGCTAAATTCTGACCCTCCATCAGGACATTGCATTGTATTTCCATATCTCAGTGATACAATTTTTCTGCTCTTTCGCCCACTGGAGTCTCGCCAATCTGGTTCCCTTAGAGAGCAATAGCGCTGGAACTGGTCATCTGCTGTTATAGCTCATCCATGCTAAGGAACAATGATTTGTGTGTTTTGACAGGTTAGTTTGGCACACCAATATTGTATTTAGCTGCAATTTGCTTGACTGTGCAGCTCCTGTTTGTCAAAACGATTCTTGACATCCTCCTCTGACCCCTTTTTGTCAATGAGTGATGTACATCACAGGTTTCCTTTTGGCCAGATGCTTTTCCTTGATCACACCATTCTCTGTATATTCTCCACACCGCTGCACGAGAAAGGTTGGCTGTGAAATTCCGGCCCCGGATAGTCTAGCACCGATGACCAGAATTGTTGGAAGTCACTCAGAACACTGAATCTTCCCATGTAATGTGGATTTACACTGAAACTGATCCACAAAAAAACTAGTCACTTGATTTTATGTTGCACTCCGGTGCCACGGGTCTAATTTCTATACCAGAAAGCTTTAATCAAGAAAGGGCCAGGGTCTCTAATAAAGTGGCCCTCCAGTGTATCACTTGATCCATTCCAAGACCTCTGCTTTCTGTCAGTGAATGCTTTCTTAAATTCAGAGGCTGGAAACCTGACCTGATCGTGTCCTACTCACACAGGTGTATGATATTTTTTAGTGTTTGACTTAACAAGCACAGAAGTTTTGTGAACAACACTCAGCATCTAAATAAAAGCTTTCAATGTTTCTTGTCACTTGTGTCAACCATTCATCTATAGCAATGTCATTAAAGTGGTTATTCGAAAAATCTAAAGTTGTCCCCTGTCTACAGCATAGAGGATAACTTGGTGATCGGTGGGGATGTCATTGCTGAGACCCTCACTGATCCCGAAAAAGTGGGTCCCATGTTACCTCTCCTACTCATTGCGGATTTACTGCACCTCCCACAGTGAGGAGGAGATTGAATGGAGCTGCGGTTGCGTCGGTGCAGGGCTCCTCCATTCGCTTTCAGTGGGACTGCTGATGATAGCCAAGTACAAGTGCTCGGCAATTTCCGTCAGCGCCATAGTAACGAATGCAGCAGCAGCCATGCATGCGCGGCCAGAACTCTATTAACCCTTTCCAATCCACTGTCTGACGTCTGAAGACATTATGATTTAAGGCTGTACATCTCCGATGTTGGAAGACGTCCGTCGGGGTTCTCTTGCTGTATATTGCCAGCCTCTCTGCTGTCGGAGCCTATCCAACGTGTCACCTCATGCAGTACTGGCTTTAGCCAGCATATAGCGCCGTTGTATAATGGCAGAGAAAGAGTAAGCCCCCTAGGAAAACCAGGATACAAATTGGATTGGAAAGGGTTAAGTCTGATGTCATTGCACTTGGGAGAATCAACCCCACAGTGACGAGGAGGCCCTTCTAACATACACCTAAAACATATTTAAAAAGTGTCTTGATGAAAAAAAGACCAAGCCAGTAACCAGTATAAATACACATGGCACACTCATCCATTCACCACTTCTGGGGAAGTGATAGTCATATTTTGACCTTTTCACTTCATAGTCAACATTGTGATTGACGCAATAAATTGGAGTTCTTTAGAAAATAGGGCCATCTATACTGACATGCAGTAGCAGTGAAAATACTGTATTTGGCCATAAAGTTATTTTAAGCCTTCAGAGTAAATGGTTCGCAAGATGAAGTGTAAACATAATATCCATTTAGCATGAGTTACCATTAGTCCTGAATTATTTCAGACAACATTGACTTCTTCCATAAATGATTGCTTTTACCGTCTTCATAAATTCCAAAAAACAAACAGTTTATCTTGGTAAGGGACCAAAACAGTATATTTTGCTTATTTTATATTTATACGATTATGTTCCTTTAAGAAAGTTCATTTTTTTATAGTCACAGTAAGGTGATAATTCATGGGGGAATGGTTTGGTGTGGGTAAATAACCCAGAGACTGCAAGAGGTGTGAAGACCGAATGTTAACGTGAGCGCCATCTTGAGCAAGCAACTGGGCGCAGAGAGAGCGAAGATTGGAAACTCCCATGTGCCAGTGTGAGTGGTGTGCCTACTTGTCGGAAGCCCCATGAAAGGTTGACGATGCCATGTATGCAAGTATTTGGATAAAAGTGGAGTAATTAACCAGAACTAGCATGGGTTTGTAACAAACAAGTAGAGATGAGCGAACGTACTCGGTAAGGCCGATTTCGCAATCGAGCACAGCGATTTTCGAGTACTTCACTACTCGGGTGAAAAGATTCGGGGGGCGCCGTGGGTGAGCGGGGGGCTGCAGCGGGGAGTGGGGGGGAGAGGGAGAGAGAGAGGGCTCCCCCCTGTTCCCCGCTGCTACCCCCCGCTCCGCCGCGCCTCCCCCGCCCCCCGGCGATCCCCGAATCTTTTCACCCGAGTAGTGAAGTACTCGAAAAGCGCGGTGCTCGATTGCGAAATCGGCCTTACCGAGTACGTTCGCTCATCTCTACAAACAAGTCATGCCAGACTAATCTAATTTCTTTCTATGACAGAATCACCGATTGCATCGATCAGGGAAATACGGTGGATATAGTTTATCTTGACTTTAGTTAAGCATTTGACAAAGTATCTCATCCCATACTTATTGAAAAAATGACCAAATGTGGGATTGACAAGGCAACTGTTAGGTGGATTCACAACTGGCTGAGTGACCGTACTCAAAGAGTGGTCATAAATGGCTGCACATCCAAGTGGAAGAATGTATCAAGTGGGGTACCACAAGGCTCTGTCCTAGGCCCAGTGTTGTTCAACATTTTTATTAATGATCTGGAGGAGGGAATTGATGGAAACTGATCAAATTTGCAGACGACAGAAAGCTAGGATGGATAGCTAACACTAGGGAAGAGAGAGAGGGAGTATTCAAAAAGATCTAGAAAAGCTTGTACAGTGGGCAGCGACTAACTGAATGGTATTTAAGAAGGAGAGATGCAAAGTCCTACATCTGGGCAAGAAAAATGAAAAAAGCACATACAGAATGGGAGGAATTGGGCTAAGCAGCAGTACATGTGAAAACGACTTGGGTATTAGATCATAGACTGAACATGAGTCAACAATGTGATGCAGCAGCTTAAAAGGCAAACACAATTCTGGGATGTATTAAGAGAAGCATAGAGTTTAGATCACGTGAGGTAATTATCCCCCTCTACTCTTCTTTAATCAGACCTCATCTTGAATACTGTGTCCAGTTCTGGGCACCCCACTTTAAAAAAGACATCGACAAACTGGAGCAAGTTCAGAGAAGTGAGCAGTTTGCAAATCAAGTCCTATGAGGAACGGTCAAGGGATCTGGGAATCTTTAGCTTGCAAAAAAAAGAAGACTGAGAGGAGACTTAATAGCTGTCTACAAAATCTGAAGGGTTGTCACAGTGCAGAGGGATCAGCCCTATTCTCATTTGCACAAGGAAAGACTAGAAGCGATGGGATTAAAACTGAAAGGGAGGAGACACAAATTAGATATTAGAAAAAAACTTTCTGACAGTGAGGGTGATCAATGAGTGGAACAGGTTGCCATGGGAGGTGGTGAGTACTCCTTTAATGGAAAGGTTCAAACAAAGGCCGGACAAATATCTGTCTGGGATGATTTAGTGATCCTGCATTGAGCAGGGGGTTGGACCCGATGACCCTGGAGGTCCCTTCCAACTCTACAAGTCTATGATTCAGTGTGTAAGGGACCTGGTGGTGAGATCAGAGCACAGCTAAGCTGAAAAACAGAGTTGGCAAACCCGCTGATGAAAGTTGGTAATTAGCTAGGAGAGAAAGGATTCCCTTGCTGCCTCTAAACCCAGTGGTGTTATTAGACACTGTAAAGAAAATAACAACATTTTATTATTTAGCAAACTTCGGTTTTACAAGCACCGAGATGTAATGTCAGCATCAGTCCTTCCCAACGTTGCGGCTGATTCCCCACTGCCTCTGTAATAGGTGGTTCCACCAAATTATGAGACTGTAAAAGGGGAAAAGGTACATATGGGGAGGAGGTCCAACAACCAACTGTAGCCAGTATCATCTGTCTGGTCCAACAAGAGTGCTACAGAAGGACTAAAGTAAAATACGCAGATGATGCAAGATTCCTTTCAGGTACAATCCCTTTTGGTATATTATTTCTTAACTGCTATTATTTTATTAATTTCGATATTGGCTACTTTTGAAAATGTGATATATTACTAACACTGAAGCGTGATAATACAGAAGTTGAAATAGTGTTGCATTTGCCAATATAGTTTGGAAGTCAATGAGAATCTTGAACTTTACAATTGTCCCGCCATGTAATATGTGACTTTCATCAAGTCCTATAGAGCAGGAGCCACTTTTTCCAAAAGTTCAATGCCCTCAGTAATAGAGTGTGGTCTCAATTAGAGGATCCCTATTTGTTAAGTCTATATCCCCTGGAATGGCATATCGATAGGTATTGTCCTTATGGATAGTTTTGTGCCTTTTAAGCACCTCAGTCTGTGAGCTAGAGTGGACTCTAGCTATCCATGAGAGCAATGGTGGACCAGGCACCAATGGATTGGGAGCACCAGGGGATCGGGTAAGGTGAGTATGTTTTATGTTTTATCTCTTTTATTTTTTATCGACCCATCCCTCTTTCGGAAATGTATGCAAAATTTTGTCATTGTTGCTATATAGTGTTTAGGCTTATCTGTACATTTTAAGGATAGCAGCACAAATTTTTTTTCTTTTTTTTAATAATTGAATTTTTATTAGAATTTTTTATAATAAACATAAACAACATCTTACAGTTTTAAAGAGGCACCTTAATAGGTGAGCTGTAATCATAGCAGGGTTGAGATTAAAACATATGCATAAACAAAAACATATGCAAATATACGGACGTAAACAAAAATAGCGGAGGTACATTTCCATATTTACGGAGGTGGTTATTTCTCTATAGGAGGTTCTTGGTTGTGTAGTCCAGCCAAGTTGCCCAAAAGGATGTACGAGGGTGTTGAGAAACAAATCTACGCGAGTAAGCTTCCTCTAGGTGGAAGGTGAGTTCCACCGAGTTTCTAATCTCTGTTATGGATGGAGCTTCTTTTGATTTCCAGTGTTTAGCTATTGCTAGACGTGCCGCTAGGATAATGTGTGAGGTGATGGCTGCATAGAAAGGAGATATTTTGTCTGTTTTCAAGAAACAGAGAGCGAGTTTAGGGTCCAGGGGTACATGCTGGTTTGTGACCGAGTGTATTAGATTAAATACTAGGTTCCAAAAGGACTGTATGGTGTGGCATAGCCACCACATGTGGAAGTAGGTACCTTTTGCACCGCACTCTCTCCAGCAAATTTCTGAGGTTGAAGGGTTCATTTTAGCTATTCTTGCCGGGGTAAGATAGCAGCGGAGAAATATCTTCTGGAAGATTCACAGTGGGAGATGCCATGTGAAATCTTTTTGGTCCATGAAAGCGCCCGGCCCCACTCCTCCAGACTGAAAGTTTGTTTGAAGTCAAGCTCCCATAGAGTCATGTGGGTTGATTTAGTTTGGGTAGTCTGGGAGAATGAAGACTCGTAGAAGGTAGATATGCCTTCGGAGACCTCTGTTGATAATGAAGAGAAGATGAAGGCCGCTTTAGGGAATATGGGCTTGTGAACATCTATAGATTGTAATGTGTACCTTAATCCTAGATGCGAGAAGCCTAGTTTATTAGGGAGTTTATGTATCTTACCTATTGTGGGGAAGTCCATAATGGACCCCTCTCTATAGAGGTCTCCAATCTTTTTAACTCCAGATTTCTCCCATGTCCCGTATTCAAAATCTAGGAGGATGGAAGATAGAAATCTCAGTGGGAGGAGTGTGGCCGGCACCCTTTCTGAGGTTGAGGAGACTAATTGGCTCCATATCTGGACCGACGCCTGAATGCTTGGTAGGGGATGGGGCCGGAGGGGGGGTGGAGTAGCTCCTAAGAGAGAGATCAAAGTGGCTCCCAGAGTTGCTGCTTCTATGTTCACCCATTTCTTGGGGGATGCAGGGATCCACCAATGTTTACTTTGGTCCAGTGTAGCTGCGGCGAAGTATCTCTTAATGTCGGGGGCTTGCATACCTCCTAGCTCATATGGTCTTGCCAGAGTTGAAAATTTAATTCTGGCATGTGCTCCTCCCCAGATGAATTGGTTGATGAGAGCTTGGAGTTTTGATATAAAGTGGGTGGGGATCGGGATAGTAACCGTTCTGAAGACGTATAATATACGTGGGAGAATCATCATTTTAGCCGCTGCTATTCTGCCAGCCCAAAAGATAAAGGGTTTGCGAAATTTACTTAGAATGTACGGGATGCAATGTAAGAGTGGTGTTTAGTTTTGGGAAAAGGTTAGGGAGCTAGGGAATGTTATATTGATACCTAAATATGGCAGGGAGCCTTTACACCAGGAAAAGGGGAAGGATTCTGAGATAGACTGAGTAGTCTTAGCGTCTAAGCCTAGGTTTAGCATTTGAGATTTGGTGTCATTGATCTTATAATATGAAACCTCGCCAAATTTGACTAGAGCAGTTTGGGCCTGTCTCAGGGAGGGTAAAGGGTTTGTGATGGCAAGAATAACGTTGTCTGCGTATAATCCAATTTTGTGTTCCTGCGAGGCTATTCTTATTCCTTGGATGCTTTGGTTAACTCTGACCATTTCCGCTAGTGGTTCCATGATCAGGGCAAATATTAGGGGCGACAGGGGGCACCCTTGCCTAGTGCCGTTAGATATAGCAAACGAGGAGGAAAGGCATCCTGAGGAAAGGACCCTTGCGGTTGGTGCCGAATACAGAGACAAGATAGCAGATTTGATGGGTCCTGAGAAACCGAATTTTCCCAGGGTGGCTTCCAGGAATCCCCAGTGTATGCGATCGAATGCTTTTTCAGCGTCTAGCGCCAGGAGCAGGGCCGGGGTTCTATTCCTTTCTGCCACCCTGACAAGATTCATGAATCGTCGGGTATCGTCGGGGGCCTGTCTTTGGGGGACAAATCCAACCTGGTCTGTTGCCACCAATAGGGGGAGGATCGAGAGTAGTCTTATGCTGAGAAGTTTTGCGTATATTTTAACGTCTGTGTTCAGGAGAGAGATGGGGTGAAAGTTAGCCGGGAATTTGCTGTCCTTCCCAGGTTTAGGGATGGTGACAATCAGGGCTTCCAGCATCTCAGGTGGGAGGGAACCACTCCTCATTGCTCCATTGAACACAGACGCCAGATGGGGGGCTAGGGTTGGGGCGAATTTTTTGTAATAGCCATTTGAGAAACCATCAGGGCCAGGGGTCTTATGAGGCTTTAATAATTTGATTGTGTCACTAATTTTTCTCTTTTACTCACATCACTAAAAGAAGCAGGGCAAAGAAAAATATGGAATTCTCCAGCACTGAACTGTGAGGCATCATGTTGCGCAATAAAACACCAAAGGAAATTCATCAGTGCATAATGAAAACATGGGGTGACTAGTGTTTATCATACTCCACTGTGAAGGAATGGTGCCAACTTACATTGGGGTGATTTTTTCACCCAAGATGCTCAAAGTTCTGGGAGACCCATCACAGTGTCAACACCTGGAATTGTTGAATTTGTTCATGACATGATTTTTGCAATAATTGCATAGTTTACAGCAAATCTTGTTGCGTGTTGCAAGTGCATTTGCACACCTCCCATAGACTTCTATGGGGATGTTTTGTGCACAAATGCACACGAAGGTAGAGTATGTCGCATTTTTTTCTGTGCGCACAATAAAAGGAGGTGTATGGGGTATTATTGTATCTTGACGGCACTGGAAGTTAGGGGTTTGACAGGAGGAACGCCCCTGTCACACCCCTAGCTCCCGATAGGGTAAAGACACAAAGGTCCCAGCAGGACAGTGTGGATTGCTTTCTCCCACCACTGCAGCCTTACCACTGTAACATGCCAGCATTTACATGTCATAATGTAAGCCTAAGAACTATAGAAACCCTCAGGCTAAGATTGCAGCGGTGGGACAAATCTATGCAGAGGGTGCAGCGTGAGCGCTCGACCCCGGCCGGCACTTCAGGCATGCGTGCTACAATCCTGGCCACCCACTCACCTATCCGTCGTGCTCGCCACCTTACGGCTCGATCCCGGACGGCGGCTTTCAGCTCCATTCCGCCGGCCGCATTAGTGGCCCGGGACGTCGGTGAAACTACAGTGAGTTTGCTTTGGCCTCCCTCCTTCTGCCAATGGTGCACAGTGGTTCAACAGTGAGAAGTATTCCGCCTTCTGGCCTGTCGCTGCCGCCGGGGAAGGCACTTTCTCCTGGGGGTGCGCGGCTGCAGCGCCGCCGGCCGCTGTATGCCTTTCCTATTTATTTTTAGTGGCCTTGCAGGACCTGCTGTCTAACACCCTGTGCAGTCAATCACATACTGGGGGCATCACCCCCCTGTCAATCTTGGCTCCACCAGGAATTCCTGGTGGCGTCAAGATACAATAATACCCAACTGAAATCAATGGGTTCTGCTCTCTGCGTCTTGCATGCACAATTTTTGTACCCTTGTGAAGGAACCCTAAAAGTCTCATGCACCTAGCTCAATCCCTTCTTTGTCGGGCTGAGACCTTTGCAAACCCCCCCCCCCCCCCCCATGCGCATTTACTGAGTATTTTAAACACCCATAGCCTATAATGGGCATATTAAGCGAATTAAAACACACTAAAATGGGACATGCTGTGTTATTTTCCATGCATGTAATATGCGTGTTAGAAAAACGCAGGTCTTAATGGCCCGATGTAAATCAATGGGCTTTTAGCAATGCATATTCCGTGCATTATACACAGCACACATACGCCCGGGTGAGCGAGCGCTCTGACGGAGCAGCCTTGCATTATATTGAAATCTGGTTACTGCTGGTTTTATACGCTTTTCTGGTTTATATTGCTTTATTTTCACTTCCCAGAGACTGTTAAAACACCTGCGGTGAAGTCAAGCATTCAGTTTTCCATCAGCGATGTTGCTGGACAATTTAGGAATGAAGGACTGCGATTCATCGGAATGAGCGGGCTTGTGTGACATAAGGATGAACCCAATGAGTGCGGAAAGTAAAAACAAAGGGTGTTAAAATTGGAGTTAAATGTTGCAAGGAACATTTCTCCTTAATGAATTATAGGGAGATTTGTAGCAGTAGGACAGTCCGAGAAACGTCTATCAGCATGTGCAAGCAGAAGTGTCAAGTACTGGCTGCACTATATCCTTATTGCCCTCTCTGTGAACTGGACAGTTTCCTTTCACTTAGTTTATTTTCACTTGTAATCTGGCAGCTGGCTTCACCCTGTACACATTTGTTTTAAATAATCTGCTACTTGTTTGGGAATCCATGCCAGCTTAAAAACGGGGGTGCCAAGTGCCCTGTGCAAGACCACTATGGAAATGACGCAGCAATAAAGGTTTGTCTGGTCATGACTCGTTACTTACATTGAACATCCAGATAGGATTAAAAAGAGTTTCCTCAACTTTATTTATGAGTTCATTTTGGAATATGTGACCACAAGATGCGCATTCTGCAATATTGAATCATTGCTGAACTTTTTACATGGAAAGCAAATATGGTTCTCTAGTTACTAGAGGTTTTCATTCAACTAAAGCTGGCCGTGCCCATTTAATAGCTGTGAACTGATAGCTACCCCTCCAGCCCCACTCCACCCACCCAATACATGTGAAACGAGTCGTGGGTAGGGTTCCCGAGTTATAAGTTTCGCGGTGGTGCAGCAGATGACTAACTTGTCTTTGCTTCGCTCCATAGGAGGGCATGAGTTGCTCAGACATTAAGGGCTCATGTCCACGGGCAAAATGTGATTTAAAATCCGCAGCGGATCTCCCGCGCGCGGATCCGCACCCCATAGGGATGCATCGACCACCCGCGGGTAGATAAATACCCGCGGATCGTCAATAAAAGGCATTTAAAAAAAAATGGAGCATGAAAAAATCTGGACCATGCTCCATTTTCATGCGGGTCTCCCGCAGGGACGGCTCCCGCGGGCTTCTATTGAAGCCTATGGAAGCCGTCCGGATCCGCGGGAGACCTAAAATAGGAATTAAAAGCATTTACTCACCCGCAGCGGGTCGCGAAGCTCTGCTCTTCCTCACGGCCGCATCTCCCTTGCTTCGGCTCGGCGGATGTGCCCGGCGCATGCGCGCGGCACGTCGACGACGTGCCGCCGGCGCCAGGAATTCATCCGCCGGCCGAAAATGAAGATCCGGCCGTGAGGAACAGCTGACCTTCACCGCCCGCTACGGATAGGTAAATGCTTTTAAATTTCTATTTTCAGCGCTCATGTCCGCGGGGCAGGAGGGACCCGCTGCAGATTCTACATGTAGAATCTGCAGCGGATCTGATTTTCCCCGTGGACATGAGGCCTAAGGGTTTTAGCAGTAATGCACACTTACATACATGTATATATATCCATTTCGGAATGACAAGGCACTTTGTGAATCGGACTGAACCCGTAACTAACCATACTTGTAACTACACATCGTTCTCCGTAACTCGGCTTACTGTATAGTCGAAGACTCGCGGTAGTATGCAGACATCGCAGACTTGTGCACCCTAGGTGCAAAAGTACATTTTATGACCGTACAGTATGCAGGTCATCGTTCCTGTCTCATATAACTTATTATCACTGCATAACCCTACTCCTACAGAGAGCCTTGTCAGCAGGGTACAACCTATATGCTCCGACCTTCCACAATCAGTTAACTATAAACAGTGTATAAAAATAAAACACTTGACTACAGTTCCTTGGGGGAGGTACTGTCTCAGTCCACTTCTATCTGTCATCGTCCCTATAGTGTATGTTGGAGACAGTCTTTTCTGTATCCTGCAGCTTGTCGTTTTTCCATCATCTTGTTCCATGTGGGAAGGGAGACTCCCTTTCCTTCCATGCAGCATGCCATCTTCGGCCTCTGGGTTATCTGGGCCTTCTGGCTCTCTCTGGACATCCAATCGCCTGGCCCCTGGCTATTCATCTCTCCACTACAATCAGCCTCCGACACTCTGCTGCTGTGCTCACTCTCTGGAGATGATGTAGCCCACCTGAGGCTTCAATCATCCTTGTGCTGTTCTCCAGCATGGATACAGTGCTGCTGCAGAGTAACAGCCTCCGCAACTTTAAGACTCTCTACTTCTCTTATCTGTATTAACTTTCTGCTGTTTGCTTTCATATAGAGCGCCTGCTGCACCTAGAAACGTTGGACATAGTCTATATGAGGGGCTTAGGCCTCTACATTTTTCCCTATGTGGGTCTTGTTCTTCAGGGTGGTGACATGTTATTCACGTAATTGTTGCATCACTAAGGAATTGGAGCCTTCTAAACCTGGATCTTCCAGCGCCTGTAAACTCTCCTCTTCGAGGCCGCTGTATTAGCAAGGGGTGGAGCTTCCACCGCAGTGCTGTGAGCACTTTACTTCTGGCTCTTGCAGCGCACGTCTTCCTCCCTCCTCCCACAGTTGAGCGATGTCACTGTTCTCATTCCTAGCGCTGCCGCACACCTTTATCCAATTCTCTCTGGTGCTTTATCAATTTACATTGGTATCATAGTCAATCTGGACTGGAAGCCCAAGAAGACAACCCTTGGTTAATAGCCTCCTTCTGCCCTCAGCTACTCAACTCAGTACTCTCGGTTGTTCTCTTGAACAACTAGTGCCTCTAAAACTGTGCCACACGATAGTGCTCAGCTTCTGGTCTATCTAATTCATATGGCCAGCTTAAATCAGACTCTTTTAGTGGTGGTTTATCTATCCAGCAAACCAAAGGATCAGACATGTTGAAATCCAACTGCATGATCTATTTCTCCCTTGACATCTGCATTGGAGTAAAGTTGATTGGCCCATCCTGCCAAAATAAATGGGTTCAGCCAACATTGACTTGTCTAGAAAGTGGATAGAAAGTACATTTTATATATCATCATAGATGGGATTCTTTACTATAAAAGTCATCAAAGTATGGACCTTTCTGCCACAGTATGTTGCAATGGTTAATTAGAAAAGTGGGGTTTCGACACCCAGCGCCACTGCTGATCAGATGTTTGAAAGGGCCCCGGCATTCAGGTGAGCATTGCAACCTTTTCAATGTATGCCAGACACAGCTCATACGTTGTGCAAAAGCTGTGCCTAGTATTTCAGCCCAATCCCATTCACTTGAGTGGGCTGCACATAGGCCAAATGGCCAATCAACGTGATGTCTCATGGCAGAGAAGAAGCCTCAGCACTCAGCCTCCTACCAATCTGTCATCAACCTTTTAGTCCTTGAAAACCCCTTTGAAGAACTTCTAGTGGGTCCTGGATGCCTTTGAAGTTATGGGTACTGGATTGCTGAGAAGAGTCATTGATCCAGGAATTTTTCTGATTGCCGTATATGGAGTCAGTAGAAAAAGTACATCTACATTGGATGTTTTTTTTCCACTGTGGAAGATCTGTGATAAATATATGACAAAACCTGCATGTGTTACCTACACACTTTGCCTGGGGTTTGTTGAAGATTTCGCCATGCTCATTTCAAGGTCAAAATTCACAGCATAAATTGACATGCACATCTACATAAATCTATGGCGGAAAAAAATGCAGCATCTACGCCACATGAAAACATAACCTAATAATAAGTATGTAAGGCTGAAAAAGACATCCATCCAGTTGAGCCTATTATTCTGTAATGTTGATCCAGAGGAAGGCAAAAAACCTCCATGAGGTAGAAGCCAATTTTCCTCATTTTATGGAAAAAATTCCTTACTGACTCCAATCTGGCAATCGGAATAATTCCTGGATCACTGATCTTTCTGAAGTAATCGGTGATATAACATGTAATATTGTTACACTCAGAAAGGGCGTCTAGGCCCCTCTTGTACTCGTTTACTGAGTTCACCAACACCATGTCCTCAATCTCACTGCTCTTATAGTAAGGAACCCCCTTCCCTGTTGGTGTAGAAACCGTTTTTCTTCTAGATGAAGAGGATGCCCTTAAAAACTATCTTGTAGTGATTTTTTCCTTCCTTTGGAACAACACTGTAGAGTTATAGGTTGAACTTTTAGGGGTCGTGCCTTTATTTAAAAAGCCACTCCGATAAAAACACATTTTTCTATGCCTGCCCCCCCTCACCTGATTGCCCGTCACACTCTGGAACTCTCTTCTGTATATTGCAGCAACTTTTATGCAGTGCAGCCTCCTGTCTGATGCTTATCAGGCATCATGTTAATGGTGAGATTTTAACATTCCCTTTCAAATCAATCCCATGATGCATCAACACAGCATTATCTAGAGGCTAAACTATTTCTGCATGTTGGCTGGACAGTTTAATTATCATAACCTTCTATATTTACCTAAATAAGCTACAGACCATAAGTATTCAGTACAGAGGATGAGCTGTGATCCCTTCTATTATACCTGTGTGACAGGAGCTGTGTGATCATTATCAGTAACTGTGATAGCAATGCTTCTAGGCAGTTTCTGTTGTAGTATCCATGTAATAACATCACACAGACTGAGAAACTGACTAAAAACTGATCACATAAACCCAAGTAGATCTGAGCTGATATCAGAATTGAGATAACATGATAATCAGAGGAAAAAAGGCAAGGTGTTTCAAATAGAAAGGAATAACTAACCAAGGTAACACTAGCTCACGTATTTATACTGGGGGGATAGCTACATAGTGAATGAAAAAAAAGTCACCACAGTGGCTATTTAAAGGGGTTGTCCCACTTCTGGTTGTTTTGCTGCAGGAAGCAGACACTGCACAATGGCCAGCGGTGGAACTGCAGGCTTAGTCCGATTGAAGTAAATGGGACTTAGCCTGCAGTACCAACCAGTCCACTGCACAATGTACAGAGCTATTTTCTTCCTGCAGTAAAACAGCTAGAAGTGGGACAACCACTTTAACCTGACTTCCTATAAGAATTGCCACGGTAAAAATTTTGATTAGATTGTAGTTGAATCCAGCATGAATTATGAAACTTCATTTCAATATTTCAAACAGGTATATATTAAAACATCAATAATATATCACATGGACACCAAACACCTGGTTAAATCTCCCATTTGTTAATCCACTTTCGGCCCGCTGGTATTTTTGGTAGACGGTCAAATTTGCAACCTGAAAGCTGTCATATGCCAAGCAAGAAAGTACCCTAGCTAATTTATCATCATTCTAAATCCCATGCATATTACAGAATCCATATTCTTAGCCGACCCATGAATACAACGAGGAACAGTAAAATAGAGGTCATGATTTGGACACTAAAAACCCAGGGGAAGGGGTGGTATCCTAAGCACCACCTGTTACAAATGATATGTTGAAAGACTTGTAGCACTGAAGCTCAAATACCCCCGTGGCAACTTATGCAATACAGAGGAAGTCAGAAGTTCAGAGACACAGGTGAAAATCACATTACCAAGACCTCTGAAGGATGTGTAATATATTGACTCAAATATTTGAAATGGGAATCTTTAGTCTTATAAACAATCCAAGTCAGACCAAGTAAGAGATAGATGAAGGTATGATTTATATATATATAGGTTGACGTCAAACGGTCTACTCCAGACACCGGAGCTATTTATTCACAACATATACATCTAAAGTTAAAGAGACATATTCCTTATGGTAGCCATAACACAACATGCAGAAAACAGGTTTCAACAATGTAGTACTACGGTTCACACATACCTTTACACATATTTAAAAACCGTTTTATTATGTTATTGCCCTGTAGAGTCAGTTGTTTTTCTTTCATGCCCTACAATGTGCCCAAGGCATGTTTAAGTGGACCAATAAAACATGTCCTGGAGTGTCTTATTGCAGCTGATAGGGTTAGTATGTCAGCTCTTCGGTCAGGCTCCCAGAATTTTTCTACAGGAGGTCTTTGAGATGTAGTTAACAACCTAGCAAGCAACATAAACCTGTCCATCCTGAGGACCAAGAATGGACTACAAATAGAACAGACACAAAACGCAGAACTAAGGTAAACTATAAATTATGTGTAAAGCTATAATTGTGTCATGTCCTAGGTGTCCGAAGTGAGAAGGTCAATGGTAGGAACCAGCGTTTGAAATGCAGATCCTCATTATGCCATATCTGAACCATGGATCTTATAAAAATCAACGTAGTTTGAAGTTTTTGGAGATAAAATCAAGTATTATTTGTCATTTTAGTTAAATCAGACTGAGTTATGGTAAGATACGTCATGAGAAACATATACTGAAGGGCCAATTTTTAAAGACACCGACCTTTTCATGATTGGAGCTTTCTTATATGGAAAGTAGACCAGTGACTAACATAAAATCAAGTAAAAAGTTTACCATGGATCAGTTTCAGTGTGAATTAAGTGAAAAAATGCAGCAATTTGAGAAACATAATTCGTGGCCATTCATTGGTGACTACAGGCAGATGCATCCAATGGAATTTACCTATCTAGGTATAACGGCCATGAAGTGGCCTGGAACTCTGCTCTTCATAACATCTACAGCAATGGTCCTCAACCAGTGGCTACAAGACACATGTAACTGGTGAGCCTCCAGTGGTGTAGCTTACCATCGGAGTCCTGGGTTATGAACATATATGACTTCCACATTGATAATTTTGCAGACATATCAAGACCCCGGAACAGTGTCAGCTTGGATCATATAATATACCGTAAGGGTGTCAAAATTTATGCTGAAACATTTATTGGCAAGTGATTGCAATTTCTTATTTTTCCACATTTTTTATCTGCTTTCCACTCATAGATGAATTGTAACTTATAAGCTTTAAACATTTAGGCACCTCTGATATACAATATTTTGTTGACATTTTTAACTCCTTAATGACACAGAACGTAGGTTTATATCCTGGCTGCCTGGTGTTTAAGGTCACAGGACGTAAAATGATGTCCCATGGATGGCACCGGATCAGAAGTGACTGACAACCGACCTCCCACTGCACCAGCGAAGATCAGTGAAAACACTCATCCCTGATGTTAACCCGTTACATGCCATGATTAATGCTGGCTGTGGCATGTAAAGGGTTCACAGAGGGAGTACGCTTCCTTTGTGACATCATGGGTCCTCTATGATGCTTTCATGGAGGGCTAATGGGTTGCCTGGCATCCAGGTCTGTC
Source organism: Eleutherodactylus coqui (assembly GCF_035609145.1). Lineage (NCBI taxonomy): Eukaryota > Metazoa > Chordata > Amphibia > Anura > Eleutherodactylidae > Eleutherodactylus > Eleutherodactylus coqui. Next base: position 244,641,515 of record NC_089840.1, read on the forward strand.
ATAGCATATCATCGCTAGCAATAATGATTATACGAGGGAGTATAGACGTACTGCAAGGTAATACTATAGCGATCATATGATCGCAGATTAAACAGTCCAATATAATCACAATCGTCAGCAGCACTAACCACGCGTCCATAAAATTTGGAAGAGCGATCTTCAATGCACGCCCCATAAGATGGTAGGATCCAAACTCCAGAATGCAGAGTTTTCTAAAAGGCGAAGGGCAGCAAATATTGGTGCAAATGAGAGAACATCCCTAGGGATGTATTTTTATTCCTTCACAGACATAAAATGTTTGCAGATTCAAGTCAACTACAGAGACATAAACAATGTGTAAAAGATGTAATATAATTTTAAAAAGTGTAAAAAATAGTTTTAAAAAATCCCCTCTTTTGCTTACTTTCCTCTATTTTAAAACATCTAAAAAAATATAAAAAGAACTCACATGTTGCTGCATCCATAATGACTAGAGATGAGCGAACGTACTCTTTTCGGGCATTTTTGCACTCGAGCACCGCTTTTTCCAAGTAACTGACTACTCGGACGAAAAGATTCGGGGGGCGGCGTGGTGGAGCGGGGTGTAGAAGTGAGAAACAGGGGGGATCTCTCTCTCTCCCCCCCCCCCTCACTCCCCTCTGCAACCCCCCGCTCACCCCCGGCGCCCCCTGAATCTTTTAGTCCAAGTAGTCAGTTACTCGGAAAAAGCAGTGCTCGAGTGCAAAAACGCCCGAACCGAGTACGTTCGCTCATCTCTATGACCTGTACAATAAATTGAGCACACTATTTACCCTGCATGGTAAAAACCATTAAAAGATAAGAACAGAGCTAAAATGCTTATTTTATTTACTTTGCCTTTCAAAAACACAATAAATGTTATCAAAAAAGCTGGATTTACCCCAAAATGGTACCAATAAAAACTACAGCTCGTCTTGCAAAAAACAAGCCCCCATAGAGTTCTGTTAATGGAAAAATAAAAAAGTTATAGGACTTTGGATGCAGTGATGCCAAAAAAAATTCTAAACAAAGGGGGTTTTTATTGTGCAAAAGTGGAAAAACCTAAAAAAATTTATATAATTTTGAAATGAAAAATTAACCGGACCGACAAGGGTTAATTGGATTACAGCACATGGAAGATATTTCAGTGACCCTGTACAATCGAGGGTTATGGAGGATTTCGACAATATTGTGCTAAACACAATAGGCATCATAACTTGTCCAGAAAAGAATGAACAGCTATGTTACAGAATCATTTCTTCATGTTTGATCGGAATTGCCACCTCCAGGTATGCGGCTATCCCGTGGGCTCTCCTTTCTCTCCCTCCCTGGCCAATCTGTATGTTGCGGTGTGGGAGGAGTTCTCCAAATATTTGGATGGTGCTGTCCATGTGGGGGACATTGTCTAATACGGCAGATACATAAACGACCTCTTATTTATTTTGGGGGGGAGTCATCTGTCTGCCATGACGAACTTTATCTCCCACATGAACAACAATGATATGAATCTCCATTTTACATATACTACGTCAGCAGAAGATGTCCCTTTTTTGTATTTGTTACTCATGGCAATGTTCAATCAGGTACAATTTCAAACAAGTTATACAGAAAACCAGTTACCAGGAATTCTTTGCTACTTGTGGAAAGTAGTCACCTGGCTGATATTGTAAAGAACCTGCCTGCAGGGGAGTTTACAGGTGCTAGTTGTTTGTGTAGTGATGACAAGGATTATACACAGGGAAGTCATTAGTCATTACATTGCTAGACGATTGCGGAAGAGAGGATATTCGGATCTTTTTGATCAAACGTAGATAGCATGTCAAATTGGAAAATTACGGTAAAGGTCTATTACAAATTATAGTAATCTACGGGAAAGAAAAGTAAGTCACATGGGCGGGGCATCTCCACGCTTACAACACCATATTCTACAAATTACTACAGAGTAGGCTTAACAATTAAGAAATATGTACCTATCCTGCACCTGGATGATAAACTCAAGAGGATATTACATCCAGCGCTGCATCGATTGGCTGAGCTGTGCTGAAGAACCAATCACAGCCATCATGTTGTGAAGGCGGGATTTATGAATTGGCTGAGCCGCGGCATTGATTGGCCAATTCATAAATCCCTCCTCCACAACGCGATGGCTGTGATTGGTTGCTGAGCGCTGCTCAGCCAATCAATGCAGCGCTGGATGAACCAATCACAACTTTCGTATTGGTTCATCGAGCGCTGCATTGTTTGGCTGAGCAGCGCTCGAGAACCAATCAGAGCCATCGCTTCCTGGAGGCGGGATTTATGAATCCTGTAACCAGGAAGCAATCTTCTGTGGGCGGTTGAGGACTGCTGGAGCTCTGAGGAGCAGCGGGAGGGACATCGACCGAGCCTGCTATGCAATTTTATATCATTTCAGGTTCTGGGTCTTGAGAGGGCCAACAAGCCTCATAGAGCCCAGTTTCTGAGGCTTGAAAAATGTAAAAAGGGTTCTGTTCTTTTGTTTGCTTTTAGGAGGATGTTTTTTAAGATGCTATAATAAAAGTTTTGTTTTGAACTTTATATGAGTACTGGAAGAAATCTTGTACCACCTATAGGAAGCCACCCTGCAATTCAATGTATGACCTGTTAAGGAGGCTTGAAATATGACTAGGTATATCAGTCAAACCAGTGACACAAATCTGTACACAACTATTTTGGAGTCCTTGCACTGAGCAAGGTACATGGAATGCCTCACGATTAGAATAGCTACCTATAGGTGGCACGAGAAAGACAGTTTGCCTCCTTCTGGAGGAGAACTAATTTGGCTCCATTTTCCCATAGAGCATTGCCTGTAGGATGCCCTACACCATCTGTAGCTCTACAAGGAGAATCTGTACCCCAAGAACTCTCTCTCCCCAAGAATTTTCTTTAAAATAAGTGCTTTTGTGACATTTGAGAAAAGGCTGATTGCAAAAGCTGCACTGCATGCAGTAGAGTACTAAAAATAATCAAAAATTTCCAGCGTAGGCTCTATTTAAAATATTGGATGTATATAGAGTTTACATCTACATATATTTGGAGATACATTGGAGATACCCCAACAGGTTGCATGTGGATGTATTCAATGGAGTTGTTGCCTTCTGGGACTTCTCTGCTATAAGTAAAGATCAATGGTGAAGTTATCAATCCGAAAAAAAGTATGTATTGAACTGAGGCTTTCTTCGCACCTGCAACAAGGTTTCTGTTTCTGATGGCTCCATAAAAAAATTGGTTACAACCTACCATGTGTATGGTACCATACTAAGGGGTAGCAGGTTCAAGGTATAGGCCAGCGGGATGAGGATGGTAGTAAGACAACAGCCCATATGGCATGGGTAAATCCAGGGGTCTCCCTTTGCAAACACCCTGTTGCATGATCCCACTATGCATGGGATATGTAAGGGGGAGGTAAGAGGTCATACTGGATGAGACCACATGACTCTGGAGGATGATGCCCCAAACAAATTGATTATTTCTCTGACCTGAGGAAGTAATGGTCATAGCATTATGAGGGAGCCGAGCTGTGAGCTCCCGATAGACACATGGAACAATTTTTTTATCAGCATTGCTGACTAGTGGGATGGCAACTTCTGTCTCCTGCATATTCGAACTGGCGTAGCCTTCACATACCGGCTCTTCAACGTCTTTCCTCTAGCATTCAGAAAATGAGCATTCCTGTCCTTACCGCGGTCTCTGTATTAAGACACCAGCTTAGCCCGTGAACTCTAATTTTTCTTAGTTTCACACGATCTTAAGGCTGACTGGGAGTCACAACAGTCACTACTCACCACCATGTTAAAGGGCCAGAAACAAACATTACAATCCCAAAACAGACCTAGGTTAGCTCCAAATAAACAAGAGAACTGTAATAGAGTAAATCCTCTATTACATTATACCAGTCAATCTATGACACCCTAATTTCCACAATGTTGCCCTCATAACTTAATCTACCCAGTGGAAATTACTTCAACAGGTCCTAAAGTCATAAATACACCAGTTGTTGATGGATCTCATTCTTCTCATCATAGTTTTTTAATGACATAGTCTAACCTTACTTGTTCTTCCTCTTTCAATATTTTGTATTGATAAATGCTGTTGCGTTTTGAAGTAGGTAAAAGAGGTAATGGATGTAATGTAGTCTCTAAAGATAGTTAACATAGTTGAGCAAACATACTTTGCCAAGCTCGATGCTCGTTCGAGTATTAGCGTACTCGATGGTGCTCATTACTCGAACGAGCATCAAATCGTGTTCGACCCCCGCCCCAGCTTTTGGCTCCTCCCCATTGGGACGTGCCTGTTTTGGCCCCTCCCCGCTGCAACGCAGCGAGCGTCATTGGTAAATTTTTTGTCTGGCAGGAAGGGGAGAGAGAGAGAACACGAACCAAGAAAAAAAAAAGCTCGGGACCCGGCGTCCCACATACAAAAATGCTCGAGTCTCCCATTGTAGTCAATGGGGTTCGTTACTCGAGTAGAGCTCTCGAATTTTTACGAAAAGCTCGACTCGACTAACGCAGACCTGAGCATTTGGGTGCTCGCTCATCTCTAATAGTTAATATTCTCTTTATTATTTGTAGTAATAGAAGAGAAAATTGTATTTGAATACAACTAATGGCATATTTGCTCTTGTGTTTGCGGTGAGATTTTCACTAGTGACCTCTAAAATTAATGCAATTCCTGAGATAGTTATGTTCTTACTAATTAATTAAATTCCATGCTGTGAAGGTAAGAAAAAGGTAGTCATATCTTTTCCTGCCCATGGCGGTGACAGTAGGAATGGTGGCAGACTGAAATTTGAATTCAGTGCTTGCAGCAAAGCGTCATGGTCCTTTACTTTCAGACGATAAAAAAAGCTTTAATGAAACCCATTCCCATCTTGAAATTGCTTTATACAGGGATGCTGATACTGTTTAATTTCCTTCAGATAGGAGACATCTTATGAAATATGCAAAAAATTATATTTCCACCCTAAGGCAGTTGTCTCCAACTTGTGGTTCAACAGCTATTGTAAAACTACAACAGCTTGCAGAGCTACCAGTGCATGCTGCAAGTTGTAATTTCAACTAGTAGTAGTTATAGTTGTTGGACAGTAGTGTTGACAGAACCAAACTAGTGGAACCTTGTTTAGAGTCAAACTTTGCTAAAAGTTTGCTTCAACACAAACCCGAATTGAGCTTTTATCCAAGTTCTACATAAAACAGGTTCTGCTGGTTCGGTTCACTCAAGATTAGTCCTGAAAACTGGTGTATAACATTGTCTACAAGCCATAAATGTCATGTATAAAATAAAATAAATCTTGTATAGCGCCAACTTGTTCCACTGCCCTTTCAGGAAATTTTACCAGCCTCAGAAGGATGTAAGGCTAAGTCAACCTTCAGCTGGCTACCTGAACCAAGCGGGGATTGAACTTGCAACCTTCAGGTCGTGAGCAAGAGCTTAGGACCGCATTTCTAGTGCCTGTATAACACTCTCAAGGTGTTATACAGGGCTTTTATGGCTTTTAGACAGTGTTATACACCAGTTTTTGGTGTTCTGGTGAACTTGTAATTCGGTTTGAACTAATTCAAGCCTAACTGGAAGCTTTTGCATAAGTTCGGCAAACTGGTCAAACCGAACTTTTCAAAACTTCGCTCATCACTACTGGAGAGCCACAGCTGGAAGACTACTGTTAAACCAAAAAATTAATCATTCATATTTCAGTATAGTTCGTTCTTGCTATAGACGTCGAACCCACAGATATCAAGATATCAAGACCCCTGTGGGTCTGTAAATGTAGGCTTAAGGCTTTTTTAAGTAGACCGACAATTGGGCCCAAGTTCACTGGAACACTTGTTTGCCCAGGATGTATGAAGCTGCACCTGATCTGCTGACGAATCAGCAAATGCTAGTTTGTTGGCTGATTGCATCTTTGGTGCAGCCAAAAAAAATTATCATCTTCGGCAGTACACCTTCCCATATGAATGGGGGATGTGCTGCCAACAGCAATAATTCTCTACAGGGGATGAATGTTTAAATCAGATGGTTCCCAAACTTTTTTGCCCCGTAGACCGTTGCCGATTTTTTTGTTTTCCATAGACCTAAGGCCGGCTGCACACGACTGGGTCAGATTCCGCATGTGGGACCCTCAGCGGAATCCGACCCTGTGTCCAGCCTGCAGATGGTCCGCATGGCTCGCCATCGGACATGCACAGTACATTTTTTTTTTTTTAAACCCCTGCTTTTGCCATGTCATCACCTAGCGATAACGCCGAATCTACAACCTTTCTGCAATGTCAATTGCGGAAGGGCCATGGCTCGGACTCAAAGCAAGTCAAAATCAACCCCTGGGGGTTCATATAGACCACTTTGGGAACCTCTGGTTTATATGAATGATCGTTCAACTCATATAGAGTCAGAATTGGGCTGGTTAGGTAAAGAAGTACCAGCCATCATGATAAACATTTGTTTAAATGCCTAGATCGGCCCAAAAAGGGCTCTTACAGAGGTAGCAGATACAGCTAGTCCCTGGTGCTTGAGACGATATGTGAGAAGCCACCGGTATTATAAATATCACTTAGCAGTCTGCGGCCCTGCTAAAAATTTGTATTGGAACCAAGGAGCTTCAACTTACAGGTCTCTCTGTAAGTACAATTATGAATCTGGAATTCCTAGATAATGTTTAATTTAAGTTTATTAGATACAAGTTACAACCTATGATAGACTTCAATAGTATATATAGAATAACATGAATATTCTGTATTCAGAACAGAGGAGGAAGTAATACTTCTCCAGGTAGTGTATGTATTATCTGCAACATGGGTTCATTCATTATACAATCGTATTGAATATGACCATCAACATCATGGTTGTGGTTATCAGAGCCTCCAGGGTTTGTGGTTTGTAAATGTAGTGGCAAGAGGAATAACTCATTTAATGATGTGCTCATGTTCAAAAAGTTGATGATGACCAAGTTCATAGGTTCAGTGATGATACGTGAGTCTGGGGAAACGTTCAAGAGAAATACAGAGTATTAGAACATCTCAGAATGTGCCACACCGGTCACAAAAGTTGCATTGTTTAAGTTATCACGATAGATAATCTGCCAAGTCCAAGGTTATCTTGCTTCTCGCCTTACAAAACTTTATACATAGCATATGTGATGTCACCTATTCCGACTACAATTGCGATTTGCAATATGACCATGTAAGGTCTTATATAGAGATGAGCGAACACCAAAATGCTCGGGTGCTCGTTACTCGGCACGAAATTTTCGCAATGCTCGAGGGTTCGTTTCGAGTAACGAACCCCATTGAAGTCAATGGGCGACCGGAGCATTTTTGTATTTCGCCGATGCTCGCTAAGGTTTTCATGTGTGAAAATCTGGGCAATTCAAGAAAGTGATGGGAACGACACAGCAACGGATAGGGCAGGCGAGGGGATACATGTTGGGCTGCATCTCAAGTTCACAGGTCCCACTATTAAGCCACAATAGCGGCAAGAGTGGGCCCCCCCCCCCCCCCCCCGCACTGTCAGCGTAAAGATCGTTCTCCTCTGGCACAGCTGTAACAGCTGTAGCAGAGAAGAACGATGTTAGCCCATTGAATTCAATGGAACCAGCAATACAGCAGGTTCCACTGAATGCAATGGGCTGCCGGCGATCGCAGGATGAATGGTCGGGAAGGGGTTAAATATATAACCCCTTCCCTGCAATTCATCCAGAAATGTGATACACTAAAAATATATACCGGCGTATAAGGCGACGGGGCGTATAAGACGACCCCCCAACTGTCACCTTATACGCCGGCAATACAGTGGAGCAAAGAATAAAAAGCATTACTTACTTCTTCAGACGATCTGCGCCGCTCCTGCAGACTGTCACTCCTTCCTAAAATAGAACCTAATGCCAAGTTATTGGCTCCAAAGCCACCTCTAAATAGAGTTGTCTTCTGTTGAACCTTTGGGATACATTATTATGTCAGAATCACTGCCCACCAGAGGATCTTCTCAGAATATGGTAGGTCAGTCTGACTTTGAGGGTACCTTTACATGGGACGTAATACTGTGGAAAATCCACAACATTTACAGTACAATCCATGTGGATGAGATTTAAAAGTCGTGCCCACATGGAGCAGAAAAGTTCCACACTAAATCCACAGCATGTTTAAAATCCACTTGTCAATTTATGCTGCAGATTTTGATAGTGGATTTCAGCCTTTGAAATGCAAAGGTTGGAATCCACAGGAAATCCACACCAAAATCCTTTTACTTTGCTGTATATTCACTGCTGATTTTAGACTGTGGAAGGCCAGCAGTGAATACGACCATGTGAAGGCACCCTAAAAGTGGCAGGTTTTTTAATTAATTAAAATAACAGGATGGGAAACCAGTCAGTATAAACCATTGCCACATAAGCATGGCTTTACACTGCACAATTGACCCTTTCCAATCCACTGTCTGACGTCTGAAGACATTCTGATTGAAGGTTGTACAGCTCCGATGTCAGAAAACGTCCGGCAGGGTATTCTTACTGTATATTACTGGCTGCTCTGTTGTCGGGGGCCTCTCCAGCATGTCCCATACCGCAGTACTCGCTCTAGCCAGCAGATGGCGCCATTGTATTATGGCAGAAAGAGAAAGCCCCTTAGGAAACCCTGAATCCAAAATTGGATTGCAAAGGGTTAATGTCTGAATAGTTACTTGAAATAGTTGCTAACTTGTTCAATTTTATAATTGCAAAAAGAATTGTTGAAAACATTTACACGGACTGAAATGTCAGTAATTAGGTGTGCATTTGAAATTATTTTTTTTGTAAATCAATGTTTATTAGATTTGTGGAATATACAGAGACAAAAATAACAGTAATAATAATAAGAGGAACAGGCGTCATCTATGAAGGCACATTTGTACCTCCCCTATAAGTCGTAGTCTAGAAATGCTGAGTGTAACTAGAGGAGCGACTTAAGTGGGGGGTATAATTGATAGACATGAGCAACATGAACCTCTTCTGAAACGAGGGGCTGTAACCGAAGCAAAGATAGCTGTGAAGATGTAGTCAGCCACCTGCTATTTTCTGACAAACAGGACAGACAACAGGGAGGGGAAGATATGTTTGGTGAGAAGGAAGGGAGGGAGGGGGGGAGGGGGTGTGTGATAGAGGAGGGAGATTAGTGCTCCCCGAAGATAATTAGTATCCAGGATGACAGTTTGGAGGGCCACTAGGAGGGTTCCACCCTAAAGGCTGTGGGTATAGGGGGCTCTCTCTGGGGTCAGCCATCCCAGAAAGGAGAAGAGGCTCGAACGAAGGAGGCGAGAGTGCTATAGTCTAGGGACATGCCGCCCACTCCACGTACATTTCCTTAACGGCTCAACTCTGATCTGCTCTCCTAATGACACGCCAGGGTCCCCAGGTCTCCAGGAACCTGTCATGCGTTCCACTGGACCAGCTCGAGAGCTCCTCTAGGTTTGCTAACATATCGACTCTGGACCTCCAAAGAGCTAACGTGGGAGGGTCCTTCTGTTTCCACATCACCGGAATAAGAGATCTAGCTGTGTCGATCAGGAGAGCAATCAACCTGTGCTTAGTCGGGTGAAAGGTAGGGGTAGGTCTCCACAGGAGGACCACATCTGGGGAAAGCACCAACTCAGGCGAGAGCTTTTTCATCTCTTCGGCCAGAGCCCTCCAAAAGGGGGTTATTATCGGACAGTCCCACCAGATATCCAGGTAAGATCCTGTGGACCTCTCACATCTCCAACACTCGTCTCCTGCCACCAATTTGTGGTCGTGCAGCCATTGCGGGGTCCTATACCACCGCGCCAGGAGCTTGGGGAGAGCCCGAAGGCTGTCTTTAAGATCAATTTGGTCTCGCTTTCAGATAGAGTAATGTGAAGCTCTTTCTCCCAGGAGATGAGGAAGGCAGGTTTCGTGCAAGTAGAGCGGGATGTAAACTTCTTGCGAATGTGAGAAATTTTCCTCAGAGAGGGAGTAGAGAGGTTGCCAATCGCGGTTTCAAAAGGGGTAAGTGGCCTAGAGGGGTTGCGGGTTCTTAGAAAATCATTTAGGACTCTCACTATATGGGTCGATACCAGAAAGGGGAGGGAGCAATCAGGGAGGAGGTCATCCAGGGTAGTGAGGGGGGCCTCCTGATTGAGAGCGAGTACGTCTTGGAAGCGTTTTTCCGAGAGCATCCTCCAAACCCGTGTCGAGCAAGGGTCCAGTGGGAGATTCATATATTTATATAAGGCGGCGCCCTCCCCGACGCACTCTCTTTTTTTGCCAAGTCCGCTGAATGCAAATATTGTAAATACGTGCGAACAGTCTTCCAGTGAAAACTTGCTGCTGTGGTCTCCCACTTGTTCACCTGAACAGTCGGTGCTGCGACCTCTCGTTCTTCTTGCCTTCAAGGATGTTGAATTTTTTTTTTTTGGTCGAGCTTCATACATGTATCCCCTTTTCGCTTACCTCTTGTAACAGAGGAACCAATGTCCGTTAAGTGGGAAGGCCAAAAGTTCAAAAAAAGGTGGTAGCCAATCGGTGATAGTCAATCAGCATTTGGAGGGAGGCACACACTGAGCAAGCGCACACCTTCATGCAAGGTTGTCGGCTAGTCGTTGAAAGATGACAATGACCTATTTACACCACACGATCATGAATCAACCAGCGACTATTTTTAGGTGAGCTGAAATCAAGCAACAAGCAACTTGTGAACAAATCCCCACTAGCCGTCTGGTTCACTGGCGTAACTATAGAGGATGCAGGGACTGCGGTTGCACCCGGGCCCAGGGTGCCATAGGGGGCCCATCAGGCATTTCTTCTCCATATAGGGAGCCCAGTACTATGAATAAAGCATTATAGTGGGGGCCCTGTTACAGGATTTGCATTGGGGTGCAGGAGCTTCAAGTTACGGCTCCACGTTCAGAGAAGTTGGGGGCCCCAAGATAAACTGTTGCACCCAGGCCCATGAGCCTTTAGCTATGCTCCTGGTCTGGTTGATGGCCATGTTTATACGAAACAACTTCACTTACATTTGCTCTATCAACCGACTATTAAGACAATAGTTGTCCCATGGAAAGTCATCCTTAAACCGCAAACCTCTGAATTTCTCATCGCCCTTTGTACATTAGTGAAGCCAATCCTGGGGGGACTATATATTTGGTTCGCTAGAATAATACAGCTGAGAAATGACAATGACCATGTCCAATACCACCTGTAACTGCTATACGAGTGATCATCCAGCTGCAAACAGCGCCGTCCACACCGGCTTTGAACTAATAAGATATGGGTCATAAAAAAGATGTATGATGTTATTACTGTAAAGTCAACACATAGTTCATCAACTCTCTGTCACGCGGTGTGTATGGAATTTACCGTGTATCTACATATGTATCTCCCATGGTATTACTTTTCCAGCAGATATCTTCACTTTGATATGTGCAACATGTCTGTGAAGCTAAATTTTTGTTATTATTCATTTCTCTCTATATGCATTGAGCGCCAAGAGAACAGACAGGACACGGAAGGAGAGGAAGAAATGTACAAACACTATGGAAAGTCAGTTAATCACAACAGTGTTTTTTTCCAATGAACTATATAAAAGGAGATGTGAAGGGTTCATACAAAGTACAGCTGTCTAAAAATAATGATGCTAATATTGGGCCATTCAAAACTATAGACCCTAGCAAGTCTGCAGTATTGTTCCACTTAACGGGATAGTTTGTGCTCAGTGCTTTCCATAAAATACGCCATTTATTTACAAGTCCCAGGAGGCAGATTGTCCTACTAGCTATTAAACAGAGCTAAACCTTCAGTTATTTATATTGACATTAAAGGGATGTCTGGCTTTAGAAAACGGGATCTGGTTGTTTTCATATAAACAACGCCACTCTTGTCCACAGGTTATATGTGGCATTGCATCTCAGTGACCATCTGACTTGCCCATAGATTTAATGCACGGCTAAACCAGAAGGTTGAGTCTAAGCAATTGTAAGTTCTTCAACCTTAAAGGGGTTGTACCAAGAGAGACGTTTATAACCTAACCGTAGGACAAGTGACGAGTCTGATCAGTGGGGGTCTCACTGTTAAAACCTCCACCAATCCCAAGAACGGAGGTCTCATGTCCCTTTCTTCTCATCACTGTGGGGATGCTTCTTCCATCTGCACTGACATCAGATTGGATCGAGCGCTGGCCACACATGGCGGCCACTGATCCATTAATTTCAATGGATCAGAAAGAAATAGTCAAGTACAAATCCATCAGCCCCACTGAAATGAATGGAGCAGTACCACGATTAAGCGCCCATAGCTTCATTGCAGTCTCCATCTCACTGGCTGCAGTGAGGAGGATAGGTGAAATAGGACCCCCATTCTTTGGGTCTGTGGGGGATTTGTGGATTTGTTATTTGGATTTAAACACACAGTATTGTGGCCTCTCACAGCAGCAAATATTCACACAAAGACTACTTACTTGCACGTAATTATGTGCATTCATCAACCATTGAGCATACATTGGGAAGGGGTCAAAATTTCAAAAAAACGCCCACCAAAGAACCTCCCATCCCGCCAACTGGTTAATGAATGATATTTCAGCCCCTGTAAATGCTCCCAGTAATTTATTCAGTGATTGAAAAATTGAATAACCGAAGAACAACCATTGCTCTGTGTAAAAGCCCACAATCAACAGTCATTTATATGCTTTAGTCACTACTGTGTTTCCCTGAAAATAAGACCCTGCCTTATATAATTTTTTGCCCCAAAAGAGGTGCTAGGTCTTATTTTGGGGGGATGTCTTATTATACCTACATAGCAGGCTCAGTCCAGATCACTCCCACTGCTCTCCGACACACTGAGCCGTAGCATTGATTGGCCAATTCATAAATCCCGCCTCCACAACGCGTTGGCTGTGATTGGTTCTTCAACCGCTGCTCAGTCAATCAATGCAGCACTTGTGAACCAATCACAGGCATCACATTGGTTCATTGAGCACTGTATTGATTGGCTGAGCAGCATTCGAGAACCTTTCTGGAGGTGGGATTTATGAATCCCGTAACCAGTAAGTGATCTTCTGTGGGGGCGGCCGAGGACTGCAGGAAGCGCGTCGGAACTCCAGAGAGCAGTGGGAGGGAGGGACCTGGATCGAGCCTGATAGTTGTTTTTTTTTAATGCAATGCAGCTAGGGCTTATTTTCAAAGTAGGACTTATATTTCAAGCCTCTCTGAAAATCCAGAAAAATTAGGGTAGGCCTTATTTTCAGGGCAGTTCTTATTTTTTGGAGAGACAGTGTCGAGTGATTATTCAGATGATAGTTGTCCTTTGTAAAGCCACCCAAAAAAATAGCTGTCTGTAATAAAGGGTGCTGTCGGAATTTCATGATTTCCATGGTGCGGTCAACATAAATCTTTCGACAGGTTCCCTATAAGAAGTTTGAGCAAACTTTTTCACCGTGTTAACCATTTCACCTAAGCTGACCAAACAGACTATACTCTCAAATCTTAGCGCATTCTGGAAGATGCACTTAGTTGCCTCCGAGAGTAGAAAGTAATAAGGAAAAAAGTGCCGAGACCTCTACTTCATGAGCAGATGCTTAAACAAGAAAGGAAACATTAGCAATATTCTGGTATTATAGAAATTCATCTCCCTCCACATCCAGCACTGACACTTGTGCCATTTTATTTTCTCTCTCCCGCTCTCCGTTGTAATAGTCTCTTGCTTGTTCCACAATTATAAAACAGTTATGGAGCTGGAGGGAGGCAATCTGGATATTATATCTGATGTGTAGGTGATAGGAGAAGAAATAGTATGGGTTATAGAGAGTTCAACGAGACAGACAGGGCAATGCTGACTCTGGGAAATAACTATGCATTTTAGTCAAAGAATACTATAAAAAATATTGGACGGGTTTCAAATGCCGAGAATGTGTAAAAGGGACAGATTTTTTCGGCTTAGATTCCTGTGTAAACTCTCTCATGCAGTTTACACAAGAGTTGAAGACTTTGGCAGATAGTTTGCATAGGAAGTTAAGCCTACGAAATCCACCCCTTTTACATATTTTTAAAGTGTGATACCTACTCACAATCTGTCTTTGTCACATGCAGAGAAAAATGTAATTAACTGTATGTTAATCTGGTGAATGCCTTCTGCTTCTAAAGAATGAAAACTTCCCATGTTACAGTAACCAGATTTCTCTGTTAAGTTAGAACAGGGCTGGAGTTAAAAAACAAGAAGAAATCAGAAGTGTTTAATTAAAGTAATCTGCTTGGTACAATATTAATTATATACTGAACAGAAGCTAAGCCATACGTGCCATATGTGCCAACAGTGTAGAGTGCATCCCATTATTATTAAATGGAGCTCAAAAATCAGATATATGACTGATCCCTTGACAAAGCAAGTCTGAAACGTATGTTGGGTCACGGCCGCAATCAAGGTTGATATGATATGAGTTGGTCACCGGTACCATGTAGTTGTATCTATATTTTTTTCAATGGTTATAATTTTGCAATTACGCTTTATTGTATCACTTTTGTCTGCAGTACCCCCTTGTATTATATGGTGTATGGCCTCTGATGAGATGTAATATAAAAATTTTTAACATTACTTGAAATATACACATTTTTAATTTGTAGGGGTGGGTTGGTTCATAGGTTTATGTTTATGTACATATACACCCTAGTGTTGAATTTTGGTTCTAGTAGTTATTTTATAGAATTTAGCGTGGTTTCACATCTGTGCTTTGGGGGTTCCACTTTTCTGCACTGTTAGGGGAGCTGGAAAGGGGAATCCCCACAGCCCAATAGCTCTGTCTCAGGACTGAACTGAATAGCGCAGGATGGACCCCATTGACTATAATTAGGTCTGTTCTCTTTCTGCTCATCTGACTGGCTTTTGGATGAAAAAAAGGACTACATGCAGCCCTTGATAAGTTCCCTGGCTCATTTGCACAATGGTGATGGCGGGGGTACTGGTGTATCTTGTCTCCACCGGAAGTATGAGTGGAGGCCAGGGTTAGGCAGGTGACGCCCCAAGGTCATTATTGGCTGCTGTATGCTGTGAGGATTATGTGTCATTCGCATGACTGACATGCACTATGGGCGAGCATTTTCCCTGACTGCGACCCCACACTGGTAGCTGACAAGCTCTCAGCGGCCTTTTTCTTTTTTTCAGACCGAACACCCGGACTGCGACCCTGCAGCTGACACTGATAGCTCACAAGCCAGAGCTCAGACTCTTCTTCTGGCCGAGCATCTTCCCTGTATTGGAGCCCATTGCCATCACTGTGTCGGTCCTCTGCTGACAAGCATTGGCCACGGCACTACCACGGTTCCTTATATGCTGCTTTCGTGGCCACCTTTATCCCCATGGAACTTTCCCCACTGCTGTGCTCACATTGTTTCCTGCTCCATGTTGGCCTGCGATGAGCGCTCCCTGGTCCGCTGACTCACTCCCGTGCCGCCATCTGTCTGCGGTGTCTGTGTGCTGCCCCTGCTGCCTCATATGCATGGATGCTTTTACAGCATCCCAGTCCCCCGTGTCCTTGCATAGCTACTGCTTGTCGGCGGCCTGAAGCTGCTTCCAGCTCCAGTTCCTTTACTCTGTTCCCTCTACCCGTGCAATGCAGCCAATCAGCAACAAGGGGCATGACCTGGGAGTTAGCTGCTGTCAACACCCTTGCTTCCGGTGTCGACAAGGTACAACAGTACTGATGGCCGGTGCAACGATGTAATTGTTGTTCCCAGCTAGTCGCCTCAAGCCGTCATGGGATAAAATCACTGTGCACCATCTTGATGCAGAAATAAACTTTTAGTATCAACTGCAAGTCATCGCAAACACACAGTCAGTCAAGTTACCTTGTCTCGATATATCAGAGGCTGTGGTGGACAAATGCTCAAAAGACAGCAGATTTGTGGAGTATCCTTGACTTACGTACGTGACTCCCTTCTACTTTGTGGGACTCTGGAAATCGGAAGAAGGCAGAAACATCCTTTAAGGGCAGATTGATATCACTCTAGAAGCTTTGTTTTATCCACTTTGTTCTGCGTCTCACTAAATCAACTTCTGGCGCCAAAAGTACCACCTCTTAAGAGATCACCCCCAGCAATCTCTGTATGTTAAATCTGTGTAAACATATAATTATTTAGATACGTATTTTCATAAAACAAGCCAAAAAAGTAAAGGACCCAAAAGAAACAACAAAAGATCCCCCCCCCCCCACACACACACACACACACACACAGGCTCCTCTTCACCCAAAGGAAATGTTTCAGTAAGTTTCTCTAGCCCATTATTTAAATTGTTCTGGATCGCCCCTGCACATGTCACCCAGGGCACACTTGCTGACAGTCCCTATAGCTATTATGCTGGGTAGGTAGGGGTAAACAGCGGTACAATTGTTAGTCCCATGAGTACAACTACCAGGGTAGCAGGCATCTACAATACAGATAATAAAAGATGCTCCATAGTGTAGAAAGCTTGTGCACACAATCATCAATTAGGAATGACAGGAGTGATGGTATCTTAGGTGGTTGTACTGATGGCACAACAACAGTTAAAGGGGTTGTCTCGCGCCGAAACAGGTTTTTTTTTTTTTGCATAGGCCCCCCGTTCGGCGCAGGACAAACCCAAGGGATGTGTTAAAATAAAAAAATATATATTACTTACCCGAATCCCCGCTCTGTGACTTCTTCCTTCTTCCTACTTCTTCCTTCTCCAAGATGGCCGCCGGGATCTTCACCCACGATGCACCGCGGGTCTTCTCCCATGGTGCACCGTGGGCTCTGTGCGGTCCATTGCCGATTCCAGCCTCCTGATTGGCTGGAATCGGCACACGTGACAGGGGCGGAGCTACGCGATGATGCATAGAAGGGGCGGAGCCATAACGCCGCTCGTGCCCGGACTGACCAGAAGGAGAAGACCCTTCTGCGCAAGCGCGTCTAAAAAAGCAAGAAGACCCCGAAATTAGACGGAGCCATGGAGACGGGGACGCCAGCAACGGAGCAGGTAAGTGAATAACTTCTGTATGGCTCATATTTAATGCACGATGTATATTACAAAGTGCATTAATATGGCCATACAGAAGTGTATAACCCCACTTGATTTCGCGTGACAACCCCTTTAAGAGATTGTCAATAATGCTGCTGCCAGCCCCAATTATCTCCATGATAAAGTGCAGAAGTCAAAATTAAAGCAAAAATTGGAATGGCGTTGCTTGATAGGAGAGATACAGGAAGAAGGAGGGAAGCCAACAGGTGGTTTTGAAATTGTATTAGTGAAGGTGATGTGTTTCAATGTCAGAATGGCACCTTCCAAAATTTTTATATCATGTTTATATCACTTGCTGGAGAAGGTAGTTGCACTGGAATAAGGCTTTTTTTCCAAGCTTTGCTATAGGGCCAACTGATTATTTATTCCTCTGCTAACTAGTCTATTACAAAGGTACACAATTTAATTATTATTCGCAATGGGGTGTAGGAAGGTCTGTAAATTCAACAACGGGTTACCATATTTCTGTCATTGAAAAATGGCCTAAGATAACATGTAAAGTTTAGTGCTCAAACTCCAACATTCAATAGAAATCATTGGTGCCTCCAAAGAAAATAACTTGTCTGAAGTTGGCCATACATATGAAATAACTTTCAGACGACAGCTATTTAGCCCAACTTCACCATAAAAATACACTAAATGAGTTTGTATGTATATTTCCAGGACTAGAGAACAGTAAGTCACTTCAAGACTCATCACATCTACCATCATGGGACAGTCAGGTGACCTCTATACAGATACAATTATCAGCTAATCACACCAAAATTGGCAGGTTTGGTTGTTTTTTTATTCAGTAAGTACAATCAGCTTAAAACGACCACCCAGGCCCAGAAAAACCAAGAAAGACGCACCAATTCTCTGACTACCTGATGCACACTATGCATCCCTAGTAGATGAATAGTCCGAGACACTACATGGTGAACTGATTGGCCAGCAATGCTCTAATGAGCGGTTCTGGCCAATCAAAGCAGCATGTAGTATCTTATTAGACTACCAATGTACTACCAATGCACAGTTTACATAAGGTAGTCAGAGAATTGGTGCAGCCAACTTGGTTTGTCTAGGACTGAAGGTCACTTTAAGATCCCAAGTTACAGAGATCTCTGATCAATGGCAAATGGGATCTAGTGGACTAAAAGGTCACAACAAAAAATCTCTAAATTGTGAATCGAGCACTAGATAACCATCTACTCCACTTATCCGTTATTATGCCCTTGATAGCATGTTCATCATAGTTTGCACTTTCCCATTGTGGTTTCTCTGCCTCCTTCGGGGACCGGGTATTCAAAACTGCTTTTGTATCAGTATGTTTGTTCTCATTCTTTAAGAAATGCCACTTTCTGTGTAGTCATTCATATTAACGTAATCTCTTTCACTCATAAAGAACTTCACGCAATAGAAGTCTAGTAATGCTAAGGCAAGTCTCCCAATACAAGTTGACAAAGATGTCACTCTCTCTTATAATGCTTCTGCTCAATGTAGTTTTAAATGTCTTCAACAAATCCAAGCAGCCAACATTAAGGGAATTACACTGACTTTCTTACGCCATTAAAGAAATGGACTTGGACTGGCTGATATGATTTGCCAGAAGTAAATTCCTGAACTTACATCTTGTAACTTAATGCCTTGCAAAAGTTAGTTTTATAGTTTTAGATAATGAAGAGTTTAATTAAAGAGGTTGTCCAGGAGTGTAAAAAATGTGCCTGACAGCAGGAAATGTGATCAAATTAAAATAGCCATTTTTTTTTATTGTTAAGTCCTCTGCCGCTCCAGTCTTGATGCTCAGGTGGTCCCCACCAGTCGTTGTTTGCTTGTTCCTCAGCGATGACATGCTCTACATCTATGTGGCCTCGTAAATTAGGAAAAATTGAAGTCTTGCTTCAAAAAGCTTCAATTGCCCAGTCTGAAATAGGAAAGGAATTATTAGTTAATTAACTTGTGGTGTCCCAGATAAAAATTTGATTGAATTTGGAAGCAAATAAATCACCATTCCTAGGGATGACCGTTTACTTTTAAAATCATGCCTAAAAAATCAGAAAGCGTGCTCCAAATCTTTGAAGTTGCAAATAGAACAAAGCGATGTCAAGTTAAGCGGTAGGACTGTGACTAGGGGGTTGTGTGACGCAGGTCACTAAGCCCATCGATCCAAGAAGAAGCAGCTTTTTACTCCACAAATGAAGGCTAAACACCTTACTTCGGCCAAGCTGTTTAGGAACTGGAGTCCCAACGGTTGGGAAAGAGTGTGCTTCTCCGATTAGTCAACGATGATGATGGACAGTCGCTACTTGTATGTAAAGAGGAAACTGGGAGATGAATTCCTAGAAGACCGAGTTGTCCAAAAAGTTAAATATCCAGTCAAACTGATGGCCTGGAGTGTCATCTCGGTAAAGGGTCCAGGTCAATGGCACAAAGTAAGAGTAATGATGGCTCAGTTCCAGTATCAGAATGTGATTGAGACTCAATGGTTCAATCAGCTTAATGAATAGTTTCTGGACGGGATCTGCATTTTCATGCAGGATGGAGCTCCTTGCCACAAGGCAAAAAGTGTGATGCATATATTTAACGAATCTGGACACAAGCTGCTTTCATGGCAAGGCAATAGCTGGACATGAACCCAATAGAGAATGTTTGGTGCAGCCTTAAAACCAAATTAATGCAGAAGGGCCTGTAAACAACAAAGTTAGAGTATTTGTGAGACTATCGAAAGTCTAGTTCCACGATTCCAAAATAAAGCACATCATCAAAAAATCCAGTTGAGGAATGTTTGTAAGGGTGAAAACACTATTAGAAGCCATAAGGGGGCACACAAAGTATTAAAATAGGTTGTGTGTTTTTGCTTGTATGTAATGTTTTGAAAATTAAACTGATTAAATTAACTTATGAATAAATTTTAAGAAAATTATTGTAAAAATGCACTTATGCTTTTAATTTGACCAGTACCATATGTTTATATAGTGCCAACATATTTCATATTCCACAGCCCTATACAGTGTCGCCATTCATGTCAATCTCTGTCCCTAATAGGGCTCGTAACCTAATTTTCTGAACTCAGATACACTGGGGTCAATTTCATTGGAAGCCAATTAATCTGTCAGTATATATTTGGAATGTGAAAGGAAAGCCACCAAACAAAGAGAACCTACACATTTTATGCAGTCAGAGTTGACCACCACACCACCAATCATGTGCCACTTAAAATATTGGTATCTTCTTATGTAGCAGAGGGACCTTTGCATTCTCACATTAACAAGTGCATTATGTACTCCATCATGGCACTCAATAATGTAAGAACTAAGTAATGCCAAAGATCTGACCACTTCATATTGCCAACCATAAGATCCCTCAGTTGGGCTCATCTCAAAATGTAGAGTTATTCAGGACAGAACTGATACCGAACAGAATATCTGATGAGCCAAAGTTCTGACACAAGTACACGTGGACCTAATGGCTACCTCATTCCAAGAACTGGGGTCATATATATCAGCCTCTCAAGTTCTGGCCTGCTTACAAATCTAGATCAATGAAGCAAAAAACGGGAAACCCTATGAGTGAAGCCTTCTAAAATAACCCTCTGTGTTTGCCAATCTGTGAACTTTTTGATAAAGCTGTATAAACTCACGGAAAGCGATTTTCCTGTTGTCATTACTGAAGTCTCTGGACGATGAAGAAGCAGGATCATGATAATGGGTGTTATAAGATACATCTTATATAAGAGACTTCTGGTTACTAGTCTAGAATCTGGTTAGCAAAACATATAGGTTACATCCACATGAGGTGTAATTTCCAAGAGCTGCTTATAACAGCAGAATATTATGTTATCTTTATAAATTACCCTTAAATGTACCTCATTGTAAAACAAAGTCTTGGCAGGAGAGTCTACCTCTCTCCTTTCAACATAAGTGATTGCTGGATAAGGATATTATAATTGCCGAAGTCTATTTTTGAAATGTATCTTAAAGGGTTATTCCAAAATGTTAATCTATACAAGCAGTAGGCAGGTGGTACTAATTTGTTAAAGGGGAAGTATTGCTTCCCTCGGTATTTTTACTCTTAAATTCAATACCCTTTCCTACTGGGAGTCCAGTGTCTGGTACATAGCCAGTTCAGCCAACAAAAATGTTATGATGCGGGTGAGAAGATGGTATCTGGAAGAGGGACGTATAAGTAGCTATACACTTTGTAGGAACTAATTTGCTACCAGTGACCATACAATAGTATGTGGTAATGATGTGGTTAACCCAGCATTTTTGTTTTCTGCATGCATGCAACGAAGGAAGGCATAAGCAAAAGTTGGTCTTCTGTACATGACTACTATCACTACTTCTGCCCATTATATGATATACATGGTATTTTTCACCAGTTTTACTTCCGCAGGCTGAATCTCTATTTGTTAGTTTTCTCTGAACTGGTAGGGGTGGACTATCTGCTATGATGTTGCTCATACATTGCACACAGAAGAGAAGATTCTGTTCTCCTATCGTACACACTCATCTTTCATTGCTCTCCTATAAGGCACACCCTTAGAAGCAGCAGCAGCACGGAGGACATTATACAGTAGTACTGAGTGTTATGTAGCAGGTGTGGACCAACATATACCACTAACTGATTTGGCTTAGGGCAGCATTTAGGGGTTCCCTCTTTTTTACCCTTTCACCTTTCTTTGAGGGATGTAGTCTTAACTGCAGGGGCTCCAAGGCCAATACCCCAAGAGTAGTCTTGGTGCAGTTGCAGCTGACATAGACAGTTTAGAGGCATGATACTATAGTGAGGTACTGGAGGACGGGCAGAGATGTAGTCAATAACACAGGCCAAAGTCAGGAGTGGCAGAGTTAAAGCATACACAGAGAGGCAGGCAGAGAGCAATCAGGAAATTGTAGTTGAAGTACAAGCCGAGTTCAGGAAAGGAGAAGTCAGGAAATCTGGATGAACAGGCACAGGTCAAAGCCAGGCGTCAATCACAAAACAACAGCACCTTTACGGAACCTAACTAAACCTAGTGCTCAGGTACCCTCTAGTGTGTGTGTGTGTGGGGGGGGGTGCCTTAACTAACCAGGGAAGCATCAGGATTGGTTGGGGATAGAAAAGCTGGGTGCATGCGCTGGCCCTTTAAGAGGTAGGGCAGGCACATGTACGCACTCTATCACTGACAGCTGTGAGGATGGTGTGTTTTCCACCACACTGAATATGCAGAGAAGACCGATATCTGCGGCTGGAGTAGAGAAGCATAAGGTAAAACACCACCAGCAATGACCAACTGTTATAACACTGAGCAGTGTTATAACAGAATTGGAGTGAGATAAAACAGACGGGTTTAACTCGCAGCACGCCTCAGGGTTCTTCAAACCAAACAGAAAAGGGGACTAATAAGTCCAACGGGTGCACGCCAGCAATGTGGGGGTCAGAGCCTCAAAAGACCACCCAGAGTATATCACAGTGTCTCACAAAAAGGTTCGTGGCAGCATCCAGGGCGTAATGTAAAAATAAATATTTTATTCCTCCAAGAACATGCTACGTTTCGACCCTCATGGGGTCTTTCTCAAGCATGCTTGAGAAAGACCCCATGAGGGTCGAAACGTAGTATGTTCTTGGAGGAATAAAGTATTTATTTTTACATTACGCCCTGGATGCTGCCACGAACCTTTTTGTGAGACACTGTGAGATAAAACAGAAGCAGCAGCATCTCTGTGTGTCCATCCACTGGCATAACTATAGTGGATGCGGTTGCAACAGGGCCCAGGAGCCTTAGGGGGCCCATAAGGCCTCTCTTCTCCATATAGGGAGCCCAGTACTATGAATAAAGCATTATAGTTAGTCGACCTGTTACAGGTTTTGCATTGGGGCCCAGGAGCTTTAAGTTATGCCTCTGCAGTAAGGGGTTAAGAGAAGTTGGGGGGCTATGCCCCTGTGTCCATCTCTCGCTTACTCTGCAGCTCCTTCCATATTCCCATCCACTTGTTCTCGCCATAGACTTCTATGGGTAGCATGTAACCTCACACTTTGGAGACCTATTTCAAGAGAGAGTTTAGCAGTATTTCAGAGTGAATGATCAGTGCAGAAATCAGGGGGAAGGAGAAGAAGTGGCTGATAAGTGGAGAAAAAGGCATGTTTCTGCAGTAAGATATATTACAAAGTTTCTTATATTCACATGTACTATTGATTTATGCAAAGCTGATTGAAACAACAGTGTCTATGCTTAGAGATGAAAAAGATGTGTTCCTTCAGATAGAGTACCATGCACAAGAATGCAATTCAGGTGTATGTTAAAAAACAGAAACAATTCTCATAAGAATTCCACTTTATAATAAGTGCTTGCCTATAGATCTTTATTATTTACACTTTAGAGTGCCAATATGCAGATTTTTTTTCATTCATTATGTGGCTGTCCCCCTAATAGATGTTACATTGTTTAGGTCTAGTATAACCTTGGATATTTATTCATTATCATACTTGAAACTCCCAGCCTCAGATAGTCATATAATCTCAATTCTGACCAGCTCAGATCTACTTGGGGTTACGATGCTCTACAACTAGTCAGTTTCAAAGTCTGTGTTATGATGTTACATCAATCCTGCCACAGAAACTGTCTAGAGGGAAACAAAGGCACTCCTATCACAGTTACTGATGATGATCACGCAGCTCCTGTCACACAGTTATAATAGTGGAGATCACAGCTCATCCCATTGACTATATGCTTATGATCAGTAGCTTATTTAGGTGAATATAGAAGGTAATGCTAATTAAACTCTCCTCCCAGCGGGCAGAAATGGTATAGCTTCTAACTAATGCTGTGTGGATACATCACGGGATTGAAGTGGAAGTGAAACCAAAAAATCTCACCATCAATATGGTAATTATTAAGCATCAGACAGACATCATGGAACTGGCTGCAATTCACCGAGGAAACCTCCAGAGAGTGACAGGCAATCAGGTGAGGGGCAGGGATGAAAACATGTGTTTTTACTGCAGTGGCCCTTTAACAACCCAATCTTAAAGATTGCCTTCTACAAAAATTTCTTCAGACCTTATACTTCAAATTTAATGTATTGGTATTTCGAAGGGTGCAGCCTAATTATATTCTGATTTTTATGTACATACCGTTTGAGGCTGGGCTCACATGAGCGTATGTGTAAAACGCTGCATGTATAACCCAACATTTTACTGCTATGTGAGCCGGCAGAGAGCAGGCTATCGCTGTCATGCGAAGTGTGACTTACTTCTTTCTTTTTTGTTTTTACATTTCCCACTCTATCTCTTTGCAGCGTTGCCTATAGACGCGGCACATACGCAATGTACAGCATTTATTATACACCCATAGAGAACAATAGGGCTCTATCGCATGTCATACACAATTAAAAAAAGCTAGTGTGAATGGGTCAATGAAAATCAATGTACTTTCATTGACTCCATTCACAGAGGATTATGCGCATGTACATCGGGCGCTTAATTCGCAGTGCAATTACGCTCGAGTGAGCTTGCCCTAACTCAATATTTTCTGTACAGGAAATTGTAACAATATATTTTTATTTGTTAAGCAATGTATAATTATTTCAAAACAACCAATTCCTGATGCCGGATGTTATTCATCTCGCCCATTCCAGCGCCTAGTTCCACTAGCTATAGCTCCAGACAAGAACTATCTCTGGGTCCTACACGACCATATGTCTCCTCCTTTGCTCCCAATATCAACCACAGGACTCCTCCTCAACGTGACCAGTGACACTGCATTGCCAGAAAACCGCTGTCTGACGATGATGTGAGGCCTAGTGGTCCATTTAAAAGTAAATCAGCTTCCAATGCCTTGCATGCTGATTGAGGTACTTACTCTTTCCTAGCTTATTTCTTGTGTTATGGATCCTTATTCTGACTCCCGACTGACCCTGATTGTCACATTCACCTTATTCATAGATATTGTTCCTACCTCATCCTTTGGATTGTTTACCTGATACCTGTTGTTCTGCTCCTGGATTTGACCCTTGACTCTGACTATGCTCCCATTTTCTGATCTAGTCTGTTGCAACCTATTTTTCTCCAGTTGATGTCCATTGGCTCCATTCTTCACTGCGCTACTACTGCTTTATCAGCGCTACTACTGCAAATTCTTGAATTTTCTGGGGACAGTAACCTAGGGATTTTACTGCAGCATAGTTTATACCTCCTTATGGGGGTTTATCCTTAGGCCTCATGTCCACGGGCAAAAGAAGAATTAAAATCCGCTGCAGATTTTAACTCTTCTCCTGCCCGCGGATCCGCATCCCATAGGGATGCATTGACCACCCGCGGGTAGATAAATACCCGCGGATGGTCAATAAAAGTGATTTAAAAAAAAATGGAGCATGAAAAAATCTGGACCATGCTCCATTTTCGTGCGGGTCTCCCGCGGGGACGGCTCCCGCGGGCTTCTATTGAAGCCTATGGAAGCCGTCCGGATCCGCGGGAGACAAAAATCGGAATTTGCTCACCCGCTCCGTTTCTTCTCTTCGCTGCGGCGCCATCTTCTCTCCGTCGCGGCCGGATCTTTTTTCTTCGGGCCGGCGCATGCGTGGGGCACATCACCGACGTCATCCTGCACATCCGCCGGGCCGAAGAAAGAAGATCCGGCCGCGACGCAGAGAAGATGACGCCGCGGCGAAGGAAGGATCCGGAGCGTGCGGGAGGTAAGTTTATTCTTATTTATTCTTATTTTCAGCGCTCATGTCCGCGGGGCAGGAGGGACCCACTACGGATTCTCCATGGAGAATCCGGAGCGGGCCTGATTTTCCCCCGTGGACATGAGGCCTTAAGATAGGTCCTCAGTATCAGATCAGTGGGAGGTCTACTTCTGATTGAAATGGATGGAGCACTAAGGTGAGCGACCTCTTCTCATGCATGTGACATCATGTCCATCACTCGCATGGCTAAAAAGCAGATCAAATAAATGGGATTTAGATGCTGTTCAGGCACACCCAATATGCAATGTATGGGTCTGTGCCTAGTATGCAGCAAAGCAGCCATGGCACTCATTCGAGCATTGCAGCCACTCCAGACAGCTGATTGGTAGGGGGATAGGATAGGTCATCAATATATTAGTGTTGGAAAATCACTCTAATAACCTCCTCAGTTAGAGTATTTCTGTCGGTTGTCGGAGCAACTTTATTAATGGGTTAACTCCTTAGTTATTGCTAATACCCATTTTATGGTGGTCAGCAAGGTGCTTTACAGTAGGCCAATGCCTTTTTATGGTGGCCTAGTTTAGGGATTGCACAAGTGTCATGTTTGCACTGAGTGGATGCTCATCTGTCTAATCAGCGAAACCTCTGATCTCAGCTGTATAACCTCTTAGATTCTATGGTCAATAGTAACATTGACAGCTAAGTGGTTTCAGAGGAAGGGGACTCCCTTTGTCCCCATCAGTCACCTCACAACACGATAGTGGGGTAACAATGGGTTGCCCTGGCAGGTAGAGGCCTAATAATTGCCTCTAGGCCTGTCATATATGGTAATCTACTAGACCTTGCTGGAAGCAGGGTCTAATAGGACACACTTATAGTAGTGACAGGGATAATAAACTGCACTATAAATAGTTAGTGCAAAGTATTATGCAAATGATCAAACATCTTCACTCCTCTTGTGGGACTAATAAATGTTAAAAAAAAAATCCCAGAGTAAAAAAAAATTTCTTTCCTCATTACAGAATAAAATCCCACATCATTTTTATTACGAGATTTATGAGCAGAAGTATAAAATTATCATGATATTTTCCCGAATGGTAACTAAACAAAAAACATTGCCGGAATTGCTTTTTTTTTTGTTCAGCTAAAATCATATTAAAATGCAATAAAAACTACAGCTCGCGCTGCAAAAGCAGGCCCTCGTACAACTTTGTCAATAGAAAATAAAAAAGTTATTGGTCTTGGACTATGCAATGCAAAAACACTTTTTTAAAAAGTTTTTTGTGGTGCAAAAGTTGTAAAACTTTTTAAAAAAAATTTAATCTGGTATCACTGTAATCATATCAACCCATATAAAAATGTTATACCACTGGTGAACACTGAAAAAAAATAAAACGCAATTCCAGAATTGCTTGGTCATTTAGCTTCCAAAATAAGAAATAAAATACAACCAAAAAGTTGTATTTATCCCAAAATGGCTCCAATGAAAATGGCAAATCATCCTGCAAATAATAAGCCATATCACACAGCATCAACAGAAAAAAAAAACATACAGGTGTTGGAATGTAATGATGCAAAAACAAACTACTATATTTTTTAAAGTGTTTTATCTTGCAAAAGTAAAAAAAAAAAGATTGCTATATAAATTTAGCATAACTACAATCATACAGACCAAGAGAATACATTTATCATATTATTTAGGCCACACCAAGGAAGGTGAAAAATTAAAAATGTAAAAATACAATAATGAAATAACAGGTTTTTTTTCCTACATTCCTCCCCACAAAACACTTAATAAAAGTTAACTAATACGCTATATGTAGCCCAAAATGGTGCCAGGAAAAAATACAACTTTTCCCACTAAAACAAGATTTAATATGGCTATTTTGGCAAAAAATGAAAAAGTTATAGTTCTGTTACAATTAAAGAAAAACATACAAAATTTGTTGTTCATAAAGACTCAAAATAGACTAGTCACTAAGGTTAAAATTAGTGATGAGCGAGTATTAGAGATGAGCGAACGTACTCGGTAAGGGCGATTTCGCAATCGAGCACCGCGATTTTCGAGTACTTCACTACTCGGGTGAAAAGTACTCGGGTGCGCTGTGGGTGAGCGGAGGGTTGCAGCGGGGAGTGGGGGGGGAGAGGGAGAGAGAGGGCTCTCCCCTGTTCCCGCTGCTACCCCCCACTCTCCTCTGCAACCCCCCGCCCCACAGCGCACCCGAGTACTTTTCACCCGAGTAGTGAAGTACTCGAAAATCGCGGTGCTCGATTGCGAAATCGCCCTTACTGAGTACGTTCGCTCATCTCTAGCGAGTATACTCGCTAAGGCACATTACTCGAACGAGTAGTGCCTTAGCCGAGTATCTCCCCGCTCGTCTCTAAAGATTCGGGGGGCGGGGAGCGGCGGGGAAGAGCGGGGAGGAACGGAGGGGAGATCTCTCTCTCCCACTCTCCCCCCGCTCCCTGCCGCAACTCACCTGTCACTGGCGCCGGCCCCCGAATCTTTAGAGACGAGCGGGGAGATACTTGGCTAAGGCACTACTCGCTCGAGTAATGTGCCTTAGCGAATATACTCGCTCATCTCTAGTTAAAATGCCATAGCAATTCTTACGTGACAGTGATGTTATCAATGCATATTAGTGAAAATTTGTAAAAAGTTGTTAGCCCATTGGCTATTTCTACCAACCCCTCCATACATTTCCCCACTCAATTCAGTCTCAGTAGGGAGAAGGGAATAAGCCGCTACCAGACACGTCTGGTGGTGGATCTTCCTTGAGCAGAAAGGGATTGGGCATGTTGAAATTGAACATGCCAGATCCTTTTTTCCTGGTGACTGCCAAACGAATGTTGCGTGAATATCTAAACTCCTTAGATGTTCGGCCAATTCTACCAAACTCTACAGGTCTGTTAAACCAAATTGATCGTATGTCCTGTGTGAACACTTATAAGAATGATTACAATGCAATTATAAGTGCACATGTAAAGTTCTCTATAGGTGGAGATGAGCTCGCAGAATCATTAGCTTTGGGGGCTTAAGAAAACCCAGACCGACACCGAATGCTTTTGTCTCCAGTGGCTAACACTGTGTTGGTTATAACCAACACCAGAAGAGAACAACGATTAAAAATTTGCTAAGGAATCCCTCACCTCTACACTATCCTAACAATAGTAAATGGAAACCTGAGAAAAAAATCAAAAGTAGTATTTATTCACATATGTAAAAAAGGGGAATTTTAATTACTCAAAGTTCTTGTCAAATTAAAGATAATCAAATGATCCTAAAATTTGCAATGTGGTTCTGCTTTGGATTTTGTTTCTGCAGCCCTAAAACCATTACCTTCTCCTGGCACTTCAGAAGTGTTTATTTCCAGGTTGCCCTGGACATGTCCAGTAGGCATTCCAATGCTACAGGATGGGCTTGGTCAGCTCTCCTAACTAGGTTGCTGACTAATAGCAGGGCAGTGCTTAGAGGGGACACACATAGGAAGAAAGTACAGAGAAGGGAATTGTGGGAAATGTAGTTTCAAGCTGCATGTCAGCAGGGATGTGGCAGCCATCTTGGAAAATAGTGATGTGGGGAATCATCAAAAATGGATGACAGGATAAGAAAGGAATGGTGGAGTGATGTATATCCATAACCAGCTGTGCACAAGCAAGGCACAAAAGTTTCATATCTGGAAATTTTTGAAAATTCACAACCAGAATACCCCTTTAATACTTCTTGGGGCCTCTTTTGACCCTAATGACATCAGATACTCTTCGTGGCATACTTTCTACTAATGTCTAATACACTTCAGCTGGTATTTCCCTCTATTCATTGTGCAAACATCTGGCACGTTCTCTCAAAGAAGAAGCATCAGCCTGACTACAGTGGTGCAAGGAGCGTCGTCATCGGACAGTTGAGTAATGGAAGAACGTTCTACGGAGTGACAAATCGTACTACTCGATCTTCAAATCAGATGGCTGTACCCCGGTGTGGAAGATCCTGGGGAACAGATTTTCCATGACTGTGCTGTACCAACAGGTAAGTATGGCGGAGGTTCTGTTATGGTCTGGGGATGTTTCACGTGGCATGGTCTCAGTCAATTGGTTGTAGTATAAAGAACCAAGAACACGGAGGTATACCTTGATATTCTAGATAATAATGTGCTGCCAACAATGTGGAATACTCTGGGAATAGTCAGCAATACTTCCAACCAGACAACGCACCTTGTCACTGATCCAATGTTGGACTGGCTGCGCAGCATCTCAACCTGAACCCTACTGAACAGCTTTAGGACGAACCTGAACGTTCATCTTCTTTGAGTGAACTCGCCAAACATTTGCAGGAGGAATGGAGGGAAATACCAGCTGAAGTGTATCAGACATTAGCAGAAAGTATGCTGCGGAGAGTATCCCATATCATTAGTGCCAAAGATGCCAAAGTAAAACAAAGGAAAATAAATAATGCTATTGATTCTTGCTCAGGTCTCCAGTTACCTCTGGTAGGATAGTGTATGTATACCCCTGATGGCCAATTCAACAATACTGAGAATCTAGAAATCCTAAAAACAAAGCCTACTATGGGAAATATGACTCTAAAAAATACAACTAACAGTAAAAAATCTGCACCTTTTTAAACTCACATAATGCGCATTGCAACTTGGCCACTGAGCCTACAACCTACCACAAGCGGATTGTAATTTTCCACAAGTCCAAAAAAACCAAAACAGTACAACACTGGGATTTCTGCACTTATTGCATTAGCCGTGTAAGCATAAAAAAACAGCAGATGTTTGTTTTCATTCCTGCAAATTTGGGGATCAGTACACGCTTGTATAACCTGGTCAAGAGTCTGTATCACAAGATGACAAGTATTCTAACTAAACAAATACATAAAGTCATGACCCATTTGTTTTCATATTCTGGTTGTTCCAGACAGGGTGACACCTCCCCCTTACAGAAACCATAAGGCATACAAGACTTCACAATTTATTAAGTAGATTAGTTTCGTTTAGTTTGTGCACTAATGATTAGTTGCTGGATATGTGTTTGTGTCAACGCCAGAGTAAGAGAACGGGGAACATTTCCATCAATTCTGCCTATTTGGCCGTGCTGTCTTCTGCTCCGCTCCAGATGCTTTTTTTTCTAGATAGACAAAATGCAAAAAAAAAAAAAGTTTAATTAACAATATTTTGCCTTTTTATTCTCCTTTTATGCTTCTTTTTTGCTTATTTAGGGCACGTAAAATATGCAATGCGCAGCAAATTTGCATGTGTATTTGCTGCATATGCTAAATCTCCGAAGCCTATATTGGTAATATCCACCGAAATATGACATGCTGCATTTTTTTTCACGTGCATAAAAAAAACGCATGTGAGCAACCCAATAGTAATCAATAGAGTTTTCGTACAGTATATCACGCGTGTGAAAAATACAAGCTTCATACGCGCTGTGAGTGAGCCATTAGTGCTCCTTTACACGGTTATACGTGCATTTTCGCGTGCCTCAGCGCTACATTTTTGCGGAACGAACGATGCTTCTCTTGCGCGTATTTGACTGTACTTTTTTCCGCCCGCAGAGCACGGTCATAAAATGGCTTAATTAGTCCCAGAGTGTTCTTTATCTAGCGAAATTACACAGCGTATTATGCATCGCCTTGTGAATTTGCGGACCTCCCATTGACTTCTATAAGGACCTTTGATGCGCAAATGCGCAAAAAAGTAGAGCATGCTATGTGTTTTTTTACGTGACCGAAATGCACACGCAAAATACGGAAATCAATGGGTTCTATTCTCAGCGTATTGTAAGCGCACATTTTGCGCACGCCCGTGCAAAAGAGCCCTTAATCTTATATTTGCTCTGATGCCTGCTGTGAGATGACAAAGTTCATGGTTCAAGTGAACTTTTGAACCCAGGGGAGTATTTGACACAGCAAAACAACGTAAATGGATGAAACACAAAGTTTTCATAGTTTAAAGCTAGCTTTTGGGCTTTTGTCTATGCCAATTGGTAGCAAAGTTCTTTATTGATGTTGTAAAACCTACGGGTTTAATAACAGGCAGATGGGAGTGTAGGGGTGAGCAGGGCTCAAACACCTTAGAATTTCTCAAATAGTGTTGATGTGCTAGTTCATTGAACTCTACCTGACCCCACCATGGAGGCTTCCCCGAGACAAGTTGTTACAGCATCTGTGACAAGACTCAAGCTTCCTATCTTGTTTCAAATGCTCAAGGGCTGGGAGGTCAAAAGATAGGGACGGCTCGAAAAATGCACACTTTACTTCTTCATACCTTATCATTTACGAGAAGGTTCGCTATGATTCCGGTTTATTTCACTCTGAAATGTATCCAGTGTACCTGAAAAAAAATGATGAAATGATAAAAAGAGTCATATTAATTACAAAAGCAACAACCATACTGAAGAATGCTTTGCAAAACCTATTTTTTACTAAAAATCATTAGTAGAGTTATCCCAAAATTGACACCTATTCATAGGAAAGGTGATAAAAGTCTGATTAGTGGGGGTCTCACGTTATTGATCTCGAGAAGGGGGTCTTGTGTCTCCCTCTACTCCTCACTCCAGGCTTACTGCACCCAGCAGTGAGGAAGAGAGTGAATGGAGTGGTGGTTGCACATGTGTAACGGGGAAGGTTTATGCTGTGTTGTGAGAAGTTTGCATGATTTTGTTAAGCTATTGTAGCTTTAAGAGGGGGTGGGAGAGGAGGAGCTAGTTGAAGCGGGAAAGGAGCAGGAAATTAGTGGGTGTGGCTGTCTGTGAAATAGTGATTGGTTCTATGGACTGTCCCCCCCCCCCCCCGCCACCGGTAGCAAAATTGAACCTGAAACTGGGTAAGCAGAGATTCTGAATTAACTGTGGAAGTATCCAGCATAGCAAGCGAGATCGGCTTCTACGTACCTTCCCTCCAGTAATCTTTCCCCTGCCAATGGGTATAGAGACTGACCTGCAACATTACCTGTCATTAAAACCAGTTCTTGTTCTGCTACAATGGCTACATCTCCTGGCCCTCTGACCTACCCCTGGTACTCTGGTACTCAACCAAGCAGCCAGGCTTTTTTATGGAATCAGTCTGGTCAGAGCTCCTTATCTAGCTACACATGCCTAGTGCTGCTCCATTCTTTAATGGGGCTAACAGAAATAGCCTAGTACAATTGCTCTGGTATCTCCAACAATCACATTAAAGATGAATGGAGTGGCACAATGCATGTTCAATCACCACTCCATTCAATCTTCTCCCCACTGCGGAAGCTACAGTAATATGCAGGTGTCATCAGTGAGACCTCCACCGATCACATTTCGATCACCTATCCTATGGATATCTGATAAAAGTCCATTTTGGGATAACACCTTTAAAGGAGACCACGGATGGGAAGATATTTCTGCTAATCTGATGATAATGTGGTCACAGGCATTAAAGGGGTTGTGCCAAGATGGCATCCCCTGGATATATGCAATATTAGGGCATATGAATGTCATAGAGCAGGGCCACCGCCTGGGACCCCTGTCTATTGGTAGAAAGGACATCCGCTCTGGAAGAGTAGCTCTAAATAGTGCGGACAGTGTGCCATTAATGTGTATGGCTGTTCTGTAATACTACTTTTAAACTGCAACTGCTGCAGGGGAAATGTCTCGTTGGCTGTTAAAATAAGTGGGGATCTTTCGGGGTGGGTGTGGCTTTTTTAGTCTTCTGCCGGCGGTCTCAGCTCAAATCAAAAAATTTTTCTTGCCTGGATCACCCAATTTAAGGTTTCTCTTTTAGTCACAGAATACTATTATTTATTCCCCATAATAGTTGAATCTATGTTTCTATTATGTAATATTACTTGTTTTATGTTGTATTCATCCTTTTCAGCCCTAGGATATATACCTAATGTAAAATGATTGTTTGCTCTTTACGTTTTTACATTTGAGTCATTTGTAACTACTATTACAGAGATATGAGTCACCTTCATATAGAAGCTGTATTTAAATATTGCATAAATACATCTTACAAGTAAATTATCCTTTCCTTTTAGGCCTAGATTGTGGTTGTAAAATATTTAGCACCAGGAAACAGACATGCCAAGAATGCGCTAATAAATTTCCTATTGTACATAAACAATGGAAGCACTATGAACTGTAAAAAAAAGATCAGCTGTTTGCCAGGATGCCAGGAGCGGAAGATTTAGCAATGTTTGTGGTACCTAATGCAATTCGTCAGAACCTCCGGCCGGAGGGTCCATCACAGGTCCAGCTCAAGAAAATCGGAAAAAGAAGTGATTTTTCTTCCATCAAAAAGCCGAGTGGCTGTGTCAATGAGGGGTCCGTCTGGCGCTGTTCAGTTGCGCCCAGTGAAGGAACCGCGGTATTCCCTTTTTCTGCTTCCCGAATGGAGCCAGAAAGCGGAACCCTAAGCGCAGATGTGAACCCCACCTAATATCCATGGCCAGGCCTGGCTCCAGGTCTATGGGGTTCCTTACCTAAAAGAGTCATAATCAGCCCTCTGTCCACCAATAACCTTGGCTTGACGGGCATTGTGCACGGCTATGCCCAAACAAATTTTCTACAGCAAATCCACACCAATTTGGTGAAGATTTGCTTCCAGATGTCTTGCGGATCTGTTTTAAAAAAAGTATCACAGTCGCCTTCTCTGTCTTTTCCTTGCTGCGATGAACAGTCTTGTCTGTTCCCTCGCTGGTCTCTCTTGGCCTCCAGCAATGACATCTTGATCCATGTGACTGCTACAGCCTGTGATACAGCTTGTCATTGCTGGAGGTCAGGATACAGAGACCGGCAAAGGAGCAGGCAGGACCATTTACGGGAGCAGGGAGAAGATGGAGAAGGTGAGTAAAATGTTTTTCTTTTAATATTTGATTGCTTTTCTTTTCCTTTTTGGAAGTGTCCCTACGGGTATCTTCATACATAGTGGAGTTTCTGCATATTTTCCACAGTGGTGCAGATTTGCTGTGTCTTCTTTCTGCTATGGAGATCTGCAGAAGATCAGCTACGTGTGAGCACACCCTACCTGTGGATTTTGTTGTGGATCCACCGGTAATCTGCAGCAAAATCCGCAATAATTGGAATTTGTTGTGGGTGTGGGGTTCATCCTTGAACTTATTGGGGAAAATCCCGAACTAATATATGACCAATCTGATTTAAAATCTACACTGTAGGTAAATTTATGCTGCATCCTAGATGCAAATAAGATGCAATTCAATTGCACACCATTGTTTTTCTCCCCATACATGTCAATGAAAATATTGCAAGTACTATGAAATTATATTTATATTGTTGCTTCACATTTTTATTTTCCATCTCCTTTTATAGTGGGATACTATTGCTCAGCTACTGTGCAAAATATGAAGATTTAAAGTGAATATTCACTAGGGGGCACCTTTTTTTCCATCCTATAGTACACAGGTCCACAGTACTCCAATGCGTTGTTGTTGTTGTTGTTGTTGTATTCAATGGTGCTCCTCTTACTCTGGGTCATTGGATAACTAGTTCTTTGCTCATGACTACTTTTTAAGATATAAGTGCCACCGTCAAATGTATTCCCCCCTATGCGTGATATTTGATATGATAAGACTGATATCTGTTCTTTCATCACTAGCCCATAAGGCATAATCAATAATAATCATTCAAATGCTACACGCAGATTAAAAAACCTAGTTCAAAGTCACCATTCATGTTGGTATGTTACTTGCTGGAGGTTGAAAAAGATCAATTAAATATTTTCTTATGTGATAAACATACCAGACAAGAAGAAGACATGCCTTAGGGATTTCATGTAACAGCAATATCGATGGGATCAGTCCTGATATTGTGAACTGTCTAAGTAATGATTGATTATTTGTTGTTACGTCTCTGAGAGTAACTCATGATATTTCACATGCTTAGATAGGTTCATTTACTGTAGCTCCTCAGTTGTAGCCAGACAAATGTTTGTAACAGGGGTGGATTATAGTAGGAACAAAAGGGATTCGCCCAAAGCCTTCACCAGCTCTAATCTTTCACCTTTCTATTTCCCCCTCAAGCAAATCCATATTCAGGGCATAAGTCGATGACGTAAATGGGTCAGGTTAAGGTGACATAACATGGTACTCCAAGACTGTGAAGTAAAATCTGTAACAGGACCCCCCACCTATCATTCATAGGGATGATTTCTTTTATGGGGAGATGGACCATTTGGACGCCTCAAGCTCCAGGGCCTGGTTGAAGCCCCTAAATATGTCTTCTTGGCCGTCGAAAATCTCTATATTATCTCTAGATTATGGCAAGCTTTAAGGTGCCTGTACATTTTTACTAGCTGTCAGCTGAACTATTTTTCCTGACTCCCCCATGCACATCATCGCTCGGTTTGGATGAATATTCATTTCACTTTCCATCGGTAGAGAGAGGTAAGTCCCAGCTAGATATGTCTACTGGTGGTAAATCTCCAGGGACACTTAAGAGATTAAGTGCTGAAGCTCAATGCGCCCAATGCTTCTTTCGCCCCATATTACCTGCTGGGAAAAGAGCTGGGTAGGCCTCTGTATATATACAATAGTCAGTCGATCCCACCAAAATTGGTGGAATCAGACAACTTATCTCTAATGTGTTAGCAGCCCTAGGGCTTACAATTTGGTCTTGCCAAATGCATGCACAGGCCTACCCAGTTTCTAGGAAAATCAAATTATCTATTAATATTTTGCTAAATCTATGGATAGAAACTAAAGAGTAAGGATAAAGCATATGGAAATGAGTGAAGAGCATTGAAATTCTAGGATGGTACCCCAGCCGAAATAAAACCTAAACCCCCACACATCCATATAAATATTAGGGCAAGGTGAATAATGGCATTGACACAGTTTTAACAAGTAATATAAATGAGCCAGAAGAACCCTGTTTTGGGTCAAACTTTGCCAAAAGTTCAGTTCTGTATGAGCCTGAACTAAGCTTTTAGCAAAATTCTACACAAAACAGGATTCTACTAGCTTGGTTCGCGCAACACAAGTCCTGAACACTGGTGTACAACACTGTCTAAGGGCCATAAAAGCCCAGTATAACACTTTGAGAGTGTTATACGGGGATTTCATGGCTCTTAGACAGCGTTATACACAAGTTTTATGGGTTTCAGTGAACTGCCGGTTTGGTTCAGACTAATTTGGACTGAGCTGAACTTTTTGCAAAAGTTCAGTGAACTGGCCGAACTGAACGTTTCCAAAGCTCGCTGATCACTAATCCACACAGAACTTTATCACAATGAACTCTAAACTTGCAGCTGTTTAAAATTATACAGCAAATTTACAGTCTTGAAACTTCCTAATGGTATGACATGGAAAATCCAATGGATCATGTCTTTCTAGGTCAAAAACTACTGTCCCACCAGTAACACCTGCTATGTACTCCCCAGAGAACACTATAATTCTGCCCTCATAATGTCATTCTGTGTCATGCACACATGCTAAAACATTGACTGGTATGTCAACACTAGGTCATTGCCATATTGTTGACCTTGCTGGTATGGAAGAAGACACCTTCAAAGGAATTGCGGTCAACCATAGAGCTGTTTGCTTTGTAAATGCATTTTGAGTTTGGTATGGAAGAATAAAGAAATCAGATCATCATATTGTGGATGTTACATAATATAAAACACAAATTAAGAAGGTAAACAAAAGACGAAGGTGAAGGTGTTTTATAGAAAATCACCCCGGGGGCAACTGTCAGACGTGAAATTCAGTGGAGAGTTTCAGCATGTCTTCAGTTTAACCAAGCTAAAGAATGCTGTAAAAACAGGTGTTGTATGACAAAAACAATAATTATTTTTCACCTTGATGGATGTTAGTTTAAGCCACATCTTACATGGTATCTAAACTAATGCCAAAAGCAGCGTGCGAGACACTGAGCATGGTGATTGTGTGACATTAATCACTCTTAAATGTGTTCTCCCCTTGTCTCTAGATATATGAAGCACATTAGGTTGATGCAATGAACTCAAAGGATTAGTTGAATAATTTTGTAAACACTTGGCCGGGGACCGAGAGTTCATAACCATTATGTTCAATGTGCTGCCATCAGGGTGTTCACAGTTTGTCAGATTATTAT
This sequence comes from Eleutherodactylus coqui, assembly GCF_035609145.1. NCBI lineage: Eukaryota > Metazoa > Chordata > Amphibia > Anura > Eleutherodactylidae > Eleutherodactylus > Eleutherodactylus coqui. The sequence goes on from NC_089840.1 coordinate 244,679,252, forward strand.
GAAATACATGTCACTAAGATTATAATAAAAAAGGTGTCATTTTCAGTTGCATTGTGTAAAATCCGTTATACATCGAAGCCGAGGTTTACTTGACCTCATTCTATTAACTTATTTTTGTCTGTCTGAGGAAAGGGTCATTTTAGAAATAAGCAAAGTTTTGTAAAAGTAGCATATATCTACTACAGGATGGATAGTAAATAGTTTAGTAGACAGTAGGCATTCATGAAGTGTCATCCCGGCATAGTACATGTGAAAGTACAGCAAATATGAATAATTATGTATGTACACATTGCTCGGGGTCCAAGGCCAATGGCATACTGTGACTTGGTTCCAAGAATGATGACATGATGACTAGAGATGAGCGAACCTACTCGGTTTGGGTGTTTTTAAACTCGAGCACCGTTTTTTCCGAATAACTTACTACTTGGACGAAAAGATTCGGGGGTGCCGGGGGGCGGTGTGGTGGAGCAGGGGGTAGAAGTGGGGAACAGGGGAGAGCTCTCTCTCTCTCCCCCCCCCCCCCCCCCCCCCCCGCTCACCCCCGGCGCCCCCCGAATCTTTTCGTCCGAGTAGTGAGTTACTCGGAAAAAGCGGTGCTCGAGTTCGAAAACACCCGAACCGAGTAGATTCACTCATCTCTAATGATGACACTTAACATTCAAGAATAAAGGCACACTGGTATGCGAGGTCATGCAAAAGCTACACATTGATATTTCAGGGTTTACAAGATTAGCAAATTGACACTTGAGGTCTTGCAAACTGGAACAGTTGTCACAGAGGCTGGTATCGTGTTCAAGTGCAGAATACAATGCAGATGAAGGAGTTACAAAAATACACAATATTTGTTGAATAACAAGGAACGTCAGTGGATAAAGATAATAATGAAGATTAACAATAACCACAAAAACGCAAAGAAAAGATGTATAAAGTAACACACAGCTACTTGGAACTAGTTCGGCACTCTAGACAGTTTAAAGTGTAATAATAGTATTATTCCGGGATATATGTTGTTAATATTCATTATTTAACATAGCTGGATGACAGAAGGCAACACATGAATGAACTTACAATGATAAATGTTCTAACTCAGTCTTGTAGAAAGGTCTATTGCATAGTAGTCTGGCAAAGTCCCTTTAACATAACACAGTCTTTCAATTGTGTTCAAGTGCTTGAGAATACTGTGTTGTCACTATCCCTGTTAGCAGCTCTGCTCTCACTGTCTCTTTCAGAGTGCACACTTGTCGTCTTTTATTGAGGCCAGCCTCACTTACGACACAATGTCGATGAACTCCTAGATGTCTTCACGCACAGTCACATGCTTTCTTGGTCCTCCAAACAGTTTGTTGTTTTGACTCTCCAATGCTCTTTCAGAAATTTAAGCAGTTGGCAGTCGTACAATGTCTCTCTCTGTAGTCCTTCAAGAGAACCCCTTGCATGCCTCCCCACAAAAAACTGCCAGTTTCCTTACACAATAACAAATGAAGACTAGTACACTAACACTTGAACACCTGTAAAAAATAGTATGTTGATTCTTTGGGTCCTACAAAACTGAAAAATTGACATTTGAGGTCCTACAATACTGTCACATTGGCAGTAGGAGCTCACTCCTACAAGACTAGGACACTTACATTTTGGACACCAGTAGATAATGAAAAACTAATTTATAGCAATCAAGTTTCTACTATATATAATCTGGAAAAAAATTATGGTTTATGCAAACTAAATCATATATGTGATGCACTGAGACTTGACATCGTACAAGATCGGTGCACTGACAATTCAGGTCCTGCAAGACTGGTACACATTTGAGGTTCTACAGAACTGGCATGTTGACACTTGGGGCAATACAAGGCTGGCACACCAATACTTGAAAGCCTACAAGACTGGTACATTGAGTTTTGATGTCTTACTAAACTTGCACACTTACATTGTAAGTGCCACAAACTGGTACACTGGCAATAGAGGTCCTATAAGATTAGCACATTGACCCACGAGACAGCCCGTGACTCTGCACACAGACACTTGGAGTTTCAGAAAAATGGTACACTAACTCTCGAGATGCCAGAATAATAGATAACTAATATAAAGCAACTGTGTTTCTACTGTATATAATCAAACAAAATGATAGCTCATGAGAAAAAGAAACCCCACAAAAGCCATTGTGATCATTATGTCACTTGCAATAAACCAAAAATTGTAAAATATCAAATTACACCAGTTTCATCATATGCCATTGTATGCAAATTGCCTAATTCTGAACTAAGCACTAGCTTGGGCATGTATTCATAACAGATATATAAGGCCTATGCATGTCATCATTAGTTCAGGCTTAGAGTAAGGGTGGCTTCACGCCTGGATTAGGGATTTCACTTTCCAGCTCCGTTCGAGAAGCAGGAAGGGGGAATCTCTATGGCCGAATGGCTCCTTCTCTGAATGGAACCAAACAGAATGGAACCGAACATAGATTACAGTTGTAAACCATGGATGGCCTATCTACTATACTAAATAGGCGGTGTTCCATACTGCGGGACCCCTGCTGATCAGCAGTTTGCTCGGCCAGTACACTTGTGCACTGAGCTGATTTCTACAGGGACATGCAGTGGCCTAGCTTGGTATTGCAGGTGAGTTCCCATTTATTTCATCAGTGACATCAGATCTCCCGCTGGGTGAGACCTCAGCATGAACAGTCTCCGTAACCTGATCTGCTGACCTTTTTATTACATGTTTGCTAAAAAAGCTAAGAAAATACTATTAAAATGTAAGGAATGGAATCTTCCTTATTCCAATGATACCCATTCTTTCTATCTGGCATATGTTATAAAGCAATTACTGCCATCAAGGAAAGAGAGGCTTGAAATACAGAAGGGGCAGGTGCACTCATTATAGAACTTTGCATGCTGGTTTTACACAAGTGTTTGGTTGGCATCTGTATAAGGCGTATGCTCACCTTTAGGCCTCATGTCCACGGGGAAATTATATTTAGCAAATCCGCACGTGAAAAAAACACGCAAATCCGCATCCCATAGGCAAGCATTGACCATCCGTGGTTAATTAAATAGCCGCGGATGGTATTCTAGTGCGGATCATGCGTGCAGGAGCTCATAGAGCTCATATCTCAATTGATCCCCGCATGAAAAGAAGAAGACAATTATAGTGAATCCGCAGCAGAAATCCGCGCAGGCCTGATTTTCCCCTATACATGAGGCCTTAGGGCTCTTCACAATGGCATATGTAGGTTTCGGTCAACGAATATGCAGCTTATTTATATGACCAAAAATCACATATTCCACTATTAGTATTTTGGCATTTCTGTGTTTTTTTCGCGTGCATGAATGAGTTTTGGATGTACTGATACACAGGTTTCCTACGTATTCACTGTGCATTTACGCAGGTCCATTGACTTGAATTCCTTATTATGGTGCATATTTTTTCACGCAAATGAAAGTCACATGTAAAAATAAGTTTGTCTGAGTACCCCAATCTAAATCAATGGGATTCTGCACAGCGGATTACGTGCGGAAAAAAATATGTGTATAATACGGTGCGCAAATACGCCTGTGTGAACAAGACCTAAGAGTATAATTGGTTTTACACAATTACAATCAGTAGTTTTGGTGATTAAGAAATCAGATGTTTTTGAAAAAATGTGGGATGACCAGAATTGTTGGATTTAATAATTGCTATCTATGTATCGCACTATATTAGTAGAAGAAATAATTCCTTAATAGAGATGAGCGAACCTACTCGGTTCGGGTGTTTTTGAACTCGAGCACCACTTTTTCCGAGTAACTCACTACTCGGACAAAAAGATTCGGGGGGCGCCGGGGGTGAGCGGGGGGTTGCATAGGGGAGTGGGTGGGGAGAGAGAGAGAGCTCCCCCCTGTTCCCCACTGTTACCCCCCGCTCCACCACGCCACCCCCACCCCCTGGTGCCCCTCGAATCCTTTTGTCCGAGTAGTGGGTTACTCGGAAAAAGCAGTGCTCGAGTTCAAAAACACCCGAACCGAGTAGATTCGCTCATCTCTATTCCTTAACTATGAACATATCCACTTGTGACACAAAGCAGCACATGGTTGGTCAACACTTATCTCCTCCAACTCCCCGTACTAATACAAGAATGCTCAGTTTGGCTGAATGTGTAATCTTATAAGTAAATGTAGAAGGAGAATAAGCAGCTGCCAGATAACTTCAGTGGCACATTTCTCTAGAGCTACAAATTATAAGGCAAGTTGATATTGAATAAGCCAAACTTTTGTTTCCCCCAATAGCAGATGTTGAAGGAGTCCGGCTATCTACATATATATAGGTTACAGTGGGCCGTTGGTGTACAATATACCCAAGAAAGATCTGCCGATTTCCATAGTGACTTGCCCATAATGACCAAAAATATGCCAAAATGTGTGTCCAATAATGAGTACTACAACATTTGCCTTGACAAACCTTTACCGTATTTTTCTTACCCTTAAACTTTACTTCCATGATTGCACCGGTCATTTACTGTGGGCTTTTCAGAGTTTTAATTTATCAGCAGAAACCTAGATCAATTAAACACCCACCCAAAGTGGAAAGTGCTGAGACTCTACTATGAAGTTAGGCTATGAATGGAAAAACTCCGCGTCCACATATTTGTGGTAGATCAAATACTTTTCTGTATATCTGTTGCGTGGGTCAGTGGTTTGTTTGTCTTTCCCCGGTCAAAGCTGAATGATTTTATTTAGGAAATCACACTCTGCCACTGTACAGGGTTTTTGTTGAATACAGAAAGTCGCCTTGAAATCTTTTCAAAAAAGGTGTGAGAGTCTAACAAAGAAAACTGGAGTGTGTGATTTTTTTTTTCCCCTCCGGGCCCTATTCAGACGGGTCATTTTCACATCCTTATATTAAAAGAAAAGTATGAACCTGCTTGCCTTTCAAGGAAATTGCTTCCAATGGCAAGAAAAAAAAGAGTCAAGGAAGGTTTAATGAGTACTTGAAGCAGGCAACACTTGTTAATAAGGTCTGGAACTGGTAATAAGGACATCGTCTTCCCCTCATCCTCTGAAGTTGAAAGGTTGACCTTTCTACCTTTCCACAAAGTCTTCCATGTACAATCCAGGGGACTGGAAAATGGGCATCTCTTTAAAATACAGGAAGTGCAGTTGGCTGGAAGTATAACCTGAAAAACTAGTGATAATTCATATAGGAAACTACAGTCATCGAAGACGTCATGTTAGGTTCCTACTACATGGTATTCCTACTAGATGGTATCTATATAGCTAGGCTTTCCTTCATCTGGGGCAAAGGTTCAGTTTGCTATCCTAGTTTTAAATCTAAATACCCTGTCTAGTGATAGGCTGTCTGTCCACGGGCGATAATCCGGCCGTAGGGAACGCAGTGAACGCTCTCCATAGCATTGCTATGGAGAGCGCAGCCCCCCTGTCCACGAGCGGAGAATCATTGCATCCTGCGATTTGCCGCGATTCTCCATGGTCAGCCTATCTGTCAGATAGGCTGACAGCGGATATCCGTCTGCCGGCTCCTGCTCCTGGGCGGCGGCTCTCGCCGTGAAGATTCGCCGCGGGATACTACAACGCCCGTGGACAGGCAGCCATAAGCAAACTTTTGAAGAGTTCATCTTGGCCCATTCGCTGAACTTTTGCAAAAAGTTTAGTTCAGTCCGAATTAGTTCAAACCAAACTGGACGTTCACAGTTTTAGGGGTTGAGAGTGTTAATCTGTGCTTTTATGGCTCTTAGAGAGTGTTATACACCAGTGTTCAAGACTAGAATTGAGCAAACCAACTCAGTAGGACCCTGTTTCAGGCAGAACTTTGCTAAAAGCTTGGTTTGGGTTCATGCCAAACCGAACTTATAGCAAAGTTTGACTTGAAACAGGGCTCTAGTGGTTCGGTTTGCTCAACCCTTACCCGGTCTACTGCAGGGTCATTTGTAAGCAATTCCTCTGACACCAAGTGCACATGTCCCACCATGAGCCCCTTCCCCTCTCTCCCAGCTACACTCCTAATTATATCCATACATTTTGTCCATTATATTCTTTAAAATGTTTTTAAGTCAAGGGAATTCTGTAATTTTTTTACTTCTTGAGCAGAATTATTGCATGTTCTCATCCATTGGTTAAGCAAACAGCTAATGGTTTATGTTCTGTCTGTAGCAAAATGGATAATTGCCTCATATGGGAAAAGTCTAAACCTTTTAAATCAACAGACTAGGAGAACTTAAAGTGTTTCCCCATTTTTTAATTATAGGACTTTTTCGTTTTTCAGATCCCAAGTGAAGGTTTGTTTTGCATGCTAGTGTGTCTTCGTATAAAAAGAAGGGTATTGTTACAGTGTACTCTCATCCACATAAAATCCAATGCATATATGTAATCATGCGTATTTTATGTGGTCTTCAAGATCATAAGGTGCCCATACCTATTAGATGAATGTAGGTCAAATCTGTCAGGGTCTCTATCACCTAATGTGTATGAGTATGACCCCAATTTTCTACTGAGATCGCAGATGTTAGGGCTCATTCACAGAAGTTTTATGAAAGGCATTGCTCCCATTGCTCAATGGGAGCAAAGTCTTTCTATTACACTGCTAGCTCTGATCACCGATACAGACATCTGGCTGCACTAGCAAACATCGGTGTGAGGGCCACTACCGGTCAACTATTGATGACCTGTACTGAAGTCATCAATAGAAAATGCTGTAAAAGCCCTTTAAGATCAGTGATGTCTACCAACCATTTAAATCTGTTCTATTGACATAACATACATGTTTATAGGGGAGGGGAAGAACATGTTACAATGGCCAGCATTACATGAGGATGAATTGCCAATTATCTCAAGGAGGTTTTTGTTTTTGGCTTCCTGCAGATGGATATAATAGGTTGAACTTGATGAACTTGTATCTTTTTCAGCCTTTCTATACAACTTCTTTAAACAATAGACGAAATTAGACTAAACAATACAAAACTCAAACCTAAATCAATGACGTGAGCATAGTTGTAGACAATGCAGTGGCTGGATTTTATGTGAAGTTTTGGCAGTTCCCATTGACATGCAGGAGGATCAGGTGTCTACAAAGCTGCAAAGTGCATATTGAAATGTACTTGGCAGACAAGAGGACACAGTTGAGCACATCAGAACAATTGCACTACAGCTTTTTTATGCACTTTATGTACTGTTACATTACAACTTGCTAATGCACACCATGCTATAGACTATTGCAAATATTACATACACTTAGGCTATTCCACCAATGACCAATTGACTCTATACATTACTTGGCCCCTGAGCCGTATTTTTTTAGGTTTGTATACAACATATGCAACAGTTTGGTTTCTTTAAAAAGGAAATAGATCTCCAATCTGCAGAAGACTTGATTTCCTGCCATTGACAGGAATTAGGTGTATACCTATCCCTTAACAACCATGTAGTATAACACTTGCTGTGAGCAATTGACACTTAATCATCCCTTTGTAGAGAATACGTCTGGGGGAAACTATTACCAACCTGTCTGGTAAAGGGGTCATTTGCACTGAGCCTCTATTTGACCTTTGGACAACGGCCTCAAAACTTCTCCATTCATAAGCTAGAACTTCCTTCCTGTAGAATACGGACATTTACATAGCACAAAACAGGTACGTGATGAAAACTAGCAGATAGCTCTAAAATAGCAACCTCACTAATGACTTGGGTATCCTGGCATGGGAAGATGTCAATGGTAGGATGTGTTGAAATCAAGATCATATTCCATCAGTGTCAATATAAGCGCTATTTCAAGAACTGTCCAGTATTTACATTGATGCACGCTTGATCAATTCGATTTAGTTGATTTTCTATAAAAGATTTCTACTATGTGAAATAGTTGCACATTCTAACTCAAAGGAGATGAATGCAAAGAATCTAAAGGGGCACCACAAATGGAAGCTAAAAGTGGTGCAATAAACAGATTGAGAACTGATCAGTCAATGGGAAGATATGGAATGTTCTGACAATCAGGAACGCTCAGTATTAATACTCCGCTTTTCTCATAAAACGTAGAAGGATCTGACCATTTGCTTTGAGTAAGGCACTACCATTACAGCTTGGGCAGAGGAAACTGGTCCACCAAAGTAAGATTTGTGACTTAGCAAATGAAATCTAACTCAATAATTTTCCAATGGCCAGTGTCAGCTGGGATGGAGGCTAAAAACTATAGGCCATGAGGAACAGACACCGAACCCGTCTGCTGACCTGATAGTCATGTTCCAGCAATGTGGCTAGACTAAATTATTTTGATACCATATTTATGTGGCTCTTCAGTGGCTTTTATGATAATATCATTGTTTTATTGCAGCTGACTGGGGCTAGAATAAAGTTACATTTAGAACACGGGTCAGAAACGCTATCTTTTCTCCTTAGGGAGAGCACCTAGAAGGTGAGTGAGGAGACTCAAAAGCCATTCTTGCTCCTCTGGGCAATATGCCAATAAGGGAGTTGGAATAATACACTGATGAAGGGGAATACCCAGAAACAGCTGGAATCTGGCTTTGCTTTTAATTCCCAGTCATTGTTACAAGGCTTGTATAAGGAGTCTAACTTTGGCTTGAAGGAATGCTACCTTCCAATAGGTGGCACTGTGGAGGTATTATTCCATCTCACTTATTAGTTAGAATGCGTTCAAACATTGCTGATTTGGTGCAGATTTTGGGGCAGATCCACTGCAGATTTCAAGTGGCTTAAGATTGCAGAAGTTAAATCTGCTGCAGATCTGCACCAAAACCCATGACAAAATCTCCAATAAATCAGCTACGTGTGAAAGCAATCTTATAGACTTTCGTCTTTACAGCATTTTCCCATGTCTGAATTGCTTGTAATCATTGGGGAAAGCAGCCCCAAGAGCCCCAATTGTAAGTGAACCTGTCACCAGACTCATGTTGCTCGAACCATGGGTAGCATGAACCCGGGACAGATAAGCCCATACAGTCCTGCACGGTTCGCCCCTTCGACTTCAGAGCTTCAAGAGTCTGAGTCAAACTTCTAAGTATGTTTTTTTTCTGAAACACAGTAAAGCTTCAGAATAAAATATACATATATCCCAAATGGGCATATAGTATCGGTCCCGGCTTTATGCTGCCAATGCCGATCTTATTTTTCGTTACCAGAATTCTAACCTACTGTATATGATTATATATTGTAACCCTACTGCTTGCAAAATCACAATGGTTTCTTGTGGCAGAAAACTCCAGGTCACTGTTATTTACCACAGTGCCATTACTCTAAAGCCTCCATATCCATAAGTGAAAAATCAGCCGAACCCACCAATTTCGGCAGGACTGGATAACTATCCTATGCGTTTAGGGTCTTCTGCCCTTGTGCAGACAGATAATGTCAGGGGGAACAAGGATCAAGCACATTTAGATTTCAATGCCCAAGCCTTTGGTTCTCCGGTAGATAAACCACAGCCAGATGTGTATGGCTATTTCCAATTTAAAATACACGCATGTTCAGTCAAGCCAAGCATGCATGTATATGGGAGAGACAGCCAAAACAATATTCGCCTGACAGCTATTGAAGGTGCATGGACACCTTTAGGATGTACAGCTCCTCTACAAGGAGGAATTTATGACTGTAAAAGCACTAGCTATATGCCATCTACAAGGAACAAAAGCTGATCACACGGGACGATGGCGATCTAATGATGTCGTCCAGGGCATATATAGACTATTGCTGGGTAACAACTTCGGTGTTAGGTAGGTGAAGTGGGGAAAGTAGAACTTTGGAACTGTAGTGGGCCTGGTGCTGACTAAACCAAGGTGCAGATTCTAAGGGCTCTTCCTGCTCTTCATCAGGGACCACTACATGGGACTTTGGGCTTAAGTGGTCAGTTCTCCAGAATGCGGTCCTCAGATTGGTTGCTATGGACAATAGCTCAACTTTTCCCTTGCACCAACTTTTATCATTTTTTTTATATAAGAAAAATGTGTCCACACTCGAAAATCCTGCATGCTTTACTGATTATTTGGATTGTATCTATTTAGAATGATGTTTCCAGATCAGTTACTGGAACATTTAATACCTTCCAACATAAACGTCTGCCCTGCGAAATCCATCTCCCATGTAGCCCTGCATACAGTAACTATGACTAAAGTATACCATTTGTTACAAGGGGCTCTCTTTGTGTTATCCAGATGACCTGGCAGTACTTTTATGTTTTTCCTTGTCTTTTTAGTTTTACCTAGGCAGATATGTAATGGCTCTATAGTCATTGACCCTTCCAAAACCGAGGTCTGCAATATATTTATGAAGTATTCGAAACTTGCTTATCGCTCTGAACTTTGGAAAATTTGTACTGCAGAGTAAAGCCAAAGCTGTAGGTGTGACACAAGTTTTATAGGGGTGTATAACATCACTCACCTGTAACACTGCCTACGAGGCTACTGAAAATGGACAACTGTGATAACTGCTATATTTAATTGGCCAGAATGACTGCTCATACTAGCATTGACTAATTATGTTCTCCATGGCTAGCCTTAGCAACATGTGACCCAATGCGGTCAGACAGGGCTCTGGGCTCCAGCTTGTAGAGGGAGTGCCACGCAGATGGGCGGATGTAGCTTGGGGGTGATTGCCTTCCTTAGGTCCACCTGGCTAGATGGTCCTCTTTCTTCATGTAGAATCATCTTGTGGAGCTAGATGAATCATCCTTGTTTTGTCTCCTCTTCATTTACTGTTCCGAGGCATCACTGTCAACCCATCAACGCCCCTACAACACAATTGCTTCGCTCTACTACCCTATTTCTGTTACAAGCTTGGGTTCTGATGCTATATTTATGTTCTGAGCTTGTTTCTAGTATTGCATGTTTTAAGCTAAGTTCTGTTGCTGTATTAATGTATTGAGCTTGATTCTGGTGCTGTATTTATGTTATGAGCTCTGTTTTGGTACAGTATTTACTCACTGAGCTGTTTTGTTGTGGGTAGGCTGCTAACTTGCTGCTTTCTGCAGAATATAGGTAGACTGCCTATCAGTGGAGTATATATATATATATATATATATATATATATATATATATATACTTTTTTTTTTAACTTGTAACAGGAGGGATGCCAAAATAAATTCTGTACAAGGTGCCATCTAACCTAAGGCTAGCACTGATGTCCTCCATCAGGTTTCTTTGTAGGTTTCTGTATTCTTTGCAGCACAAATAGCACTGCAGACTGATTTCTACTAAAATCTTCACATTTATGGATTAAGGGATGCACACAAACCCTGTATAATGGCATATGGAATCTATATTCTACACGCAGTCATATCATGGCGGAGTATTCTCCATCAGAATACCTCCATAATACTGCCTGAGGAAGTGGTGATGGCAAAATCAATAGAAGAGTTTAAGAAGAGACTAGATGTCTTTCTAGAGAGCTATGATATTACAGGATATAGACATTAAATAACCAGCACGGTTGTTCATCTGGGTCTTGGAGTCAGGTAGGAACTTTCTAAATGTTGATCCAAGGATTATTCTGACTGCCATTATGCAGTCGGGAAGGTTTTTTTTACCCAAAAGTGGGCAAAATTGGCTTCTGCCTCATTGTTTTTTTTTGCTTTCCTCTGGATCAACAAGGGGGGGGGGGTTAAGGGTGAACTAGATGGACATTGTCTTCTTTCAGTCTCACATACTATGTTACTATGTGGGTTCATGCCTCAATTTTAAATATGTCTGGCTCTGTATAAAATTGTAGAGACATCGATGCACTGAAATATGCATGGGCCAATGTGCCCATATTTTAGATATCCATCAGCTGAAGTTATTACCCCAGATTTGGCTGAGGGTGCATGCATTTTCTATTGGGAGTGGTGAATAAGCCGTTGTCAAACACCTCTGTATGTGGTTTATCTCCCATGGGAACAAAGGATTGGGCATGTTGAAATTCAACATGCTCAATCCCTCTTTCCCCTCTGATCTGCCATCTAGAGAGAGTTGAAACACCCCAACACACATCAGAAAGTTGGCTGAACCCGACTTAAGGAACCTTTCACATGAAACTGAATATTTTGCAACAGCATTGTGGAATATGCTGTCTCTGAATTCCGCCCCAACATCCGCACTCTAGCAGTGCGAGTTTTGGGGCTGATTATTCTGCAGAAGTTGTCCAGTTTAAAGCCATGCTTAGTCTTTGGGTGTATTCGCCCGATTCTGAGATAGACAGAACTCGTACGGGGAAAGAACCCATTCATTTGAATGGGTTAATTCTCTCGGATTGATAGTCCAAGTAAGGGTGTGTTCACATGTAGCTCAGTAAAAAACTGACCGTTTAACTTCAGATTTGACTGCGATTTTCACACATGTATCTTGTTTTAAAAACACGTAACATGTATCAGATTTTCATCCGTTTTTGATGCATGTGAAAAAACCACAAGGGATTCCAGTAGTAGAATGTTTTAGAAAAGGATCGCATTTACATGCAACTTGGATGGCAAGCAGGTGCGATCCATTTTTTAATGCTCCCATTGAAAATAATGGGCCTTTTTTGAATAAAATTACAGAGGTGAGAGGAAAAATGTACAAAGACATAACTCACAGAAAAAGAAGCCAAATATGTATCACCAGACGCTACAAGGCAGGCTCAATAATCATATCAACAAGTAGTCTGCACCATTCATGAATAAGAATGACTCAAATATAGGACAAGCAATTTTTCAAACTCGGACTATTGTGTAAATGAACTCAAATGAATGGATTCTTTTCCCTGCAAGTTTTCTCCATCTTGGAACTGGATGGAATTCCCAACGGGAATATCGCCCGTGTGAATACACCCTTAGAAAAATTGCTGCTCGTTCTGCTTTCGGGCAATTCTTGTCTAAGAATCACCCATTATTTTCTATAGGAGTGTAAAAAACTGTTGTAACCACATATGATTTTTTTCTGATGTCAATCTGATGCAAATTGCGCTTTTTTTTTTTTTTTGCACAAAAACACGTCGCACACTGAGGAACATTGCAGTGAAATTGCATGAAAAACAATCAACTTTTCACTGACCTACATCTCACTCGCGTGTGTTACTACAGCATGTGTATGGGCACCTTTTGACTATCACGCAGCTCTCATATACATTAAGGCCGGCTTCACACGGGTGTATTTTTGCACACAATACACATAGAATGTAACCCATTGATTTGGATGGATTCATGCACATTTCCACATTTTGTGCACGCATTTCAGTCGTGCCAAAAAAAAATGGTATACTCTACTTTTCTACGTATTTGCACACCTAAGGTCCCCAGACAAGTCAACGGAGGGTGCGCAAATACGCAAGGAGATGCGTGAAACACTCTCTCTCCCTCTCTCCCCCCCCGTTCCCCCCCCCCCCCGCAACTCACCTGTCACCCGCGCCGCCCCCGAATCTTTAGAGACGAGCAGGAGGATACTCGGCTAAGGCACTACTCGCTCGAGTAATGTGCCTTAGCGAGTATACTCGCTCATCTTTAATCTATGGATATCAAAGGGATTGGTTGTACATGCAGTGGTCATCACAATCCGGCTTGATGATGCAAATTTCTTACATCACATGATTTTGGATATTACCGATAATTTATTTCCATTTACTGATTATCATAAGATGCAATCAAAATTGTGAGAAAAATCATAGAGTATAAACCCAAAGCCACAAGTAACAAGTAATAACCTAGAAAAATGTGATCTGCCAGCAATTAACCTTGCAATCAGACGAATAATCTTGTAATCTGACTGTTGCGGGACAACTGGTCTGTTTGTATAAGTAAATGCATCTTTTGTAGACACAAATCATCCCGTCTTGTCTGATTTTTCCTGTATTGATGCTTCCATGATAAGAGCCGCCTCTGACATGTGGTATATGCCTCAGTGAAAGATATGCTGATAGTACCTGGCCAGACAGGACAGAAACATGGAGAGACAGACGAGGGCTTTCCCTTTCATCAGCGGAATTACATAACAAAGGCAAAGAAAAACTCACAGGGCAAAAACATCTTTATGAGACATCTAAATCAAGTCAGAAGCTGTAAACTTCAGGCTTTGGACTACCTAGTATTTGTAGGGAAGGAGCCGATATAGTGACATGCTACTGGAAGACCCGGCCAGCACCTTTGCCCTATGGAAGGGTTCATAGTCTAGATATTCCTTTTCGGAACTGTAAAATATTTAAAGGGTATAGGTTCATACAGATATCTGAAAAATAAAAAAAATAAGTCCATATAGTGCCCACATTTGCTAATATATTTGCCCCCGAGCTCTCATTTGGAGTCTGTGGCTACAGGGAGTTATATTGCTTGTCCATCTGGTTGCGTGTTGGACCTTCTTCAGCCTTCCGAACTAGAGCATTTCGTCTACATTCCACTTGGTGTTGAATCGTTCTGCAGGAATATTGGCCCATGCGGACTGGAAGCTTCTTGCAGTTGCCGCAAATTATACGGCGGTGCTGACATGCTAACAGGAACGGTTCATTGATTAATGCTTGTTTTGCTATATTTTGACCCTTCCTTCATTGTGGTGCAAATAAAATTTGGATCCAACCGACCAGGTGATATTTTTCCACTGCTCTGTGACCCAATATGGCACTGGTTTTCCAATTGAAGTATCACCTTTCTGTTTCTCAAAAGCTGGCTTCATACAGACAAATGCATATTTACACATGCCTGAGCACTATGTATTTGTGGAATGAGCCATGCTTTTTTGTGCGTTTTTTGTGTATTTTGCTGTACTTTTTTGCCTCACAAGGCATGTTCATTTGCACGTAGCAAACAAAGCCGCAACAATTGAAATGGCTAATTAGAAAATTGGAAATTGACTTCCAGATGGGTTCTTTTTCCAGCAGAATTGCGCAGTGTTTCACGCATCTCCTTGTGTATTGCGTGCGCATTTGTGCACCCCCCCATTGACCTCTATGAGGGCCTATGCTGCACAAATATCCAGAAAAATAGAGCAAGTTCTACTTTTTTTTTTGCACAACAGAAATGCATGTGTGGGGTTTTCTCATGCAACGGTGTCAAGATCAAGAGTATACCAAGAATGCAACTCGTCAAAGGTCAAAGGAGGATGTCAGGAGTCATTCTGATGAACAGGGTTGCACAGTCAAGCAAGTTGCAGATAAATACAAGACTGGTGCTCCAACTAATGTGACTGAATGCACAACCTGTTGCTCCTTAGCCAAGATGGACTATAACAGCAGGCAAGCAGTGCCATTGCTGTCTATGTCCGGCTTCACCTGGGTGGCTGTTCACATGGTGGTGCGCAATCGGGCAGGAAAATAGAGCATCCTGGGATTATATTTTTTTTTTGCACAATGGCGCGCAGGAAAATATGTGCAAGTGAACGAACCTATTAAAAACAGTGCATTCTATTCTCTGCATATTGCATGTGCAAAAGTTTGCAAATACGGTTGTGTGAAGAGGCCCGAATACAGAGGTGTACAGAAGCTGGTAGAGCATGCAACAATTTCTTTAGCTGTATGGAATATGACAGGTAAAACTTTAGTATGTCTACATAGGGAATCCCAGGCATAGTCTGACCCCATGTACCTGTATGGGTGCCGTGTTATGGCTATGTGCAGAGCTATAATATGGCTGTGTGTATAAGCCCTCAGGCTAAGGGACTTTAAAGGAGCGCGCTGCTCTTTAAAACAGAAGTCTACACGGGTCAATTGTCAGTTATTATGATCGTTGACCAAGATACAGGACGACTGTTCATTTTAAGGTTCCATGTGTTTCGGTAAGAGGCCAGAAAAAGTGCAGCAGACTGTAGGGAAAGCCAAGGCTGCTATTAGACCTGTGTTATGATCCCGCAAGTTTAAACTGTACTTGTTGCTGTAAACTCATTTCCAGTAAAATCTAAACTGTGGGTTAGATTTAGTTTCTCGTTTTCAACATGAGAAGCACAATTTCATCAACGACATTCCAGTTGTCAGCTGGTATGCTTCATCACCTCGTTCTTTAGTGCCGTACCTTTATTGCTACTAGTGTAGGTCTGCTTTGTAGGCACGTTGTGGTATACTATAGCTATGGGCAGCACATTATGGTTCTGTACCACCCTGATCCATAATGCGGTCCAAATCGAACAGCCTAAGATGAGAGACGGCGCGGAATGACTGCTGAAAAGCCGCTTTTCCTCTTTCGTGCCAATTCAGGTTTGACCTGACAGATGACAAACTCCAGAGATACTGTGCCTAACAACCAGAAACTTTTTAATAGGGTTGTTAGAAACATATTCCCAGCAACCAGTCTGATTACTCAAGGAAGTGGTGGAATCAAGACCAGAGGAGGGCCAGCCCATAGCAAAAATCACTTTGGACCCCCATTATGATACCATGTTTTGCTACTTGGTACAGAATTGCTTGATGTTTTGCTTCCCTCTCCACCCTCTTCCCTGACCGTTCTGCCAATTCCCCACGCTCTTCTGTCATTGCAATGCTTTTGGAAATGCTAATATCCCAGGGCATGGGACTAACCAGTACTTTCCTAAAGGGCTCATAGAAACCATATAAGCTGCCCTATAGCATGTGTGCTCTTGTCATAAGGTAACTTGCCATTAGCGTTGGGCTTCATAGTCCTGTACACATGCACTAGCCTATGAAAAGTATTTGGACACCCTTATCAGTAGAATGGATTGTGTATTAACCCTTCCCAATCCAATTTGTATCCTGGTTTTCCTAGGAAGCTTACTCTTTTTCTGCCATTATACAACAGCGCTACATGCTGGCTAAAGCCAGTACTGCATGAGGTGAAACGTCGGATAGGCTCCGACAGCAAAGAGGCTGGCAATATACAGTAAGAGAACCCCGATGGATGTCTTCCAACATCAGAGCTGTACAGCCTTAACCCTTTCCAATCCACTGTCTGACGTCTAAAGACGTTCTGATTGAAGGCTGTACAGCTCCGATGTCGGAAGACGTCCAGCAGGGTATTCTTACTGTAGATTACTGGCCGCTCTGTTGTCGGGGCCTCTCCAGCATGTCCCACACCGCAGTACTGGCTCTGGCCAGCAAATGGCGCTATTGTATAATGGCAGAAAGAGAAAGCCCCCTAGGAAACCCTGAATCCAAAATTGGATTGCAAAGGGTTAAATCATAATGTCTTCAGACATCAGACAGTGGATTGGAAAGGGTTAATAGCATCTCATGAGCCATAAACCATGCTATTTACAGATTATTGGATGTGACAGGAAATGCACACTATAGGATACACTGGTTCGGGTATTGTTCCGATTGCCGGATTGGAGTCGGGAGGGAATTTTTTTCCCTTGAATGGGGAAGGTTTGCTTCTGCCTCATTGGATTTTTTTTTTCCCTCCTCTGGATCACCATTGAGGGGTAATAAGGCTGAACTAAATGGACATATGTTTTTTTTCGGCCTTATATACTATGTTACGTTTCCTCTGCACATAAGCCTTTCATCATGAAGTGCAATATATCAGGCTGTCTACAGTGGTGCAAGGAGCTTAGTCATTGGACAGTTGAGCAACAGAAGATCTTCCAATTAGATGGATTTACCTGTGTGTGGTGGAGCCTGGGGAATGTCTTTTGACTGACTGAGTGTGTTGTGCCAACAGTTAAAGGGGCTTTCCAGGGAGAATACTATTACTAATACTCAAGATAGGTCATTAATAGTTGATCGGCTGGGGCCCATGATTTGGGTCCCTGATCAATCAGCTGAGTGGGTGCATGCTGTCAGCGCCACAAATACACAGTGGTTAGAGCAGAGTTCTCTAGGCCCAGTGTTGTTCAACATTTTTATAAATGATCTGGAGAAAGGAATTGATGGGACACTGAGCAAATTTCCTGATGACACAAAGCTAGGAGGATTAGCTAACACTAGGGAGGAGAGAGAGAGAGAGAGTATTCAAAAAGATCTAGAAAAGCTTGCACATTTAACAAGGAGAAATGCAAAGTCCTACATCTGGGCAAGAAAAATGAAAAAAAAAAAACACATACAGAATGGGAGGAATTGGGCTAAGCAGCACATGTGAAAGACTTGGGTATACTAATAGATTATAGACTGAACATGAATCAACAATGTGATGCAACAGCCAAAAAGGCAAACACAATTCTGGGATGTATTAAGAGAAGCATAAAGTCTAGATCACGTGAGGTCATAATCCCCCTCATCTGGAATACTGTGTCCAGTTCTAGGCACCCCACTTTAAAAAAGACAGAAAAACTGGAGCAAGTTCAGGGAAGAGTTACCAAGATGGTGAGCGGTCTGCAAATCATGTCCTATGAGGAACGGTTAACGGATCTGGGAATGTTTAGCTTGCAAAGAGAAGGCTGAGAGGAGACTTAATAGCTGCCTACAAATATCTGAAGGGCTGTCACAGCGCAGAGGGATCAACCCTATTCTCATTTGCACAAGGAAAGACTAGAAGCAATGGGATGAGACTGAAAGGCAGGAGACACGGATTAGATATTAGAAAAAACTTTGTGACAGTGAGGGTGATCAAAGAGTGGAACAGGTTACCACGAGAGGTGGTGAGTTCTCCTTCAATGGAAGTGTTCAAACAAAGGCTGGACAAATATCTGTCTGGGATGATTTAGTAAATCCTGCATTGAGCAGGGGGTTGGACCAGATGACCCTGGAGGTCCCTTCCAACTGTACCATTCTATGATTCTATGAACCCAGCCGATCAAATATTGATAACCTTATCTTGAGGATAAGTCATCAATAGTATTCTCCTTGGAAACCCCTTTAAGTATGGCAGAAGTTCTCTTATGGTCTGGGGATGTTTTACATGGCATGGTCTCAGTCCGTTGGCTGTAATGACAAGACTCATGAACATGGAGGTGCACCCTTTCATTCTAGAAAATAATGTGCCACTGATAATGTGGTAATACTCTGGCAATAGTCAGCAATCCTTCCAACAAGACAACCAACACACCTTGTCACAAATCCAGTGCTGTTTTACGTTGGTTTGAGGATATGGATGTTTCACGATTGGACCGGCCTGCACAGAGTCCCAACTTGAATCCTGCTGAACATCTTAGGCTCAAACCCGAATGTTGGGTCCGGAAATATGAACAGCATCCATCTTCTTTGAGAGAACTTGTCAGGCATTTGCAGGATGAATGGAGGGAAATATCAGCTAAAATGTTTCAGACGTTAGTAAAAAGTATGTCACGATAGGACTCTATACAGTGGCACATGCTGCCTTTTTGGTTGTGTATTAAACACACTCCTTGTGCCATCACATGGTGCGTTTGTAATGAGAATACTTACATAATACGATATAGATTGGAATATAAAATTGGAGTCATACAAAGGAACTATATAGATCCATGGGAAGAGATTTACTATTAGCGTACACATTTAGATACTTTACCTTTGAGAACATCTATAGAGACCTTGTAAAACACCCAAATCCAGTGCAAACAGTGTAGACTTTACAACCAATCAGATCACTGCCACTAGAAAAATGGCAGCTGAAGGTCTGCTGCACAGATTGCCCTTTTTTAAGTTGCAATGGTTCTTTGAAAACCCGATAGAAGACCTTGCCCGTAACCCACTACGTTTTTATTGAATCCTCTTTGGTTTAAAGACATAGACACTATAAAATATAAAACCTTTGTGTAACAATGTGAGCCCAAGAGCCATTATGTTGATTTACTCTGGACAGTGTTCAGTTGAATGAGTGGGACAGAGAGACAAAAGTTTAAAAATTCTTTCACGCTGCTGTAATAAATTTAGTACATTGCTTCCAAGTAAGAAGAAAATAGCTGGTAACGGGAAATAGAAGGGGCTAAAATCGTGTTGTGTTTTCCCATGTGTTACAAAGCAACAGTGGATGGTAAAGCCCAGTAGAATGTGATCAGACGAAAAGTTCAGTGACATTGATCATGAGTTTATGTAGTCTGGTGACAGGAAGGGGGGGCGGTGATACAAAAAATGTGACTGCATTAGGTGAGGTAGAGGCGCTGGAAATTCCAGCTGTAAATAAGGCTTAACTTGGTATAATACAAATATACTTTTGTGTTTTATTCCCTCACAATTTGTAAGATCTCTGTTTGCAGTCACAAAATGGATTGCTTGCATACGTCCAAATTAAACCCTTAAGGATGCAGCCTAGTTTGGTACTTAACCCCTTCCCACTACAGAACATAATTTTACATCCTGCAAAATTTTATCATAGCTTCACAGGTTCAAGTCCCCTACAGGGACATAAAAAATGTAAGAAAAAATAATAATACAAATAGTAAAAAAAATAGTAATAAAAATCCCCTTTTTTGGGCAATTTCCCCCTTTTTGTTTATTGAAAAAAATGTAAAAACACATGTTTGGTATCATTGCATCCATAATGACCTGTGCAATAATTTAAACGTCCATAACAAAAGTGATTTCTTCAGCATTCTATACGTTGTGAGATAGTGACTGGCAAAGTCATGGAGGGCAGGTATGTTTCTCCTAGGATGCTCTCGTATGTGGCGTTAGGGAGCACTTGGGCAGATATGTGTCACCGAGCAGCCTGGGCTCGGTGGAGGAAGCCAGCATTTGGGTGTCAGTAACACTAAGTTACTGACACATTGTAGTGATGTAGTGGCTCCAAGCCGCATAGTCCGGGCCGGCTTTTCCTGGAGTGGTCAAAGCGAAGGGGTGGGATGGCCACTTCTACGTACCAGGTGAGGCTGGTATCAGGCCTCATAAAAACCTGGGCCTTCAGGTCTTTTGGAGGTGTGGTGAGACCTCTGCAGGTCTGAGGACCAGACTGGCTGTGCGCAGCAAGCAGTGTTTTTGACAGTGAGTAGTCAGGACCGAGCTATGTATAGTGAGTGCTCAGACGAGCAGGTGTTAAGTTCTGTTGGCCTGAAGTTAAGGCCAGTTTGCTTTATTTTTGCTGAAATAAACCCAGGCGAAGCCTGGACTACGAACTTTATTTCCTTGTGTCACTGTCTCTGGCCGTGGATGCCCAGGCTGCCACCTTATCCTGACGCTAATCCCTCACAACGTGTAAATGTAAAACAATCCTTTATTTGAATTCCATTAAAAAATATCTCATCAGGAGCAAAAGATAAAATATAAGTAGGAATGCTTTCAAGCCCCTAACACCAGGCTCTAACTCACAACATGGTTCCTTGGTAGTTGCTTCACAACGTGAACAGTAATTAATCATATTACAAGTATAATCCAAAAAACATAAATTACCATATACTATATAAATACGATGGTTGGACAATGCATATTAAACATCCACATACAGGAGTCAAAAAATGTACATTAAGTCTGTTCTGTAATTAAGACCTTTGGAGTGATGACTGTCAAAGAGCATAATCCAAAAGCCTCCCTATTGCGGTGCTTGCTCTCCCATTCACCAGCCCTAGGAAGCTTAATAACCCTTTCCAAACCTGGTATTTGAAAAGAATCCAGATTACCTGAATGAACCATAGAGAAGTGTTGTAAGGCCGCGGATACCTTGTGGTTGCCAATGTGCACAGAGTCCTGAAGATGGTCCCCTATTCTTTTCCTAAATGGTCTAATTGCGGAGCCTATATATCGCACCTTAGATGTGCTGCAAGTAATGACATATACCACATACATGGTGGAGCAGTTAATGAAAGATGATATTGAATAGGTTTTATTAAACATACATATTTTTGAACTAATTGTATATCTACAACAACACAAAGTGGTATTCTACATTTGTAAGAACCCACTGTAGTCAGCCAGGTATTTCGTCTACCACTTTTCATAACTAAGGGGAAACAATATTTCTTATAGTAACGCCCGTCTTTGCTGAAAAATTACATCCTTTACCCAAAATAGCTTTGAACTTTGAATAGTAGGGAAGAATAGGTATGTATATATTTCACATTAGACACTACTTTCCCATAATCTCTTGAATACTGTGTAGAGAAAGTAGGAATTTCATGCTGATACTTTCTCTTCCAGTTTTGGGGTTCCGACACACTAGTTGTTTCCCTGCTAGATGCAATATCCTGTCCCTGTTGTATTATACCCTGGGAATAGGAACTTGTTATTTGTATATAACTTGTTATTTGGTATAGCACCAACTTATTCCGCAGCACTTTCAGGTAATTTATTTATTACCACCCAGAAGGATGGAAGGCTGAGTCAACCTTGAGCCGGCAACCTTCAGGTTGTGAGCCAGAGCTTAGGACTGCATACTGCTGCCTTAACACTCTGCGCCACACGAGGCTCAACTTTCAAATTTCTTAGTGATATATTGGCATTCTTTTAGATAGTCTGTGTCATCATTGCATAGTCTTGGGGCACGGATAAATTCTATCACATGCAGGGGATGGTTATTATGAGCATGGAGAAGAAAATTACCAGTAACGGGTTTCCGAAACACTTTCGAAATCCTGCCATCCAGGCACGGCAGAAGAACAACCCCCCAAATTTGTCTCCCACTTGAACTGTGATGACATGAACTTACATTTCACATATAATATATGTTTTTATACCATTTCCTTTTTGGATTTATTATTAATTGGGAGCTGGTTTTCTAAGTACAATTTGTGACAATTAGAGATGAGCGAGCACCAAAATGCTCGGGTGCTCGTAATTCGGCCGAGCTTTTTGTAATGCTTGAGAGCTCTGTTCGAGTAACGAACCCCATTGAAGTAAATGGGAGACCCGAGCATGTTTTCAATGGACCCGCCGGGTGTTGAGTTTATTTTTTTTTCTCTCTCTCTCATTTTTGGGGTATTTTCATCTCCTCTCTTCAACAGCCATATATTTTTTTATTTTTCCATCAACATAAGCATATGAAGGTTTTGTTCATTGCGGGACAAGCTGTGGTTGGCAGTGTTGTTTTTATGGCGTTGACCGTACAGTATAAATGACATAACTTTTTTTTGCGTTTGGTGGAATTACGATGATACCAAATTGTATATATATATTTAGGTTTTTCTAATTTTGCATGAAAACCTTTTTCTTTGGAAAATGTTTTTATTTGCATTACTGCATTCAAAGATCCATAACTTTTTTATTTTTCCATGGATGGAACTCTGTGAGGGTTTGTTTTCTGTGTTACAAACTATAGTCTATATTGGTACCATTTTAGGGTACATATGACATTTTTGATCACTTTTATTGTGTATTTTGGGACACAATGAACAAAAAAAAGCATTTTTTGGCTAAATTTTTTGGCCTTTTTCTATAGCGCTTACTGTTCAGAATAAAAATAGGGTTTAATTTTTTGTATGGATCATTACAAATGCGGCGATGCCAAATGTGTTTTTATATATTTGTTCTGTTATTTTTATTTATTTTTTTTAACAAAAATGGGAAAAGTTGACAAAAAAATGTTTTTCATTCTAGTTTCTTTTACTATTTTAATTTTTTTCACCTTTCTGTATGTTCCAGTAGAGAGACTTAAACCTTATGATCGCTCAGATAATACACTTCAGTACTACTGCGGTGTGTTATCTCTGTTGTTTTACATTAGAAGCCATGGTAGATTGAGAGGACATTGACTGACATATGGTTGCAATGGCAACCCATCAGTTCTTTGCTGTTGGATGGCAGAGGACTGATGACATCCCAGAGGAAGCTCCCTGTTATCTTTCTAGATGCCATGAACAATATTCATTTCGGCAATTAAGGAGCTAAAAGTACTGATGGGTATTCCCTCCAATCACTGCTGTTGCAGCTGGAACCTGGCTGTCAGTCACAGAGAGCTTCTGCTGCAGATGGTGTGGGCTCAAGAGGACCACAAATGCACGGAATTCAGGGAAACCCCTGCCTTGTATGATGCAAATGTATGTGGAACAGGAAGGAGTTAAACAAAAATATAACCTAACTAGGGATGAGCGAACGTGTCCGTTACGGACACATCCGCACCCGGACACCGGCTTTGCCGAACACTGCAGTGTTCGCGCGTAAGTGTCCGGGTGCCGCCGGGGGGCGGGGAGATGCGCGGCGGCGCGGGCGGCAGTAGCGGGGAACAGGGGGGAGCCCTCTCTCTCTCCCTCTCCCCCCCACTCCCCGCCGCACCCCCCCGCGCTGCCACGGCGGCCCCCGAACTTTTTCGCCCGAACACTGAAGTGTTCGCAAAGTTCGGTGTTCGGGCGAAAAAGGGGCGGGGCCGAACGTGTTCGCTCATCTCTAAACCTAACCCTTCTCACAAGAACAAGAGGGCTAAAACAGTCAAGGCCACCGCGAACATGTCAATCGCCGAACTGAAAGAAGCGATGAAAGTCAGAAATGCGTGGAGAACGTTGATGCATAAAGTGACTGAAGGTTGGTTGCGACCCAACAGATAATCATTAGAGATGAGCGAGCACCAAAATGCTCGGGTGCTCGTTACTCGGGACGAAATTATCGCGATGCTCAAGGGTTCGTTTCGAGTAACGAACCCCATTGAAGTCAATGGGCGACTCGAGCATTTTTGTATATCGCCGATGCTCGCTAAGGCCTCCATTTGTGAAAATCTGGGCAATTCAAGAAAGTGATGGGAACGACACAGCAACGGATAGGGCAGGCGAGGGGCTATATGTTGGGCTGCATCTCAAGTTCCCAGGTCCCAATATTAAGCCACAATAGCGGCAAGAGTGGGCCCCCCCCAACAACTTTTACTTCTGAAAAGCCCTCATTAGCAATGCATACCTTAGCTAAGCACCACACTACCTCCAACAAAGCACAATCACTGCCTCCATGACACTCCGCTGCCACTTCTCCTGGGTTACATGCTGCCCAACCCCCCGCCGCACGACGCAGTGTCCACAGCGCACACCAAAGTGTCCCTGCGCAGCCTTCAGCTGCACTCATGCCACACGCTGGCCTCATAGCCACACCACCCTCATGTCTATTTATAAGTGCGTCTGCCATGAGGAGGAACCGCAGGCACACACTGCAGAGGGTTGGCACGGCTAGGCAGCGACCCTCTTTAAAAGGGGCGGGGCGATAGCCCACAATGCTGTACAGAAGCAATGAGAAATATAATCCTGTGCCACCGCCATCAGGAGCTGCACACGTGGGCATAGCAATGGGGAACCTATGTGCCACACACTATTCATTCTGTCAAGGTGTCTGCATGCCCCAGTCAGACCGCGTTTTTTTATAAATAGTCACAGGCAGGTACAACTCTGCAATGGGAATTCCGTGTGCACCCACAGCATGGGTGGCTCCCTGGAACCCACCGGCTGTACATAAATGTATCCCATTGCATTGCCCAACACAGCTGAGGTAATGTCCGATTAAATGCAGGTGGGCTTCGGGCCACACTGCATGCCCCTGTCAGACTGGGGTTCTTTAGAAGTGGACACATGCAGTTACAACTCCGTGTGGACCGACAGCATGGGTGGGTGCCAGGAAGCCACCGGCGGTATATAAATATATCCCATTGCATTGCCCATCACAGCTGAGGTAGTCATGTTAAATGCAGGTGGGCTTCGGCCCACACTGCATGCCCCAGTCAGACTGGGGTTCTTTAGAAGTGGACACATGCAGTTACAACTCCGTGTGGACCGACAGCATGGGTGGGTGCCAGGAAGCCACCGGCGGTACATAAATATATCCCATTGCAGTGCCCATCACAGCTGAGGTAACGTCCGATTAAATGCAGGTGGGCTTCGGGCCACACTGCATGCCCCAGTCAGACTGGGGTTCTTTAGAAGTGGACACATGCAGTTACAACTCCGTGTGGACCGACAGCATGGGTGGGTGCCAGGAAGCCACCGGCGGTACATAAATATATCCCATTGCAGTGCCCATCACAGCTGAGGTAACGTCCGATTAAATGCAGGTGGGCTTCGGCCCACACTGCATGCCCCAGTCAGAATGGGGTTCTTTAGAAGTAGACACATGCTGTTACAACTCCCTGTGGACCCACAGCATGGGTGGCTCCCTGGAACCCACCGGCGGTACATAAATATATCCCATTGCAGTGCCCAGCACAGCTGATGTAACGTCAGCTTTAATGCAGGTGGGCAAAAAATTAATTGGATTACACTGTAGGCGAGGGCCCCAAAAAATTGGTGTACCAACAGTACTAATGTACGTCAGAAAAATTGCCCATGCCCAACCAAGAGGGCAGGTGAAACCCATTAATCGCTTTGGTTAATGTGGCTTAATTTGTAACTAGGCCTGGAGGCAGCCCAGTTAAAATAAAAATTGGTTCAGGTGAAAGTTTCAACGCTTTAATGAGCATTGAAACGTATAAAAATTGTTTACAAAAATTATATGACTGAGCCTTGTGGGCCTAAGAAAAATTGCCCGTTCGGCGTGATTACGTCAGGTTTCAGGAGGAGGAGCAGGAGGAGGAGGATGAATATTATACACAGATTGATGGAGCTAAAAGGTCCACGTTTTTGATGGTGATAGAGAACAATGCTTCCATCCGCGGGTGCAGCCTACGTATTGTTTAGGTATCGCTGCTGTCCGCTGGTGGAGAAGAGAAGTCTGGGGAAATCCAGGCTTTGTTCATCTTGATGAGTGTAAGCCTGTTGGCACTGTCGGTTGACAGGCGGGTACGCTTATCTGTGATGATTCCCCCAGCCGCACTAAACACCCTCTCTGACAAGACGCTAGCCGCAGAACAAGCAAGCACCTCCAGGGCATACAACGCGAGTTCAGGCCACGTGTCCAGCTTCGACACCCAGTAGTTGTAGGGGGCAGAGGCGTCACGGAGGACGGTCGTTCGATCGGCTACGTACTCCCTCACCATCCTTTTACAGTGCTCTTGCCGACTCAGCCTTGACTGGGGAGCGGTGACACAGTCTTGCTGGGGAGCCAGAAAGCTGTCAAAGGCCTTAGAGAGTGTTCCCCTGCCTGTGCTGTACATGCTGCCTGATCTCTGCGCCTCCCCTGCTACCTGGCCCTCGGAACTGAGCCTTCGGCCACTAGCGCTGTCGGATGGGAATGTTACCACAGTTCGCCAGGGTCCTGTGGTATAGCATCACTCTCGAACCCCTTTCCTCTTCGGGTATGAGAGTGGAAAGGTTCTCCTTATACCGTGGGTCGAGCAGTGTGTACACCCAGTAATCCGTAGTGGCCAGAATGCTTGTAACGCGAGGGTCACGAGAAAGGCATCCTAACATGAAGTCAGCCATGTGTGCCAGGGTACCTGTACGCAACACATGGCTGTCCGCACTAGGAAGATCACTTTCAGGATCCTTCTCCTCCTCCTCAGGCCATACACGCTGAAAGGATGACAGGCAAGCAGCATGGGTACCCTCAGCATTGGGCCAAGCTGTCTCTTCCCCCTCCTCCTCATCCTCCTCATGCTCCTCCTCCTCCTCAACGCGCTGAGATATAGACAGGAGGGTGCTCTGACTATCCAGTGACATACTGTCTTCCCCCACCTCTGTTTCCGAGTGCAAAGCGTCTGCCTTTATGCTTTGCAGGGAACTTCTCAAGAGGCATAGCAGGGAATGGTGACGCTAATGATTGCAGCATCGCCGCTCACCATCTGGGTAGACTCCTCAAAGTTTCCAAGGACCTGGCAGATGTCTGCCAACCAGGCCCACTCTTCTGTAAAGAATTGAGGAGGCTGACTCCCACTGCGCCACCCATGTTGGAGTTGGTATTCTACTATAGCTCTACGCTGCTCATAGAGCCTGGCCAACATGTGGAGCGTAGAGTTCCACCATGTGGGCACGTCGCACAGCAGTCGGTGCACTGGCAGATGAAACCGATGTTGCAGGGTGCGCAGGGTGGCAGCGTCCGTGTGGGACTTGCGGAAATGTGCGCAGAGCCGGAGCACTGGCAGATGAAACCGATGTTGCAGGGTGGCAGCGTCCGTGTGGGACTTGCGGAAATGTGCGCAGAGCCGACGCACCTTTCCGAGCAGGTCTGACAAGCATGGGTAGCTTTTCAGAAAGCGCTGAACCACCAATTTAAAGACGTGGGCCAGGCATGGCACGTGCGTGAGGCTGCCGAGCTGCAGAGCCGCCACCAGGTTACGGCCGTTGTCACACACGACCATGCCCGGTTGGAGGCTCAGCGGCGCAAGCCAGCGGTCATTCTGCTCTGTCAGACCCTGCAGCAGTTCGTGGGCCGTGTGCCTCTTCTCTCCTAAGCTGAGTAGTTTCAGCACGGCCTGCTGATGCTTGCCCACCGCTGTGCTGCCACGCCGCGCGACACCGAATCCTCTGTGCGCTCCTCCCTCGGACTTACTCCAATTACTACTACCTGAGTGATAGACAACTGTGTCTCATCGTCATCGTCCTCCTCACCCACTGAAAGCTCTTGAGACAGTTGCCGGAAGTCCCCAGCCTCATCCCCCGGACCCCGGGAACTTTCCAAAGGTTGGGCATCGGTCACGACAAACTCCTCCAGTGGGAGAGGAACCATTGCTGGCCATTCTGGGCAGGGGCCCGGGAACAGTTCCTGGGAGTCTGCCTGCTCCTCAGAATGTGTCATTGTAATGGAGTGAGGAGGCTGGGAGGAAGGAGGAGCAGCAGCTAGAGGATTCAGAGTTGCAGCAGTGGACGCCGCTGAATTCTGGGTGGTCGATAGATTGCTGGATGCACTTTCTGCCATTCACGACTGCTCACACTACTCATTTTCTAATAAAGGTCTACCGCATGGACCCATTAATTGTGAGATGAATGTGGGGACGCCAGAAACGTGCCTCTCTCCTAATCCCGCAGCAGTCGGCTGCGATACACCTGGATCAGGAGCTCGGCCTGTGCCCACACCCTGACTTGGGCCTCTGCATCCTCGCCCGCGTCCACGTCCTCTAGGCCTACCCCTACCCCTCAGCATGCTGTATTACCAGTAGTGCAGAAACAGAACGCTGTAATTAAATGTGCCGCTTATTGGCCTGTGGTTGGAGGCTGACTTCCCTTACGGAACACACAGCAGAGCCAGGAAACAATTTTGCGCACGCCTGTAGTGAGACGTAGGTGCGTATGACTGAGCTAGTGGAATTCACAGCGCAGAAGCAGTCAAGTGGCCAAAGGCCAGTAGTAGGCCTTAAGTATTTTGCTTCTATTTTTTTTTTTTAAATGCTGAGCTGATACAGCAGACAGATACTGTAGGCAGCGTATAATATTATGTATACTGTTTCCCTTTGGCGGGATGACAGCGCTGATGTAACAGAGACAGCAGATCCAGGAAACAATTTTGCGCAAGCCTGCTGTAACGCTTAGCTGCGTATTAATTAGGACTACTACCCCCAGCAGATAGATACTGTAGGCAGCGTATAATATTATGTACACTGTTTCCCTCTGGCGGGATGACAGCGCTGATGTAACAGAGACAGCAGATCCAGGAAACAATTTTGCGCAAGCCTGCTGTAACGCTTAGCTGCGTATTAATTAGGACTACTACCCCCAGCAGATAGATACTGTAGGCAGCGTATAATATTATGTATACTGTTTCCATCTGGCGGGATGACGGCGATCATGTAACAGAGACAGCAGATCCTGGAAACAATTTTGCGCAAGCCTGCTGTAACGCTTAGCTGCATATTAATTACGACTACTACCCCCAGCAGATAGATACTGTAGGCAGCGTATAATATTATGTATACTGTTTCCCTCTGGCGGGATGACGGCGATCATGTAACAGAGACAGCAGATCCAGGAAACAATTTTGCACAAGCCTGCTGTAACGCTTAGCTGCGTATTAATTAGGACTACTACCCCCAGCAGATAGATACTGTAGGCAGTGTATAATATTATGTATACTGTTTCCCTCTGGCGGGATGACGGCAATCATGTAACAGAGACAGCAGATCCAGGAAACAATTTTGTGCAAGCCTGCTGTAACGCTTAGCTGCGTTTTAATTAGGACTACTACCCCCAGCAGATAGATACTGTAGGCAGCATATATTATGTATACTCTTTCCCTCTGGCGGGATGACAGCGCTGATGTAAGAGAGACAGCAGATCCAGGAAACAATTCTGCGCAAGCCTGCTGTAACGCTTAGCTGCGTATTAATTAGGACTACTACCCCCAGCAGACATGCAGTAAACTGAAGACGGTCACAGGCAGCCCAAATATAGTATTTTTCCCCAATTTTTGGGAAAAAGCCCACTGCCTATATAGCCTGAATATCTCTTTCCCTGCCTCACCAGTACTGGCCCTATACTCTGTACAATGACTGCAGACTGCGGACGCAATGCTCTGCACGGCCGATATACAAAAAAAATAAATTGTGCAACACTGCTAAAAGCAGCCTCAACAGTACTGCACACGGTCAGATGTGGTCCTAAGAGGGACCGTTGGGGTTCTTGAAGCCTAAAATAACTCCTAACGCTCTCCCTATAGCAGCTCCGGCACCAGCAGCACTTTCCCTGATCTCTGTCAAAATGCATCTGTGGCGAGCCTCGGGAGGGGCCGATTTATATACTCGGGTGACACCTGATCTCGCCAGCCACTCACTGCAGGGGGGGTGGTATAGGGCTTGAACGTCGCAGGGGGAAGTTGTAATGCCTTCCCTGTCTTTCTATTGGCCAGAAAAGCGCGCTAACGTCTCAGAGATGAAAGTGAAAGTAACTCGAACATCGCGTGGTGCTCGCCTCTAGTAACGAGCATCTCGAACACGCTAATACTCGAAAGAGTATCAAGCTCGGACGAGTACGTTCGCTCATCTCTAATAATCATCTTCTCACAGCCCAGAGTCTCCCTACAACTGTATCAAGTCAAACAACCTAGACTCCAGTCTGATACATTTTATCTACACTGATAGGCCAGGTTCACATAACCATATAGGAGATGCATATTACATGGGCTGTGTAAGTCAATTAATAAATTACATTGCCTTATGCAGTTCTGCTCACATTAACATGTCGGAATTGAATAATATGCGGGCGAAAAATAGAACACAGTATGTTCTATTTTGCCACATATATACATGAAATAGAGTGCATTGTTCTCTATTGTCGCGTATATACTGACAATTACATTGCGTACGGGCTGCAGGTATACACGTCATTGCTAAGAGATGGATCAGGATATCTAAGCATATTCAGGTGTACTGAGCATGACCGCTGCGTGAGCATGCAGACATGCACAGTACAATTTCACTGTCATACACACCTGTATGCAGTGTCACGGGCGGGTTCACAGCTGTAAAACTGCTGGAAAACATTGCGGGAGCCCCATGGCGGTTAACACTTATGGCTGGCACAGGCGTCCGTCTCCAAACTCCACAGCAAATACAGCCCATAGCATGCTACGACAATATGAGATTTCCTGCCCACGAGCGCGATTTTTTGCGTGCTATGAACAGAGGGCTTCCATTAAAGTCAAATGAAGCCATCCGTCCCATGGCCATTCTGCAATCATCATTGCCCATCGTCATCCCCATAGCGGCAGCGCGGTGTCACCTGTACTGCACGTGTGTGCCGGTGCGCTGACCGGCACATCCGCACCACAAGTAGAAGACACCAGACAGGTACGCTGGGGCTGCTGGCTGGGCACCGTGTTGAACTCCACAGCGGAATCCCACATGTGGGTTCCGACCCGGCCGTGTGCAGGTGGACTAAGAGTGTTCAGCCTCTGGATGTAAAAGCAACTGATTCTAATCCCAGTAAACTGAGAAATTGAAAACGTCTGGGGAATTAAATCAGGAACTTTTTGCTGTACACTGATTTTCCCTGTAGTTTTGTGGACCATACAGAATGTCAAAGATAAAATAATACATGCTTCCCCTATACAATAACCGGTACACGCTTACGCAGCAATGCTTACCAGAACTTGGTTGCTAGGGACTTGAGCAAGCAGGGAAATATATCCAGACGTAGAGCCATGATATAATCAATCTTATAGTCCTGCAATCTAAGGTCAATATTGTTTCTGGAAACACAGGTACAAAGTAGGCAAGCAACAGTCAAGTTGAAGCTGAGGTCAATGCCAGGCACCAATGAAAGTGCAACAATTTTGCTGTTAAAAAAGAAAAAAAAGCTTTTTTGTATCTTTTGCACAAAGACATAAAAGAACCAGTAAGTATAATATGCTGCCGCTGACTGGTCCCACAGAAGAGAGGATATCATGGGTGACATACAATTAATGTTATGGAATACCAATAGCTGCGAGAGTCATATACAGCAACGTGCATGCTATCTATATATGATTGCAATCAGAAAACTTCGAAGTACTTGAAAAACTTTGAAGTAGTATCTAGTCTGTTTCCATTGAGTGGAAGTATCATACAAGTGTCATTCATCAAAATACACCCATCAATCATAACAATAAAACCACGTTGTTCCGTCTGTTCAGAACTATCAGTGTCACAGATGGCAAAATCCTTGTATGACACTGTGGCAATCTCGACCAATAGTACATGGGATGGCTAGAATCAGATGTTGCACACAAACACTGATGATGGTAAATGTCTGAGTAATGTTGTAAAGTACTCCCTGAAATGCCTAAACTGGACTCGCAACTAAGCAGAGCACTCGCCCCAAAAAGGGCAACCCCACTGCTCTAAAGAAGCAGGGTCCAAGTTACAATGGGACTCCTAACCACAGCTCACTGAATAATGTAAACCAAAACACTGAACACGAACCATTAGACACAGTGCAATAAGCACTGAACACAGAACAGAACACAAAGAGTATTACTGGCACCCCTAGCAATCCAGAGCCGGTCTAAGAACCCCTCCAGAGAACCTGAAAAGCTTGCTGAGAAGATAGACAACCCAGTCAGCCTATCAGTAACATTACACATAGGGAAATGTTTCTCCCTCAACATTAGCCACCAAAATTAGACTGTGCCTGTGCTGATAAGCGGATGACGTGGTTCAGTGACATCATGCTGGACCTGCACCTCTACCCAGAACTAGTTGATGCCCGAAGTGCCATGATACACCTGCCTAATATTATGCAGGTCCTCCTCCTGCTACCAAAACAGTTCTGACCTGTCAAGGCATGGACTCCACAAGAGCTCGTGTGGTATCTAGCACCAAGAGTTTAGTAGCAGATTCTTTAAATTTTGTAAATTCTGAGGTGCAGCCTCCATGCATTGCATTTTTCTCCAGCACATCCCACAGATACTTGACCGATTGAGATCTGTGGAATTTGGAGGGCAAGTCAACATCTTGAGCTCTTTGTCATGTTCCTCAAACCATTCCTGAGCTATTTTATATGGTGAGGTAGGGTGCATTATCATAATAGAATAGATCAATGCCCTTATGGCATACTGTTACTGTGTTTCCCTGAAATAAGACCTACCCCAATAATAAGCCGTACCCGGATTTTTTTTGGGGGGGGGGGCGGCTTGAAATATAAGCAATCCTCCAAAAATAAGCCCTAGCTACACTAGATTTAAGAAAAACAAAAAAGCAATACTCACCTAGCCAGCGGTGTCTTGATGCCTTGCACTGGTCTCCGGCTCTATGGCAGGCTGCCGTGTCCTCCGCTCTGACAGCATTCTTTTCCTGGTAACTAAAGGGGCCTTGAATACCCCGCTTCCAGCAAGCGAGTGCTGTGATTGGATCACGAGTGCCGCTGGCTCAGCCAATAAGAGCTGGCGCTTGATTATTCACAGCCTTTCAGTGAATAACATCACTGAATGGCTGTAATTGGTTCATTGAGCACCGGCTCTGATTGGATGAGGCAGCAGCACTCGTTATCCAATCACAGCACTCTCTTGCTGGAGGAGGGGTATTCAAAGACCTTTTAGTTACCAGGAAGAGAATGCTGTCAGCGCGAAGGACACGGCAGCCTTCCACAGCCCCGGAGACCAGCGCGAGGCACCCGGACACCATCGGCTAGGTAAGTATAAGACACCCCCGAAAATAAAACACCGTGCCTCTTTTGGGGCAAAAATTAATATAAGACAGTCTCTTGTTTTCAGGGAAACACGGTACCATAAAGAGATGCATTTGAGCTATATAATGTTTAAGTAGGTGGTACATATCAAACATCCATATGAATCAAACATCCACATCCACAGGACCCAAGGCTTTCCAGCAGAACTTTGCCTCCGCCAGCTTGTCTTCTTCTGATACATCCTGGTGCTATCTCTTTTCAGTGCTTTTAAAACACCCAGTGGAGTTATACAATGCAGCATTCCCGATTGGTGGTATGTGTTTGCCTTTTTATACATTACAAAACAATCACAATGTTAAAAGCTTTGAGTGATAGTGATTTGTTTCTCCATGAGACCACTATTGCTCATTGGTTAAAGGGAATCTGTCAGCACAAACATGCTGTCCAAACTGCAGGCATGGTGTTATATAGCAGAATGAGCTGAGCAGATTCATATATAGTTTTATGAGGAAAGGTTCAGTAAAACTTGAATTTTATTTATTTATTTAAACCTTTGCTCATTCTGAGCTAAGAGGTCCAATGGGCGGTCCTATCACTGATTTTGTGTATGACTGTGCATGCAGGAAAGGCTGTCAATCAGTGATAGGATTGCCCATTGGACCTGTAAACTCAGGAGGAGCAAAGGTTTAAATTAATAAAATACAAGTTATACTGAATCTTTTCTCATAAAACTCTATATCAATCTGCTCAGCTTCTTCTGCTCTATACCATGATGGCTTGAGAGCCCATGTACATAGTAATGATATGTGCACAGGTCAAGTGTAGCAGCACCCTGTATGGAATCGTAGACACTGTATTCTGCCTAATCGTAACTTTATGAGGCACCATATTCATGAAAACTATGAGAATGCATCTGTAATATGCCATGGACTTTTAATCTGTATCTAACTTTTCAGAATACGCTGCCACGTATGTATACATGAGGTATAACACTATATCTTATCATTATATGGCTTCTAGTTGATATTTTTCCCTATGTTCCCCCTCTGCAGGCTGCATATATAATTTTCAGCCTGGCTGTTGTACTTCATATAGAAGACTATACAACAGTACTGAACAGTGGTGATGTGAATAAATAGCAGTAAATCCCACACCATTAGCTCTAAACACAACTGTGGGAGTGTCTCTCTTCCTGGTCCTTTCCTTCGGCTCTCATAGACTCCAATGAACATGATGACTCTATCCCCTCCTACACCTTCTGTCCTGTTGTTGTGCTTTCTACAGTAATGAGATAACATCATTTGGCAGAAGGCAGTGGACAGCATGCTAGAAGGATGGGAGACCCCTAGTGGCCAGCACTTTACAGTTTTTTTGCACTTTTGTTAGTTTTGTTACTCTGGATCAACATTGGGGGGTGGGAATAATAGGCTGAACTGGATGGACATATTTTATTTTTTGGCCTTACATACTATGCTACTGTGTTACCCTGCTATCCTAACATAACAGGTTGTTTGAAAAATTAATGATAATTTAGGCATATTTCATATGAAAACCCCTCCATGTAAAAATGATAACATGCAGAGCTACAGTGTGAGTCCACTGAATTATGCTGGTTCTGTATCACAGAATTTACCCCAGTAAGGCTCTTTCCACACCTTTTTTGTAATCCAACACTGGTTTCTGTCTTCTTTGCAGACAACAGCACTTTTCTATACAGTTTGAAAGACTGACAGGTACGAGAACTACAATATGTGAAACGGAGACCAAAGAAGTCACCATCTCACAAGCTGACCCCTATGGTTCCATCCCCATGCAGTAGTTTGCATCAAGAAAAGCTGAGATGGAGTCTGCGCTGCAAAGCAATATGAAAGAATATTAAGTTCACTGGATTAAAACAGACTATACTTTATATTCCACACATTATGAAAAAATTGTATAAATAAAAAGATTAAAAAACATTAACCCCTTTACACTTCAGAACATATATGTATGCCCTGGGTGCACAGGATTTGCATGGAGTGGGTTCGGAAGATCAGTCTGGCTCTATATACGGCTTTGACAGCTGACACCCAGCCCCAATCAGTGTTCACAATGTTCATGTCTGTTAGACCTTTAAATGTCCCCATTGGTGTTTGGAGGTTCTCAACTGCCCCCTCGTAATAACATCATGGTTGTCATGGCAGTTGGGGGCCTTCTGAAGGCCTCTAAGGCTGCCAGGTATTTTTGCCTATGAAAATGGGCCTGTGGCCTGCCTTAGAATGCTGTCAGAAATACCATGTACTGCAACACTGACGTATTGCAGTATATGGTATAAGCAATCAAATGATCGTAAGTTCAAGTCTAGAGATGAGCGAACGTACTCAGATAAGCACTACTCGTCCGAGTAATGTGCTTTATCCGAGTATCTCTCCGCTCGTCCTGAAAGATTCGGGGCGCTCTGCTGCTGACAGGTGAGTCGCAGCGGGGAGCGGGGCAGAGCGGGCGGGAGAGGAGAGAAAGATCTCCCCTCCGTTCCTCCCCGCTCTCCCCTGCAGCTCCCCGCTCCGCAGCGCGTCCCGAATCTTTCAGGACGAGCAGAGAGGTACTCGGATAAAGCACATTACTCGGACGAGTAGTGCTTATCCGAGTACGTTCGCTCATCTCTATTCAAGTCCCTTATGGGGAGTAAAAATAAGTGACAGAAAATGTTAGTTTTATTATTGTATACAATAACGGATATAAAAGGTATATATCAAAACAAAAAAAACCTTAAAAACATATAAGTTATCGCTGAGTCTGTAAAAGTCTGATCTATCAAAGTGTAACATTATTTATCCTGCACAGTGAACATCATCAGAAAAAAATACACTGCGCCAAATTTACGCTTTTTTGGTCACCCCATCTCCATGAAAAAACATTTATAAAAAGTGATCAAAAAGTCATTTACACTCCAAAATAGTATCAGTAGGAACTACAGGATGCCCCAGAAAAAAAGAACCGTCACTAAAAAATAAAATAGTTATAGCGGTCAGACGATGGCGGCAAAAAAATGTTTTGCTCAAACTTTATTTTTCAAAAACAGTACAGTAAAAAAATCCCATATAAATGTGGTATCGTCAGGATCGTAGTGACCCACAGGATAAATTTATCATGTCATTTGTACCGCAATTTAAATGCAATCAAAACAAGACACCCCCAATGTTGGTGAAATTGCCTTTTTTTCCATTTGACTCTACTTCAATTTTTTTAAAGTCTTCCAATATACTATATGGTACATTCAATACTGCTAGTACCATGAAAAATTACAACTAAAAATAAAAAATAAAAGTTGGAATTTTTTTCAAAATGGGGAGGAAACCAAAAAGAAAAAAAAACTATCATTAAGAGGTTAAAAAACTCTTTAAAAAAAACTGTCTGTGTGAACCTGGATTCCGCATTATTAGGAGCCTGCTTTGCAGGGATATACCTGATATGCCATTAGAATAATTGCATCACTGTAATATAGAACCGTCTGGTCGCTGGTTAACACATCAGGTTAATTTGAAATCTATATCTTTCTATGGAATAAAAGTCATTATCGCCCGGAATGAATCGATTCTTTATTTTTCAAGCAATTGTCCACTTATTAACCATGTCACCAGATGACACAAAGAGATAGAGGATAGGGACACGCTGCTTTGATGTGGGATGTATCACGTGTAACCGAGGGGACCTCAATTCATGAATCACATTCTGCGGCTTCCCCAACCTTTGACAGATCACTTTTACACAGAGGTCAGCTTCATGTGTCCAGCTGTACTGACTGATCACTGGCCGACAATATCACTTTCAAATTAATAATGTCAGCCGCCACCTCCTCTGTGAACTCAGAGCTTCATTTGTAAACTAGTGTGATGAAAAGGGGGAATTAATTTGAAACAGAGCATCCATTTTTGCAGATCCCAAACTATCGCACTTAGGGTGACACTTATGAAAAACTAGTTAAAAGGACAAAGGTGCTACAGCCCAAGCGGCCAATCGGATGCTGTTATTTTTTTAAACTAGAGAAAATTTATCAAATGCTTAACGTGTCACATTATACATCCCCAATACAGTAATACAGCTTCACATATAGAATACTGAAGGACTGCATAAAAAATGGAACATGCACAAAAAAATACAATAATAAAAACACTATATTAAAATGAATGTAATTTGTAACTTATTACATTACAGATGCATCTAATTCTATAACTGCAGAATTTTGTCACCGTTGTGTTCAATTGTCCATCTAAGCTTCAAAAAATGATGGGAAGCTATTCATCATGGCACACTGCCACCACTCACCTGAACCTGGATCTGTGTTTGAATGCCAATAGAGATGAGCGAGCGTACTCACTAAGGCAAACTACTTGAGCAAGCAGTGCCTTATGCGAGTACCTGCCCGCTCGTCTCTAAAGATTCGGGTGCCGGCGGGGGAGAGCGGTGAGTTGCGGGAGTGAGCAGGAGGTAGCGGGGGAGAGAGTGGGAGAGAGATCTCCCCCCCTGTTCCTCTCCGCCAGCACCCGAATCTTTTGAGACAAGCGGGCAGGTACTCGCATAAGGCACTACTCGCTCGAGTAGTTTGCCTTAGCGAGTACGCTCGCTCATCTCTAAATGCCAATCTCCATGTTCTGCACGCCACACTTCCTCTGCAATCATGATCTCGGCTCACAGGATTCATGTGCGGTCCCGTTGCCTTCTCTAAAGGACCAGCTCACGCTCCCTAATTCTGTCCCCACCCAATCCCAATTCACCTTGGACTACTTTAGGTATCCTTCTTCCATGCAGAATGCCTAAGCAATTGGTTCCATCAGCCATTGTGATAAAGCTCCAGTAACTTTTCTATTCCAGTTCTGACCCTTGCTTGTGTTCCTGATAATTCTGACTTCTGTGCTCCCTGACCTTGGCTCTGTATTCTTGACTTTGTTATTGCCTGCCATCTGCCTTGACCTTCAACTTGGACCTCATTATTGCATCAGTGCCACCAATCATGACCAGACCTAGTCTTCTGGTTACGGACCTGTTCATATCATCAGGTACTGCACCTCAGCCCAGTGTAACATCAGCAGCCACAGTACTATCTAGAAGAGGAACAGCTTGTAGATCCCACAGCAAAGATCCCTAGTATCCCGCTATGAGGGATCAAGGATGAAAACCGGAGTACCCGAAGTGCTACCTCCCCAGATAGCCCAAAGTCAAACCAGTGTGTGGCAAGGTAGATCAACATCTGCCTGTCGGATGCTACTAAACCCAACATTACCTAATTGTTTCCACCACAAGCTTGAAGATGTAAAGGCTGTAATTCATGCATCAAAAAGTAGAAAAGTGCATATTTATGTGAATTGTAAAAAAAAAAAAATTATACGTTTTACAACTCCAGTAGCATCACATAGCAGGCAGGGTTTGGGGCGGATGGTCCTTGATCAAGCAAAACGTGGAGGGAATTGGGACAAATCACCTAGGGGAGTGTTCAACATCACAATACCATACTTGGGAGACTTTTCTAAGGCTAGATACATACTAGCATCATTAGGAGTGGTGCCTGAGAGACTTGGGCGCAATTCGTAAACAGACAGCACACTAGTCAGTGTACTGTCCGATATAGACACAGCACATGCCCAAGCCCTGGCATGTCCAATTTCTAATCCATGAAGCAAATAGGACATACGAGTTTTTTCAAGCAGACCATGGAGCCATGTGTATAGCCTATAATGGGGTCGTGTGCTGTCCGTAGCATTATATGAACAGTATGAAAATACGCTAGTGTGCACTAGGATTTGGGAGACCACTGCAGTGGTAGGCAGGGTTTCATAGTGTTGATGGCCATCACACTGAAGTTACATTGATGTAAATGGATCCTGTATCAGGCTACGTAGGGAAGCAATAGGGTTGTTACTAGAGATGAGCGAGTATGCTCGCCAAAGGCAATTGCTCGAGCGAGCATTGCCTTTAGAGAGTACCTGCCCGCTCGAGACCAAAGGTTCGGGTGCCGGCGGCGGGCAGGAAGCTGCGGGGGCAGAGCAGAGATCTCTCCCCCCCCCCCCCCCACCCCCTCGTGCTGACTGCCGCTACTCCCCACTCCCCCGCGACGGCACCCGAACCTTTGATCTCGAGCGGGCAGGTACTCGCTAAAGGCAATACTCGCTCGAGCAATTGCCTTTAGAGAGTATACTCGCTCATCTCTAGTTGTTACACTATATTCCTATATGCAAAGGGTTGCCAACCTTTTTGTAAAAAAAAAAAAAAAAACAGATGTGAGCAGTAAGCTTATACATTGCAATGTGGTGCAGTTTTCAGAGTCGTGCATCCTAAAGAGAGAAGTATATAAAAAAAAGTACTTCTAAAAACCACCATGTGTTGAAAAAAAAAAAACAAAAAAAAACAAAACCATCTAACAAGGAAGCATCATCATGTTAATGTTGCATTAAGGTTTTAACATGGGTGTTTAATTCTTCAATCTGCACTATGACCCATAGCTGCAGTCAGGACCCTGTAATGAGGAAGAAAAAAAAAAAAAAGTGGCACGAGCAAGTTTAACTAGTGAGGTTAATGTCTAGCCTTCACTGCGAGATGTGCTCATAGAGATAGTAGGAGTGACAGGACTAAGCTTTCATGAAGGTTAACAAAGGTTCAGCAGGTCAGGACAAGGCCATTTTATCGGTCATGTCAGGCTTAGGCCATGTTGATGCAGATAAGTCATTTTCTTCCCCGGAATTATTTCAGCTCATTCAGGTCGGGATTATGAGTAAATATAAACATTTGAAGACAGGATTTAGTTTGGATGCAATGGATTTGCATAATTTTTTTTTTTACTACAAGGTTTCATAGGGGTCAATTGCCAACTCTGTGCGGTGGGCACACTTATTTAACGCTCGCTGCTCCAAAATGAGAATTGAGAAGGATTTCTGTCCTCCTGAAGGCAACAGGTTTATGGGGACTGTCAAGAAAACACAACCATGGTGCTCTGTACCACTTTACCATTGCCAAGATCTATTAGCGCAGGACATCTGCAAGGAGAAGCTAGTGGTGGGGAGCCACAAATGGCCATACAAGTTACCTGGTATGTAGGAAAGTAAGGGAAACCTAACTTTTCATGAAGAGCAAGGCTTTATTGTAACACATGGAATTCATATATACATACATTTACAAAAGGTACAATATTGCCCAATGATAAATGCAAGAGGGCATTTAATACAATTTCTGTATCTACATACATCATGGGCAGATGCCCACTTTTGAGTGCTCAGAAGTTTACAGGCATGATATAAATAGCTACAGTACTGTACAAATTAAATATAAAATAAGTGAATTTATAAAAGCAGCTATATACAATTAAGATGCTTTATATAATAGTCTTTGCATGAATGTGCTGGCTCTTAAACTGTGCTTTTATATGGTTTGAATTGTGTGGGAAGATTGTCCACGGGATAGACAATGGGACCAGTCTTCATGGTCGGTGGCCCATTGAGGAGCTCCCAGTCACAATTTCGGCACAGCTCAATGAGGAAAATCTTCAGGAGGATCTTGGCAAACTCTTTGCCCACACAGCTCCTCACGCCTCCTCCGAATGGAATGAAACTGAATCTGGAAGAATCTTCAGGGAACGGAGTTAAGAAACGGTCAGGGTTGAATTCATCTTTGTTGGGGAAAATCTCTGCAACATCATGAGTGTCGGCAATGCTGTAGATGACATTCCAGCCCTTTGGAATCTGATAGCCCTTAAAAACAAAAAAAAAAGATGCATAAATACTAAGGCAAGGTCATACAGGTAATAACACTATGTAGGTGTGACATGCAGCACCGGCCAGTCTTACAGGATGCTATAAAACAGTAAAATGTCTCCAATTAGGGTCACCATGAGCCAATTGACAAGCATGAAATTGCCTGCAAGTTGTCAGATGTTCAGTTCACCGCTGTAAAGGACCTCGTGAACTTACCAGGGTTAGATCAAAGAGTTCTGCACCCTCTACATTCAGAAGAACATACAATAAAATAAAGCTAACAGCCACCTCCTACAATAGCTGTAGTAAATACTAGACCTCAAATAAATTCA
Source organism: Eleutherodactylus coqui (assembly GCF_035609145.1). Classification (NCBI taxonomy): domain Eukaryota; kingdom Metazoa; phylum Chordata; class Amphibia; order Anura; family Eleutherodactylidae; genus Eleutherodactylus; species Eleutherodactylus coqui. The sequence continues at coordinate 244,720,915 of NC_089840.1, forward strand.
CATTCCCTTTGTAGGTCTGTCAAAAGAAACAAGTATGCGGGCAGGAGACACATGCCCTCTCAATTCATGGAAAGGTTATATTCAGTATTTCTTGCTTCCTAGCCAAGTTACGGATTTCGAGCCGGCTGTCCAACAGGCATTACCCTTTAAAGAGCTCATTGCTCCATAGCACTTAATATGTAGTTAAGAACTTGGACAGCATTAATCGAGAAGGTTTATGCTTTACTACAGCATACAAGAAGTCAAAAAACTTTATGTAGTGACCACAACAGATTGTGCCTCTCAATTTACATCTGAAGGTTAAAAAAACAAGTTGAGTTTACACAAATATCGGTATAGGCTTACATTTAAGACAAAAGTCTTCAGAGCAACTCGAAATCCTCCAGGAACTGGTGGGCTGAGGCGGAGGGTCTCCTTTAAGACACAGCCAGTGTATACAAGCTGCTGCAAGACATCCAGGGTCAGAGCCTTCTTTTCATCAGGACTAGTGGATAATAGACCCTAAAACAAAAAAAAAAGGACAAAACAGTTAGCGGCAACTACATCAAGTCATGTCTATCTTTATTGGGAAACCAGATTCCATTAAGCTCGCCAATGTGATATCTATAGTTTGTAGTGGAATCCACTGGATATTACCACCAACGATCTATATAGCAAAGGAAAGCAAATCTTACCATAGAATCAAGCTCTTGACGGACTTTCTGCACAACTTCTTTGTGAAGGCCAAGAAAGGTTATGAGAGACGTGGCAGCACTAGCTGTGGTCCCGTGGCCACCTAACAGCAGTTCAGTTGCAGATTCTTTCAGCGCCTAGAAAAACAATGGCAACATTTTAGAAGGATGAACTTTCACATCATAGCAAGAGTGTGATGCAGCTGTGGAATATATTATATCTTAGTAGCACAAAAGGTTTAGATGCTACTCACCTGCAAGTTGACAGGTTCTCCAGTCTTCTGACTATGGTCAATCAGCAATTGTAAGGCATCTTTACAAGAGCCCTGTGGTTCCTTCTTCAACTTTTCTTTGATGTTCTCATCAATTTTAGCATGAATTACATTTCTCGCCCGCAGACCCTATAACAATGCAAAGAAAGCTGCATTAAAATCTAAACACCAACAAGAACACAATGTATAGAAGACAATGAAATCTATAGATTCCAAATGATAGATGCATTTAACACTCACCTTGTAGAGGCCACAAAATGGGACATCAATGGGCAACGAGAAGAGATTCCGTATCATTTCCTCAAAGGCTTCCACCAGTGGTTGTTCATGTGCAGGATCCATTTGTTCAGGCTCGAAGCCCAGAAGTAGTCTCATGGCTATACGGAACATGAGGCGCTTGACAGCTGGATACACCAGGACACAAGAATCATTCTGCATCCACAGATGAATGGCATTGCGCATCTCCTCCTCCATGACTGGCACATAGTTCTCCAGAGCTTCCTTGGAGAAGGCTTGCATGATGACCTAAGGCAAAAAGAGGAGAGACTTCTGTAATTACTAAGCTTCCAACTTTTCTTCCAAGAGTTTCATATGACAAACATTTACAATAGGTTAATGAGGTTTCATTAATAAGAGGTTAAAAGGTTGCTGCATATCTTAAGTAATCCTTGTTGGTAAATGAGTTACCCTCCCTGGAAGCTGCACACTGGGGAAGGGATTAAGTGCCCCCCTCCCTGTCCCGAGCCTAATGCAGTAAATGGATTAATCAGAACCACCCAGAGAGCAGCACTAAGACTTCATTACTAGCTCCATTCCATCCTATACAGATCTGTAAATCGCAATTAACATTTTGACCCAGCAGCAACAGGTTATTTGCAGATCGCAAAGTGGACAATGGATGGCGCTGCTTCCTCACATATTAAATGCCATGCACAACAAATAAACCACGTGAATGCAAGCGATACAAGCAAATACATGATATAATAGCCAATCTAGTATCAGAATGGCACCCATATGCATCTTTAGGCTCAGAAAACGCATCCGCCGACAGATAAATCACAATGCACTCACCTTCTTCATGTGCTTGTGCTGACTGTCATGCAGGTTGGAGAGGCATTCAGACCCCAGGATGGTACGGACAGATGCCGGCCAATGCACAGACACAAGTTTATGCTCCCCAAGAAGGATCTGTCGCACGTTTTCGGCACCCATGATGCGCACCGTCGGGGTTCCAAACAGATGCGTCTTGTAGATGTGTCCGTACTTTCTGCGTTTGAGTTGGAGGAATTTCCGTCTCTGCAAAAACAGTTGTGCAAAGGGTTAATCACAAGGCAAAGTGTCTCTATGTGCACCTTGGTCTATTAACCTGAGCTGCCTGCTAGAAGGCAGGTGCACGGTCACCGAAGCTGCATGCACGGAGTGAAAGGTATATAGCAGTATATCCTCTATAGAATGCACTTACCTGTAGCACCATCTGCAAGGTCTCTCCAAAGAAGGGCAACCCCATAGTGCCAGGGGGCAGTGGGTTCTGGCATCCAGTGTCTCTACAGCTGTAACAGTACAGTTCCCACAACTTGACAGCAGTGAGGAGCAGCAGGACTGGCAGCACCAAGGTGCACAGGGCACTAATGACCAAGGTGTACAGCTCCATGTCAGTAGCTAGTGACAGTGGTCAGTGCTGCGCTCCCCTATATACTGCTCTCAGCCCCCAGTGTCTCCCTTATATAGCAGCTCCAGGTCTGCCCCCTTTTTTTTTTTTCTTACCTTGCTCAGATAAATTAGTTCACACAAAGTTCATCTTTAATTGCAGATTGTAGCATCAGTGCAGGAACTCCTCCCCCAGGGACAAGGCTGCCTAAAAATCTTTAACCATTTGGATTCTTTTCCCACCTCCAGAGTTTAACACAATCAGCAGCTTTTGCTTTGAAAAGGTGTTAATTTCCCCAGCACAATGTCCCAGTCCCTTGCAGCTATGCAAGTCAATGGTCCATTTAATAGAAGGGTGTGGGCTATTTACTTTTTCTAATGCATCATGCACTGAGGCTTAATCCCAATAGAAAGAGCTGGGCAGCCAGGGTGAAGGCACAGAGTACTGTTCCCTATGTCCACATAGGATTGCTGAGGTTACATTATAGCAATGCACTCCACAGGACCCTCAATGAGTGAACAGATCGTGCTTAAGGCCAATAAGTGATCACCGATTTGCAGTAGGAACCTTTTCAAGCATGTGTAATATTTTTGCAAGATGCACCTGAAGACACAAAAATTTTGCACCAAAATCCGCATATATGCATGCAAGTTATGAAGCAGAAATACCCAGCAGCAGGTGCGCCTTGCAGAAATATTCCGCAAATGCGAAAGGTCCCATATTATTCCAAGTACACCTGGCTACACCTAAGGCCTCGCTCACATGAGGGTGGTTTTAGCACATGAGTGGTGTGCAAAGAAAGTGCTTCTATTAGGACCAAAACCAAATGTTTTGCAAAAGTTTGGAAAAGCAGCCAATCCGCTTTCCTATAGAAGCGTTCACATGAAGGAATTTTAGACGCGCAAAATACTCGCACCTTCCAAAGAGAGCACATGCAACAGCAGACACGTTGCTAAACTCCCTCCCACCTCCCTTCTCTGGCAGCTGTCATAGGCTCCCATAGGAGGCTATGGCAGCGTCCATATTCAGGTCGGGAAAGATAGTTCCTGAATAGAGATGAGCGAGTATACTCGCTAAAGGCAATTGCTCGAGCGAGCATTGCCTTTAGTGAGTATCTCCCCGCTCGAGACTGAAGGTTCGGGTGCCGGCGCGGGGGAGCGGTGAGTAGCGGCTGTCAGCAGGAGGGAGCCGGGGGGGGAGAGAGGGAGAGAGAGATCTCCCCTCCGTTCCGCCCTGCTCTCCCCCGCAGCTCCCTGCCCGCTGCCGGCACCCGAACCTTCCGTCTCGAGCGGGGAAATACTCGCTAAAGGCAATACTCGCTCGAGCAATTGCCTTTAACGAGTATACTCGCTCATCTCTATTCCTGAACTATCTTTCCTAGCTGGTGTGAAAGCGTGCGGCATAAATGCACTCCTATGCACTATCTTGGCCGCCCGGGTGCTTTTGCGCACCGTAAAATCGCCCATTTGATCTGATGCATTGGAATCCAATGCATCAGTTGGTAAGCGTATTTCAGCCGGCCGTGAAAACGCAGGCGAATATACAATAGTGTGAATAAAGCCCAAGGGTGCTTTTACACTGAACGAACATCATTCGCCCGAGCAAACAATGTCACAGTCTGCTTTTAGTTTAGACACAAAGATAATTTGTTTTTGTTTTTTTACAGGATTGTTCAGTTTGGCAATAAATGAAAACGACTGAGTGATCAGTGCTTAAACCGAAGGATTAGCGATTGAGTCAACCATGATTTTTATGCCTGCATGAAATGAACAATACGCGAACAAATCATCGTTCAACCATTGGCTGTGTTTTCACTGAACGATTAACTATAGTAGTTCTTTATAAAAGGGCCTTTAGTCCAAATCTTGATCCCATACTAGTGATGAATGTTTTCAAAAGTTCGGTTTGGCCGCTTCTCCAAACTTTTGCAAAACATTTGGCTTGGTCCAAATAAGGTAAAACTGAACCGGAAGTTCACCAAAACTAAAACTGGCGTATAACACTGTCTAAGAGCCATAAAAGCCCTGTATAATACTCTGAGAGTGTTATATGGGACTTTTATGGCCCTAAGACAGTGTTATAAACCAGTGTTCAGGACTAATGTTGAGTGAATAGACCTAGTAGGACCTTGTTTTAGGTAGAACTTTGCTAAAAGGTCAGTTTGCGTTCATGTCAAACCAAACTTTTAGTAAAGTTCGACCAGAGACAGGGTTCTTCTGGTTCGGCTGGCTCAACACTATTCTTTACCTTACACGTCCCACTAGGATCCCAAATTGCTTCTTATAGATTTGCTAAAAAACATTGCGTGATCTGCTCACAGTTCCACCCCACCCCTGCTGGAGGCCTATACAGTAGGAACGACATGGTGCCATATTGTATCTCTATATGGCAAAGCATTAGTGTATATCCACGCACGGCAGCTTAATTGCAGATATTTCGGTGACTTAAAATCAGTTCTGTCCATCTAGTAGTGTTTTGGTGGCAAGTTTACGGTTTTCTGCAATCGCCATTGAGATGAATGGGTCAGTAGCAGAGATTTCCGCAACAAATCTGTTGTATATACAGTAGCCTTACAGAGGTATTCTGCCCTAGAGGCATTGCGTCTATAAGAGGGAACCTTTTTCTGCTGGATTTAAATGAAACTTTATGCTCCTGTATAAAATTGGAGGGACAGTGAAGCCTCTCCAAATAATCACCTCTTTGAGAAGACCACCATTCAGACCACCAGATTCTCAATTCAACAATAAACTATGTTTTGCAGCCCATTGTACATGTGCCTCTGGTAATGGCCACTGGCATCCTTTGTCCCTTCTGCATAGCTGACACCACTCTGTTCTCTTGGCTGTTAATTCTATCCAGAGGTAGTGCACACTGGGACTAACTCTTTTTCCCATCCTCAGCCAATGCTGATGTTTCTTCGGTTATATAAGGCACCTCCACCCACCACTGAAGGGTGCCTAAGTAATAGATTCCATGAAGGTGTCCTTGTTTCCTGTTTGTCTGTCAGTTGTGACCCTGGCCTGTGTACCCAGTTTTCCCATATTCTGCCTGTCCTGACCTTGACCTGTTTTTTAACTATGATTTGCCTGATTGTCACCTTACCTGACCTTCTACTTGTCTCACTGTATTGTAAAAGCTGTGCCTGTCCTGACCTTGGCCTGTTATGACCCTGTTTGTTCCTCCAGTAACTCGCTTTGGTGCCGCTCACCTGTTTGTGCCATTTGTCACTACACCGAGATTACTCTTGGGAAAGCAACCTCAAAAAGGGGTTAAAGGGTGAAAACTCTGAGACCCCTAAGTGCAGCCCTCAGGAGTAGCCCAAAGTCAAATTGGTCAGTGACAACTTAAATACACATACTGCATAACACCATGTACCCCAGCATGATCACATAAGATTCCTTTTCAATGCAATTTTTGGTGATTGTCCCAAAGAGGTTTGGATTGCTATGAGTAATGTATTCTGGCTCTGTACCAGCAGAAACCCCTTTTTCCTATGATTGCAGAGAGTAATAGTCCACAGACAGCTCATTCGCCCAACAATCTGGCTGTGTAAATGGACTAATGATCAGTTGCCCAATGAGCAAATACTCAATTGTTGGCTTATCGGCTCGTTTATGCAAGCATAAAAATGCTGGCTGGTATATCTCCCTACATGAATATGGAGATGTGCAGCCAGCCTATGGGGATGACCAATCGTAGCAGTGATCGTTTGTTCCCATATAAGCTGATTCTAAGCCCCTGTTAAAACAAAATGAAACGAGTGCTGTTCGACATGCATGTAGATCGGCACTCGTTACGCCGGGCCAAGAATTCGACCCATGTAAAAAAAACTATAAATGGCAACGAAATTGCAGGTATATAGTATATTGCACTATTACTATTATTATAAACCTCCCCTTCATCCAGGGGTATACCTATGGGCCTGGGAGCAACCGCATCCCCTATAAGGCCAATCTTCTCCATTTTGTAAGCCTAGTAGTATGAATAAAGCATTATAGTTAGGGACCCTGTTACAGATTGTGCATTGGGGCCCAGAACCTTCAAGTAATGATATTGCCTTCATCTCAAACTATTAGAACACCTTGTTTACTCCCGCCTTACAAGCTATTTCTAAGAAAAATCTCTTCTTGACCCCCTACAGTCCGGCTTCCGCCCTTTGCACTCGACAGAAACTACGCTGACTAAAGTGTCAAACGACCTCCTGATGGCCAAGTCAAGATGTGACTACTCCCTACTGATGCTCCTCAACCTCTCCGCAGCGTTTGACACTGTTGATCACAAACGTTTTCTCAATATGCTTTGTTCCATCAGCCTAATGGATACTGCTCTTTCCTGGTTCTTCTCCTACCTATCTGACCGCTCATTCAGCATATCTTTTGCTGACTCTACCTCTCTCCTCTTCCCCTTGCTGTTGGGGTCCCCCAGGGCTTGGTCCTCGGCCCCCTCCTCTTCTCCATCTACATAGCCCCTATTGGACAAACCATCAGGAGATTCGGCTTTCAGTGCCATCTCTACGCTGACGACACCCAATTATATACCTCTTCCCGTGACATCACAGCACCGTTCCTTCAGAATGCCACCAACTTTCTGTCCGCTGTCTCTAATACTATGTTCTCTCTCTACCTAAAACTGAACCTCTCAAAAACTGACCTTCTCCTGTTTCCCCCCTCTACTAACCGACCTCATACTGACATCTCCATCTCAGTCTGTGGCACCACCATAACTCCAAGACAGCACGCCGCTGCCTTTGGGTTATATTCGACTCTGATCTCTCCTTTACTTACTACATCTAATCTCTGGCCCAAACATGTCAGCTGTACCTCAAAAACATCACAAGAATCCGCCCCTTTTTCACCGTGGACATGCTAAAAACGCTCATTATTGCCCTCACCCACTCTCGATTATTGCAACTCGCTGCTGATCGGCCTCCCCTGCATGAGACTCTCCTCTATCCAATCCATCCTGAATGCAACAGCCAGGCTCATCTTCCTGTCCAGCTGCTACTTGGACACCTCTGCCCTATGCCAGCCACTGCACTGCCTGCCCGTCAAATATAGAATTCAATTCAAACTCAACACCTTCATCCACAAAGCTCTCCACAGCACCGTGCCGCCATACATTGATTTCATCTCAATCTACCACCCAGCCAACACCCTCCGTTCCGCTAACGAAATCAGATTAAGCACCCTTTTAACCCAAACCTCCCATTCCTGCCTCCAAGACTTCTCCAGAGCAGCACCAGTTCTCTGTAATGTGCTACCCAAAACTATCTGAGGAATCCCTGACTGACACAACTTCAGGCGTACTCAGGGGGCATACGATATCTCCTAAACCAAACTCCTCTGTACTCTGCCTGATAACATGCTCCCTGTCCTACCGACTACAATCCCTGCTAGCCACAATCAACCGGCATCTGCAGTCATACCGATTCAGCCACTATATGGCTCAGTTTTGACCACTGTCTATGTGTATAGCATCTCACACTCTCCACCTCACCATACCGTGCACATCTACAGCCCCTTTACCTTCTGTATCACTATTATTTGTAGTATGTAAGCTCGTTGGAGCAGGACCCTCACCCTTACTGTCTCCATCAATTGATTACTGCATGTAACCGTGGTTTTGTTTCTGTTCCCCGTCTTGTAAGCATTGTGGAATATGTTGGTTCTATATAAATAAAGATTTTATTATTATTAGAACAATTTTTTGATACTTTTGAACTCTAACCGTAACTTATTTACTATTGTATATAATATAAAACACCTGCAACATTTCTTGAGACGGCTACTGACTACTTATGATACTGTAAAATACTGTCTTGCAAAGAAGGTCTAGTTTGGAACTGTACAACGAACAAACAATAGCTATGTATAAAGCTGGTCATAGCGGATCAAAATGTATAAAAAAAATCATTATGTCTAAACCGACCTGAGCTTGACCCTACATCCGGTGCCCTGGATGAACCTTTTGAACAACCAATATTTAGTTTAGTGAGAGGAAGCAGAGGTTGCACCCCGGTACCTGAAGGGTCAAGAAAGTCCCTCTGGCACATAAGAGGAAAGCAGTACTATAAATAACATGTGATGGTCGGTAGTACTGGTGCAGACTTAGCATCGGGGCTGACTCCATTCAAATGAATTCCAGGAGTCAGAACAATTCCCGGACCCAATCTAAAAATGTTATCGTGCTTAAACAGGATGGCACACAAAAACAATTTACCACCTATCCACAGGACAGGTGATAAGTATTTGATTTGTGGGGGTCCAACTGTTGGAACCCTCCCCCATTATAAAGGTCCCTTTAGACGAGCCGATTTCTCTTTTGAATGAGTAAACGATGGATGTCAAAGTTCGCTTGTGCAGCCTATTTATACAGGCAGATGTATCAAAAGTGAAATTGTTAAGTCATTCACATTCGCTGTATAAGTGAATGAGAAAGACTGAATGATCGGTATTTCAACTAAACAATAATTGAATGAGCCAATGATGATTTCTGTGCCTACATAAATTGAATGACAAACGAAAAGTGACTGATTTATCGTTTGTCGTTCGGTCCTTGGCTGCGTTTAGACTTAACGATATTATTCACTTTCGCTCGTTTGAATGATTTTTTGAATGAGAACACTGGTTAACAAATTTTTGGGAATGTTTTGTTTCCTCCACAATATTTGGTTAACCAATTAGATTTTAACACGCTGAGCACAACTATTTATTTGTCATCTCTATATCACGTACCATTTGCAAGAAAAAGGCACTACATCCTAAGCAATGCTATATATCTATAGCGGCATACACTATGACAGTAATGGAAACAAAACTAGAAATGTGTTGCCTCAGATTTTCGTTTGTAATCACTGCCCGATGCTTCACGGGCGAGAATCCAACAATAGTCACCAAACAACATAGATGGTTTCCACTTGCCCTGATACCGTTTCTCCATCTTGGCAATGTCCTGATGAAACCTTTCACCATGTTCATCGCTCACAACGCCCAGGTTGTCTGGAAAGAAGTCCAAGTGGGAATGAAGAAAATGTATCTTCAGTGACATGTTGCACTTCATTGATTTATATGCCTGAAGCAGACTTTCAACCTGTTGTATGTAGTCCGGTGCTCTATAGTTGCCTAGAAGAAAGTTACAAACAACATTCTTGAAGGCTGTCCACGCAACATGTTCTGCCCGCTGTAGAAGACCATCAAAGTGGCTATCCTTCATCACATCTCGGATTTGTGGCCACCTTCTTTTATCTTCGCATCACTAATGTGGGGAAACATCTGCCACAAATACATAAAGGCTTCACTTTGCTTGTTCATTGCCTTAACAAAGTTTTTCACTGGCCCGTGTTGGATGTGTAAAGGTGTAAGAAATATCTTCTTTGGATCAACCAATGGGTCATATGCGACATTCTTCTGCCTTGGAACCAATTTCGTAAGGAGAGGCCAGTCTTTTTTGATATAATGCAAATCTCTTGCTTAACTGTTCCACTCGCAAAGGAAACATCAATACTTTGTGTAACCAAGCTGAAGACCCAGTAGAATTGCAACTACTTTAAGATCACCACACAAATTCCAATTGTGCTTCAAGTATTCAAGGCGGTTCAACAGAAGTTGCATGTTCTCATATGATCCTTTCATATGACCGGCATGTCCGACAGGTATAAAAGGGTAGATATTGCTGTTGTGCAGCAAAACAGCCTTCAAACTTAAGACTGATAAGTCAATAAACAATCGCCATTCTGTTGGGTCTTGCTTGCATCCGAGAGCACCAAACGATCCGTTGATGTCACAGCAAAAGGTCAAACTGTCAGCTTGGCTAAGATATTTTATCAAATCTTCATCACGAGGGCGAAATATTGAGATTTTCGTACCGGATGACAAAATATTCCATCCTTGCAGCCTAGATCTGAGCAGCTCTGCCTGACTTTTCGATGAACCCAAATCTCTGACCAAATCGTTCAGCTCTGTCGGGGATATTAAATGAGGATTGTTGGATGCTGATCGCTGGATGTCTGCGCTATTTATTTCAATTTGTAAATAGAAATCAACCACAATGGAATCAAATGGAAGCATTGCTGCTTTTTTAAAAACCTATTCAAATCAATGGGGAAAAAACAAGAAACGTTTAATTCAGTTTGAATTCCGTTTCTCTGCTCCAACAAAGGAAAAGAGGAATGGAAATTAATAAAGGTAAAGAGAAAGATGGGTGGTTTTCACGCGCAAGTTCTGTCCAATTGACAGAATTCGCATGTGAAAAGTATCAATTCCTTTCAGTGGATTAATACGGGCAAGCAATTTTTCTCTCGGACTGAGAGCTTATATGGACAAGCGTGGGGGCAACTAGATTCGATGGCACGGAGCGTAGTTGTACCTAAACAAGGGGAATCCCTTCCCCTTCGCCGGCTTTTCAAACTCCATGCCGAAGCGCAGGAATTTGAAAGTAACCAAGAGAAGATAGGTGCCACCTTATCTTTCCCAAACGTATTAATTGTTACATGCGGGAAAGATAGGGCAGGTACAATTACACCCAAGAAAAGATGCTACTGAAACCACTGAAATCCTATTGAAATCAGTGGTTTTGTTTCATCCTGTTATGCGGCCAAGATTTTCACAGCCGCACAACAGGACTAAAACACACCCATGTGTTGAAGCCCTAAGGCTGGTTTCGCCTTATCTCACACGAGTTTGGACGCACAAAACTCGCACGAATGTGAATTCCATTCTTTTGAATTGAGTCATATACATGAGCTATGTATAAATCGCTGCATGTCTTATCTTTTGCGTTCCTCGGAAAGCATCTCCTATTGTTTTCAATGGGACAGTAAAACACATCGCACACTATCGCCTGAAAGCCACGCCGGTGGATTGCTACTTCATAAAACTTTGCCAAAAAAACGCCTCATGTGGTCTGGACTTGACTTCGGACGTCTCCGTGGACCCTTGGCCAGAGCAGGAAACTGTTGGAGGTGCTGTGACCTAAACTCTTTCAGAAAAGGGACTGTTTTAGTCGACTAGAGCTTGAGACTGTTTTACAGAGAGTCCTTCTGTTCTGGCTCATAGAGGGGATCCAGAGCAGAAGCTAATAATATATTAAAAAGTGCCACTGCCTTCCACGCTCCCTGCCTGGCACCAAGGTCACCCACATAAAAACGCATGTTGGTTAGCGTAATTATGTGTTGAGCTCCTCAGCCCAATGAAGTGTAGGTAGCCTTAGGACGCTTTGAGACATGCGCATTTTACCTCTGCATTTGCTCTGTACTTTGCGGACCATAATATGGCGCTAATACAGGGTGGAGCGCGGTAATTTGCTAATTTGGGAGTGAAATAAAAAAATAATGAACTTGTAAAAACTTTATTTTATATTTTATTTACATTGAACAGTAGTGGAATTTACAAATTATTTGGTTTTAAATATTGTATCTGGCAAATGTTGACCTTCGCTATCCACACACTGCTGCATACGTTTTCTGAAGTTCTCATGCACTCTTTCAAGCATGTCGACTGGTATTCTGGCAATCTCAGCGTCAATGTTGTTCTTTAGGTCTTCCAGGGTGTTGCTTTTTTGAGTTGCAGGTTGTGGCAGCGCTGTTGGTCGAAGAGAGGGGAGAGTGGGCGTTGCTTATAGTGGCTGACGGGAAGTTTGTCTGCAGCTGCTTTTCAGTTGCCATCATGCAGTGGACACGTGAGGAGCGTTCATTTTTCAAATAAACGTATGCAGCAGTGTGTGGATAGCGAAGGTCAACATTTGCCAGATACAATATTTAAAACCAAATAATTTGTAAATTCCACTACTGTTCAATGTAAATAAAATATAAAATAAAGTTTTTACAAGTTCATTATTTTTTTATTTCACTCCCAAATTAGCAAATTACCGCGCTCCACCCTGTATAAATCTATGGACCTATTCACATGGCTGTATTTTTCCCGCCTGTTTTTTCCGCATTGTTATTATTTCCTATTGAGTAAATACAGATCAGTAAAAAACTGATCAAATACTGATGACCTACAGTTGTAATGTCATCTTTAATACGTCCGTAACATGGTTTGATATTAAGAACGTGTGACAATATGTTTGTCTGAAGCCAGCTTTATTCACGCAAGCGTTTTTACATTGCTAATTGAGCCACGATAAAAAATTGTGACCATGTGAAGCATTGGATTCCAATGCATTCATTCACATGACCAATATTAGCCACGTAAAAACTCCAGCTGGCAAAGATAGTCAAATATGCCGGCCGATGTTTTGACATGGCCATAAAAAATAGGCCTTACCCTATCTTTCGTCCGCAGTCAGCTGGCAGCTCCCATAGGCTTATATGGGAGCTGCTGGCAAAGGAAGGGAGTTTAGCAGCGGCTAGCACTGTTAAACTATGGCAGCTGGCTCTATTGAGCCAGCAGAAGTCTTTTAGAAGATTTCTCCCAGCTGAAGGAATTCCGGGCTGCGGTGTATATATATATACGCCACACCCGGCTGTTTAAATAGGCGAGATTTAGCCTCGACTTTTTATGGCTAATGTCATTTTCGGCCGCGATGCAAGCAGATGAAAATCGCAACACTCCTGTGAAAGGTGCTTTTTGACGGAATGATTATCATTCAATAAATAATTTAAACTAGCAAAAGTGAATGATCATCATTCGGTCTTAACACGAGTCAACGACTGAACGACGAACATCATTCATTTTATACAGGCATAAAAACCCAAGTTGGCTCATTCACTTATTGTTTGGTTTAATATAGCGCTCGTTCGGTCCTTTCCATTCGCTTATACAGGGAATATGAAAGACTGAACGATTTTTGTTTGAACGAACCAACGATGAATCTGCCTGTCTAAACAGGCTGCCCGAGAGCGAACGAGCTAGCGATGACGTCACTAAATGCTCTAACAATATATTGGCTCGTCTAAATGGACCCTAAGTCCTACAGAAAAGCCTATGGGAAGAACTGGAGAAAACTGCCATACCTAGAGCATGCTACACTCAAACTCCAAAAAACGTCCTAAACCAAAATTCTGTGTATGTGGACTTGTCAATAATTTTCCATAGACTTTAAAGTAACATTTGATTGTAGTATTTTTGATCGAAAAACGCCATGTATGCGAATCCAGCCTAATACAGACACTATTGCTATCATTGCACACATCTTTTCACGTATGCTCCTTTTACCGCTTGGATCGATGGAGAGCAAATCTTCCCACCAGATTTAGGCTAAGGCTTGACCCCACGTCCAATATCTTGGCTGAACTTTTCATGGTGCCACCAATATGAGGCATCGCTGCTGTCAGGGTATTTAGTATCCTCTTCATTTGATGAATATTATTTCACGAATAGACCATAACAATAACTATAAAGTTCTATGGAGATATTGATTGACAGTCCTAGGACTGGGGCCGGATTTGGGCTGATTGCAGGAGCTTATGGAGCATAATGAGGTGCTTAGATGTGGAACATCAAACACTGTGTACAGCCAGAGACATTCCTCCTATGTTATACCATTAGCCTGGCCTGCAGTTCACCCCTGTTCTCAGATTGTATTTACGTTCAGGGTCCTGAGAGGAATAAGCAAGGAAGAGGAGCAAGTTCTTAAACTTATGATGCAGGGCTAATCGCTGGTTCAAACTCAGGTCAGCAGGGAAAGCAAGGTTATATTAATAGGTAAACACCCAGCTATTGCCTCCCACAAATAGATCACATCCTCACTGTAATGCTATGTCCTATGGGAACGTCAGATGAACACAAGAGCAGAGAGGAAAGTGCATCGCCCCTGGAAATCACCCTGCAATGTATTATATCATCATCACCCATAATGCCGAACATATATCACGAGGAGCCCAACAAAGTTCACTACAATGTCAATCAAAGTCATTACCAGGTCTGTTATACCGCTGTATGTACTGGGTGCAGTATGTAACAGGTAGGTTGCTTGTGTAGAACTAGAAGGTTCAGCAATAAGATACTATGTATCAACTCTAGACTCCTGTGATCTAGAATGTAACACCTTACCCGTGCAGAAGTAAGATTTGCTGGAATGTATTGTCTGACGACTGAAATGTAGAAGGCTACATATTTAGTACAAGTAGGCAATGTGCGGCTTTTGTGAGAGAGAGAGGGAAAATGGTTTTTTATTTGCAACATTATATATATATATATATATATATATATATATATATATATATATATATATATATATCCATCTAGAAGCATGTTGGACCCCCGTCGGCCTTTACAACTGGAGTCATTCATCTTTGCATCCATCTACAGGTATTAGAGGACACAGGATTTGCCAATGTGCCTAGAAAGCATTCCTCGCAAGAAGGGTTCATCGATTCATGCCGCTTTTGCCAAGTCTTACTCTCCCATCTGCAAAGTGCAACAGAAATATGAATTCATCTAACCAGGCGATATTTGTCGATGGCTCAGTGATACAGTTTTTGTGCTTTTCCCCACTGGATTCTAGCCATTCTTTTTCTTTCAGACACAATGGCTCTGGTAGTGATCATCTGTTACGATAGTCCATCTGTGCTAAAGAATTAGAAATTGTGTGTTCAGACATTTTAGTTGAGCACCAGCTTTGTATTCGATTACAATTTGCTTTACTGTGTACCACCTGTTCATCAGACTGATACTTGACATCCTCTCTGACCCCTTTCATTGATGAGTTGTTTACAGCCACAGGATTTCCTTTCGCTGGATGTTTTTTCTGGATCTGCAAGGTTTGTAGTGTATGAAATTTTGGACCCAGTTAGTCTAGCATCAATACTCAAATCTTTTTGGAAGTCGCTGGATTTTCCCATCTAATGTGGATTCACACTGAAACTGATCCACAGAAAACTTGCTCACTAGATTTTAGACTGCGCTCCGGGGTAGGAGCTCTAGTCTCTATACAGGGAAGCTCCCATCGTGAAAGGGACATTTTGTCTGATAAAGTGGCCATTCAGTGTATATATATATATATATATATATATATACTGGCGAGAAAATCTAATCTCATTGCAGCATAGGAATGGAATATATGGTGGTATTAGCACTGATACAACCAAATTCCTGTGCTGTGAAGGAATTTCATCTTCTACCGTCTTACATGCCTATTACTATTATTCCTTGGATTGCAGCTGAATTTATACCAAGGCCTTTTCTTTTACCTGAATAGGATCCATGGTCGTCGTTACATCTGGGCTACTCACTATGGGCCCCTGGGGTGCACTCTCTAATAATTCCATCAGACTGGGTTCTTTCGCACTCCATACATCCCTAATGTCAGGAGTGATGTAATGTTTATTGATGGGAATTTGATTACCCTAAAATGACCCCTTTTATAGGACTTGGCTTAGGAATCCCGCTCCATGCTGCTCTCCCTGCAGGGTGCAAGAATAAGCCATATGTATCTCAGTGGCAGCAATCTGGAATTCAGACTTTCAGCTGTGTTGCAATGAATAAAGTCATTTACTACCAACCTGTGTGCATACCTGGGCATACTAGACTGGGTATTGTTGTGGAAATGTGCCCTGCACACCTGACTCCAGGTACCTACTGTTGTCATTTCTATACATGGAGCTGAAATCATCAGGAACAATATATCCAAGCCGACTCGGAATGTGCAATTAAAATTCGTCCTTGGGATAATGGCACTGGACAGGGTGCCCTGTGTTACCCACAGAGGCCATGTTTTGGAAAAACAAACTTCTTTGCTCTTTCCATACAAGTCAGGTTGCTGTTACTATTCTTCCATTCAATTGTTTCACAAAGCAATCTGCTTGGACGGTGGCTTCCTGGGAAGAGGCTGAATAAAGGTAGTCAACTTCGGGTGTATTTCCATTGGAAAACAAATGTGTTTATTAACAAGCAATCTTGTAAATGGAGCTCTGAAAAACAAGAAGAAGATAATCACATTTAAAGATATTTAAAAGGTGGCTCAGTGGTTAGTATGCCAGTCGCTTGTCGGAAACTTTTTTTATATCTTTCTCTTCAATCTGTGGTTTCACAAAATATTTTGGTACAAGTCCTCAGACATCCCTAAATAGTTTTTATAGTCAGCTGGGTTGTTTTCACAGAGTTCTCGAATAAGACCCATGTGGGACGAGAACTCCCTGTAAAGAAGCCACTGCCTGGACCAAAATCAGCACTGGGATTTGGAATCACAGCTGTTCTCCATTTCCATTTCAGCCACGAGCTCCATCATCATTGCCACATGGTGACCCTGCATAAAACAGCTGATATGTGAAAGTCCACATTGTAAACACAGTGAAATACAGAGATACACATACATGCTGTTTGCTTACCTTGGACTGATGGTAAACCAAATGTTCTACCCCGCAGCAGCATCAAGCAAGTAGCAGTGAGTGCACACTCAAGGATCCCATACAGCTACTGATGTATTTATTGAAACTGTTTAGTGGATGGGCAGTGAAATGGGTAACTGTACGATTAGGTATCATAGTGTCACGTCAAAACAGGACACACTGCTTCCGTGACCTGAAATACTACACAAATGCACACATGGATCACCAAGGATAGTGAACTGCAAACTGGACTCAGGGGCAGACATACACAATGACTGACAAATGCCCAAAACACTACCTGCATGCATTAACAGATTAAATAGATATGATGCGAGGTATTGGTTCATATTTTGGCCAAGACACTTAAGCCTACAAGCCTGCGATAAGGGTCTTCACTATATAGTGGGTCCCTACTCTCACAAGGCAACTTACCCAATGAATTCTGCCTGCAAGCAGGGTGATTGTCCTAATAAGGACAGCACCACACTGGAACTCAAGGACCTTACTCGCCCTAGATGGTAAACAATCCAAGTAGACAGGACACATTTCACACCATGCAGAACAGGACTGTTCATCCCTTATGTCCAGCCACCTGGACAGACGGACAGAACACATCACTGTTCACACCATACAGAACACCATGCATGGACTTAAACACTAGAGTATTGGGAAACCAGCATCTTCTAGCCAGAGGAGCTGGTATATATGTGCAGCATACTGATGGTGATTGGCTGGCTGGAGAACTCCACACCCAGCCAGCTTAATTATCCCACAACTGTGGCAGTGTGCTCCTGGAACCTCGTAGAACTACAGGTCCCAGCAGCACAACCTGATATATAGCCTTATCAATCAGGTATGTCTAATAATTATGGTTCAGACGTATTTGTTTTGGTCGTACAATCAATCGATAAGAACAGTTTTGACATATGTATATCCTACACATGGTGACAGCAGAAAAAATAAAATATCGGGAAGTCTAATAATTATTATTATGATGCATCGAAGAAGAGGACAATGAGAAACACTCAAGTGATGTCTCCAAGCTCTTCTGTTTTATTGTTGCAATGCAAGCGGTTATATAGTTTAACAACCCTCTCACACCTCCACCACCCTTCCAAGAGGTCAAACAAGTCAACAATTCAAATTATGTGATACTTCTATATTAGTAAAAGATTACAAATGTTATTATGACAAAGCTGCATATTCAGCATCTGGGACCCTGTTAGTATGGGCTCCTGTCCACGGGTGTAGCGATATTCCACGACGGATCTCTGCCGCGGGAGCTGCCGCCGGGGAGCCGGGGAGAGCTGACAGTTCTCCGTGCTGAGCCTATCTGACAGATAGGCTCACCACGAAGAATCCTGGCTAATCGCGGCATGCTGCGATTTAAAACCCATGAGTGGAGAATTGCTATAATACTCTGCTCGTCGACAGCAGGGCTGCGCTTTCCATAGTAGTCTATGGAAAGCGTTCACTGCGTTTCCCGCGGCGGGAAACACAGTGAAGAATCACCCGTGGACAGGCAGCCTTAAACTACAATATATGTCTTTTGTATACGTACGTCTTGCTGTACATACAACACAAATATTATGCACATGACCCTATTGCATTAATTTATAATTTAATACTTTCACACTCCCAACAATTCCATTAACGACTGCTATTGAACAACAATCGCTATGTGTGAAAGCTTTGCACCAGCTGTATACAACGACTATCCAGAGTGACTACTCAAATGATAATTCCCCACTGTGTAAAGGCATCTTTATAGTGTTGGGGTCCTGGGTTCAAGAACAACAACTGCATGAAGTTTGCATGTTCTCCCTGTGTTTGTGTGGGTTTCCATCCACATTCCAAAAACATACTAAAAGGTGAATATTATTTCTAAGCGCCCAAGGGGACAAGGCCTGATGTGAGTGATGACAATCTGTGTACAGTGTTGCAAATACGTACAGTATGTGCTATGTACATGGGTAAAATATATACTAAAAATATATCCTGTAAAGATGAATCACTGAGATTTAAAGAAGTTATCTAATTTCTAAAAAATTAAATAAGAACAGTAGTAAATACTATAAAAAAATAAAAGCATTACTCAAATCTTTAGTACCCTGCTGATGCAGTACAGACCCTCCAGTGGTCACTGTGGTTTTAGTTTACAAGTGTTCAGCATAACCGCTACAGTCAATCGGTGGAATGGAATCATGTTGGGATTCCGAACCATAAGGAGGGATCCACATGAGATTATAATAATGTGTGGATCCTCTATGAGGTATAGGTGTTACAATCTTGTGGGCAAACAAGCACGGGGCCCACACAATCGCGACCAAGAGAGACGCACGCACACAGGTTTCAAGCAACTGACCCTGTGCTACCGGGAGGTTGACCTGGCCCTACCTAAGCGGGGACATTGCCCCAATAAGGGCAGCCCAGCGGTCTTCCGGTCTGGGCCCTAGCTGATCCTAGGAGCCACGCACCAGAACAGGACACATACAGATGCCACATGACAGGGACTAAACCACAGGACACACAGCCAGAATACACAGCATACAGCAGCCACAATGCAAACACTAATAGCAGATGATAAGCTGAATACAAATGCAAGGTGTTAGTTCGTACATTGGTCAATGAACTTAAGCTGCAAGCCCTGGCAAGGCCCCTCGTATCTTGCAGTCCCTACACTAGCAAGATACATCTACTAGAGGGCCCTAGGGGGCAACCTAGCGCAGACATAGCAAACAAACTCAGCAGACCAAACTGACACAAAATAAACTTACAAACGGACATGAACCGCAAGGCACAGATCACACAGCAAGCTGCAACAAAACACAGATAGCAAGTCACACAGCAAACTTCAACAGACAAGGATTCCTGACTGCTCACCCTGAACACCATACAGAGACTGACCAGGAGCTGGGTTTATATGTGAGCACAGACCCAGGAGATTGGCTAGCAGGAAGTACCACACCCAGCCAGCTCAATCAATTAACCTGTGAGGGCTGTCCTGCTAGGAAGCTTAGAACTACAGATCCCAGCAGCACACGTAACAATAGGGATGTCATTTAGGTGGTAATTTTTCACACCTGAGGGCATTTATTGTTGGGCAGAGTTTTCAGTTAGCTGGCAACAGGAACTGATGATTTGTCACTTGGAAAAAGCACGGATTCTGCCTAGATACAAGTAGTTTTTGGCTAGCTTATCCAAGTTACCCACCTGAAAGGGCATTATGTAAATTGCAGCCATGAGGTGGGAGCTTGTCTTTTCCCACCTGACAGGACTACTGCGGCATATCGGTCCACATTTGCTGTAACTGAGCCTCTAGACCATGCAAACTTGTAGGCTGTCGAAGCTGGCATCCCAGATGATCCCATACATGTTCTATTGATAATAAATCTGGCGACCGGCTAGGCCACAAATGTGTGGCAATGTGGTTGAGGCATTCCTGTGACCCCCTTGTGTGTGCAACCGAGGCTTATTCTGCTGGAAAATGCCTCTTGGAAGCCTCCATGAGAGGAAGACATGTGGCTGCAGGATGTACTGAACATATCACTGACCTGTCATTGTCCCTCGTACCACTATTAGGGGTGACCGACTGTCGTTTGTGATAAGGCACTCACCACCCCTAGGTCTCCAGAAACAAACATAGCCATCGTCAGTGCCCAAACTAAATCTGGATTAGTTACCAAAGACAACCCGGTTCCACTCAATAGCAGTCCACTTTTATTGTCCACGACACCACTGCAAATGGAGGCGATGGTGAGTGTCAAAGGCAGTATATACAATGGGCACTTAGAGACCAAATGTCCTTCAGTGCCCGCAATGTCAAGTGCCTGGAAATGGTTCCGACAGACACAGGGGCTTGTAATGCTGGTGCCATCTGTCTCTGGAGGATGGACAACAAATCAGTTGGAGCTGCTCATCCTTGCCGGACAATCAGATGATTCTCTCTACTGGTGATCTTTCGAGGGCATCGTGAGCCCGGTCGCCTTGTGTGCCCTCACACATCCACTGGTCCCAACATCTCCTAACAGTCTGGTGAGAGGGGCCCCGATGGTGGGCAATTTGTTGATACGACTATCCAACTTCTCACATTCCAATATTGCACCCTCTCTTAAACTCTGTTGACTGGGCAAAATCTCTTTGATTGCATGTTAGCAGGGGCGATGAGTGGTCAACAAGATCTATAAAAGCAGAAAAAGAGATCACTACATACAAGTAGCCTCTGAAAACCTCCTTATAGGCCAAGGGCGGAACCACTTTTAGGACCTCACACTGCAAGACCATTCATCTAATCACGCCACAACTAATAATAATCTTTATTTGTATAGCGCCAACATATTCCACAGTGCTTATATAGACAGGGGGAATACAGAAAGACAAAAGTACAAAAATTACAGAACCACAGTTACATAGTAATCAATTGATTGATACAATAGGGGTGAGGGTCCGGCTCTAACGAGCCTAAATACTACAAGTAATGGGGTGATACAGAAGATAAAGGGGCAGGAGATGTGCACGGTATGGGGAGGTGGAAAGTGAGGGATGCTATACACATAGACGATGGTCAGACATTTAGCCGCGTGATAGCAGAATCGGTATGACTGCAGGGGCAGTTGATGATGGCTAGCAGGGATTGCAGTCAGTAGGTCAGGGAGCATGTTATCAGGCGGAGTACATAGGGGTTTGTTTAGGGAAGGCGGTATGCCTCCCTGAAGAGGTACATTTTTAGAGCATGCCTGAAGTTTTGTCCTGGATTGCCCGAATAGCCTTTGGTAGTGCGTTCCAGAGGACAGGTGCTGCTCTGGAGAAGTCTTGGAGGCGGGAATGAGAAGTTCGAATTAGAGGGGCACGCAGTCTAGTTTCGTTCGCAGAGCAGAGAGCCCGGGCTGGGTGATGGATTGAGATGAGAGAGGCAATGTAGGGTGGCGCTGCACTGTGGAGGGCTTTATGGCTGAAGGTAGTGAGTTTAAACTGATTGAATTCTGGATTTCTGAACTCTAATCATTTGCATAGCTGCCTGAGATGTAACTGCATGCCAAGTTTTGCAACAAAACGACTTCTAGGAGCTTGATTTTTTTTTTTGATAAAAAGTGTATTACAGTTGATTTCAACTTAGTTCTGGTTAATTTAATGTTTTAAGTAATCCTGCATTTAATCTTCACAGAAAAAGCCAAAAATACAATACCTGAAGGTCTGCAAAGCAGACACGGTCGCCATAGGCACGATCGCCATAAAGCAGGCACAATCGCCATCGGCACAATCGCCGTAGGGCAGGCGCAATGGCCGTAAGCCCTGAGATATGCAGTCAGCCAGACAATAAAGTGGAGGAGCAGCTCGTTCTTGGGAGGCTAATATGCAGTCACCCACTCAACCCAGCCCAGATTGGGGAGGAGTGACTGCATATACTAATAGCCTGCACATGTGAATGATACCAAAGATGCCAGCCATAGATGGATGGTGACCCACCATACAGGATATCAACCCTGGCTGATATAACAGCGGGTTGCCCTGTATCTCTAAAGTGGGCCACACTGGCTGACATCTTGGGCTCCCCCACCAACTAGCAAACTACATACAAAAGTACTAATGCATACTAATAAAATGCGGGTGTTGGTACTGCATTTTGGCCAAAACACATAGGCTGACGGGCCGCGCCGAGGCCACACCGCTTCCGTCAGTACCTACGCTAACTCACTATAAATTACATAAAATCACAGAGGTGAGGGAAAAAACAAAGACATTATTCACAGAAAAAGCCAAAAATACAATACCTGAAGGTCTGCAAAGCAGACACGGTCGCCATAGGCACGATTGCCATAAGGCAGGCACAATCGCCGTAGGGCAGGCGCAATGGCCGTAAGCCCTGGAGATATGCAGTCAGCCAGACAATAAAGTGGAGGAGCAGCTTGTTCATGGCAGGCTAATATGCAGTCACCCACTCAACCCAGCCCAGATTGGGGAGGAGTGACTGCATATACTAATAGCCTGCACATGTGAATGATACCAAAGATGCCAGCCAGAGATGGAGGGTGACCCACCATACAGGATATCAACCCTGGCTGATATAACAGCGGGTTGCCCTGTATCTCTAAAGTGGGCCACACTGGCTGACATCTTGGGCTCCCCCACCAACTAGCAAACTACATACAAAAGTACTAATGCATACTAATAAAATGCGGGTGTTGGTACTGCATTTTGGCCAAAACGCATAGGCTGACGGGCCGCGCCGAGGCCACGCCGCTTCCGTCAGTACCTACGCTAACTCACTATAAATTACATAAAATCACAGAGGTGAGGGAAAAAACAAAGACATTATTCACAGAAAAAGCCAAAAATACAATACCTGAAGGTCTGCAAAGCAGACACGGTCGCCATAGGCACGATCGCCATAAGGCAGGCACAAACGCCATCGGCACAATCGCCGTAGGGCAGGCGCAATGGCCATAAGCCCTGGAGATGTAAGACAATTTTGAGAATATCCCTTTAATGTAATCATGAAGATCATGTTGTACACATACATTGCACTGTATTTTGTTGCAAACATGACCTGGAGGAGTAAAGTAGAGCAATTATTATTCATAGTCAATTAGGTAATATTAACACCCTATGATCTCTCCTATAAGGTTTTGCTTTGGAAATTACTCAATCCATTGGGCAATACTCAATACTGTCAATGTGTAGGGTTGTGCAACTGCTATAATATTGCTCATGTGAACAGCTGAGGCATGCGGGCACTGCACATAATGATCTCATTGCCTTCACAACACTGACAGCGGCTTGCTCATTCTGACTCTGTCTGGAACACCATGTGAGGATATTTTACTGCTATAAATGGGCTTGCCAGAACGAGCCCTGCGAGGTGAAAAATTCTTGTCTTAAAAGTTCAGGATAATATATAGCATGACAGGAAGCTGCAGGTTCTAAAAAAAATGTATAGCAGTCAATGCAAAAAGAAGATATCTGGGGAGAAAACTCCCTTAATTATCAGTGGTTCTAAAATTTGCTTGATACTGTAAATTTGATCAGTAGACGGGACTATACAGAGGCTGGTGCTTGACCTCCCCATCAAATACTCTCCCCATTTTGGTAGAAGTAGTCCCAATTTTTCTTCATTTCATATCAGAAAGAATAGTAGCATGACCCAAGGGCCATTTAGCCCAAGAATCCTGTAACCTTATTTGATAGTCTCAGTGACATTGCATTGTATCGCATTCATTAAAGGTAACAGGTGCAATGTTACATTTCCATTGCAGTGAATATATGTAGGTTTTCAGTGGGTTACATATTTGTAAAAGGACTACCCTAAAGGGTTAAAATGTTGCCATGGTTATGGACAGTAAAACTTGCCAAAAATTGTGCCAAAATTGACATGTGTGCCAAAATGTGCACCAAACTTTGGCGCCATAGAATTGAGCACACCCATCTGAATGATTGGCTAAGGTTACCATAGAAGAGGAACAATTTATTGCTGCGCAGCAGCAGAGCGCAGAGTGAGCTGGAAATGTCAGGAGCAGAGGATCACCCATAGCCATGAGCATGACAGGTGCAACCGCAGTAGAGGGTACTGCATGCTCACTAACACAGCCCAGCGCCGCAGCCTTCTCCCTATAGCTGTTACTGCTCTGATGGCTGTCATGTGTTGGGCAGTAGAATAGAGAACCCATAGATAACAATAGGGCTATTTGTGCGTGATACGCAATGAAATAGAGCATGTTGCAATCTTTGTCATACGCATATCTATATGCAAGGAATACACGCTAAAGTGAATGTACCAATCAAAATCAACGTATTTTTATTGACTCCATTCACTGTGTATCACGCGGACAGCAGAAAAAACAGGGGAAGGGTTATGGATGGATTTACTATAGCACTGTGAGACGATCTAGGATCTATTTTAATTTGACTTCGGACTTGGACAACCCCTTTAAGGTGTTGAAAATCTTTTGTACTGTTCACCAAGTAGTATCGTTCCTAGGAACTAGTTTCCATAGCTAGTAACAAGTTGTTCAAAAGGTGACATTTCAATTGCTTTATTGCCATTATGCCATTGTTCACTTTCATTCCTTGGTTCTTTAAGAAATATTGCATATTTTGGTTACTCCTTCTGCTGCATTGTGTCCTGAATCCTGCATCATAACACCATCTCTCGTGCCATATTTAAGACCACTTTTAAGTAACTCAGTTTTAAACAGTTATATACGAATGTATTCAGCACCCATGTATAAATCTGGCATGGACGACCTTTCCATGGTCCTGAAATTTGCTACTTGGCCAAGTGTGTGTTTCAAAATTCTCCCAGACTGGATGGGTCTTCTGTGCAGATCGGGGGACACCCTATCTCTCCTGTGGCGAAAGAAAGTGACAACCGCTGTGTTGGCACATATATAGTTTTGTCCTATTTTTTCTTACAGAAGTAAACTCTAATTCTGCACTAATTCACTAATTCTTGCACTCTCCAAGCCTTGGCGATGCGTGACTCTGGCATTAAAGATATTCTGAATCAGCATCTCCGGCTATGAAATGTTGAACATGTAGCAACTATATAGGGAAATGTTGAATGTATACTTCCGCTTAACCCGTGTGTGATGTCTTCAGAATCCTGTAAAGACAATTACATGGAAGAAATGATTACTGAGTCAGAAATGCCCTAAGAATGACACCAGGATGATTACAGTAAGGTTGTGCACAGACTGTTTCACATTCATTTTGACTCATACTTAACTGATGACGTGGTCAATTACTGGGAAATCAGTACAGCAGTTCTGGATCATATAGATGTCCATAAATATTTCAGGGTGGGCCATGGAAAAGTAGTCCATCTCTGATCCCAGCACCACACTCTTGTAAAAGCTGTCTAAATGAAAACCAGTTTTTGTTGCCCATAGTAACGCATTAGAGCGCAGCTTTCATTTTACCTCAGCAGTATAAGAAGTGAAAGTTGCGCTGTGACTGATTGCTATGGGCAACAGAGACAGGAAACACTAGAGGCCTCCACCTACAACTACTGAGGTACAAAATAATATAGTATGCAAGGCCGAAAAAAGGCATATGTCCATCCAGTTCAGCCCATTACTCCCTAATGTTGATCCAGAGGAAAGCAAAAAATACCCCAATAAGGTAGAAGCCAATTTTCCCCATTAGGGCGCCTACCCACTTGCGTTGCCGATTTTCACGCGTGAAAAACGCGGCGTTTTCGCGCGTTTTCCACACGTTTTTCGCGGCATTTTTTGCAGCCCTCCATTGACAATCATGGGTGCATTAAGAGAAAAATAGGGAGACATATGCAACTGACAGTTCCTATGTGAAAAAACCCCACGAAACGGAAAAAAACCCCCAGATGGACAAGAACACATTCTATACTAATTGCTCTTGAGAAAAAACGCAAAACATCACAGGAAAAAAAATCGCAAGTAGGTAGGCACCCTTAAAGGGGAAAAAATTCCTTCCTGACTCCAATCTGGCAATTGGAATAATTCCCGGGTCACCGACCCTTCTGAAGTTATTAATGATTCTAACATGTAATATTGTAACACTCAAGAAAAGCATCCAGGCCCCTCTTGTACTCTTTTAGTGAGTTTGCCATCACCACGTCCTCAAGCAAAGAGTTCCATAGTCTCACTGCTCTTACAGTAAAGAACCCCCTTCTATGTCGGTTCAGAAACCTTCTTTCCTCTAGACGCAGAGGACACCCACTTGTTACAGTCATAGTCCTGGGTATAAACAGATGATGGGAGAGATCTCTGTATTGTCCCCTGATATATTTATACATAGCTATCAGGTTGCACCTCAGTCGTATTCTTTCTAAACTAATTAATCCCAATTTTGATGGGTCTTGTAATTCACCCATTCCATTTATTACTTTAGTTGCCCACCTTTGTACCCGCTCAAGCTCTGACATGTCCTTCTTGAGTACCGGTGCTCAAAACTGTCCACAATATTCCATGTGTTGTCTGACCAGTGACTTGTAAAGAGGAAGAACAATGTTTTTGTCATGCGCCCCTAGACCTCTTTGGATGCACCCCATGATCTTATTTGCCTTGGCAGAAGCTGCCTGACACTGGTTGCTCCAGTTAAGCTTACAGCTAACTAAAATCTCCAAGTCCTTTTCCATGCTAGTGTTACCCAGTGGTATCACATTTAGTGTGTAATGGTGACATGTATTTCCTCTGCCCATGTGCATAACCTTACATTTATCAGTGTTAAACCTCATTTGTCACTTTTCTACCCAAGACCCAAACTTATCCGGATCCTCTTGCAACCACCTTGTGTCCTCTCTTGTGTTAATTTCTTTACATAGTTTTGTATCATCTACAAATATTCATATTTTACTGTGCAATCCTTTTACCGGGTTATTAATAAATATATTAAAAAGAATAGGGCCCAAAACCATCACATGTGGTACCCCACAAGTAATGGTGACCCAATCAGAGTGTTTACCATTAATAACAACCTTCTGCTTTCTATCACTGACCAGTTACTTACCCACTTACACACATTCTTGCCCAGACCAAGCATTCTCATTTTTTATAACAACCTTTTATGCGGCACAGTATTAAACGCTTTGGAAAGGTCCAGATGCACAAGAACTTACCTCCTCATAGAAGCTGATTAGATTGGTTTGACAAGAGCAATCTCTCATAAACCCATGTAGATATGGAGTTACACAGCTTTTTACATTTTCCTTAAGGGAACTCCAGGATAGCATTGCTTAGAAAACCTTCAAATATTGTACCCATGATGGAAGTCAGACTTACTGGCCAGTAGTTTCCAGGGTAACTTTTGACCCCTTTTTGAATATCGGCACCGCATTGGCTGTAAACCAATCCAATGGAACAGACCCTTGTCACTATTGAGTCCTTATATATAAGAAACAAGAGTCTGTCTATCACATTACTAAATTACCTTAAAACCTGGGGGTGTATGCTACTGGGACCCAGTGATTGGTCTATTTTACGATGACTCTGCACTTTTTTCTGAGTTAACTGGTGATATTTAGTGCAGAGTTTACTTTATCATTCTGCATCTAATCTGACATTTCATTTTCCTCTATGAATACACTGTGAAGAAAAACTATTTAATACATTTTTTTCTTTTCATCCCCTTGTACAATTTTTCCTCCATTATTTATTAAGGGGCCAACACTTTCAGTATTAATTTTTTTTTTACTATTTATATAGTTGAAGAACAGTTTAGGGTTAGTTTTACTCTCTTTGGCAATAAGTCTCTCTGTCTCCATCTTTGCTGCTTTTATCTGATTTTTACATCATTTACTTTCTTCCATGTTGGTTTTTAGTGCTTCTTCGCTG
Source organism: Eleutherodactylus coqui (assembly GCF_035609145.1). Classification (NCBI taxonomy): domain Eukaryota; kingdom Metazoa; phylum Chordata; class Amphibia; order Anura; family Eleutherodactylidae; genus Eleutherodactylus; species Eleutherodactylus coqui. The sequence goes on from NC_089840.1 coordinate 244,749,081, forward strand.
CCTTCTTGTTTTAGTAGTTTAAACGCTTTCTTTCTGCTGTTTATTGCCCCCTTTACATCTTTATTGAGCCACGTTGTTTTTCTCCTATTTCTAACCCTTTTATTCCTGTGGTATGAACATCTCACAGTGAGCATTTAGGATGTTTTTAAACATGTCCGATTTATTGTCTATACTCTTATTTTTAAGGATATTGTCCCAGTTAATAAGATTTAGGGCATCTCTGAGCTGATCGAACTTGGTCTTCCTAAAGTTTAGTATTTTTGTAGCTCCCTGATAAAACTGTCTTGAAAGACAAGTTGAAATTTATTATATTATGATCACTATTTCCCAGGTGCCCCCCAACTTGCATTCCTGTTATTCTGCCAGGTTTGTTGGTTAATATTAAGTCCAAAATCGCTTCCCTCTAGTTGAGTCCTGTACAAGTTGGGTAAGGTAATTATCCTTAGTAATTGACAAAAAGTTATCTTAATGATACCGCAGGTTTGGGATTCCCAGTTTATATCGGGATAGTTGAAGTATAGATTCCTTTCTGAACAGACTGTAATCTTGTAATTTCACCGCCCAATCACAGCTTTCATCTAACCAGGTCTCTGTTACTTCTGCTATGTCGTATTTTTTAGTTCATCTACCTCATTGGTCAGACTTCTAGCATTAGTCGTCTTCTTGGTCAGACCTCCAGCATTAGTCTCCTTATTGGTCAGACTTCTAGCATTAGTCACGATACAGTTAAGAAGTTTTTTGGAAATTTTTATTTTAAGTATATCCTTCTTAAATTTTCTGCCAGTTCTAACTGTACTAACCCCTCCCACTGCTCCACCCCCAATTCCATTACTTAATACCAAGTCACTGTCTTCACTATCTTCCCATCTCTGTGATTGCCCTCCGCCAGTTCCTAGTTTAAACCATCCTACAACCTTCTAGCCATCTTCTCCTCCAGTAGAGCTGCCCCCTCCCCATTGAAATCAGCCCATCCCTACGATAGTCAGGAATGGTGCCAAACTGGGTGTCACAAACATAAAGAAACGAAGGCCTCTGTCAGTCCAGATGTCCAAAGTAGTTTGTCACATTCAGCAGTGGATTGCAAGGATTCCTTGAAAATGAACTTAGAGACTGTCCCAGCATATTGGTGTATCACATACAATGTGTCGACGAGAGTGGAAATCTCTGAGTCTTAAAGCATACTGATTAACATGTGCAGGAACTGAAAGAGCTCAACAAAGCTAAACACATAAATTATCGTATGTCGCTGCGGACTATGGCTGCTAGAGGACTTTTGGACCCATTGCTGTACTTGTCACAGATGAAGCACGGTTTCACAGAATATGAAGTACTGGTTTAATGAGAATTTACACGACTTCCGAAACACCACTGCACAACCAGAAAATGTCGTTTGGTGAACAGTGTCAGCAGCACACATTGTAACACGATTTTTGTTCCTGAGTTATAAATGTGATTTCCTAATTGGTTTTATTATAAAAACACGAAAAAAGTTTATTAAACTACAAGAACTCTGTTTTTGCGGTCCGCACATTGAAAGGTTAAAAATGGCATGTTTTCATCAAGGATAATTGAAAACTTTTGGGGTTTTAGGTAATAGAAGGATAAAAAACAACATTATATATCAAACCAACCATATATTTTAACCAAAATGCTACAAATGGATGAAAAGGAACCTAGAAATGTGTTGTTTTGCGAGGGTATATCAGATTGCTTTCATGGATAAGTCCCCAAGTGTAGTCCCCGATCATGGTTTCATTTTATTTTTCCTGGTAGCGACGTTCAAATTGTAGGATGTCTTTATGAAAGCGCTCTCCTTGCTCCCTTTAAATAGGTACCCATGTTCTCTTTAAATCTACCAAGATGAGTATCAAGGATATGTACTTTGAAAGACATCCTGCAGCCCATTTTGCTAGTTTTTCACCAGAGTCTCAACCAATTCAACATACTTTTGCAGCTTTATGATTTCCAAGGATGCCTTTAACGACTTCAACAAAACTAATCCATGCTTCTTTTTCCTGTTCTTTGAGAAGGTTGGGAAACTCTTGACTCCTTGTCCAAAGCGATGACAAAATGCTTCATGAAGCCTAGTTTGATGTGCAAGGTGGCCTACAAGTCAAGGGTCGAGGGTCTGCAAGTGGCTTCCATTTAATGTTATTCTTTCCCACAGAAAACTCCGTATGTTCAGGCCAATATCATCTGTGGTAGTGTGCTCTAATGTCTCGGCTATCCCAAAGACAAAGATAGCATAGAAACTTAGTAAAACCTCCTTGAGGACCCATCAAAAACGCAACCATTTTGAAGTCATAGAATAGTAGAGTTGGAAGGGACCCCCAGGGTCATCTCGTCCAACGCCCTGCTCAGTACAGGATTCACTAAATCATCCCAGACAGATATTTGTCCAGCCTTTGTTTGAAGATTTTCATTGAAGGAGAACCCACCACCACCCATGGTAACCTGTTCCACTCATTGATCACCCTCACTGTCAGAAAGTGTTTTCTAATGTCTAATCTGTGTCTGCTCCCTTTCAGTTTCATCCCATTGCTTCTAGTCTTTCCTTGTGCAAATGGGAATAGGGCTGATCCCTCTGCACCGTGACAGCCCTTCAGATATTTGTACACAGCTATTAAGTTTCTTCTCGGCTTTCTTTTTTGCAAGCTAAAGTTTCCAAGATCCTTTAACCGTTCCTCATAGGACATGATTTGCAGCCGCTCACCAACTTGGTAACTCTACTCTGAACTTGCTTCAGTTTGTCTATGTCTTTTTTAAAATGGAGTGCCCAGAACTGGACACAGTATTCCACATGAGGTTTGACTAAGGAAGAGTAGAGGTGGTTAATTATCTCACGTGATCTAGACTCTATGCTTCTCTTAATATATCCCGGTAAGTCTCCAATAACTTCCCAACCATACTCCTCATATTTCAATGCATTTAGCAATCTCTTCACATTTTTGTAGTCTTCTTTAAGTTGAGCTGAATGGGCAAGGGGAAGAGAAGGATACTTGTTACCATAATGGAGTAATACTGTTTTAAGACTCTTTGATGAACTGTGGATGAAGAGGTGCCACTCACTAGGATCAAATAGAATTCCAAGTTCCCTAAACATACCAATTACATCATGACAATAGCACAGTTCATCTTCACAAATAAAAAACCTGGAAAAAGTGTGAAGTCCCTTCTTCTGACGCGACACTTGCACAGTTTTACCTAACAAGTCCCATTGCTTGAGTCTGGATGTTAACAGCTCAGCATTAGACTTTGCAAGACCAAGGTACCTGATCAAATCTTTAAGATCTTTTTGGTTTGGATAGTATGTTTTTTTTTCACTGGTTTCATATTTAGCACTGTAATTTGGATCAGCAATATTTTCAGGACTCTCAGAGTTACTACTTTCATCACCAGGCTGATCTCTCTGTGGAGGAGTAGGAACAGGAAGTGCTAGGCCATATAGCACAGGATGATGAGATGTTTGGATAAATGACTGCAGGTACATTCTTGCCAGGACATTGTTTAGAAGGGTCCACTACACAAAAATAGCAGTCCATGGAATGATCAGTGGGTTCTTGCCGAATCGGTGGAACACCAAACTTCATTGTCCTCTTTTTTCCTCTGTATCATCCTTCCAGAGTTTTCTTACACTTCTCACATGTGAAATGTGGAGCCCATGATTTGTCCTGGTCTCCAACAGGCATGCCAAAGTATGCCTCGTACGCTTCACACATCTTAATTGATGATGAAATGGAGAACTTTTTTCCTCTTGCTTTAATAAATTTCCCACAAATATAACAAAATGCATCTGCTGGATGCTTGCAACCTCTTGCAGCCATATTTGTGTTGAAACAGTGTGAAAGTTGTGGGAAAACTAAACTGAACCATGATGTACTTATATGTTTATATAGATTTGAATTAGTAAAGGCCCATTTAGACAGGACGAATGTCGGGCAAACGACGCCTGACACTCGTCCCCGCACATACTAGCTCCCGTGCTGCTGCACAGAAGCAGGTATCGCTGGCTCACAGCGGGGCGGCTGCAGATTTCTCACCTCGCACTCCCCCTCCCCTCACCATTGACTTAGCATAGCGGACATTCAATACTGAACAGCTGCGATTTACACTGAACGATCAGTGATCAGCTCATCATCCAGCGTTTATGCAGCATAAACGATGGACGATGAGCTGAACACTGCTTGCTCAGTGTAAATAGCAGCCGTTCAATATTGAACAGCCGCTATGTTAAGTCAATGGAGAGGGGCGGGGGAGAGTGAGGAGAGAAATCTCCTGCAGCTGCCCCGCCCCCTGCTGGCCACTCTGTAAGCGAGCAAGCGCTACTAGCCCCCGTGCAAGAGCACTGCAGCGAGTGTATGCGGGGACGAGTGTCGTGCATTGTTTGCCTGACATGGGTTCCGTCTAAATGGGCCTTAACAGTGAATTCAGGGAAGTTCTATCGAAATCTGGAGGTACTCAATACCTTACTGACTTCTGGTAGTCTGAAAATCGGAAAATATATTTATTATTATGTATCGAACTAATGAAATAGACAGAAATTTGTGCATTTAATGCACATGAACAAAGAAATTCAAATACAGTGGGGAAATATATTATTGTGGCAGCTACAAAAACTAAGTTTTCAAAGTAAGTACTGCACAATTAACCAGGAACTAACACTTTTAAAGCAAGAACAGAAAATGTTTCAAATTTTGTTACATTATTATTATTGTTAGCCGTTTAGTCATTCACGACCCTCGGTGACCCTAAAGGCTCCCTCCCTCCATGTTTTTCGGTTTTGCACTGCTTCTTTTAGTTGTGTGATATCCATGTCAGTATCAGTTTTGACAGTATCAACCATCATGTTCTTTGGTGGCCAGGTCTTTTGCCGCTGATGTGTCCAAGCATCATAGATTTTTCTAGTGACTCTGCTCGCATACGTGAGTCTGCTGATCTTGCCCTCCAGTGATATATTGGGTCTTATACGATTCAGGACTTCTGTTTGTTACTCTCGCCGTCCAGGGTATACGCAACTTTCGCCAGCACCACAGCTCAAACGCATCAATCCTACTTCTACCGTGTTTCCCCGATAGTAAGACACCCCCGATTGTAAGACGTATCGGGGGTGTCAGGGGGGTCGGCCAATGTAAGCCGTACCCGAAAGTAAGACATACCGTAGAAAAAAAAAATCATTACTCACCTCCCCCGGCGTTCTGTCGCGCTCCGGCAGGATGTCGCTCGCTCCTCGTCCCCGGCGCAGCATTGCTTTCTGAATGCGGGGGCTTGAAATCCCCGCCTCCAGAAAGCTAATACACACGCCGTCAGCCAGTTACAGAATGGCTGTGATTGGCTGAAGGCGCACACGCAGCTTCAGCCAATCACACTATTCAATGACATCATTGAATGGCTGTGATTGGCTGAAGGCGCACGTGGCTTCAGCCAATCACACCCATTCAATGATGTCATTGAATAGTGTGATTGGCTGAAGCCACGTGCGCCTTCAGCCAATCAAAGCCATTCAATGCTGTCATTGAATGGCTGTAACTGGCTGACGGCGTGTGTATTAGCTTTCTGGAGGCGGGGATTTCAAGCCCCGCATTCAGAAAGCAATGCTGCGCCGGGGACGAGGAGCGAGCGACATCCTGCCGGAGCGCGACAGAACGCCGGGGGAGGTGAGTAATGATTTTTTTTTATTATAAGACATACCCCGAAAGTAAGACATAGTGGGGCTTTTGGGGATAAAAAGAAAGTAAGACACTGTCTTACTTTCGGGGAAACACGGTATGAGCTTTTTTTTACAGTCCAGCTTTCACATCGATACATGGCTATGGGGAATCATTGTCAATTTTGATTTGAATTTGGCCATTTCTTGCAGCTGTGATAATTTTAGTCGTTTTTAAATTCGGGTAGAGGCCCATTTTTTCACTTTAGTTTTAATTTACATGTAGGTGCACGGAGGTGCCAAGATGCACCTAATACATGAAAAGGTGTGTATTAGGTGCCTTGTGCATCAGGGAAAAATTACGCAGTTCCTATAACATTAGCGTGTTGGAATTGCATAATCCACAAGTGGAAAATAGAACACAGCATGTTCTATTTTACCACAGATATCCGTGACAGAGCCCAGTTCTCCACGGTTGCGGATATGCCTGCCGTGCATAGACAATTACATTGAATATGCATGTTGGGTATCTGCATTATTGCTAAGCGATGGCGCAGGAAATATAACAAAAAAAAAAGTGGTGCGCAGAACAATTTTGCGTCCGTAAATTCTTTTCCACCCTAAAACTGAAATAAAAAGTGTACATTTCGGGATATGGTTGAGTTCAGAATCAGCCAATCACATTTAACCTGCATGCACATGATAGAGATGGATTTTACATGCCGTATCTCGCAGTGGAATCCAGGTCTGGCAGCAGCGGCGTCTGCGTGTACCTGCTTTCTTGATCTTCATCTGTACTGCAGATGGTCCGCACAGCTCGCCGTCGTACATGCGCTGTACAGATTTTTTTAAACTCCTGGTTTTTCTGTGTAATCCGCAATGTCAATTGCGGACAAGCCGCGGGTCAGAAAGCTTCCAATGACTTCAATGGAATCTGCCCGTGGAGACACTGCAGGAAAATGGAGAATGCTGTGACTTTTCATCCGTGAGCGGAAACTGCAATTGGTTTCCGCTCATTTGCATGAAGAATTACTTTTGCATAGCATGCTATGGGCGTTATTTGCTTCGGAATTCGGAAGCGGTCGCCCCCTCCAGATACCGCAATTTAAATCCCCCCATATTTATTCACCCTTAAACTCATGTTAAATAGTAGTCAGTATACGGCTGCCATTATTTAACCCCTTAAGGATATGGCCTATTTTGGGCTTAAAGACACAACGATTTTTGGGGATTTTCATTTTCACTTTTCAGGAGCCATAACGTTTCTATAATTATACGGCCGTATAATTAGTGTGCTAAAATTATAGTAGACGTCATTACGGACACGATGATACCACATATGTAGGGGTTTTATTAAATGTTTTATTTTTTTCATACCATTAGGAGAAAATGAGCAAAAAAAGTTTTTTAAATAATTTTTTTAATGTTTTTTTCACACTATTTCTTTTGTTTTTTTTTTACACCGTTTATGTCCCTGAAGGGGACGTGATCCATAGCAGCTATGAACGCAATAGTAAGGCATTGCAGGACTTCTGTCCTGCAATGCCTTATTGCTGATTACAGCAATCATAGGCAGTGGCAAAGCAGGACGCCTTTATCTGGCATCTTGTTGCCATGGCAACCTGTCAGCCCTCCGCAATTACATTGCAGGGGTCCGATGACGTCACAGAGGGAACCCTTTACACGCTGCGATCTACATAGATCACCACATGTGAAGGGTTAACAGCGCGGTCGCTGTCCTGATGCACCTCTGCTGTTTTAGCTGGCTATCAGTAACAGCCTGGCTCCCGCTGCTGGATGGCGTGGGATGTCTTCGGATCCTGCAAGATCTACATAATGTAAGGTTACGCCATGTTGCCTTATGTACCACCCTGCCATAACGTAACCTTACGTCCTGTGGTGGGAAGGGCTTAAAGGTTCATGCTACCTACAGGAGCATAAAATATGGTGAAAAATGATAAAAATATTAAAAAAGCGTGAAGAAAAAAGGAAGAAAGAACATTTTATGTGCACTTTTTACCTTTTTGGCTAAATAAATAAAGAAAATGAAAAAGCCATGTTTGGTATCGCCACATTCGTACAATAAATTTAACGCACGTTTTATCCTTGATGGCAAACACTGTAGAAAAAAAACCAAAATGCTTCTAAAAAGGCAATGAATATTATGAAGAAGCACCCGATGTATTTTAGGATTTGTTATAGGGATAACAACAAATGAGTGTAAACTCACCTGGTGCCAAACGAGGATACCCTTAAAAAGGCACCTCGCTGACACCGCAGTCCACGTTCACTTGTAATAGGTCTTTAATCCATCCGATATCACACGGAGAGCAGCAGGATCATTTTACAAGCTACACCGGATAACCGGGGCTTGGTATATAATGCACAAAATGAAAAAATAAAAAAAATTGTTTATTTTTTTATTTTTTCATTTTGTGCATTCTAAAAATGCAATGAAAGGGTTTGATCAAAAATTCCACATGTACCCCTAAGGCCTCATATCCACGGGGAAAATCAGGCCCGCTATGGATTCTCCATGGAGAATCCGTAGCGGGTCCCTCCTGCCCCGCGGACATGAGCGCTTAAAATAAGAATTAACTCACCTCTCGCACGCTCCGGATCTTCCCTTCGCCGCGGCTTCATCTTCTCTCCGTCGAGGCCGGATCTTCTTTCTTCGGCCTGGCGGATGTGCATGGCACGTCAGTTGCGTGCCGCGCGCATGCGCCGGCCCGAAGAAAAAAGATCCAGCCGCGACGGAGAGAAGATGAAGCCGCGGCGAAGGGAAGATCCGGAGCAGGTGAGTATATTCTTATTTTAGGTCTCCCACAGATCCAGACGGCTTCCATAGGCTTCAATAGAAGCCCGCGGGAGCCGTCCCTGCGGGAGCCCCGCACAAAAATGGAGCATGATCCAGATTTTTTCATGCTCCATTTTTAAAAAAATCACTTTTATTGACCATCCGCGGGTATTTATCTACCTATGGGGTGCGGATCCGCGGGCAGGTGAAGAGTTAAAATCCGCTGCGGATTTTAATTCTTCTTTTGCCCGTGGACATGAGGCCTAAGTGATACCAATAAAAAACGTTATGGGTTTTTGAATGCAAAAAAAACAGAAGTGCTACGAATTCTAAGGCTGGGTTCACACTTGACTGAAATCTCGCGGAATGACCGCAGCGGAAATAACGCAAGATTTCTGTGGGAGAAATGCAGCTTGAAAACCCGCGACCTTTTGCTGCGGATTTTGGAGGTGCTTCGCCACCTGCATTCCGCTGTGGCCATCTCTCCCCATAGAGCCGAGCATTTAGACTAAAAGACATCGCTGGCTTTTTGCTCAGCTCTTCACCTTCTATGCCGAGCAGTGAGCGTTTACACGTAATGTGAAGCCAGCGATACAGCGATGGTTGTTCTGCTGACGGAAAGTCGGCAGTCAACAACCGCAAATGAATAGTAAGCTATTTATTTGGCGTTAACACTGACCAATTATCACTTAAATTTGTTCGTTTGTACGAATTTTGAGCGATAATCTTACTGTAAAATTACTCTTACTGTGCAAAAGTGGAAAAAACCTAAAAAAAATATATAATTTTTCTATCATTGCAATCGTGACGACCAGCAGAAGAAAGTAATTATGCCATTTATACTGCATGAGAAACGCAATTTAAAAAAATTGCACAATTGATGTATTTTTTTTCTCCCTGGCAACCAAAAATTTTTATAAAAGTTATACAATACCTTATACACTACCGTTCAAAAGTTTGGGGTCACCCAAACAATTTTGTGTTTTCCATGAAAAGTCACACTTATTCACCACCATGCGTTGTGAAATGAATAGAAAATAGAGTCAAGACATTGACAAGGTTAGAAATAATGATTTGTATTTGAAATAACATTGTTTTTACATCAAACTTTGCTTTCGTCAAAGAATCCTCCTTTTGCAGCAATTACAGCATTGCACACCTTTGACATTCTAGCTGTTAATTTGTTGAGGTAAGCTTGTGAAATTGCACCCCACGCTTCTAGAAGCATCTCCCACAAGTTGGATTGGTTGGATGGGCACTTCTGGCGTACCATACGGTCAAGCTGCTCCCACAACAGCTCAATGGGGTTCAGATCTGGTGACTGCGCTGGCCACTCCATTACCGATAGAATACCAGCTGCCTGCTTCTGCTGTAAATAGTTCTTGCACAATTTGGAGGTGTGTTTAGGGTCATTGTCCTGTTGTAGGATGAAATTGGTTCCAATCAAGCGCTGTCCACTGGGTATGGCATGGCGTTGCAAAATGGAGTGATAGCCTTCCTTATTCAGAATCCCTTTTACCCTGTACAAATCTCCCACCTTACCAGCACCAAAGCAACCCCAGACCATCACATTACCTCCACCATGCTTAACAGATGGCGTCAGGCATTCTTCCAGCATCTTTTCATTTGTTCTGCGTCTCACAAACGTTCTTCTTTGTGATCCAAACACCTCAAACTTGGATTCATCCGTCCACAACACTTTTTTCCAGTCTTCCTCTGTCCAATGTCTGTGTTCTTTTGCCCATCTTAATCTTTTTCTTTTATTGGCCAGTCTCAGATATGGCTTTTTCTTTGCCACTCTGCCCTGAAGCCCAAATTCCCGCAGCCGCCTCTTCACTGTAGATGTTGACACTGGTGTTTTGCGGGTACTATTTAATGAAGATGCCAGTTGGGTACCTGTGAGGCGTCTGTTTCTCAAACTAGAGACTCTAATGTGCTTATCTTCTTGCTTAGTTGTGCAACGCGGCCTCCCACTTCTTTTTCTACTCTGGTTAGAGCCTGTTTGTGCTGTCCTCTGAAGGGAGTAGTACACACCGTTGTAGGAAATCTTCAATTTCTTAGCAATTTCTCGCATGGAATAGCCTTCATTTCTAAGAACAAGAATAGACTGTCGAGTTTCAGATGAAAGTTCTCTTTTTCTGGCCATTTTGAGCGTTTAATTGACCCCACAAATGTGATGCTCCAGAAACTCAATCTGCTCACAGGAAGGTCAGTTTTGTAGCTTCTGTAACAAGCTAGACTGTTTTCAGATGTGTGAACATGATTGCACAAGGGTTTTCTAATCATCAATTAGCCTTCTGAGCCAATGAGCAAACACATTGTACCATTAGAACACTGGAGTGATAGTTGCTGGAAATGGGCCTCTATTCACCTTTGTAGATATTGCACAAAAAACCAGACATTTGCAGCTAGAATAGTCATTTACCACATTAGCAATGTATAGAGTGCATTTGTTTAAAGTTAGGACTAGTTTAAAGTTATCTTCATTGAAAAGTACAGTGCTTTTCCTTCAAAAATAAGGACATTTCAATGTGACCCCAAACTTTTGAACGGTAGTGTATGTACCCTAAAAGGGTACCAATAAAAGCTGCCGCTCGCTACGCAAAAACAAGACCTTATTTGGCCATGTGAAAATCCCAAAAAATTGTTGTGTCCTTATGTTCAAACATAAACCGCGTCGAACTGAGAGTACGAGAAAGAAGAAAAAACAAAAAAATCACACGCAAGTCCAACTTAGGGCAAAAAAAAAAGTCAGCATGCTCTATTTTCCTGTGCATTTGCGCAGCAAAAGGCCCCATGGAAGTCAATGAGGATGCACAAATGTGCGCAAAATACACTAGGAGATGCGTGAAACACTGCGTAATTGTGCCGGAGAAAGAACACATCTGGAACTCGTTAGACTATCCATTTCAATTGTATTTCTTTGCCGTACGGAATCACATCTGCCCTTCTGCGTGGACAAAGTACACTAATATACGCGATGCACGTGCAAAAAACGCTTTATTCAGTGTTCATGCACGTACAAATACGCTCATGCGAATCCAGCCTAAGCGTATATTCACACAGGTGTTTTTTTTCTTCTCCAGTCCAGAAAAATGCGTTTCTGGGATTTTTCAGCCATTTTTTGTGCGTGTTTAGGTCTTAGTCACACGGGCGCATCAGCGCCCGTGTTACTGCAGGTAGAAGAAGGCTGCACTTCAAGACGGACGTCTCTCTGCAGCGCGGGAAGAAAGAACATGTGACCGGCTTCATTGCCGCTCATGTGTTCTTTCTTCAGCGCTGCGGGGAACCGTCCATCTTGAAGTACAACCGTCTTCTTCCTGCAGTAAGGGCTTAGTCACACTGACGTATTGGCGCCCGTGTATGGGTGCCGATGTGCGCGTGTGACTGAGCCCTATACAAAAAAACCCCCAAAACATGATGGATTCTGCAATAAAAACCGATCACAAGCGCATAAAACAAGTACAACACGCTTTTTCAAATGCGCCCACAGACTTGCATGGGCGATTGATGTCCGAAAATTTAAAAAAAATATTTCTTCTGCTTGGACTTTTCATCTGATTAAAAAAAAAATGCCCGTGTGAAGATAAACATTAAAATAATAAGTTTATTTCGGGTTGATTATCACAGATAATCGTACGGAAATATTATTCGTGTGACTGTACCCTCAGGGGTTAAATAATGACGCAGCCGGACAGCGCTGAATGGACCCCATTGACTATAATGGGGTCTGTTAGGTTTCCGTTCAGCTGCCCTTTATTTTACCCCAAGAAAAAGCGCTGTGTGCCGGATCTGCGACGGAACCTCTGAGCGGAGGTTTTGGCGTAGATTTGAACTTGGCCTAATACCACTGAAAAATGTACAATTCCAGCCCTCGGTTACTGCAAGGGAAACATAAGAGATTTGTGATTTTTTTGGGCAGTGGGCAGGAGAGACCAAAAAATGAAATAAAAAATGGCATGCACTAAGGGGTTAACAAGCCGATATCTGATCGGGCAGATCGTCCCCTGTATGGGCGACGAGTGCCGCGCCCCCGCTATCACACAGAGGCGGCGTGTCGGGGCCGCGCACTGACCCCCTGACCCTCGGCTGCTCTCTCCTTCCCAGGCGCTGACCCGCCGCTGACCCGCACAGCGCGGACCGTGACCTCCGGGTGAACCCTGCGGCAGTCCGCGCGCCAAGTTCACTGCTCCTCAAATAACGAGCGGCGGTAATTAGCGCAGGAAAGCCTTATTATCCCCGCAGCCCTGCGCCCTACAGGAGCACCAGCCCGCCAAGGAGAAGCTTGGAAAAGGGTCAAGAAATTAGCGCCTTTTCATGGCTTCACGAGAGAAAAAAAGAGAATTAATTGCTGGTAACTTTTTGTTTCCACTTGGCTGCGGCAAGCGAATGTCAACTGGAAGGAGAAGCAATTAGTTCCCCTCTCAGGCTGGCACTGGGCGAGCCTGGCACCGGGGAGGGGAGCCCGGGGAGTGAGGGGTTAATGCTTATACTGCAGAGCATCTCTTCTATAGTACTGTATGTAGCCATGTTATTCTGGTCTGCAGAGCATCTCTTCTACAGTATATGCCCATACAGTGCTGTATATAGCCATGTTATTCTGGTCTGCAGAGCATCTCTTCTGCAGTATATACCCATACAGTACTGTATATAGCCATGTTATTCTGGTCTGCAGAGCATCTCTTCTACAGTATATGCCCATACAGTGCTGTATATAGCCATGTTATTCTGGTCTGCAGAGCATCTCTTCTACAGTATATGCCCATACAGTGCTGTATATAGCCATGTTATTCTGGTCTGCAGAGCATCTCTTCTGCAGTATATACCCATACAGTACTGTATATAGCCATGTTATTCTGGTCTGCAGAGCATCTATTCTACAGTATGTACCCATAGTATTCTGGTCTGCAGAGCATCTATTCTACAGTATGTACCCATAGTATTCTGGTCTGCAGAGCATCTATTCTACAGTATGTACCCATAGTATTCTGGTCTGCAGAGCATCTATTCTCCAGTATGTACCCATAGTATTCTGGTCTGCAGAGCATCTATTCTCCAGTATGTACCCATAGTATTCTGGTCTGCAGAGCATCTATTCTCCAGTATGTACCCATAGTATTCTGGTCTGCAGAGCATCTATTCTCCAGTATGTACCCATAGTATTCTGGTCTGCAGAGCATCTATTCTCCAGTATGTACCCATAGTATTCTGGTCTGCAGAGCATCTATTCTCCAGTATGTACCCATAGTATTCTGGTCTGCAGAGCATCTATTCTCCAGTATGTACCCATAGTATTCTGGTCTGCAGAGCATCTATTCTCCAGTATGTACCCATAGTATTCTGGTCTGCAGAGCATCTATTCTCCAGTATGTACCCATAGTATTCTGGTCTGCAGAGCATGTATTCTCCAGTATGTACCCATAGTATTCTGGTCTGCAGAGCATGTATTCTCCAGTATGTACCCATAGTATTCTGGTCTGCAGAGCATCTATTCCCCAGTATGTACCCATAGTATTCTGTACTGCAGAGCATCTATTCTCCAGTATGTACCCATAGTATTCTGTACTGCAGAGCATCTATTCTCCAGTATGTACCCATAGTATTCTGTACTGCAGAGCATCTATTCTCCAGTATGTACCCATAGTATTCTGTACTGCAGAGCATCTATTCTCCAGTATGTACCCATAGTATTCTGTACTGCTGAACAACTTTAATACTGCATATATCCATACAGGAATGTATACAGCCGTGTTATTCAGCTCTGCAGAGCATCTCGGTATATAACTGTATTCTGTTCTGCAGAGCATCCCTCATACAATACAATATAAAACCAAAGCACCTCCCATAGTATATACCATATTCTGTTCCATAGAGCTTCTCTTATACTATATGTACTCATGTTTTGTTCTGCAGAGCATCTCTCATACAGTACTGTATACATCCATGTTGTTCTGTTCTGCAGAGCATCTCTCATATTCTGTTCTGCAGAGAACTCAGTACTCAGTTCTGCAGAACATCTCTCATCTAATTCCATGATCTTATTAAAGTAATAAACAGAATGGGTGGACTACAATACCCAGAGAGGGGATCAAAATTGGAGTTATTTAGTTTAGAAAAAAGATGGCTGAGGGGCGACCTAATAATTAAATATAAATATATCAGGGGACAATACAGAGATCTCTACCACCATGTAAACAAGGGGGCGCCCTCTGCGTCTAGAAGAAAGTCTCTACACCGACACTGCCCAGGGACTGATAATCGCTGCGGGATTCGCTGTCAGACACCCGCCACAAATCCCGCAGCAATAGCCGTCCATAGACATGCTATGGTAACAGATTCTGCCCTGCGCATATATCTGTCACACTCCATACCCCGCCCACCAGCAGAAATCAACTGCCATTTATTTTTATTTTTCCCCCGCTGGTCGGGGAGAGTCGCAGCATGTCTTATTAATCGCAGAAAATCGCGCAGACGGCTTCCTTTGCAGTCAATGGAAGCCGTCAGTCCCACAATACTCTGCGCTGTGAGTACAGCGAAAGTATTGCGGGAAATTGCGTCACCGCCCAGCGCCGGCGCATCCTGTGCTGCACTGCGCGTGCTCGCGAGCAGAGCCTCACGTTACGGATCCGGAGCGGTGAGTATGGGGTCTCTGGTGGGTGCTGGGTCTGATTTTTGCAGGCAGAATCCGACCCGAGCGCGAGGCCGTAAGAGCAGCGAGACGATGGAAATCTCTGCCTGAGGACATGGTGATGGCGAACTCACTAAAAGAGTTGGAGAGGCCTGGACGCCTTACTTGGGTACAATATTACATGTTCTATCACTGATGACTTCAGCACCGTCGGTGATCCGGGATTATTCTGATTGCCAGATTGGAGTCGGAATTTTTTTTCCCCCCTTAAATGGAAAAAAAATGGCTTCTACCTCATTTTGTTTTTTCCTTTTGCCTTCCTCTGGATTAACACTTGGGGGTAGTAGGCTGAACTGGATGGACAATCATTTTCATTAAGCCCAATGAAGGGTCCATAAAAGATCCGAAAGCTCGCATCATGTATTCTTGTTAGCCATTAAAAGGTACCATATCTACAAGATTACTTGGTTTCTCTCACTGAAAACAATCACACTTTGCTCTACTGGCTAACACCTTACCAAACCTTTTTTTTCCGGTTTTTACTTCCACCGTGTGAAATGCGGCAGAAATATGTCCATCCTGCAGAGCATCAAGTACAGTATATACTACACTGCAGTACAGAGCATCTCACATATAATCCAATGGTACATTAGTACTGTACTGCAGAGAATCTCATATACCCAGAGCATGATCACCCCATAATATCACATTGCTCTGCAGAGCATCTCACTTGTGTAGAGTAACTTGCACATTTGTGAGGTGCTTACCAAGCAATAATACATTGCGGGTGAAATGCTCTGCAGGAAATGCAGCACTAAGGGGTTAATGCCATTTTTAGCATAGGATGGGGGGTGGACAATAGACACAGGAGCCTGCAGTAGCTAATTAAAGTTAGTCATTGACGCCTGCACCCACCGCCTCCTGTTGTCAGCACAAAGATTCACCTTATAGACAAGGTCAGCAGGGCAGAAGCTCCTGGTTCACATAAGGGTCAACCTGCCAGCAACAGTGTGCAACCTACTGCAGAGCCCTGGCACTTCAATGGAGGCTTTCAGGGCTCTCACAATAGGTGGAAACCACTGCCAGGAGAGTTTGGGGAAGATGAGGTAATACAGGATATCTGCCATGGGGGTGGGGCTGCAGGACGCATGTAGAATCCTACCTGGTTTGGGTGGCTCTTGTTACCCTTCCTCTATCCCTGCACAGGGGGCTGATAAGGTATCAGTATCCTCTGAGAAGGTGATGGGGAGATTGCTGCTGGACAAGATGATGTCTGACCACTTTCACTCTTATGTCAGCAGATCCACCTTAGTGCAGCATAATTTAAAGGGGCACCCCAAGATTAATATTTTATGCTGAGTTATTGGGGGTTTGTTCCGGACCCCATTAGTTCGGAGCATCACTTGGGTCTCAGCAGCGCTCTGCAACTTTTTAGTCCCTTCGTTTGTTACATTTTTTTAAAACCAGATTCTTGGCACTAGTCTAGGACTCCATGGCATCACTCAGATCCCATCCTACGGGTGCTTTCACATGGGATGGAATACTCCGCAACAACGTTGCAGAACATGCCCTCTTGAAGAATATTTGGCGCCAAAATCCACTCTAACGTGCGGATTTTGATGCATAATTAAAAATGGCGGCATTCTGCCAGCAATTCCTCATCAAAATCTGCAGTTAGTCGTGAGAATTGGTCGTGGCGCGGCATATTCTGTAACGCTGTTTTGGAATATTCTGTTGAACTGGACATTGGTTTTCTCCAGCAGGTTTCGGGGTATTTTGTAGCTTCCAAATTGTATAGTGTGCACACATCATCGAGCAGATCAGACACAAGCTACCAGTCTCATATCCAAAATGGCTCTCTGGGCAGAAACACCCAGACGGCCCCTTTTATTGTAAAGCATAACACCTGCCCATTAATGGGCGTGCAACAGATTACATCAGTAACATATAGAATTCTCATTTGTCAGATCATATAGAATCCCCCCTCCTTCCTGCCCACCTTCTCTCAACTCCAATGTATAAGCAAGTCTTTGTCTTACAAACATGTGCTCAAATCTGAAACTGAAAGTAGATATCTCTTTGTTGAAGAAGATTCTGTGTGGGGGATGGGGAGGACTGGGAAAACACTCAAGATGGACACAAGCAATGACATATAACACTGTGATTTAACTCTTTCCTTATGCAGCAGAGTTCCACATTAGGCTGAAGTCACAAAACACACATAATACGTCTAGTTTAGTACAAATCGATAGACATTTTACACTGACTAATCATCATGTCTATCACACTGTCTCATATGAAAGCACCCTAAGGAGTTAAAAAGACACAAACAATCACATGACCATTGAAAAAAAAATGTGACCCCGTTAATCTGAACGTGGAGCTTTAGGCCGCCTTTTCCCATAGCGGAATCGCTACGGGTATTCCGCAACAGAATGCTCACAGCAATTCGGCAAGACTTCTACAGTGGCCAAATCCGCACCTAAATTGGTGGTGGGTGGGGTTGTTGCCCTGTTTTTACTTGCAGAAACATGCGAGACGGTTAGCTGCCGGGTCCATCCGCAGTACAGAAAAGGCGGCTGAATGACAGGTACGCCCGGACGCCACTGCTGCCAGAGACGGATTCCGCGAGCTAAGCGTGTGCAGGCGGCCTTACAGTGCTGATTTTGGTTTGGCATTTCCTGCAAGAGGGCATTTTCCACTACGTTGTTGCAGAATATCCCGTCCCATGTGAAAGCACCCCATGGGCACATTCCGTGCTGCAAAGCATGGTAAATTGCGCACAGCAATAAAAAATTGCTTCATCAGCTGGGCACAGCAGAATTTGCCATTCCAGAATTCAATTCTGCATCAATAACATTGGACTAACGGCAGATTTTGATGCAGAATTGCATGTTAATATAAACCTATTTCTTGCCACGTGCGGCCGTGCCAATTTTGGTGTGAAATTAACTGCAGCTTGCGGTGTGAAATGCTAGAAATACCATTCAAACTGTCAGAACATTTCTGCAAGACAAAGCTTAATCTGCTCCATAACCTGCATGTAAACTTGCAGAATTTGGGCAAAATACTCCGTCTTTAGGTGCGGCCTGCAGAAATATTCCACACGTGTGAAAGGCTTCTTAGGGCTTGTCCATGATTAGAAAAAAAAAATTATTATTTTTTTTAACCCCAAGAGACAAACAGCATTGGTCTTGTCCAGTGACCATGTCCAGTTTTGCGGCTTATCTCCGGCTAAATGTGGTGAGCACTAGAGATGAGCGAGTGTACTCGCTAAGGAAAACTACTCGAGTGAGTAGTGCCTTATGCGAGTACCTGCCCGCTCATCTCAAAAGATTCGGGTGTCGGCGGGGAGGAACGGGGGAAAGATCTTTCTCCCCCCCCCCCCCCCCCCCCCCACTACCGCAACTTACCGCTCTCCCCCGCCGTCACCCAAATCTTTTGAGATGAGCGGGCAGGTACTCGCATAAGGCACTACTCACTCGAATACCAGACACATGCCATGGACAGATGTAATGCAGTTTCTAGACTCTAATCCTGGACAAACCATTTTTAAAGTTACGATCACACATTGCAGAGAAAATCCTCACCCACATCTGCATGTGGATCTTCCCAGTGAGATTCACGCGCTGTGTTGTATTTTATTGTATTGATTCAATTCCACGGTGAGAACCTACAGCATATAATCTACTGAGTCCAATCGGAGAACTGTCAAATCTTACATTCTTATTTATCCCTTTTGTAGCATGTTGTAATAAATGTCATGTGACCGGATGCATAAAACTCTTCTGCGTGCTGCTGAGCGAACAATAAGGCTATAGGGAATTTGGCATAAGGGCGGCTTCACACAGGCGTATCTGTCTGCGGGATACGCTTCGAATAGAACCCATTTATTTCATTGGGTTAATTCTCATTTTTATTTTTTTGTGTGTGCGAATAAAACCAAAAAACGCTTCATACTCTACTTTTGAGCTATTTATGCACCAAAGGTTCCCATAAAAGGCATTGCGTAATGGGATACGCAATTCCATAAGAAAAAACACATTTGGAACTCATTAGGCTAAATAGCCTTTTAAATTGGGGCATGATTGTGTCCGCTGCGCAAAAAATCATGCACTGCAATTGCGAAAAGTAAAATACGTTGATACGTGCGCAAAAAGACTACTTTACGCTGAGACGCGTGCAATTGCATATATACTCATTCGAAGAAACCCTTAACCCCTTATTGACCAGCCTATAGTGTTTTTATGTCCTGCAGCTGCGGGATATGTATGAAGGGAAATCACGCTGTTATCTTCCTCCATACATCATGGATGCTGGCAGCAAAAGCTCCGATAAGCTGCGCATCTCATTAGAGCTGTTAACCCCCTTAAATGCCCGGGGGTCCTCTATGGCCCCCTGCGGGTGTCATGGCAGCCGGGGGCCATCTTAGTAGAATACCTGCCTGCCCGATTGCAGTATTGCATCATACTAGAGGAGCGATCAAAGCATCGCAAGTTGTTGTCCCCTCAGGGGACCAAAGAAAGAAAAAAAAAAAAGGGAAAATAAGATCAGAGTTTTACTAATTAAAAAAAGTAATAAAACTTTTAAACAACCTTTTGCCATATTTATAATAAAAGAATCTTAATAATAAAACAAAAATACATATTTGGTATCGCTGCATCTGATCTTTCAAAGTAACACATTATTTATCCCGCACGATGAACGTCGTGAGAAAAAATAAAGAATGCCAGAAATTAGCTTTTTTTGGTCACCCTGTCTCCAAAAAAAAATGGAATAAAAAGCAATCAAAAAGTCGTATGTATTCCAAAATGGTACCAATGCAAACTACAGGATGTTCTGCAAAAAAATGAGCCCTCGCACAACTATGTCGATGGAAAAATAAAAAAGTTATTGCTCGCACAAGATGGCGGCCAAAAATAATTAATTTTTTTTTTATATCTTAAAAAAAATTCAAGTAGGACAGCAAAAAAAAAAGCGTTTTCACACGGACGACAAAGTCGTATGATTTTCTTACGATGCGACATTGCTACAAACCACATGTTTGTGAAGGCCATGCTTTCCTATCGGTTCCTTCACATTAGCGATGTTTTGTAGCATGCGACGTTACGAGACAAAAACCTCGTGGGTTTCGCGATATGCACGCGACCTGCGAGGTTTTGTAGCCCATGTTTCCCTATAGAGCCTTCCTCTCTATTGCATCGCTTCGCACGAAAGCGCTGTTACCGAAGCGCATACTTGTGGTAATTGCCTATTGGATGTGGGTATATCTGTGATCATAGAGCACAATGGGCTCTATGTCGTGGATATCTGCGGTAAAATAGAACATGCTGCGTTCTTTTTTCCACAAACGGATTACGCAATTCCAATCCGCTAATGTAAGCAGAATTGTGTAATTCACTGCATTTGATTGAACAGTGTATTACCGTTGATCATATGATCTCTGAATCCGCAATTCAAATGCGGTCGTGTGAGACCGGCCTTACTCTCTGTGTCCTTTCAGACTCCTGGCACATCACAGCAGTTTTGTGAAGTTTTTTCCTTTTCTCCCACCTTCATTGCAGAGATTGACTTTCTACTCCTTTCCTCTCCCACACTTCTCCTTACTTTGACCTGTTTTCCAACATTGAATGTTAAAGTCACCGACCAGTTCACACCAGCGTATTACTGGCAGTGCGAGGATAGATCGGAGTTGGAACGGAAGCCACTGCTCCAACCCCTGTGTTGTGGTCAGCACTCGTAATTGCAGGGACAGCTCATTGAAATCAATGGGAGCTGCACCTGTAATTACAAGCAACGGCCACTACATGGGTCGGAGCAGCAGCTTCCACTCCGACTCAGCTGCATCCTGGCATGGACAATGGCTGCTGCCTGGAGAATTCCTTTATCTCTGGGTCGAACAATTGCTGTGTATGTACACCTTTTAGATCCATTAACCCCTTAGTGACTGGCCTATCGTGTTTTTACGTCCTGCAGCTGCAGGACATGTATAAAGGGAGATCGAGGGGTAATCACCCTCCTTCACATCGCGGCTGCTGGCTGTTTCTTACCGCCGACACCCGGTGGCAACAGCTCCGATAAGCGATCAAAGAATTGGTACTAAAAAAGTAAGCATAAGTTAAATTTGATTTTTACTTACTATAAAAAAACATATATAGAACATATTAAAACTTTAAAAAACCCTTTCCCAATTTTAACATACAGAACTCTAAACAAAACAAAAAAAACACATTTGGCATTGTCATGTCCATAAATATACGATCTATTAAAATAACACGTTATTCGTGCCACACGGTGAACGTCGTCACAGGAAAAATATACAATACAAGATCAATGCAATGTTTTTTTTCCCCGTCCTAGAAAAATATTTAGTACAAAGAGAATAAAAATGGTATAATGTTCAGAAGAGCAATGTAAAATAATTAAAACAATAATAACTTGGTCTTACTGTGACCCACAGAAAAAAGTGAAAAACAACATTTTTGTTGTACTATGTATATAGTAAAAACAAGACCCTAAAAAAGGCGCTATTGCATGTGTTATCTTTCCCCATTTAGAATTTTTTCAAAGATTTTCAGTACATTAAATGGTATGATTGAAGAATGCAACTATGTGCTACAAAAAACAAGCCCTCATACGGCAAATTGGGAAACGTAATAATTATTATTATTTAGAGATCCTCCAAAATGCGATGCCCCTAATAGTTCCATATAACATTACTGGCCACACAGCTGTATAATAAACTAGGTTGTATTTTATGCTAGCCATCACCCCTTGGCAACTTTTTTTTTTTTGGGGGGGGGGGGGGGGGGGGGGGTTAGTTTCAGTAGGATATGTGAATGGATAATTAGATGTAAGGTAATTAGGATTATAGTACATCATTTCAAATAGCATCTCTTAAATCCCCCTTTCAATCTGCTGTGAGGCCGTATCCTGGGGAGGAGTCCTTTTCAAATGGATGGGGATTAAACTTTCTACCCGGGGAAAGGGTCTTCTTAGAATAATGACTAAAGACCCTAATGTCAGGGAGTCCACCTTTTAGCAAAGTAACCTGCATTCCAAAAATTAACTTCATCCTCAATTGGATAGATTAGGGTGGCTTTACACAGGACAGCTATTGTCCGAATAGTCACGCAATTGAGTAAATGTAAGTGACAGACAACATGCCCACCAACCAGGTGACAGGCAAGAATTTGATCACTAGTCGCTAAAAACAGTCACTGGTTTATTAATTATCGCTTGTTGTACACAGATGATCGTCATCGTGCAAGTGGTCCTCGAACCAAGGCTCAAACACAAAAAAACACAAGGTCTTTACAGGCAAGAGAACAAGAGGAATTTGGCCCGATATTGTAATCATCGTGTGATTTATTTATTTATTTTCCCACGAAAGGAGTGCTTTTTGTGTGTGTGTGTGTGTGTGTGTCAAAACCGCATTGCATCACTTCGGGAGGCAGCAATCAGCAGTCGGCAAGTGTTTCTCAATGGGAAATCTGGCATCGAACTAGCGTGCACCTTGCCGACCCCATTGTTTTTGCCATCCCCATTGAAAACAATCAGCGATGTGTTCCGAGGGAACGCCTAAGGATAGGAGTTCATATTTGTGCGAGTTTTTTTTTTATCGTGAAAGCGGCCTTAAGGTTTTTTTTCATGAAATGATTAACATTCAAACAAGCGAATTACCGTCGCAGTCCTGGGTATAAACAGATCATGGGAGAGATCCTTGTATTGTCCTCTCATGTATTTATACATAGTTATTTGGTCGACCCTTAGCCGTCTTTTTTTTCTAAAGTGAATAATCCCAATTTTGATAGCCTCTCTGGGTATTGCAGTCTTTTTGTTCCGTTTATTAATTTATTTGCTCTTCTTTGAACCCCCTCCAGCACTGTAACATCTTTCCTGAGCATCAGTGTCTGGAACTGAACACAGTATTCCATGTGAGGCCTGACAAGCGCCTTATATAGTGGGAGGATAATGTTCTCGGCCCTCGCCCCTATGCCTCTTTTAATGCACCCCAAGACTTTATTTGCTTTTGCAGCAGCTGACTGGCATTGATTGCTCCAGTTAAATCTACAGTCCACTAGTACCCCCAGGTCTTTTTCCATCTCACTTTTCCCTAGCAGTACCCCATTTAGTGTATATTGGTGACATCCATTTCTCCTGCCCATGTGCATAGCCTTACATTTATCAATATTGAACTTCATTTGCCATTTTTCTACCCAAGCCTCCAGCTTATCCAGGTCCATTTGTAGCCGTACCTTGTCCTCCCTTATATTAATTACCTTGTATAGTTTTGTATCTCTGCAAATATTGTTATTTTACTGTGCAGTCCCTCTATCAGGTCGTTGATAAACATATTGAACAGAATGGGTCCCCCCACTAGCAATGGTGGCCCAGTCGGAGTCCATCCATTTATTATTACCCTCTCTATTCTATCTGAGCCAGTTCTTTACCCAGATACACACGTTTTTGCCCAGTCTGAGCTGTTTCATTTTATATATCGGCCTATTATGCGGCACGGTGTCAAATGCTTTAGAGAAATACAGATACGAGATCAATAGAATCTCCCAGATGTAGCCTAGAACTTCATCGTAGAAGCTAATCAAATTGGTCTGACATGATCGCCCCCTCATGAATCCATGCTGCTGAGGGGTTATACTGTTGTTTTCCCTGATGTATTCTAGGATGGCATCTCTCATAAACCCCTCAAATATTTTTCCAATTATTGAAGTGAGACTTACCGGCCTGTAGTTTCCAGGCTCTCTTTTGGACCCCTTTTTGTATATTGGAACCACGTTGGCAATGCGCCAATCCAATAGTACAACCCCGGTCTCTATAGTGTCCATAAATATAAGAAATGGTGGTCAAGCTATCATGTCACTTAGTTCCCTTAGAACCCTTGGGTGCATTCCATCTGGGCCCGGCAATTCAGCATTTTTTTTTTTAATCCTGTTTAATCAGTTTTGCATTTTCTCCTGTGTTAGGCAGGTGATATTTAGCAGAGGGTTTCTTTTATTCCCCTGCATCTCATGCATGTGACATTTATTTTTCATTCGCGAATACACTTGAAAAGAAACTATTTAATAGATTCCCCCCCCCCCCCCCATCGTCTTCTATGGTTTCTCCTGCATTGTTTGTTAAAGGGCCAGTGCTCTCAGTGCAAATCCTTGTACTGTTTATATAATTGAAGAATAATTTTTGCTCTGTTTGGCGATCAGTCTTTCTGCCTCCTCCTTTGCAATTTTGATCTTTTCTTTACATATTTTGTTTTTTTCACTGTATGATTTTAACACTACTTTACTGCCTTCTTGTTTTAGTAGTTTAAACGCTTTCTTTTTTTTCGTTTATTGCCCCTCTTACAGTCTTGTTGAATCGCATTGGTTTTCTTCTACTTGTAGTTCTTTTATGTGATATCATATTACACTATCAGGGTGGTTTATTTACACCTTGACTGCCTTCACAATGGGTTTTATTGTGTTAAGATAAGAGAATAGGTTTAAGATGAGATAACTTTCTGCTAATACAATCAAGATAAATTTTTCCTAGCAATAGATAGATGGATTAATTCGTAGGATATGTTCACATGGTGAAATTCACCGCAGACTTTTCCATGTGAATTCCGCCTGTATAATCCACGTCAAGTATGTGCTTCTGGTAGGGCTTGTCTTGGCTGCTGGACTGCATGGCTGCTTAGCGCAGAGCTCCTAGACCGTCAGGGCACAAATGCATCGTTACACCAGGGAAATATAACAAACTGTTAATACAGGATAGCCTATTAATCTGTACTTTCCGTGGTCCCTGCCTTGAGACCAAGATTGCATGGCTGGAGGCTCATGGAGTAGCTGCTTCGCTTTAGAGACTGCAACACTTTCCTGCGCATTTTGAACTTATAGCATAGAGGTAAAGGCACAGGTTCCGACCCTTCGCACAGCGAGGCTTTCCTCCCTAGCCCTGCTACTCTGATGGCTGCAGTGAATCATCTCTCGGAATGAGGACCTGTGGAAACCAGCCAGAAGTCCCAGCACAAACGAGATCATCATCGTCGTCGTCACCATCATCCTCATCGCCCAGCCTAGCCACATGGTGTCTATTGTTTCTTCTCCCTCTGCTCCGGAAGAGCCTTCTGACCCAAGGGTGAGTGTCACATCATGCAACACAGCTATATCTTGACCCTTAGAAGACATTTTGAATGATATTCCAATGACTGGCACATCAGTTACGGGCACCACCACGAAAGCTGTGCTGAAGGCCCTACAAATTTCCATGCAAACCAATTTTGCACAGCCTGTTCAACCCACCAACTCCGCTAACATTGAGGCAGAACAGAGAATTAATGGTGTGCTGACAAAAACAGAAGCCTTTGCAACCTAGCATAACTCCTTCATAGAAGCACACTATAATTTGGATTGGGAGTTTGAAAGGCTGTGAGCTAAAGATGGATCACACCGCAACAATGTGAAGTTTAGAGGCATTCCAGAAACAATGTCTACCTCTGAATTTACACCATTTTGCCGGAGTGTCCAGCACAAGACTTTATAATTGGTTGGGCCCATAGACTCACTTGCCCCAAACACCTGGCGGACCACATGCCAAGGCATATTTTGGCCTGTATCCATTTTTTCCACATTAAGGAGAAATTACTAGCTGCTGCTAGAAAAGCAAATCCTCTACCTGTGCCATATCAATTGCTATCTTTATATACAGATGTGTCTACGGCAACTTTGGCTCAAGGGCGATACCCGCTTCCTATTATCACAAGGCTTAGGGAGCAAAAAAATCATATGGCGGTTTCCCGTATGTCTTCTGATCACCAAGGATTATACCGATTCCATTGTAAAGTCTTCGAAAGATGGAATTTCCCTCTTAAAACAATTGAACTTAGATGTCTCCATTCCTACTAAAGATCACAGCCAAACTCCACATCTACCAAAAGAATGGCATACTGTTAAATCACGCAAGCAAGCACATTGGTTGCTGTTTAGTATGCCCTGTTTGTGTGCTATCTTTGAGCAAACCAGAAACCCTTGAGGAATTATATCATTAAACAAGTTAAATAGCTGATTAGAGCCATCGCCTTTCTTTTCTTACTCTAAAGTGAGAACTTGTTTGATGTTACTGTTGCATATCTTTGCTATCTATGTTGTCTGTTTTTCCTTTTATACCAGGTATACACTTTTGGCTCATATGGTATACGGAAGAAGTTCCTACGCAGTCAAAACCACACAACCTGGCTAAATAAGATTAGCTATGTAGCTATTCCTTTTTCACTTAATTTTAATTATCATATTTAACAGTATCATTTGCATGTCAAAAGTTTAAATAGCCCTCAAAAGAGAGCACACATGTGGGTAAATCATTGTCCAAGATATATTTTGTGCACAGGAAACACAATTTCAGAAGATGCATTTCCTGGTCGTCATCCCGACGGCCCAATTCACAATGGAGGTTGCCCTCTGACCTCGGTAGGGACAGGAAGAGCTCTTAAACGCACCTCCCTTTCCACCATTTCTTTAGTGTCTTCCTGTCCCTACGGTGGCCAGATGCAAGCTCCGTGGGGTTGCTTACGAAGGGCACACTGTGCCGAAGATCCCCTTGAGGGAAGCTGTCGGGGCGGCATACCGCAGAGTCCCTGCATCCCCGGCCTGTGCCACCATGAAGCCGTCAGTCGCCGAGCAACGGTCAGCACCTTCCGGCTGCCGCTTCCGCAATCGGGTAGTTCCTCCTGGCAGTGGAACGGCAGCAGCCTTCCTGGTCCATGGGGCGCATACTGGTGACGTCATCCGGCATGGAGAAGCAGATACCCTACAAACCAGTTGGCATTTGCTCCAGAAGATGTCCGTCTGTATAGAGAGACCCCAAAGGTTGACATGTAGATTGCCAAGGTGACGAAGAAAACTTTGCTGCCCTTTGAAGATGTGTCTCAGCTCTCAGATCCTATGCACAAAAAAGTCGACGAACTAATGAGGAAGACCTGGGAAGTGACTTCTTTCACTATTGAAGCTAATATCGCAGCAACATCAGTAGCCAGATTTATAGTCCTCTGGCTGAACAGAATGGAGACCTCAATAAAAGAATAGGCTCCCAGGGAAGAGTTAGCCAGCTGCCTTCCCCTTCTGAAAATGGCCACTGCCTTTCTAGCAGATGCGTCAGCAGAATCCGTCAGATACAGCGCAAAAACTGCGGTCCTCAGTGACACCGCGAGAAGGGCGCTGTGGTTAAAATCATGGTCCAAAAACAAACTCTGTGCAATCCCGTTTCAAGGGGAATATATGTTCGGACCTGTCCTGGCCAAGGTCCCTGAGAAAGCGGGAGACAAAAACAAGATCCTTCCAGATAGGAGATCCTATAAGAAGCCATCCTTTCCAAGGAGGACGCGGCAGCCACCTCCAGAAACTAAAGGTTCTATTCTCCCCCTTTTCTTGATCAAAAAACCAAACGGCTCTATCAGAGCCATCTTTAATCTTAAAACTTTAAACAAATTTATTTCCTACAAGACATTTAAAAAGGAAACAGTGAGGTCCATCGTACCTCTAATAGATCCTGACAGCGTCATGTGCACCATAGACCTTTTAAAGACGCGTATTACCATGTCCCAATAGCCGCAGTCCATCACAAATATCTGAGGTTTGCTCTGAAAGATGGTGACATAGTCTATCACTACCAATTTATGGCTCTACCCTTTGGTATCTCTACTGCCCCTAGAGTCTTCACAAAGATACTGATAAAAATGATAGCTTACTTTAGGCGAAATCAAATTCTCATCCTCCCTTATCTGGACAATTTACTACTAGTATCAAGGACAACAGAAGCCATACGTGCAAACTTGTCCATAGTCCTGTGCACTTTGAATGACTTGGGGGTTGGATAATAAACAAAAGTCAGACCTGATCCCGGGTACACAGAAGATATAGCTAGGGGTACTCCTAGATTCCCGCACCCAGGAATCGCTGCTTCCACCATCCAAGAGTAAGGATCTTATTCAATTTGTATCATCCCTATATCATGCCACAACAGTGTCCATCAGAGAAGCAATGAAAGTGCTGGACCTGTTGACAGCCTGCATACAAATAGTCCCATGGGCGCAAGCCCATACCCATTATTTACAACGGTTCATCCTTGCCCGGTGGGACAAATGACAGACCTCCCTAGATAAAAAGGTGAGACTGTCCGTTCAGGTTAAACAGTCCCTGCGCTGGTGGACTTTTACAGAGTAGCCTGAGCAAGCGAACCTCTTGGTC
Source organism: Eleutherodactylus coqui (assembly GCF_035609145.1). Lineage (NCBI taxonomy): Eukaryota > Metazoa > Chordata > Amphibia > Anura > Eleutherodactylidae > Eleutherodactylus > Eleutherodactylus coqui. The sequence goes on from NC_089840.1 coordinate 244,777,388, forward strand.
TCGAACCCTCTATATCCATCGCAACGGATGCTAGCAAGGCCGGGTGGGGAGCACAGGTAGCAGACGTGACCCTGCAGGGAACCTGGGATTCCTGAATAGCCGCATGCTCGTCTAAAGGGAACTAAGAGCGATATGGGAGACCCTCTGTGCGGCAGAACCCCACCTGAAAGGAAGGCATGTCAAAATCTTAACCGATAACATGACAACCCTGTCGTTTGTTCGTCACCAGGGGGTAACACGACACCTGCACCTCCAACAGTTGGCGGCAAGAATACTTCACTGGGCGGAATCCACGGTGCTATCCCTCTCAGCAATCCACCTGAAGGGGCCCACAAATGTTGTCGCAGACTTACTCAGCAGACAAAGCGTCCTTCCAGAAGAATGGTGTCTGAACCAACAAATCTTTGATCTTCTAACATGCCAGTGGGGGCAACCACAGATCGATGTTTGCCACAAGAGCAAATACAAAATGCTGGGACTTTTATTCCCTCAACCCAAGGGACAACCCATGCAGGGTAGACGCCCTGTCTAAAAAATGGGACATGGACTTGGCCTATGTGTTTCCTCCCTCTTCCCACTGATCCCATACACCCTCAAAAAGATTCAGGTCAGCCAGGCGGCAGTAATCCTAGTTGTCCCCATGTAGGACAAGAGACCCTGGTATCCCCTATTGAACGCCCTAGCAATCCAGGGTCCACATCCTGGATTAGGGAAAGGGACTCTCAAAAAGTAATCACCACCTTGACTAAAGGTCACAAACCTGTAACCACAGCCATTTACAGTAAAGCATGGAAGAAGTTCTCAAAGTTCTGTAACTTGGATCCAAGCGAAGTTCCAAGTATAGATATACCTATAATTTTGGAATTTCTGCAGGCGGGCCTGGAAAAAGGCCTCAGCTCAAGAACTCTTAGAGTTCAGGTGACAGCATTAGGATCCTACTTGGATTTTCCCTTGGCAGAGCATCGCTGGGTTCGTAGGTTCCTTAAGGGAGCAGACAGACTCTGGCCCTTCATTAGGGAAACGTTTCCTACATGGGACCTGAATTTAGTCCTAAATAGTTTATGCAAACCACCCAACCTCTCCCAACTCCCCATAAGGTTGCTTACGCTAAAAGTTTCCATAACCTCAGCTCGGAGAGTAGGAGAACTACAGGCCTTATGCAGTGTCGAGCCACACATGCTCATACAAGATGATTAGAATCGCCTTTAATCTAGATGCAGCTTTCCTTCCAAAAGTGGTGTCCAAATCCCACAGAAAGCAGACAATTACCCTGCCTTTTTGCCAGAACCCCTGCAATGACAGAGAGAGAGATTTCCATAGCTTAGATGTCAGGAGAGCTACCCATTCTTTTCGGAAACATAACCACCTCTTTGTCCAATTTCAGGGACCGGGCAAAGGAAAGAAGGCATATAAGAGTACCATTGCAAGATGGATCAGAATGGCCATCCAGGGGGTGTACAAAGCCAGGGGTCTCGATCCTCCAGGGAAAATTAAAGCCCACCCCACACGATCCCTCTCCTCCTTGTGGGCAGAGAAAGCCCAGGCCTCCGCTGAGCAAATCTGTAAAGCGGCTACAAAGTCCAGTCTGCATACCTTCATTAAACACTACAGGGTTAATGTAAAGTCGGACAAAGACCTGGGATATGGACGGAAAGCCCTCCAGGCAGTATTCCTGCCCCAAGTCACCTATAATTTGGTATTGCTCCATTGTGAATGGGGCCGTCGGGATGACGACCAGGAAATATACGGATTACTTACCGGTAGTCCTTTTTCCGCGAGTCATCACGACGGCCCATAGTTCCCTCCCTTATAGAATATTTGTTCTTTTCCAATGTAAATATGACCGAAAAAAGGTAAATTTTGGTTCAGTAAACATTGTCCACCATGATAATTTGAGTCACTAAAGAAATGGTGAAAAGGGAGGTGCTTTTAAGGGCTTTTCCTGTCCCTACTGAGGTCAGAGGGCAACTTCCATTGTGAATGGGGCCGTCATGATGACTCCCGTAAAAAGGACTACCGGTAAGTAATCCGTATATTTTGTATAAAACACTGATGCTATCCTAACCTATATTTCACTTAATTCCAACTCTAGGGGAGTGTGGATGGCAATAAATTCTGTTGCTTTTCAACTTATTAAAAAGAAATGGATCTTTTGCATAGATATGTCATTTTAGATTGTTTTTGTTTGGGGTGTAGATAAAAGCTATTGTATACTGTATATCTTGTTATTGATGGAACAGAGTAGGTTTATTCATATAATCCTATGCAACCTTTCAAAACTTAAACAAGGTAATCTTACTTGCAGAGATTTCAACACCGTCTCTGATATTAGTATGGACACGACTTCTACACTACACAGACATGTCCAGTCCTTGGGTGACGTATGGTGGAGGGAAGAGCTTTGGGATGCTTGGTGGGCTATGCATAGGTCTGAGAAAAATAATTTTTCACAAGTCCACACTAGCTAATCGCAGATTGACATGTTTATATTCCATGATCGAGACTATTTCATGGTCTGATCATGCTGCAGTATCTCTTAACTATCAGGGAACAACGTACCCAAACACCGACGTATTTATGGTGTGGTAACTATTTCCTATTCTCTCAGACAACGCATAAGAACATTTTTAAAAATGACAAAGAATAGTTCAATATTGATGCATCTCAGGATTTTATGGAACGCACACAGAGCATATCTAAGGGGCTCGTTCATATTGTTAGGAAATCACATTAAAGAAGATAAAAATGGGGTTCTGTAAGAAACACTTGATAAAATTTAAAGTTCTTGAGTCACAAAATAAGATAACTCCAACAAATTATTGGCTTCCCGCCTCAAAGCCCCGCATCTTACACATCGAACCCCATATATAACAAGTCCAAACAATACAGGGCAATTAAGTAATCCAACGGATATAGTGATTGCTACTCGGCTTTATATAATTTAAGACGATCCTTTCATGTTCCCGAGCACAGCCCATCATGTTCAGATGTTCTTACAAAAGATGAATCCACCCACCCTCTGCTGGGCAGAAAGAATCCCTTGATTTTCCGATTTACAATTACAGAAGTTCTTGACCATATAAACTCTAGCAACAGGCAAATCGCCAGGTCCAGAAGGTCTTACAAACCCCTATTCTAAAACCTTTCGAACAAAATTATCTCCATTTATGTGCAAAACTTCTAATTAGCAGCTACAAAAGGTTCTTTCCCAAAGAAAAATCAACAAGCTCTAACCATAGTCACTTTTTCTAAAGCAGGGAAAAATCCAGATACTCCCCCCCCAAACTTTCAGCCCATATCGCTATTGAACACCGATATTAAAATTTATGCAAAAATATTAGCTTCTTGATCGGCACCGATTTTGACAATTTTAATTGGAGAAGATCAAGTGGGATTTGTGAAAGGTTGTCGAGCTCCAGATAACACAAGAAGGGTATTGAACATTACGCATTTTATAGAATCTAGAAGACTTCCCGCAGTTTTATTATCTTTAGATGCTGAAAAAGTGTTTGATCGCGTAAATTGGGAATGCAGTGATACCTTGGCTTGCGAGTGCCCCAGCTTGCGAGCGTCTTGACTTGCGAGCAGGTTCTCTCCCAAATTTTTGCTCTGATTTAAGACCAAAAACTTGAGTTGCGAGCCTGCTTTGAATTTCATGCGGGGAGTCCTCTCATCACTGAACACTGTGACAGCACTGTCAGTGTTCAGTGACAAGGGGAATCCCTGTGGGGAGCAAAGAGTCCCCAGCCACAGCTAGGCAATTCAATGAATGGGTGAGCACTGCCTGTGATTGGCTGAGCACTGTGACCAATCACAGGCAGCTATCAGCTGTCATTTATTGAATGGCTGAGTGCTGCCTGTGATTGGCTGAGCGTTCAGCCAATCGGATACAGCTCTTTCAGCAGGTGGGGATTTTAAATCCTCGCCTGATGAAAGAACTTCAGAACAGCGCAGGGTGAAGACGTGGCTACACTTGGCTGAGCCCCGGCAGCGGCGGAGAGGTGAGTATATATTTTTATTTTTTATACATGCTATGCATGATTTTCAGGGAAGGGCTTATATGTAAAGCCTTTCCTCAAAAATCACGGCGTGGTTGCGGGCAGCCCATTGCACTCAATGGGGCCGCCTGCATCAGTGACAGCCCCATTGAAAGGAATGGCTCTTGGGTTAAAAGCTTCGTATCGGAACAAATTTAAACTCCTAACCCAAGGGCAACTGTATACATTTAAAGTTTTGGAAAAAAAATGGCTTTAAAGGGTCTTTTTTTTCCAAGCTATATCTGCATTGTACTCTGATCCCTCAGCTTGTGTCTAGTGGGGCTTTATCAACAGAATTTGCTATCACAAATTGTACTAAACTAGGCTGTCCACTATCTCTATTGATTATCACTAGAAACTTAACCTCAAGCCCTTAGAGAAGACCATTCACTTCTAGGAGTCCAAATCGGAGAACGTACACATTTTAATATCTTTCTATGCAGATGACATCATACTAAATTTAACAATCCTATAAACTCCTAAACTACTACTCTGGAATCATTAGACTTCGGCAAGATCTCCTACTATAAAATCACTAAGCAAAGATCCCAGCTTTTGCCGCTAAATCTGTCTAGTGGTACTTTATACTATAAAGTAAATACTGATTTGACTGGAAATAAGAAGGTATCAAATATTTGGTACTACAATAACAGCTTTTTATAAAAATCCATATAATTGTAATTAGGAATCTATGCTAATGGTACTACAAGAGGAAGCACTAAGACTTTCTAAATTTGAAAAATCATGTTTGGGAAGAATAGCTTCCGTTACAATGTCTTTACTACCCAAATTGCTATATTTGTTTCGTACTCTCCCCATTGCCCTACCAAAATGCTTTTTCACTGCCATAAAATGAATATTACCACATTTTTACCTGAGCACAATGCAAATCACGACTAGCTAACAAAATACTTTAAAAAAAAGTTGATTAGGAAGACTGGGCCTCAAAGATATTTATGCTTATTACCTAGCTACAGTATTTCTCCTAAAATAAGACCCTTTCTTATTACTTTACCCCAAAAGAGGCACTAGGTCTTGTTTTTGGGGATGTTTTATTGTACTTACCTAATGTGTCTCCCCTGCTTTCCTCCGGAGCTCCAGCAGGCTTCCTGCAGTCCTTGGCCACCACAGAAGATCGCTTCCTGGTTACGGGATTCATAAAATCCCCCTCCAGGAATTGATGGCTCTAATTGGTTTTCGAGCCCTGCTCAGCCAATTGATGTAGCGCTGGATGAACCAATCACAGCCACCGGATTGATTCATCGAGCCCTGCATTGATTGGTTCTCTAGCACTGCTCAGCTAATCAGAGCCATCGCTTTCTGGAGGCGGGATTTATGAATCCCTTAACCAGGAAGCGATCTTCTGCCGGTGGCTGAGGACTGCAGGAAGCCTGACGGAGCTCCGGAGAGGCTTTTTTTTTCTGTAACGCAGCTAGGGCTTATTTTCGCGGTAGAGCTTATATCTCAAGCCTCACTGCAAATACCAAGAAAACAGGGTAGCTCTTATTTTTCGGGAAACTGGGTATGCATGTCTCCCAGCTAGCATCACAGTGTGAATCTAAGTCACAGAAACACTGGCTCCCTATCCAAAACCATTTGGCAGCCCCGGTTTCAATTAAATATTTACTCATACTCCCCTTGTGACTGCTACATTTACCAACTTGCCTCTCTCCATTCACCCAAATTCCTTTTGCAGCATGGAAAATATTCCATAACCATGCAAAGTCGACTTCCAGCAGAATATATCCCATTGGAACTGCTCCAATACACTACTTTGTCTCTGGACATTTCCAAGTGGATCTCATTAGGTATTAGCACTGTCGCAATTATGCCAAAAAGTCACTTGATCATATGACCTCTAAATTATTATCCATACCTACAAATCTAGCACTTTCTAAATAGCCATGAACTCTCTTCTCTTTAGGGAAACCCACCTGTAGAAACGATAATGAAAATCACTTTCTGTTGATATTCTACCACAAATGTATCCCAACTGCTTAGCCACCAGCTGCAGAAATTGTGGTGACAGGTACGTTCTAGCGTAATCTGTGGAATTGCCCATCTCGCTGGAGATTTTGGGACTTGGTATTCCAGATGATATCCTCTTTGGTGGGTTGTGTAGTGTCAACTTCCCCCTCTTTAGCATTGCTAAACATTAGTATTTCATGCAATTCCACCAAAGTTTCGACTATTGGGATGCAAAATACTGGCTTTGTCCAATCTGACAATACTGGCACAGTGGAAAAGCATTGAGGCTGGTAATATAGAAGAGACTTTTAATTTAATAAACCGGACGAACATATATGATAAAATGTTGGCAAGCAATTCCCTTCCACTTTCTAAACTTCATTATATATGGAATGCATGGTGATCCAGCAATTATCGCGTAGCCTGTTGATCGTAACTCTCACCCTTGGGTGGGCTAAACTAATAAATCGTTAGGGCAAGATGGTAATTGCGAGAGTTAATAAATATGTTTATTAACCTGGTAATTATTCTTTTACCTACCTGATTACTATTCTTTTATTCTATCTTCCAGAATTTGTTTTATAATGCTCAATTTAATTGCTCAATACTGTTATTAAAAAAGTCATAGACTACAAAGTATGTTTTGATCATGCATGCACACGATCCTGTTTGTTGTACTCCGTTTTAAAATGTCTAATGAAATTTTTTTGAAAAAAACAAAAATAAAATCCGTGACTTTCTGACGCGGTTTTTGGCACGGATCTGCATGTGCAATTTGCCCTGTCAATGGGCAGAATCCACGTGCAGAATTCTGAAGCAGAAAATGGCTTTTCTGCAAGTTTCTGCGTCAAGAAGTAACATGTCACTTCTTGATGTGGAAACACTCATTTCCACGTCGGAATACCACATGTAGATTTGGGCAAATACTGTGTGTGGATCCTTTCAAAAACTATGTCTGATGCAGATTTTGACTGATTTTAGACATGGAAAATTCCGCTATGAATGCTGCTGTTTGAACATATCCTTAAAGGGGTTGTCTCGCGCCGAAACGGGTTTTTTTTTTCCATAGGCCCCCCCCCCGTTCGGCGCAGGACAACCCCAAGGGATGTGTTAAAAAAAAATAAAATTATTACTTACCCGAATCCCTGCTCTGCGACGTCTTCCTTCACCAAGATGGCCGCCGGGATCTTCACCCACGATGCACCGCGGGTCTTCTCCCATGGTGCACCGTGGGCTCTGTGCGGTCCATTGCCGATTCCAGCCTCCTGATTGGCTGGAATCGGCACACGTGACGGGGCGGAGCTACGATGACGACGCGGGACCAGCTCTCCGGCACGAGCGGCCCCATTCACCAGGGAGAAGACCGGACTGCGCAAGCGCGTCTAAAAACACCAGAAGACAGCGAATTTAGACGGATCCATGGCGACGGGGACGCTAGCAACGGAGCAGGTAAGTGAATAACTTCTGCATGGCTCATAATTAATACACAATGTATATTACAAAGTGCATTAAAATGGCCATACAGAAGTGTATAACCCCACATGCTGCCACGAGACAACCCCTTTAAGGCCCTTTTACACAGGACGATTATTGTTGTAGTTGTTCAAAAACCCAGCGCGCCCACAGGGTTTTGAACTATAGTCGCCCCGTGTAAATGCATGCAGAGACTGGACGACTCTCAGCATGCTTGAAAATTGAACAACTAGCCGTTCAGTACTGAAGTGAAAGGAGGCTGTGGGGTAAGAACGTTCTCCTGCCGCTACACCGCCATGCTGTGAGCAATCCAGCGATACTCGCTCCTCTGTACCAGCACAGTGGCGATCTTCACTGGGACGCACTGGCGGGCTTTGTTTGCCCAATAGCTCGTACTGTGTAAAGGGACCGTCACTGATATATTCGAGATAAATAACAAGGCGAGTCATCTCTGACTTAAAATCTTTCTTATTTTTAACACACAACTATCTTTGGAGCGCTGCCCTCGCTTTAATTGATCTTCTAGATAACAAAACTTTCTAGAGTGAAGCAAGGGTACTTTTGTATGGACACCGGTCAGCCCATGTAAGCATGAGACTCAACGATCGCTCACTTGTTGGAGTCTCTTTGATTTTCAGCTCGCCTAAAAATCGAGCCAGTGTCGACCCACGTAAACAGGCAGTTATTCATCTATGATTGACTGCCTGTTTACTGTGAATGGAGTCGGGCAGCAGGAAAAGATCTCCAGCCCGCTCAGCATTCATTCACTGAGCGATTATCGCTCCTGTGCTTTTTATACAGAAGCAATGAAGTCCTGTGTAAAACTACCCTTAAAGATCCATCCACATCATTCAGCAAGTACACCGTGTTATACACTCATTGTCAAAAAATAAATAAAAATCAAGCCCCTAGAAGGAGTTGTTGGAATTGAATGACACTTTCTCTGTGTGATTGTAACATTGATGTAATGTAACATTGATGTAAATAAGTGATTACAATATCAGAGCAAAAGGGAAATTTATTGTGGAAAACGGAACACTGAAGGGAGACTCAAGTACCCAGTTGTACCGCCTCTAGCTTGGATACAAGATGTGATACGGGCGGGCATGGAGGCTCTAGTAGCCTGTTGTATCGCCTCTTGCTTGGATACAAGATGTGATACGGGTAGGCATCCAGGCTCTAGTATCCTGTTGTAACACTTCTAGCTCTGATACAAGATGTGATACAGGGGGGCATGGAGGCTCTAGTACTGTTGTACTGCCTCTAGCAAGGGTAGAACATATGATACTGGCGGGCATGGAGGCTCTAGTATCCTGTTATACCACTTCTAGCTCTGATACAATGTGATACGGGGGGCATGGTGGCTTTACAGTGTTTCCCCCCCAAAATAAGACCCTGTTGTATATTAATTTTTGCCCCAAAAGAGGCACAGTGTCTTATTTTCGGGGGAGAGGGGGAGGGCTTATACTCACCTGGTCCACAGCATCCTGATGCCTCACAATGGTCTCCAGCAGCGCTACGGCAAACTGCATTGTCCTCCGCTCTGACATCTCAGCTTCTTTCTGGTGACGGGGCTTTGAATACCCTGCCTCCAGCAAAGCAAGCGCTGTAATTGAATCGAGCGCCAGCCAATTACAGCAGGTGCTCAATGAGCCAATCACAGCCATTCAGTGATGTCATTCACTGAGTGGCTATGATTGGCTCATCGAGCATCGGCTGTGATTGGCTGCCGCTCGATCCAATCACAGTGCATGCTTTGCTGGAGGCGGGGTATTCAAAGCCCCGTCACCAGAAAGAAGCTGGGATGTCAGAGTGGAGTACACTGCAGTTAGCTGCAGCGCCGCCGGAGACCATCGCGAGGCATTGGGACTCCGCGGACCAGATAAGTATAGATACCTAGATATCATTTTTTTTTTTAAATGCAGGTCAGCTAGGGCTTATTTTCTGTGCAGGGCTTGTATCTCAAGCCTTCCCTGAAACCCGGGGTAAGGCTTATTATTGGGGTAGGTCCTATTATCGGGGAAACACGGTTGTACCCTGTTCGGTTGCCTCTAGCTTGGATACAGGATGTGATAGGGGCGGGCAATCGAGGCACACAGGTTCCGTATGGTATCCTGCAGCATATCAGTCCACATTTGCTGTAACTGACCCTTTAGATTGTGCAAACTCATACAGTGTTGAAGTTGACGTCCCAGATGGTCCCATACATGTTTTATTGGCCATAAATCTTGTGACCGAGCAGCCACAGAAATGTGACAATGCTGTGGGGACGTTCCTGTGAGACCCTTGTGTGTGCGGCCGAGCATTATCCTGCTGGAAGCCGCCATGAGAGGAACACGTGGCTGCAGGATATCCTGAACATATCGCTGAGCTGTCCTTGTCCCTTATACCACTAATAGGGTATCAATTATCATATACAATGCCCCCTTCGCCCAGACCTTCACAGCAGTAGTGGGGGCAGTTTGCCGCTCCATAGTGAAGGCAGGATTCAGGCCCTCACCCTTTGCTCTCCAGACACAAGCATGGCTGTGTCAGTGCCCAAACTAAACTTGGATTAGTCACTGAAGTCAACCCTGTTCCACTCTTTAGCAGTCCTTTTTCGTCATTCACCACACCAGTGTAAACGGAGCCGATGGTGGATAGGTATCATAGCCAGTACACTTAATGGGTGCTGCGGACCAAATGTCCTTCAGCCAAGTGCCTGGTAATGGAAATGGTTCTGATAGACACAGTGGCCTCTAACTACGGTGCCATCTGTTTCTTAATGGCAGACAACAAAACAGTTGGAGCTGCTCGTGCTTGTCAGTTGATCAGATGATTCTCTTTACTGGTGGTCTGTGAAGAGCATCCTGAGCCTGGCCACCTTGTGTGCCCCCACACATCCACTGGCCCCAACATCTTCTCACAGTCTGATCAGAACGGCCTCTGAGAGCCTCTTATAGGCCAAGGGTGGAATCACTATCAGGGCCTCAGGTGACAAGACCGCCCATCTAATCACGCCGCAACGCTAATCATTTGCATATCTGCCTTAGATATAATTGCATGCCGAGTTTTGCAGCAAAACCACAACTCCTTCAAGGTGTTTGTTTTTTTTTTTTTTTTTTTTTTTTTAAAGTGTGTACATTATTTAATCTCACTGCGATTAAAGGGGTTGTATGGTATTAGTAACAAGGGTCTGCTTTTTTTCTCTAGAAACAGGGCCACCCTTGCCCATGGACTGTATCTGGTATTGGAGGTCAGCTCTATTGCTTCTCACTTCCATTGAACGTGCTCCACTGTGTCCAGTTGTATCGGCCTGTCCTCAGACATCAAAACCAGCTCTAATAATCTGTATTATCGCTGGGTACTCATGACTAAGCAGATATATAAGGACTCGTATGGCTATGGAATATATTTATTATGTACAGAGCTGCATGGTAACAATTGCAGGCATATTATATTTCCTTTAGTCCAGCATGCAACATGCATACTCCTTATGAGTCTGGTTGTAAACAGTACAGATCCATTTCCTCACCAGCCTGGACAGCATTGTTGGATGTTGCCCATATTTAAGAACAGATATGAAGAAGAATTCACCTATGGTGATATAGAGACTATGCACAGTAAATATGGTACAGGATAGCTTACAAATATCGTCCCTAAAGCCATGGGCTGCGGACCCCTCTAACCTTTATTTCCATCTAAGATAAGTGCATTTCCAGCAAATGAAGGCACAGTAGATGCACGAAATGTCATATTCATGGTTTTCCTTAGCTGCCTCTTTTTGTAATAGTTGGCCATAGACATTTAGAGAGAAGTGGGCCGAGTTCATAGGCAACCTGATATATGGCAGACCAGTAATGACGCCGATTAACATCCATGATGCCCTACACCAAACGTAGGAAAGGTGTTCATTATTGTCCAGCAAGGGCAAAAATAGTTGAAAGTTGCTGATGAACCGCCCAAAAAAAGTTTCACAAAATCAACAGCTATTACAGACTTTTATAGAATGTCTATGGACAGCTTTGGATGGACATCTACATGGCAGTGCCCAGTGTTTTCCTTATCTGTTTTTTTTTTTTTAATCTACTGACACATAGCCTAGGAATGAATGATTGATAGATATCCATAGGTAGTTCTAAACATTGACATTCTATATACAATATAAATGACTACCGCTGCTGTTCTGAACCATTGCCGTTAGTGAGGGTGAGGGTGAGGGTAAGGGAACATGCCAGCAGTAAGACACATTTGCTATTTTGGTGCCATGCAAGTCATCCAATACCATCAACATATGCATTTGTACATTGTTCTATATCTCCATGCCAAATCAAATACTGCATTTCCAAACCAACCTCTTTTCATACAAAGTTATTTAACGGGAATTACTGGATTCATTAGGTGTATGTACAAAAGAGTATTCACATCCATAAGTAGTACAGTATATGTGCATGCAACAAGCCTCCAGTCAGCAAGCACATCAGTTATATACAATGGGTGGAAGAATTCACTATAGAGGTCATAGTTTGGAAGTGTTTGGTAATGCAATGACTATCATAATTCCCTAATATCATAAGTGTCACCCCCTTGGCAATGAAATTATTTGACTCGAAATTTTCCAGTAGCTATTGGTATACAGAAAAGAGGGAGTTCCATAGCAAAGACTGAAATGGGTTTCCCTATTATGGGGCTTAGTGTTTGCTTCCCCATCCATATTCATCCCATGACACTTTGGCCACTTCCGCACCTTTAGTTCCTCTGGAGATAGGGTTTTGCACCAGTTCTCACCACCAAGTAGCAACGAATCCTGGGTTATAGCTCTCCAAAAGCTCAAGAGTTGTGCTTGGTCTGGGTGACCCCTGTAATAGCATTATACTATAACTGGTTTTCTGCAGTTTCCTAATTATTGGTTCACTAAAGATTTACCTACACCCTATGGTCTACTAATAAGCAGTTCCACACGATAATACACCTAATTATAATTTTACTTCTGCTATTCAACAGGCTATAGACATTACCTAGAAATCTGACATCCGATATCATGCAGGTCAACACCAAGGTTTCTGACAGGGTGCAGCCAGTTATCGTCAGGACAAGTGATGAGAGCATGTTCTATTTTAACTAGTAAGGAGCGAACTTTTGAAAAGTTCAGTTCAGCCACTTTGCCAAACTTTTAGAAAAAGTTCTGTCCGATTTAGTTAGAACCGAATGGGAAGTTCACCAAAACCCCTAAATCTGGTGTAGAACACTCTCTAAAAGATGTAAAACTCCTGTATAATACTCTTAATAAGAGTGTTATAGAAGGTTTTTGTGGCTTTTAGATACTAGTGTTCAGGACTAATGTTGAGCAGTCCAAACCAGTGGATCCCTGTTTCGAGTAGAACTTTGCTAAGAGCTTGGTTTGCATTCATGCCAAACTGAACTTCTAACAAAGTTCTATCCCAAAAAGGTTTCACTGGTTCATTCAACGCTCATTATAGCATCTGATTGTCCACAAAAATAGCTGTCCACGCCATGAACTTCAAGTCAACACTGAGTATAGGGTGAAAAAGTTTCCAACACGATTTTGCAATAGATTTGTCATGAGTGGACATCGGGAGGAAAGGGGCGTGTCAAAAAAGTGGTGACTGGTATGTACAGCCGACTGAGCATTATCTAATGTCTATAGCCATCATAAGGCACCTACTAGCCAATTAGGATATTTTAGACTTGAATTGTTATTTATGTTGGACCCATGTAATTGTTATTCCAACAGACCTATTAAAGACTTGGCCCCTATCTTCCATAAATAGCACCCACGGGCTATGACTAATATCGCAGCTTACTCCAATTTAAAGGGGTTGTCCAAGATTTTTTACAGACTTTTACTATTAATGACTTATCCTCAGATCAGCGAGGGTCTATTGCTTGAAATCACTACCAATCAACTGATCCCTGGGCCTGTGATCAGTGCAGAAAGCACTGGGGAAAGACAATGCTGTTCGTATTGCAACGGCTTGTTTTGGTGCTGCAGGCACAGCTCTCATGGAATTCAATAGGAGGTTTGCCTGCAATAGCCAAGTGCAAACGAAACGGTTGACAGCACCATCTACAGTATGATAATCACTTCTCTGGAGTCACCTGTAGCTTTTCTGAGCCACGCAGTCACTGCTTGCACGGTGCCCAGTCCTCCTTGATTGCCCCCCCCCCCCCCCCCTATGCTTGCAATGTCAAAGCTAGCCCACCCATGTTCTTTCCATCTCCCTTCACTTCTACTCTCTGGCCATCACAGCAAAGTTGTAATACAGATATAAAGCCAAGCTAGATCCACCTCAGTTCTCTGCACAATGACCAGATGATGCAAAAGAACAGCGGTGGAAGAAGCACAGGTAGGCAAGCACACAAGGAAAGTCAATCAAGAAGGACTGGGTGCCATCCAGGCCAGGACTCCATGATTTAGGAAGGCTTCACTTCCACCTCGGTGACTTGCGGGACACAATTGCCATACTGTGTGCAATAGAAGTAGGTTTTTGGGCTTAACGGGACACCAACAGCTTTAACAAGAACATGTGTATCATGCACTTTAGAAGTGCTATACTATCAGGCACTCCGTTCATTGGTGAAAAAAAACTTGAAAGGTACCCTTTAAGTAGATAGCCTGGAGAGCTGATACCTTTTAATGGCTAACAAAAAGAAATGTTATGCAAACTTCTGAGGCCACTTAGACTTCTTCATTAGACTGACTTGTACATATGATACCTTTTTAATGGATAACAAGGAGAAATTGTTACAGCAAGCTTTCAAGGCTGATGAAGCTTTAATCCTGATGAAGAGGCCTAAGCAGACCTGAAAGCTTGTTATAACATAATTTCTTTTAGTTAGTCATTAAAAGGTATCCTATCTACAAGACTAGTTTGCTTCTCTTACTGATAACAATAAGATTTAAGCGTTGAGATGTAACACCAGACGTAACCTATGGACTTCAGTGGCGCTGTTTTGGTAGGTATGTTGGATATTTCAATCTGTTGGGTTGATTAGTCCAAGAATCAAGTGATATATTTTGAGCTATTCACCACTTGTGTGGTGCAGCATGTTAAGCCAGCAGAATGCAGTCATTGGCTCTCACTCACGACCTGAAGGTTGTGGGTTCAATCCCTGGTTCAGGTAGCCGGTTCAAGGCTGACTCATCCTTCCGAGGTTGGTAAAATGAGTACTCAGCTTGGTGGGGGGTAATAAACAAAATTACCTGAAACCGCTGTGGAATAAGTTGGCTATACAAATAACAAGTCCTTTCCCCTTCCCACTACCATTGGTCTAGATTGTCTAAGGCAGTGTTTCCCAACTCCATTCCTCAAGGCACCCCAACAGGTCATGTTTTCTGGATTTCCTTAGTATTGCACAGATGATGTAATTATTGTCAGTGCCTCAGACATTGCCACATTCTTAGGTTATAGGATATCCTGAAAACATGACCTTTTGCGGTGCCTTGAGGACTGGAGTTGGGAAACGCTGGTCTAAGGTGTTGGAAATTAATCCCTTTTAAAAGAGGAAGGATCACACTTTTATAATGCTGGCACAATCCAGTCTATAAAAAAAGGCTCACTAAGTGTATGTGTCGGTGTGATCTATCGCCCTCCATGGCCAGCCTTATGGAACCCTGTATTCCATCAATATAGTATCTGCCTATTCTTAAAGCTGATCTTCTACATCTTTTGGGTTGCAAATACCTGACTAATGATGATTTTTTTAGACGTATCTAAGGCAAGCGTTCTATAGATCACAGAGGTCTTCTATAATATCGGCACCAATGGTAAAGTACTAACATTAGATGAGTGTGTTTGTATGATGCTACCTCTTTATATTTCAAGCCAAAATGTACAGAACTCAAAGGTCAGAAATGTGTTTCTCCTTTTTACAGCTTAACATCACCCACATCTCTTTTAATAGCTAATTACATATAAATATTACATTATAAATAATAGAATCTCTTTAACCTACATTACAGATAGTACAGACCCCCTGCTGGGAATCCGGAACAGAATAATTTAGGATAAGTGTTAGGGGCATTGTTGGTTATTCGGGAACGATGGAGAGATCATACTTTCTCAGGCGCTGTGTCATTGTCACTAGAGCTTAAAAACCGGAAGAGGAGCTGCAGTCCATCCACTGGGTGTACGATGGGGACAGTTTGCATTTTGGGAAAGTTCGGTGTAGCCAGTTCCCATTTGGCAGTGCCCACAAGCTCTATGGTGAGAATTTTTAGTATGATTTGTGCAAGTTCTTTGCCAATACAGCTACGAACGCCGCCTCCAAAGGGGATATAATTGAATCTGCTGGCTTTTCCGTCATCCCTTTCTGTACGGAAGCGATCGGGGTCAAAAGAGTCAGCGTTCTGATAAATGACTGCAGTTTCATGAGTATCCCTTATACTGTACATGACACTCCAACCTTTGGGGATTTGATATCCCTGCAAGGTAAAAACATGAATAAAGTTAAAACAAAGAGAAAAAAAAATGCAAAAAATAACACAGTAAAGAGTAAATTAAAACCAATGTTATCAGAGTTGTAGAATGTATTTACAACCAGCTCTACAAATATGTCCTCACCTCTTCCCATTGTGTCCTGAGCCACCGCCCTGTGTTTTACAGGCTGGAGTCCCCCGAGTTTACAGGACGTCACAGGTGCTGCAGCCAATAACCGATGGAGCGCTAAGCTCTGTCTTTGGCTGTAGTGTCTGTGACATCCCATAAACAGACTGGGATAGCCTGTAAAAGTAACGTCAGTGGAGATCTGTAGCAATGGAGTTGGACACAGCAGGAGCCGGGAGAGGTGAGTATACGGGTACCAGTATTCTGCAACTCTGAAAACCCCTTTAACCCCTTGAGTGGCCCACCCGGAAATTTTCCGGGAGGAGCTCCACTGCCCATAGCGATGTAGCCCGGAAGATTTCCGGGCTATGTATCACTATGGGAGCTGCAGAGCACAATATCACAAGCTGTGACAGTGGGCTCTGCCTGCACAGTCTCACACAGAGCAGTTCAGGACTTTGAAATAAGAAGCGGGGAGATACTGCCGATCTGCCGGCAATCTCCCGCTTTTAATTTCAAACTCCTGCACTAGTTTGTTTACAGGTTGCCATAGAGACCATCGGCTATTCAGAAGCAAGCCGATGGTCTCTGTGGCAGGGAGAGCTGGTGCTTGGCTGTCAGAGAACAGCCAGGCACCAGCTCTTACAGCAGAGATCAGAGAAAACCTCCGATCTCTGCTGTGATAACCCTTTAAATGCTGCAGTCTGTGACTGCAGCATGTAAAGGGCTGTCACCATTGGACCCCCGGAATGTGATCAGGGGGGTCCTGATGGGTCTCTGTGGAAGTCCCCTAAAGGGACAAAAAAAAAAAAAAGTGAAAAATAAAATTACACATGTGGTATCTCTGCGTCATAATGACCCGGAGAAGGAAGTTAGTACATTGTTTAACCCCTCAATGACATGGCCCTTTTTTTTTTCTTTTTTTCCCCATTTCTTTTTTTCCTCCGCCTGTTTAAAAAATCATAACTCCTTTATTTATCCACCGACATCGCTACATGAGGGCTTGTTTTTTGCGGGACGAATTGTATTTTTCAATGGTGCTATTTAATGTACCATATAACTTACTGAAAAACTTTTACAAAATTCTAAGTGGAGTAAAATGAAAAAAAATGACATTTCACCATCGTTCGGTGCGTTTGTTTCTACGGCGCACAAACGGCAACAAAAACGACATGATAACTTTATTCTACGGGTCGGTATGATTACGACGATACCAAACTGGTATAGTTTTCTTTTGCTGTAGTACTTTGTATTTTTTTTTTCAAAGACATTAAATTTTTTAAATTATTTTCTGCCGCCATCTTCTGCGCACAATAACTTTTTTATTTTTCCGTCGACGTAGTTGAGCAAGGGCTCATTTTTTGCGGGATATCCTGTAGTTTACATTAGTGCCAATTTGGAATACATACGACTTTTTAATTGCTTTTTATTGCATTTTTTCTGGAAGACGGGGTGACTGAAATAGTGCATTTGTGGCGTTCTTTATTTTTTTTCGGACTGCGTTCACCGTGCGGGGTAAATCATGCACTCTTTTTTGATCGGACATTTACGGACGCGGCGATACCAAATATGTATTTTTCTTTTATGATTTAGATTTTTTTTTAATTATAGATAGATACTTTTTTTTTTTAAGTGTGGAAAAGTCGTGAAAAAGAAAAATAACTATGACAAATTGGCATTGGCATAATCGGACTGGCCCGTAGAATTACTTTAATATATTATTTATACTGCTCAGAGAATGCAGTGAAAAATAAAAATAAAAAACATGCCGGCATTACAGATTTTGTTAATCTTGCCACTAGAAAAAATGGAATAAAAAGCGATCAAAATTTTACATGTTCCAAAAAATTAGATAAATGAAGACTGGAGTTCATCCCGCAAAAAACAAGGCCTTCTAGGGCTCCGGCAACGGAAAAATAAAATGAATACGGCTCTTGGAATGTGGCGACACAAAAGCAAACCTTTAAGAAAAAAAATGTTTTAAATGTACAAAAATAGCAAAACATAAAAAACTGTATAAACTTGGTATCGCCGGAATCATGTGACTCAGAGAATAATGTTATCATATTATTTATTCTGCACGCTGAACGCCGTAAAAATGAAATTGAAAAAAACGAATGGCAGAATTTCTTTCCCCCCCCCCCCCCCCAATCTCCCTACAATTTTTTTTACAAAAGTTATGCAATACATTATATATACCCAAAAATGATGCCATCAAAAAGTACAACTTGTCCCGCAAAAAACAAGCCCTCATATGGCCGTGTCAATGGACAAATGAAAAAGTTATGGCTCTTGGAACGCGACTGCAAAATGAGTTGAAATTAAATGATTGGCCCATTTAAAAGACCTGCCCTGGTGGGTCAGACAGGGTGGTAGGAAACCCGCCACTCAAGGGGTTAAGGGCTCATCCACATCATAATGTTCGCTTTCCATTTTGCATTTCTGTCCAAACAGCTGCAAAAGGAAAATAATGGTTATTTTAAGTCCCATTGACTTCCATGGTATTTTCCAAGCTTCAGTTCTGCTCAGTTCAATTAAGTTCCATTTGATTTGTTTTATTTAAAAAACAATAGAGCAGCGGTCTGCGCTATTATTTCTATTTAAAAAAACGGAAATCGAACTGATTTTTTATTTTTTTTTCATTCTAGACAATGGGTGACAGAACCGAATGGAAAAGCCTCCTTTTGTTTCCGTTCCTGATATCCATTTTTGGATGAGTCAGTGCAGCAGGTAAGAAAGACAAAAGAATATAAAGGATCAGTTAAAAACGGATGGAAACGGAAACAAACTAATAGAAACTGTCCTTTTCTTTTAACAGATCCGTCTACTGGATCTATTAAAAAAACAGAAGCTATTTCCGTGCGTTTCCATTTTTAAAAAAAAGCGCAAATCAAAACGCTTCTGCGTCCGAGCGTTAACATAGTAATTAATGTGTGTATTCCGTGCAGCAATCGCTCCTTCATTCATCGGCAGTCTCTCTGGTTGATAGTGATTCACAATTCTCTTTTGAACCAAAAGGGGGCGATGAAGGAACATCCTTGTGATGAAGACATTCCTTAAGATTCATTGAAGGATTCCGAGAACTGAGGTTAGTTTCGGAATAGCTGGATTCTTGGTTGTGTTACTGCATGTTTGGTAGTTTCCGAAGTAGTGGGTATTTTGTATGATATATGGGAAGGGGGTGAAGAGCAATGAAGGTCACATACAGTTCTAGATTTATTGCTGACTCGATTCTGTTACTCAAGATCATCAATAATTGCTGCAGCATTGCTTCTGTAACACTTGCCTGGCTGACCTGACTGTCGGGTCATCTGCTGCTGAACTTGGCATCCACATGTGACACCACACTTGTACTTTTGGACTCTTCTCTGGCTGACTTTATATTAAGGTATGTATATCTGCAGGGTGTTTGGTCAAAGCAGAAACCTTTAGAGCGGAGGTTAACCTGTATTGTCAGTCTGCAGAAGGTTATATGCCAGCTATGCATTTGCAATGGGCGGTTATTTGAGATATTGGAGGAAAAAGAGAAAGGGATGATGTGATCCTCCTCTAAGGCCGCCTGCACAGGATGCGGGATCCTGCAGCGGAATCCGACCCTGTGCCCGACCGGTGACCCTGTGTACCTGTCCGGAATCTTCTTAATCTGAACTGCGGATGGTCCGGCCGGCGCACATGCGCACTACAGATTTTGCTACGCCGTCGCTAGGCAATGATACGGATCCCGCAAAGCTTTCTACAATGATGATTGCAGAAGGGGGATTGGATGGCTTCCATTGACTTCAATGGGAGCCGTCCACACAGAATCCGCCTAAAAATAGAGCATGCTGCGATTATTTAGTTATTTTTTTTCCCGCGACTGGAAAATCGCAATTGATTTCCGCTCGTGTGCATAGCATGCTATGGCAGGTATTTGCTGCGGAATCTGGAGGCGGCTTAAGTTAGTTACATCTAGGATTTGTCATTTTTATTCAGGCCGATTGCACGTAATGGACGGCTACGGACCTGTTTGTGTTGTGCTAACACCAGCACAACTCTATTGAAAGAGTTTAGATGTAACTGGCAGGTTGCTTCCACCGGCCATGCCATGGAAGACTGTGACTCAAGGATGACAGGTGGAGGCTACCTGCATGTTACATCTACACGCTTTCAGTAGAGTTGTGCTTGTGCCCCACAATACCAATAGATGGGTTGTTGCGTTACAGTTCAGACAACGGGTTTTAGGACCTATAAGGATTTTCATCAGGTTCTAGTTAAAGGGGTATTCCAGGCATTTATTTATGGGTCATCAATAGGTGATCAGTGGGAATCTGCTGCTTGGGATCCCCGCTGATCCTTCAGCCTGCTGTCAGTGCAACAGGGCCAGACGTCCACATTCGTGGTCAGGGCTGGAAGTATAATACATAGCTTCACTTTGATTGAAATTAATGAGAGCGATGCCTTCTATCACAAGTCAAGCTCCTTATTGTAGTCGGAGCT
This sequence comes from Eleutherodactylus coqui, assembly GCF_035609145.1. Lineage (NCBI taxonomy): Eukaryota > Metazoa > Chordata > Amphibia > Anura > Eleutherodactylidae > Eleutherodactylus > Eleutherodactylus coqui. The sequence continues at coordinate 244,797,888 of NC_089840.1, forward strand.
GGAAGTGTAATTGTTGGCATCACTCGCATTGATTTCAATCAGAATGAAGCCGTCTATTGCTCTAATTCAGTGCTCTGCCCCTGTGGTTAGATTAGTGGTGTTTACACTGCTGAAGAAACCTGATAGTCACACCGCTTCTCTGATTACCTAATGCACACTGTCCATTGGTAGTCTAAGACACTACACACTGCTCTGATTGGCTAGCACTGCTCAGAGGAACACCGCTGGCCAATCAGAGCAGTGTGTAGTGTCTTAGGCTACCAATGGACAGTGTGCATCAGGTAGTCAGAGAAGTGCTATGGAGATCTTGGTGCGTCCGGGACTGTAGGGTTGCTTTTACTATGAACTGATGAAGGGAACTGCACGGTCCTGAAACACATTGTCTGACTAGTCTTGATCAAGAATTTCTCCAATAGTATTTTCCTGGAGAACCCCTTTAATTTCAGCTCATGCTATACTGTGATAGTAGGCAAACTGCTTCAGTATGCGCTACAATGTGATGAGATCTATGGAGAACTTTAAAGCTGATCTGTCTGCTCTCTGTTGTGTCTGCTTTAGTAAATACTTGTATTCCTCATGAAATAATAATACTGAAATATCTTTCCTTAGAACTGCATTGTAGTACACCTCTGTTATTCCTTCTGGAAGTATATGATAAAATTGACAACTGGACGTTATCAGTCAGTGGGGTGTCCCTACACACTCTGGGGCTGTCCAGTCACTCTGGATAGTGTCCGATTATGTAGGGACATATCCCTTTAAGAAGGAAAATGGTAACACCCAGTTGTCAATATTCATACATTTTCAGGAGGAATAACAGAGGAACAGCACAACCCAAATCTTTGAGAAAAGATGCTCCAGAATTATTGTTTTATGAGGTATAAAAGTATTTACTAAAGCAAGCATGTCAGGAGAGGTAACAGGTCCTCTTGAAGACTTTTTAAAGGGGTTCATAATTTCAACACACTTCGTCATGAAAGGATTTGTCCAGTTGTAAACTATTGATGGCCTACGCTCAGGATAGGTCATCAATGGCACATGGGAGGGGGTTTATCAACTAGGACCCCCTCTGATTAGTTGTTTGACAGGCTGTTACACCAGCCGGTTTATGCAGAAAGCAGACAGCTCTCTTCTTACTTCGTTCTTACTTGTTATTGCAAGCCAAGTTTCCACTGAAATGAATTGGAGCTTGACCTGCAATGCCTAGCCTGGCCACTGCAGTAAGAACAGAGCTATCTGCTTCTGGCAGAAATCAACTTAGTGCATCAGCCTGGCAGACAGCTGATTGGGCGATGGACCCCAGACATCTACTATTGGTAATTGTCCTCAGGATAGGTGCATCAATAGTTTTACAACCGGAGAAACTCTTGAAGACATAGTACAGAAAATCAGAGATTTCTGTCAACTCCCCCCTAGTTTGCTTTTACTTTTGGAAGAGTACTGACCCGTCTTCCTTTGCGCACTTGAAGTCTTGCTCATAGGGATTAGGCTTTTATATTTATAGAGCATCGGCTCCCACTTCATACAAACAAACACGTTGCATACAATAAGGCACAGAACCAACTTTTACTCCTGAGATGTACCCTGGAAAGTAGAAGCTGATACTCACATCTAGTTCAAAGGTCTGCAGAGCCGTCCTGTAGCCTCCGGAGACGGGTGGGAGCAGCCTCAGAACCTCCTTCACTACGCAATCCAAATAGTGAAGCCCCTTTAGTTTCTCCAAACTCAGGTTCAGCTGACAACGACATTCAAAGCCCTCCTCTTCTGGAAACTCGGTAGACCCCAACTGGTTAGGGGAATCCTGCTGGAATAACTTGCCGTTACAGTGGTGCTCCCATTGCAAGCCGTCTTGGGATCGTCTTAAAATTTGCTCCCTTTCATTTCTGTCCGCCAAGATGAGTTTTGTCTGCTCCCATATCTGTTTGACGTGTCCTTCTGAACCTAGGAGGACAGATGAATGGCAGCCTGCAGTCACACACTGCTCTTCAGCACCATTGTTATTGGGGTTGTCTGCAGAATGGAGACACTGGCATTGCTTGATTAACCCGAGTGATGCCAGTTCCTGCCTGAGCTTGTATATGGAAGATGGGTGTTTGAGTAAGAGCAGTATGAGTGAGGTGCTGGCACTAGCAGTTGTGAAGAAGGCAGCAAACATAAGCTCAATGGCCGATTCCTGTGTAGCAAGAGACAACAACAATTCATAGACCCGGCAGAACAAATGCCATTATGTACCACAGTCAATAGAAAATAATACGGTTTTAGGACAGCAATGTATGGTCTTGTGTTGGGCATGAGAGGACGTAACTATAAAAATGTACAGGAGCATAACAATGCAGAGTTTGCCGTCATACCTGGGCCTAAGGCGGCAAAACCTCTCTTCTACCACATAAAGGAATACCAGGGTTTATTATCAGCACAATCCAGTGCTGCAGACCGGGCGTGGTTGCGGTGTTTGTTGAGGCAGATGATGTCCCCAGAAGTCACCTGGCCAATCAGAGGCTGAACTCTGATTGGCCAGGTGACTTCTGAATCACTATTCTGAACTCCTGGCATCATCGGCCACAACAAACACTGGGACCACAGTGGGGTGCTGCACTGGATGAGGATGGATAAGTACTGTTCCTATTATTTTAGCACTGTAGGCTAAGGGAAATGTTGTCCGGTAACTGGACAACCTCTTTAAGGTTATGTCTGCACTGTGGCAGTACTGCATTCCCATATTGTGACAACGCTGTCCTTCCTTATGACTTCATAGTATTTATTTTCCTAGTGATGTCACATCACTGTGTGTATTATTCCTGTTTTGTGACATCACGTTGTGCATTATCCCTATATAGTAATACGTTGGGACCTGAATTGATCAATTATGACATTACTTTCATCACTATGACATCAGCATTGCTCTGGGGCATAATTGTGTTTACTATCCCTGTACTATGACATCATCACTGTGTCAACTATCACTGTATTCTGACATCACTTAATTGAACTACTGTGACATCACTGTATTTATTACCTCTGCACCATGACATCACTGTATTTATTACTGTGCTGTGACAATACTGTATTTATAACCATGTATTGTGGCATCACTATGTTTACTATCACTGTATTGTGACATGACTTTGTTCATTATTTATCTCCTGTAACAACACTATTGTTCTGTGACATCTGTGTAAGGCTGGGCAGAATTGCCACGGAACTTCCGTGCGGAATGTCCGCATGGCAATTCCACCGACGGCTTCTAATCCCAGGATTAGTCAGCAAAGTAGATGAGATTTTACAAAAATCTCGCCCACACGCTGCGGCCAAGCCGCGCAGAAATGGACACGCGGCGTGGAAAACAAAGACGCAGCCTGTCAATTCTTTTTTCATTTCCACAGCAGCCTCTCTCCTCTCTGAGAAGAGATGGCCAAGGCGCAAAAGGCCGACGGCCAAACTGCTCCACAACCCGCGGCTAAAGGCTACGGGTTTTGAAGCTGCGCTTTTCCAGCGGAATGCTCACGTTTTTTGCCGCGACCATTCCCCAGGCTAAGTATTGTTCCTGTGTCGAGACCGCTTTTATGTGCTTGTTTAACCAAGTAGCGTATGAGGTGCTATAGATACATTTGAGCCCTGGAGCTTATGTCCCGGAGCACATCAGTGTTTTTGGATTTTGTTTTCCTTGTCTGTCATGAGAGCAGGAAAACGGAACCCCTGAGAGGATCAGATCTGTCTATTGACAGAACCAAACGTGTTGAACGGACCCTGTTTACTTAGCGCTGTTGTCTGGGACTTTGGACAATTTTTCTACTGATAACCCATGGTCATCAGTAGATGATCAGCGGGGGTCCACTCCTCGGGGTCTCTGATGTTTTGCTGATTCCCGGCACCGCTGTCTGCACTGGACGCAAATAATTCTGACAACATTCAGCGGCCTGGTTTGAAACTTCAGGCACCGCTCCCATTGAATGTTCTGATCAACCTGGGCCACTGCACTACGGACAGCACAATCTGCTGTCTGCACTGACAATGGTGCTGAGAATCAGCTGATCGGCGGGGATCCAGAGCAGTAGACCCCTCTGATAAACTATTTATGACCTATGCTGAGAATAGGTCATCAATATAAAAAAAAAAACTGTTTCCCCCAAACCCCTTCAATAGGGTTCATCCAACTTTTGTTGTACCCTTCGACTTTTCCTTGCGATAAAATAGCGTTGCATGCCTATTGCGACGGGCGCTCCAAACTGAACCACTAACGCAGATGTGAACGAGTGCTAGGGTGTATTAAAGACGTCTCTGTCATGTAAGAAGAGATGAGGTCTGACAGTTTACCTGCACTCAGGTGTGTAGCACCTTCTTATACCGGCTGCACCCTTTACTAGTAGGAGAGTGGATTGACTAATTTCTCCTAGATGAAAGCCCTTATACGACCTTGGTGGCCGCAACTAAGAAATTGCAAATGTCATGACTCTTCACATCTACATATGTCACTGGAATCTATACATGTAAATATCACCCAAATGTATTTTAAGCTTCAAACCACTACATCTGTTATTTACTCCTCCAAAGCAATGCAAGAAACATGTTTAACATAACTTTAAGATTTCATTTAAATATAATTGTACATACAATGTAAAAGTGGAGCGCAGCTGTGGAGGACTAACTGGGGGCTTCCTGTCACACATGCTGAGTACTGAGGGAGAGACGGGGCAGTTTGCACTGGCCGTGGTATCTAAATACAGGATTAGGGCAACAGACTGAGTCTGTGCTCCAGGTCAAGAGAAACCCAGGCACACCTCACAGTAGACTGCAATAAGAGGATTTCGGTGTTCTAGGTGTTATCACTGTATCTTGGTAGCAGCATTATTTATCCAGTACCTCTTATGTACATATATAGCTCCTACATATTCTGCAGCGCAGTATAAAAAAATTTATTATTCTCAGTAGGTCTTGCAGTCTGATTCCCCTTTCTCATATGCACACACATACTATGTAGGAGGAAGCCAGAATACTCATTACAGGTGAATTGGTTCAAATTGTCTTAGAGTATATAGCCAAATGCTTTATTTTCACTTTATTTACCAAATAATTCCCAATTGCCCCTTTCTATATGTTACAGCGACCCTCTGCTGCGGGACAAACAAAGATGTCCGAACCACTTCTCTGACTACCTGATGCACACTGTGTATTAGTATGCATCAGTAGTCTAATGGCCCATTTACACGCAAAGATAATTGTACAAAAGATAAGTTTTGAGCAATTATTTTGTATAAACTGCTAAAGGACAATATCCAATTGCAGCTTATCACCTTCATTTGCATGTAAATGAGTCTCCAGAGCTGTATGCAGAGAACAGCAGGTGGTCTGTTCTCTGCATTCAGCTCCTTTGTTTTGCCAGGGTCTTTCTGCTGACTACAATGAAATCAGCAGCTTCCGTGGAGATGCAACACCCTGGGCAGCAAACACAGTATGCAGTCTGTTATCTCCTCTCTGGCAGAATGGATTTTATGCTCACCTAAAAATCATCGTTCAGCCGAAGAGTGAAAGATGGGAACATTTACACACATGATTATCGCTGAAACAATGGCTTTTGAGCGATTATCGTTGCCTGTAAATGGGCCTTAAGACACTACATGCTGGTACACTACATTGTCCATTCCTGCCCTTGTGAGCACTACTGGCCGGTTAGATCAGCATGTAGTGTCTTAAGGTGCTTCTACAGCTAACGATTTATTGAATGATGTCCGAGATCGCTCGTTCAACCTGTTTATACAGGCAGATAAATTGTTTGCGCATTCACTTGTTGAATTGTACCAGTGAATAAGAGCCACTGAATGATTGGTATGTAAACCGAACAATTAGCAAACGAACCAATGATGATTTGTATGCATGCATGAAATGAATGATAAGCAAACTGATTATTGTTCATCGTTCAATCGTTGGTTGTGTCTTGCACTGAATGATCATCATTCATTTTCACTCAATTAAGAAATTTTTTGAACGAAAATAATTTCGTGTAAAAGAGCCTTAAGACTACCAATGCATACTGGGAAGCTGTTTGGCCATTTTTGGCTATTCACGATCAGAGGTCTCTGTAATGGTAATAATAGGCTATGGACTAGAGATGAGCGAGCACACTTGGATAAGTCAGTTACTCGAGCGAGCCTCGCTCTTCTCGAGTAACTGCATTCTTGTCCGAGCGTGCTAGGAGGGGCGGTGGTGGATAGCGGGGGAGAAAAGTTTTTACGCACCGTATATTCGCCTGTGTGAACGAATGTATTGGAAACCAATGCCTCAAATGGTTGGTTGACCGTAAAAATGCGCCGTATATGCGTTTGTGTGAATGAAGCCTAAGTGAAAAAAAAAAATTACTCCTCTCTAAAGGTATCCATAGCTCTTAGGGCCCGTTCACACGAACGTGGTTTTAGCGCAGAATAGGCATGTGAAAAGATTGCCGCTATACTGCACTAAAAATAGCGTGAACGGGCGACTTCCAGCTATTAAGTCTCGAGCTTAATTACAGTACAATTGCCTATTTATACGATCAGGAGCTGCGTGGTGCGGGTTATCCCGGTCCTATAGGAGTCTATGGAAACTCCTGCGCAGCTCGTACCAAAGATAGGTCAGGTCCCATCGTTTTCGCAGCACGGACCTTGGATGCTCACGCATGTTCTATCGTTCTTAGGTGCGAGTATTTTGTGCATCTGAAATTCCTTTATCTGAACGCTTCCATAGGAAACCATTGGTTCTATTAGACACCATCTTTTCACGTGCCTATTCTGCGCTAAAACCGCGCTCGGGTGAATGGGCCCTTAAGGCTGATCTGCCCTCAGTAATGTTATACTGCACTTAAAGGGCACTCCATACTAATTACAGTGCAGTCTTGCGTGCATCCTGTATAAAGGAATAAGTCCCCCTCCATCCAAGCCGTTGTAGACTATTGGCTGTGTGTATACGTAAATGAAGTGTTATTTCATGTATGACCTGTGGTTACCTTCCATGTACATAATAGCAGCACACCTTTATGATTTAGTATTGGGATTGCTGTACCTTTAACTCCTGCATGTTCAGCTCTTTGCCATTCTCTTTTGCACTATCTATCAAATAGTCCAGAGCATCTTCACAGACTTCAGGATCCCTCCTTGAGATTTTCTCTCGAATAGCATCTTCCATGTATTGGTGCAGAGTATCGCGTGCTTTTATGCCCTGCGGAAATACATATCTGGTCAGCAGCCAACAAGAATAAAATAAGTTATTATTTATAGATTGGCACAAGCAATTTTTTGGGGTTGCAAAACCTCTTTAGAAACCAGTTTAAAGGGGTTATGCCAAGATGTACAATCGCACTTTAATTATGGGGCTTGGGGCGATCAGCTGATCATGCCAACGCCTGCTCTTGGCACCCAAGCAAATAGCTGTGGCCAGCCGGACCTATCCTACACAGTGGCCACTACAGGGCAAATGTAGTATTACAGGACAGGTATTGAGATGAATGGCTGTCCTGATGGCAGACGGGGAGTCAGGTTGAGAGCCACACCCCCTACTTTATGATGTCCCCTAATAGGAAATAAGAACAGGGACATCATGTTGTCACAAACCTTTTAATACAGAATGCAAAAAACCTGAAGGGTTGGATGAGTGAATGCTACTAGCAGCACTGGGGACTGTTCTCTACCTTTATTCGAATAGTGCTTAGCATATATTAGGGCTCTACTGATCATGTCCTTCCTTAATATTCAAAGCAAAGCATGACTTGACAAGTCCACAACCCTCCAGCGGTGTCATATGCTCTCTGTACTCAATGTCTGGCTGCAAGGGTTTGTAGAGCCACAGTCTGGGAAGGCTAAGGCCTGGGACTATGTTCATGTGCGCCGGAGTTTTCTGGTTGGGGATCAAATGTATTAGGATCATTACGATTTGCTTATTGGGTTTAAGAAATGTTATTACTTTTTGTGAATGCCTTACAAATCCCAGGATGGGTCAGAAATCCCAGGGAGTCATTAAGAGGCTGCTTTGAAGAGTCCCCGGAGCTGGCCATTGTCATTCACTCAGCTGGACAGTTAGCGTCAGGACAATGTTTTCACTCTTCTGTGTTTTCACCCTCACGGCTGATCTTACTGAACAATTACATAGCATGCCTGTTTGCTAAATGAGCAGCTGTAGGACAGCACTAGAACAGCCTATTCCGGACACTCAAATTACTATGGGGCACACGCCTGTCCCATTCAGCATATGATTTATGGACCCTCATGCAGGCTGCTTGCTCCGTTTATGGCCATAAATTATTTGGGTACAATATAGGGTGCTGGTCATTATCCTTGGTCCATTCATGGGGCAAAACTGGCTTGTGGAGAGGTGACATTTATTGCAGGACATGTTGAGAGGCAGCAGTCCTTGGAGGATACTGTGTAGCTGGAAGTCATATATGTCTCACCTTCATTCCATATCTATTTGCCTAGCATGGGGGTACTCTTTGTAGAGAAGGCACATTGTAAACATATAGTAGCATAGCTGAACCAGTGCATCAATCATGACCTATCTAGCAAACCTATTGTAAGAGAAGCTAAGAAGCAGTAAGCATGATCTGGATGTATAGCTGCTAAGCACTACATACTGTACCTTGCGGAGACCACTGAATGGGATATCCAGGGGAAGAGAGAAGAGATTTTCCACTAGTTGCTCAAAGACTCGAGCCAACTCCTTAAACTGCTTCTCTCCCAGGCTAAGTCCCAGCAAGATGCGAGCAGCTATCCGGAAAGTAAGAGCCTTGGCAGAAGGGAACATAGAGATGGAGCCAGGCTCCCTGCACCAGCCGTGCAATTCCCAGCTCACAGCCTCCTGGATGCGCGGGATGTAGCTCTCCAGCGCCGGGTGACTGAAGACCTTAGCCATAATCTAAAAGCAAGCAAGGAAGGTAACCATTAAAGGAACATCCTGTGGTTCTGTATAAATTCTATCAAAGAAGATAAATCTGCTCCCGGCAAAAACTAGCACAAGTACGATGGAAACTAAGGAACTCAAAAAGTACAGAAATGTTATACAATTGGCAATGCAAAAACTTCAACAGCCTATGCTACATCTATCATTCCGAGTCCTTCAGGCTGCGCTGACCTCTACAAAGTGCCATGCAATGTTTTCAGAAGTTTGGTGTAACACTGTATAGAAAAAAACTGACACTATTGATAAATGATCAGCGGCAAATGTATCTGCTTAAAGGAATTCACTAACTTCGATCGGGTCGTCGAAAAGCTTAGAACAACTAGACCACATGTGAAAGTGAACGAATTGTTCAATAAGTGTATGGGCTACGAATGATGCACAAATGATCCCAAAGCAGTAGAGACAAGAACAGAATCAACATAAATCCAAACTCCTGTAACAGTGATGGGACTCAGTTGTTACTCACTTTTCTCTTGTGGCGATGGAGTTCCCCGATGGAGTTGACTAGAGTGTTGGAGCCCAGGATGATCTGGGTGCTCTGCGGCCACTGGGTGCTAACCAGGTGATGTTCTCCTAACAAGATCTTGCGGACGTTCTCCGCTCCAGTCACTCGGATTAATGGTTTCCCTAGCAGATGAGTTTTAAAAATGTTTCCATACTTTTCCCTTCTGGAGCTGTGGAAGTTCGAGCCCTGCAGTGGTCACAAGAAGTCATTCAGCACAGATTATCACGCTCCGGGTTATGCTACAAATCAGATCATGTCTCCAAATCTCCTTATTAATAATATCTGCATGAATCTAATAAAGATATATTGAGACGTGCGGCAGAAAATCAAGGATTTACCAGCAGTTTGGAACTACACCTCCCAGCATGACATTCATTCTTGGCAAAGGCCATTCATTATGCTGCTTGTGCCTCCAAGTTCTACAAAGCAACACAGACTGAGACTATCAGGAATGATTCTAGTAAAGTAACCTGGCAGCTCAATGTCTGTCTTCAGCTAACCAGCAGCTGCAAAAATATTTAGGTACTTGTGGTTCCACACTTCATAAAAAGCTCCACTCAAGGCCTCCGGCACATTAGCGGGTTTTTTTTTCATCCGTGTGGAGTCCGTTAAAAAAAACGGACAGCATATGGACCCTTATTATTATTTGGTGCAACACCCTATGAAATTTTTCACGCAGACATGGACTGTGTGAAAAAACTCCTTGCATGCACTATTCTGACATGACTGACCATTCAAGTCAATGGGGAGTCAATGTGCTGTCCGTTTTTTTTTTGAAGGTGCAGAAAAATAAAATGTAACATTTTTTAAAAACGTGAAAAACGCATTGATTACAGAAAAAATATTTTAAAAAACACAGACCGAATAAGTAAAAAAAAAATTCAGATTTTTGTGGACGCAACAGACTTTTTTAATGCAAGTGTGCACCTACCGTAGTCTAATACGGATGTCAGAGGGAATGCATCAATTAACGAGCAGTGAGATATAATAGAGACAAATGTATTGACAGTGGGATAAAGTCTACCTGGTACTTGTGGTTCCACAACTGTAGAAAGCAGCATATGCGTACAACAAGATAAACCAATGACTGTGCTTATACAGTTGCTAAAAAGTAACAGCCCTTCTAATAAGGGACACTCCAAAGTAAATCTACTACTAAACTTGGACTGGAGCCCAGTTTAGTGTCTGTTGCTAGTAGTAGTTCTGCGTTGCTAGTGCACCACATATACCCATCATAGCGATAGAACTTCCCATTTCATGGCTCATTATAACCTGCATTTCTTGCATTCTTACCTGTACAAGCCAGTGAAGAGTTTCTCCAAAAAATGGCCATCCCATAGAGCCCTTGGGTAAAGGTAAACTGCTGCTCTTGTCCCTTGTACTGTGCCATCTCAGGGACCATAGCTGATGAGATACAGCCAGGAGTAGAACCAGGGACAGGACTGATGTAAAAGCTGCTTCCAGGAATGACATATAATTGAGGTCTGTAGTGAGGAACATCTTGTTGTCTCCAGGAGGCTTCAGCTTGGTTCTTGCTTCTTTCTAATGCAATTAGTGTCACCTCCAACTGTACAGTGACTACCAGCTCTGGAGCTTCAGGCTTCAGCCTCACTCACTGAAAATGGTTTAATTGACACTGGGAGGCGGGTTACTTTTTTTTTTTTTTTCTCCTCTGAGATGTTTAACACTTTGATTAATCCATGAAGATCTCCCCAGCTTTTTGAATGCAAAGGAAGAAGAAACAACTCAGTAAAGATGAAGAAGAAACAATTCAGTAAACATGAAGACCTCATCTGTTCAGCCTACAAAAAAAATAACCCTCCAACAACAAACAAAGCAAAAAAAAAAAAAAGAAAGAAAAGCTGTTCTGTAGGTGATTTAAGATCTTCCCCCTCCTTGATGGAGTTATTTTTAGTCTTGAAAGGAATAAATAGTGAGCCATGTAGACCCAGCTATGCTGATTATAAGGCTAAAATTGCAGCTTTCACATGTTTTATTATATATTTGGCATGCTATGGAAGGTGATATATATTTAGGTGTCCCCCCCCCCCCACCCCCACCCCACCCCCTAACAAAAAAAAATGCTGCTTAGCCAAGAAGATTTATTTCTGAATGATAAGGGGCATAGCTGCAGGCTATACACCTCTCTAGTGCAATTTCCACATTAATATCCACCCTGCTGCTTCCTTATTCCTGCCTGGAATTAGAGGTGAAGAGAAATGTATCCACAGCACAGAAGACAATTTGCAACAACTTCCTAAACTTTACTAACAGGTGTTGGAGAAAAGCTACAAAGATTCTTCTACAGATGTGAAGATGGGAAATACTTACCAGCAGGTCTATGCAACAGCAGAAGGAGTGCAAGAACTGATTGATGTCTTGAAGGGGTCTAGTCTATCATTCCTAAGGACAGAGCTGAGCCTGCCTCCTAGCTAGATTTATATACATATTGGCTTATAATATGTTCCACCTTCAGGGGCTGACGTGCCTTGCTGCATATGTAAGTAGCTGGGAGCATTGCTAGGATTGGGCACTTGAGGGTATTGATTGAAGGAATGTGGAGACTTGGCCAGAAGCGAGAGAGGAATAAGGGACCTTTCACACGTGGGGAATATTTCTGAAACATCTAGCGAAAGACGCAGCTTAGTCTGCTCCATACCCCACGTGTGTATATGCTGATTTTTGGTGCAGAATGTCCTGTTTTAGGTGCATCTTGCAAAAATATTTTCCACGTCTGAAAAATCCCTAAGCAACCCTTCACATGGGACTGATTTTGTTCGCCCGGACGTTTCTGCGTCACAATGTTATCCGTATGCGGTTTGAATTCTGCATCTGTTAAAATCATCGGATCTTTACTTTAAAAACGCAATATTTAATTCCGCCGTGGAAAATCTTTCTGCCGCGGAATTAAGGACGCCTTGCGCAAGTGTTCTTTTTAACATACAGGAGATGTAATTCCGCAACTAAAGTGTGCGGAAAACAACGCAAGAAATTACGCAGTTAAAAGCCCTACAAAAGCCGCACTGGTTGACAAAATCTGCATCTGCGCTGCGCCCCGCGGACAGTTCTGTCCCATGTGAAGGGTCCCTAACACAACTCTGTGCCCTCTGTACCACCCAGGTACCAGCTTGGAGGTAATACACTATCATTATGTGGATGATGGTATACTTTGATGGGCTACAAATGGAGGATATTCATTGTTAACGAAGTCATTTATCTCCTGGTTACAGGTACAGGGCAGTTATCAGGGACTGTTGACTGTAGATAACAGCGCCTATCATTTCACTTTTAGGCTGTTGGAGTAAAAACATGGCTGATGCTATCTTCTATTGAACTAGATGGTGTGCCCATCAGTCATTGAATAAAACAATTAGTTCGCACACACTCAGCAGAGATAAAGAAACCCTTCTAGACTGGGGAAGACTGAAGTTACTACTGGCTGGGAGGCTACAGAGCTCAGCAGCATGTTATGCCATATGTCCTACATATATGGTGCAGGATCTACCAGAAACACCTGTTATATATATGTGGCCATTGAAGAGTAATATAGCCCTTTATTAAGGGCCATAAAATACTGTGGACAAGCCCAGCACCCAGAGATAGACCAGGTCTGGCTCTACAAGGAAATGAGGTGGAAGTGGGGTATATGTCTGAAATACCTGGTCGTATAATGTATATCTGCCGTTTACCTGTGCCCACAATCCATCTGTTTATTCATCCCATATCTATATCTCTAATTATACGCATTTATCTGCTTCACATCTATCTAATTATCCATCTTGCATCTATCCATTTGTATCTATCTATATCATATCTAATATATCTACACTATATATTTATCTCTCATATCTAACCTATCCAACTAATCTGTATCCTAATTTCATATCATCTATCTATATTATATATATCTATCAAATGTAATCTAATTATCCAACTAATCCATCTCATATCTAATCTGTCTAAATCATATCTGATTATCTACATTATATATTTTTCTCTTTCAAAGCTATCTATACAACTTTTGTATCTCCTATCTAATTGCTATACATTAAATATCAATATCTCAGCTAATCTAATCATCTGTCTATCCATCTGTGCATTTATTTATCCATCTCATATCTATTTGTGTATTTACTCATTCCATATCTTTATCTCTGCCCATCACATATCTATCTAATCTATCTATCTACAGTATACATTCATCTCTCAAATCGAATCTATCTCCTGTCTAATTTCATATCTAATGTATCTGTTATATATCTATATCTCATATGTAATCTAATGTAGTTATCTACTATCTATCTCTAATCTGGCTATCCATCTGTTTATTCTATCTATCTATCTACATTATATAGCTATATCTCATATTGAATGTAATCTTGCTATTATCTATTTCTAATCAATCTATTTCTCTCCCTTTCTATCAATTCATAATTTCATGATTATTTCTTTAATGCACAACCTAAACTTCTGATAGACTGCAGCAAAGTTACTATGAAGTAGGGTCAGCCTTTGGTCAGGGAAAGGGTTAACAGTTACCCAGTAAAAGGAGGCATTGGCCGGATTTGGGCATCTGAGCTCAATCAATAGACATGTCTTCCCAGCATTATCCATGGTCGGTGCAAACATGAAATACACTGGGTAATAATTTATAGCGCCATCAGTATAAATCTCTGGAGTTTGAGCCACTCTGCAGTAATTTACGGCTTCAGATGTAGATCTCCCATGAAGGCTAATTCCCCAGATCACAAACTGCAATAAAAGCAGAGTAGTGCGCCCTGCATATGGCCCAAGACCTGGACACTATAGTCTTCATCTGCCAATAGCATTTGGAAAACCACCAAAGCCAATATGTGCAAAATGCTAAGTAATTGGAGCAGTTTTAATGGAGAACAAAGAGGGAGGGGGCATCAAATCCCAATAACTAAGGGCAGGAAACTCTCTGCACACCGAGCAAGAGCAGCACCCCAGAATTACCCCATGTGCAAAAATACTGCAGATTTGTGGAACTACAAGTCCCAGTTGACAAATGATGTTGCAAGTATGCAACTGGCTTGTATCTGCCGCTGTAGCCTGTAAGCTCTTGAAGACAGGACTCTTTTCCAGGGTACCTTTGCTAAGGAACATAAGTCAGAATTCTAATACATAGGGAACCAGAATAAATCAGATGGCATTGGCAAAAACTACAGTTTTTTGGCACAAAATGTAAGTGTAAATGTGCATTGGTTATAAGGTGGCACAAGGGAATACATAGTGAGTTGCACCAAATTTATTATGCCATATGTGCTGGTTTTATAAATTTGGCAAAGTTCCTGCAATTTTGGCTGAATTGTATATTCAGGCTTTCTAAATCACTACAGATAAAGTTCCTTCCATTGTTTCAGATATCCTGCAATGCAATAATAAAAATGATCTTAATTAGACCATAGACCTAGGGCCCTTTGCCACGGGACAATTGTCAGGCGCAGAAGCGCCCAACGGTCGTCCCAGCGATTGTAGTGCCTGGGCTTTCACAAAGGAGTGATGTTCGCTGAGGTATGGAGATCGCTCTGGCTGCCACCTGTATTCATAGTAAACACACATTCGTTCATTAATGAATGATTACCTGTCTACAAGGGCCGATCGTCTTCAGTTTTTATGCCTGCTTGAATTGAATGCTAAGCAATCGAATTATCATTCGGCGTTCAGTCGCTGGTAGCATTTACACTGAACCCTTATTGTTCAGATTCCCGTAATGCAGTGAGAATCTGAACGATGATCATTCTGGGGGGTTTTACCAGCTCTTAAAAATTGATGATCTATCCACAGGAGAGACTGATCAGCCGTTCGCCAGGCTGTTGCCACCATGTACAGAGCAGGAAACGAACAGCTCCATACATTGCACAATGGCTTGGCATGGTATTGCAGGCACAGCTCTCATTCATTTGACTTGAGCGCAGCCCAACACACAACTGATTGGCCAAGATCCCAGGTAAGGGATGCCCAGCCATTACATATAGATCTTTCCTGTGAACATTTGGAAAACCCCTATAAATGAGTTGTCTGGTTAACTATATGTGGTATTAGGTTAGATGGATATAATAGAAGGGAGCCCCTTGACTAACAATCGGTTATCCCTGGAGGACCTGCAGGCTAGTTTCACACACAGTGGAAAATATCTGCAGTGAAATCTGCACAATTTTGTTGTGAATATGGTTTGAATTTAGCAGTGGATTCCCCTAATTACATTGAAATGAATGAAATCTGCAGTACAATTTCCATAACAAATAAAACGTAGTTTAACTCTTCTCAAAAAAGCTTTATGTAGGTGCAAAAAATGTCTAAAAATGAGTTTGGCACATGCTATGTACTACCCCGTTTCCCTGAAAATAAGACATACCCTGAAAATAAGACATAGCATGATTTTCCAGAATTGGGGTAGCTTTTTGGTACAATTTGCATTTAAAGTTTGCTGCATTTTGCTTACTGTCTCCTCCACGATCATGCATGCGTTATACATGGAAGATCACTGCATTAAGAACACCTGACAGGTGACCTCTTATGACCACATCATGATCTGCTCTCAGATAATATGCTGACCTCTCTTCTGGGCAGCAGAAGGCAACATTTGGCACTCATGGGTAAACACGGCAACTAGTATGACTTTAAAAGCAGGCAGATTATTGGTACCTGGAAGTGTCATGCCAGTATTTCTGAAAGCACTTGTTGGCTCTTCGGGGATTATGTTATCGAGAGTGTACTAAGACTGGTTGCCCCATGGACAGACATCCGATAGAAGATCACACAGCGGAAGGCCATGTATGGTTGATCCTTTGGTGGTACGTCTGTAATCTCAGCAACAATGTGCCACAGTGGACCAACTGACCCAACAATACAACAGTGTAGATGTTAGACAAATTGACCATCTTGCGTCAACTAGGGTTCAATAGCTGAAGACGGATAAGGACGCCCCTGATGACACCGTATCATTGCCAACAAGGCCTCGTATTAGCCCAGGAAAGATGTCAATGGACCTTGGACACATGGTAGAAGGTTATCTGCAGGGACGAGTCCTATTTCTTGTTGAACCATACAGATGGCTGAGTCCACATCTGGTGTAAACAGCATGAAGTTGTATCCTGAGGGGAAACTGTTAGGGTGTGACAAATTGGTGGTGTCGGTGGCATGATCGGGCGAGTGGTTTCCTGGCATGGCCTAGGACTGTTGGTCATCATACTATAATCCTTGAATTGTGAACGCTGCAGGGACGTGTTAGCTGACAATCTACACCCATATCTTTAGGAAGTCTTCTCCAACCACAGCGCCATCTTTCCAGAGGACAACGCTACATGTCATTAAGCTCGGCTCACTATGGAGGAACAGAACAATGAATTCTCAACACTACCTGACCTCCAAACTCACAGGTGCAGCAACCCATTATTGAGTAGGTGTTCCTAATGTAATGGCATTCAGTGTAAGTACATAGAAGGAAATAATCCACGGCCAGTTTCCCCCACATTTGCTGTCAGGGAAGAGCCTGGAGCCTCCTTCCCATATACATTCATCAGATGTGTATGGCCACCTTTAAAATACGAAGAGAAAAAAATTATTGGAGGGTTTCCATACATACGAAAAAAGGAGCCATGGGTGCTCAATGCAAATGTACTGCACATGAAGCTCTTCAGCAGCCGGGGTTCCAGATATGTATTTAGGTCTAAATACTTTTGCGCAAAGTAATTTTCTATCATCACCTTTCAATCTCCCCCTTCCATCATCCATGGTGATTACTAACTCACCAATGCGTAGGAACTTTTTTTTTTATCAATATACCCCAAATTGCATGGTAGGTTAAAGGGATTGTACCAAAATCCATAGGATAGG
The DNA here is from genome assembly GCF_035609145.1 of Eleutherodactylus coqui. NCBI lineage: Eukaryota > Metazoa > Chordata > Amphibia > Anura > Eleutherodactylidae > Eleutherodactylus > Eleutherodactylus coqui. The sequence goes on from NC_089840.1 coordinate 244,815,175, forward strand.
TAATAAATTGCTGATCAGTGGGGGTCTTACCCCTGAGACCATGCCAATCTCGAGACTGGTGCCCCGTGCCCTTGTCTGCCTGTCACTACAGGGTTGTTTATTCCCCTACTGTGATGTCACAGGATAGGGGGATAATTTGCTGATTGGTGTGGGACCCTCACTGATTCCGTGGGTCCTGTGTCCCCTAATCTTCTTACTGGGGACATACTACACAGTGAGGAAGAGACTGGAGTGATTGTCATGCAAACGGGCTACCGCTCCATTCACTTTCAGTGGGACTGCCAGAGATAGCCAAGCGGCAAGCACTCAGGCATTTCCACAAGCCCCATTGAAATGAACGGAACGCCAAAAGCACATGCTTGGCCAGCACCCCATTCATTCTGACGTTACTGTAGGGGAAGAAGCGACCCCCACAGTGACAGACAGAGGGGGCCACAGGACCCTATTCTCAACATCAGTGGAGGACTCTGCGCAGAGACCCCCACGATCAGCCAATTATCCCCTATCCTGGTAACGTGTCATTCTGGTACAACCCCTTTTAATGTTTTTTCTCTATGACACAAAAAGACGCATAAAGTCTATATAATTGTATGTGCTGCGATAAATAAAACCACAAGATTTTCTTTGACATTCCTTTTATTCCCGAAGGAGATTAAAAGCAAATATTTACAAAGTATAGTTCAAAATCACAACCCCTGAGAACCAAATCTATAGGAAAAAGTGGCTGCTCATACACTTACATAGGAAGACATGTCCATTCAGCAGACAATGATCGGGGTCCGCAGGGTGCTGTAATCATTAGCAGACCCTTCATCTCTATGACTGACGCACTTACCGTCTCAATGACTTCACACAACTTACAAAAATCCACCTTAAAATGCCCTAGAATCAGAAAAAGTGGCAGACTTTAGCAGCAATAGATAAAATACAATATTTATAGTCCATTCATCCGCTGTACACGCCAACGACCGCTTCCACTCCTGACACCACTTGTGCGCGAGATATAAAAACCGGAGAGTTACAAAAAGCAACCGTAAAAACATGATCTAGTCCCGTCCCAACGGAGACGTTGTCTTCTGCAGGAAAGCAATGTGCTGATTATAGGCTTCTGTACACTTTGTAGGACGGCCGCCACTAGGAGTGTTGGGACATCCCATTCACCAGGCTTCTCAGCTGCTTCACCACCGTGTCTATTAGCTTCTGTCTATCCCGGTCATTCTTTCTGAACTGAGCGAAGATATTATTCTTCTTGTTCATGTCTTTCATCCTGGGGAGAGGAAGAGGAAGGTGACAACCTGTAATTCTACATAATGATAGAACAGGACAGCCTGGACCGTAGAGACAGAGGGGGTGCCGGCCGTTATTAGTTATTAGTGGGCAGCACAACACCGGGACAGCTTCTTTGACCTCCTGCTGCTTTTTTAGCAACTTGAGAGCAGCATACCTTAAAACATCCGTAAAATAGATATTAGACCGATTAATAGATATGAGGTAGATAAATAGGTAGATGATAATGGACAGACTTTACCAGGGGTGTAACTATACGGGATGCGGTTGCACCCGAGCCCAGGACCCTTAGGGGGCCCATAAGGCCTGTCTTCTCCATAAAGGGAGCCCAGTACTATGAATAAAGCATTATAGTTGGGGGCCCTGTTACAGATTTTGCATTGGGGCCCCGGAGCTTCAAGTTACGCCTCTGAATAGGCAGATATGAGATGGTTAATTAGTTAGCTATGATACAGATAAATAGAAAGATAGGAGAAGGTAGATAGATGACAAATTGACAGATATGAGATGGATCAATAAACAAACAGATGGGTAGATATATATGAGATGGATAAATAGATAATGAGGCATATACATGGATATGAGATGGATGTATAGATAGACATGAGATACAGATGGATATGACAGACATATGAGATGGGTAATTAGACAGCTATGATACATATAGCTAGATATGAGATAGTAAATAGATGATGGATAAAGAGACAGACTGATATGCAGCAATTTATTTATTTTTTATTTTTTCCTGCAGCGCTTACATAGAGAGGGGGAAATAGTAGAAAAAAAGCGCATCACACTCGCATGTAAATTTCATGGCATGTTAGTGCGATGCGTATTTTTACTGCCATAGTTAATAATGAGTGATTCTTAATCAAGAATCACCCAAAACAGGACATTTTTTTTCTATCTCAGAATATCGGTCCAAGAAAAAAAAAATCTCTCCTGTGAATTAACCCATTGAAATGAATGGGTTCTTTTCACTTTTTTCCTTTTCCGAATTGGACAGAACTTGCGCATGGAAATCCTTTGTGTGAATACAGCCAGACAGGTAGAAATGAAATCTAGACAGATATGCGATGGATAAATAAACAGATGGGTACATATTAGATAGAAATGAGACGGATAAATAGATGGAAAGCAAGATTATTCCCCATGCAGCACCTGGTCCTCCGTGTTACTCAGCGCGGTCTTTCCATATACGGATAAAGAGATAGGAGGTATATAAATGGATCTGAGATGGATGGATAAACAGACAAACAGATGTGAGATGCAGATATAGACAGAGATGGATACATAGATAGATATGAGATGGATAAATAGATGACAAATAGGAGATATATAGACAAAATGAATAAATAGATGATAGATATGGAATGGATTTATAGGAGTTGCGGATACATATTAGATACGCAGATGTAAGATAGTTACTGTGTATAGATAGGAGATAGATAACAAATAGACAGATATGAAATGCAGATACATATGAGATAGGAAGTTGTAAGATAGATACTGTGTATAGATATAAGATAGATAACAGACAGATATGAGATGCAGATACACATGAGATAGGCAGATATGAGATAGATAAATAAGCAGATGTAAGATAGATACTGTGTATAGATATAAGATAGATAACAGATATGAGATGCAGATACATATGAGATATAGGCAGATATGAGATGGATAAATAAAGAAAGGGGCAAATATCAGATAAATGTATCTATTTATGGCTCTAGTTCATGATTAATGCCGGCCATCAATACCCACAGACCCAGGTGAAAGCTTCCTCTCGATGTGGTAATATTAGGATGAGGGGAACGGTCATTGTACTTTGGGAGCACACACTTACTTCTCGAGCAGAATGAGAGCTGTGTTCGGGTTCACTCTTAGATATTTGGAGTTGGGTTGTCCATAATCGGCAAGATATGTAGACCAATCCCAAATCATGAACAGGTCAAGGAGCTAAAAGACATAGAAGAAGATCATTGTCATCATCAGTGGGCAAAGTAGGATCCAATTATTGACTTACTAGAAGGTAACAGGTAGTAAAGTCTCCCTGGCCGGTGGAGACACTTCCGCTTCCATTGCTATTACTGGTGTCAGGGTGCGGTATGTGGAATTCCTTGCTAATTTAAGCCAGATTCTTTACCTAGCTCTGATTAAGTGCATTAAACCTCCCCTACTAGATTATCCTCAGCGGGGAATCCCAAGCTCAGAAGAAGAGTCCAAACTCCAGGGAATGCCTCCTTCCCAAACACAAATAAAATGATACCCCCTGAGCGCAGATCATTATTGTAAGATCTACTCCAGGGGTTGTTGGTCAATACTCGAGTAATCTTTTAAAAGCTAATGTGTCTGAACTAAAACAGCGAACCATTTATTCAGCTTTAAACCTATAATCCCTTTAAGCCATTTCAAACCCACTTCCTATCCAGTTTATAATTGTTTGCAGCACATAAGTAGCACGCTTATAAACTTTACTGACCCCACTGATTCCCAGGATCTCCTATATACAGTCAGCACGTGCGATATTACTCGCAGCAATCACATGACCCCAATGTGACCATCATCACCATTTTAAAGGGATTGTCTACTCTGGACATTCCCATTTACAATAATATGTAATAAGCTGAAATCTGTGGGGGAACCCAGCACTAAATGTTCAATTTCCCTGCAGCGCCACCACTGGAAAAATGAAGCATTACACAGTTGCTATTGGAATCAATGGGTTGTCCATGTAATGCACTATCTGGGTCCTCCAGAATGAGAGACACTTTAACTGAACTGCACTGAAGACGATGCGCCAAAATTAAAAGGAGGGTTCCCATCTCAGCAAGTTATCCCCTACCCACAGGATAGGGGATACCATGCCGATCTGAGGGGATCCAACTGTTCTATTTACTTCTATGGGAACTGCCAGAGATAATGGAGTTCAAGTGCTCAGCAATCTCAAGAAGTCCCATTTACTTCAGTGGGACCACTGGAAATTGTGGAGCGCTTGAATTAGGCTACTCCAGCCATCCTATTGAAGTGAATGGTACAGTGATGCACATGCGCAGCCACAGCTCTCAAAATGTTTGTAACCCGCTAGGGGCAATTTCTCTGGATCGGTGGGGGTGCCAGCGATCAGAACCAAACGATCGGTAAGTTGTATACCCTATCCTGTAGATAAGGTATAACTTGCCAAGGTGGGAATACCCCTTTAAGAGACTCATTGCTCTTAACAGGACTGGCACATTTTTTGCTGTGAGTCAGAAATTCAAATCTATGCCAGCTATGAGCTGGCATAGACTTGTACTATAATTTGCACCAGTTTTTGGCATAAATTAGGGCAAATGTGTCAGGCCATAGGAGGCCCCACCCACTTTTCTAAAGTGTAGTGCAAAAAAAGGGCAAAACATCACAAATTATGGTACAAGTGCGTTGTCCGCTATAATTTGCGACTTTTTCACATCACCATTCTCAATCACAGCCCTTCATAAATCTTATTGTGGCCTTAAAGGAATTGGCATCTTCCAATATATCGGTCGTATCAGTGTAATTAAAGAAAAAATAAAGGGGGAGCCGCAAGGTCAAAAGAGCTATAAAACTGGAGATTTATGGATTTTCGGCAACTGGATAGAATTGTGGCTCCGTCTTTGGTCATATAGTGACCTTAATGTAAACTCTAATACCCATCTAATTTAACAGACTGTTAGTATAATGGCTTTGACGCTTTCCCTGTGTACATCAGACAGAGTGGGAAGTAATATTTAACTCTGGGGGCGCGCCGGAGACGTATTTTACTGAAATAAATAGTGGCATTCAGCGAAGAGTCTATGGCGGAGGGTGAGGGGTGCATCTGTTCGCTTCACCTCTACAGGGTCTGCTATAGAAAGAGAGCGGGGCCTGAATGCAGAGGGTCCCGCTGTGAGTATGTGATCAATCCTTCCATTTACACAATAGACCCCCCTCCGGCGTACGTTAGCTTTCTCCATAAAACAGTTAGCTGTCTTTCACTGTCAATCAAACCGAACAATTTTATTATTTCCTGAAATCTTTACTCACAGTGACGGCTCGAAAGTTCCTGCACAAACAAAACAAAAAACCCAGCGGTGCCTTATAGGAGAGAGCGACATTCAATGGATTCAGAAGCACCGGGGAACCGCCTGCCTCCCCACAGCACACTTTTGTCTTATGTAATCATTTACATTGATTAGATCCAGGCACTATTTTATAGAAGGCCGAGTTCACAATATGTTGTGTCCCCCCCGTCCCCCCCGCGCAGTAATTAAAAACCGGAGTGGAAAGTTGATCAAAAAATTATCAGTCTTTTCAATATATTACTAAATGGCCTCAGAGATAGAAATAAATAAGTGAATCAGGTAAGGCTCTATTCACACTGGGATCCCAGTTATAGCGGAAGCCATGACACCGTGCAAGACTCATAAGTAGTGATGAGAGAACTCTTGGACAGTTAGTTTAGGCCGGTTTGTCGACCTTTTGAATTAGTTTGAATCGAACCAGAAGTTCACCAAAATCCCCAAAACTGGTATATATATCACTGTCTAAGAGCCATGAAAGCCTTGTATAGCACTTTAGAGTGTTACACATGACTTATATGGCTCTTAGACAGTGTTATACACCGGTGTACAGGACTAGTGTTGAGCGAACAGAACCAGTAGATCCCTGTTTTGGGTAGAACTTGACTAAAAGCTAGTTGCGGATTTGTGCCGAACTGAACTATTGGCAAGTTCTTCCCAAAATAGTGTTCTACTGGTTCGGTTCACTTAAAGGGGTTGTCCCGCGCCGAAACGGGGTTTTTTTTTTTTCAATAGCCCCCCCGTTCGGCGCGAGACAAACCTGATGCATGTGTTGAAAAAAAAAAACGGATAGTACTTACCCGAATTCCCGCGCTCCGGTGACTTCTTACTTACCTTGTGAAGATGGCCGCCGGGATCTTCTCCCTCGGTGGACCGCAGGTCTTCTGTGCGGTCCATTGCCGATTCCAGCCTCCTGATTGGCTGGAATCGGCACACGTGACAGGGCGGAGCTACGAGGAGCACTCTCCAGCACGAGCAGCCCCATTCAACACGGAGAAGACCGGACTGCGCAAGCGCGTCTAATCGGGCGATTAGACGCTGAAAATTAGACGGCACCATGGAGACGAGGACGCCAGCAACGGAACAGGTAAGTGAATAACTTCTGTATGGCTCATAATTAATGCACATTACAAAGTGCATTAATATGGCCATACAGAAGTGTATACCCCCACTTTGTTTCGCGGGACAACCCCTTTAATAATAATCATAAGAGTGACCACTGGACTCCAACGTTTTATAATGGGATTGGATGACATGTATAGCGCTGCATGCTATGCTATTTTTGATGCTATCAATAGTAATGGAACCCCCAAAGAAATCTCTGAAAGGGGTTATCCCACCAAAAACATCACTTATTCATAGGATGGGTGACAAACGTATCATCACTGGGGGTCTGACCCCTGGGACCCCTATGGATCACAAGAAAGGCACACTATGAAACCCTCAAGTGAATATAGTAATGGTGCCCGACCTCCATTCACTTCTACGGGACATAGGGGGATATCTGAGCACATCACTCAACTATCTCCATGCACAGTGAATGGAGCGGAGGTCATGCAGGTGCAGGACAGGTGATAAATGTTTGATCGCTGGGAATACTACTGCTGGAACGAACAAGGACCATAAGAACGGTCTACCCGCGTCCCAGTGAGAATAGAGCAGTGGTGTGTATGCATGATTACCGCTCCATTCGCTTCTGTAGGACTCGGAGAGATAGCCGAGAGCATCGCTTGGCCATCTCTATAGACAGTAAATGGACCAGTGGTTATGCATAGGCACAGCTACTCCGTTCACCTAGGGGACTCGGGGTGAGCTGTGCACAGTGGTCATACAAATATCATAAATGTTTTTGGTGGGATAATCCCATCAAGAGCCTTTTGGAAAAATTATAATTAGTCTCTCTGGTCAAATCCTTGATTTTCTTTGTACTTCTTGTAATAAATCTCAGCACTGTTCGGAGTTGGTAACCTTTATGCGCTGTGCGGCTGCTTCAGATGTTCTTTTCTTTTATCCAAGAGATACTTCCATGTTGTCATCTATTTTTTTTAATGGACATGTAGAGAAGCTGGAAGGGAGACCCCTAGTGGTACATGAATTACAGCGGTATAGCAGCAACATGTTTAATCCAAGTATGTTACATAAATGATGAGACGCAAGCTTATAGAAGTGGTCTTAAAAGTTAGTACCCCTTTAAGTGCCCAAGAACCAACCCAACGATTATGGCTCTGGTGCTTTCCCACAGGAGTGATAATCGCTCACTGAATGGAGGCAGAGCACACCGGAGATCTCTTGTGGCCACCCGCCTCCATTCACAGTAAGCAGGCAGGCATTTCTAGATGAAAGACTGTTTACACGGGTCAATAGTCGCTCGGTTTTTAGCTGTATAGGATACATTTTATTTATTAAACCTGATTGCAAAAATAATTTTCAGGCCAAAATACATGCATTTCAGTAAAAAAAAGAATCACCTCCCAAAGGTGTCTATAGCCTATAAATCATCACTGACTAAACTCATTACTACAAGCATTCAAGCTATACAGCCAATTTGGATGACCTTGGTGCCAGGTAGGGAGCGTGGAAGGCAACGGCACTTTTTAATATATTATTAGCTTCTGCTCTGGATCCCCTCTATGAGCCAGAACAGAAGGACTCTCTGTAAAACTGTCTCAAGCTCTAGGCGACTAAAACAGTCCCTTTTCTGAAAGAGGTTAGCACCTCCAACAGTTTCCTGCCCTGGCCTAGGGTCCATGGAGATGTCCGAAGTCAAGTCCAGACCACATGCCCGTTTCATTCAGCGTTGGCTGCCGAGGGAGAAACATAACCCTTCTGCTGTTTACCTGATGGGGTGGCTTGGATGATTGACAGTAGCTCCTCAGGAGTCCGGCTCCTCAGTATAGAAGATCCTGGTAATACTTTTGGAAGCACTTGTGTATATATATGAGTGGCTCATTGCTGTACTGGTCCTGTGTTATCTGGTGTGACCCGGCTATAAGCTTTGTCTGCAGCTTGCCCATTCCGTTTGTGTATTATTAGTCTCTGGTTTGCATCTGTCAGTTTGTTGTTGCATCTTTGTACTCTGTTAATGGTTTCTCTGCATTAGTCTAGCCCTGTCCTAGTTCTTCCCTTTGTTTCTATATAGCATATAGGGACATTTTAGGGGGAATCTAGTCAGGTTACAGCCATGGGGTCGCCCTTTTCGGTGCAGGTGCTCCACTTTTTCAGTATCACTCAGTGCAGATCCAGCGAAAGAACATAGGATTTGTTTCTCTTTAGTTCACTTCCCTTTATCTAGCTACACTCACCTAGTACTCCGTTGTTGCCTTTGCACATTCTTCAGCCTGTTCCCTGCCCTATTTCAGTATCAGTGTGTCGGTTGTGCCGATAGGTCTCTATGGAAGTTATCTCTGATAAGACCACTCTTGAAGCTAATGCTAATTTGTAACAGCAATTCAGTAGAAATTCAGCCCATAATCCGCTAAGTGCGAAAGTTACATGGTGTACATCAGGAGCTTTAGTGCTTCTGCCATACATTGAGTACCTCAATGCATTCCTGTGGATTATGATATCATGAAAAAACGCAAAAAAAAAAGTACCACATGCGCCCATGTGGTAATGAAAATGTTAAAATCTACTACAGCAATATTACAATACAGAGCTGCCACCGAATCCCCCCCCCCCCCCCCCCGGAAGTGAAATTGCCAATAGATATCTTTCTACATGGGGATAATCTGTTCTCTTTATTCTCAAAACTGAAAGTGATCTGTCCATACCTGGCCGGGCTATCTATCTTACTTGAGCGGTTATCTTTAGGCACTTGGCACTGACAAGCTGAGGGCGATCCATTAATGGCGGGGCGATTGTGTTATGTCACCACGGTGCCTAAAATTCATTACAAGTTTCTCTCCTAAATGCTTTGTTTGTTTTGCTGTAAGAATGAAGAAGGGCTAATGCTTCGGTAGGAGACAGATTTTATCTTGGTTATCCTGGATTGCAGCTAAAGCCGTCTGTACATTTTAAACCCCATTTAATTTCTGTATCTGAGATTCCATTTTCAATAAGTACTTGGTTTCCATCATTTCCAAGGAGGCAAAAGATTTTCTTGCTGTGAAAGTATAATTTCCTTAAAACAGCCGTTCCACCTAAAGTCAAAAAGCTCCGATAAACAAACTTCCTTAAGTTGTTATTTCTTTCATGTTGTTAAAAAAAATTCCACTCAGCCCTTTCTTCTGCCCCATTTTAACGGAACGATTCGTTTAGAAAGTTGTTCAATTGAGCGAAACTGAATGATAAACGTTCAGCTCGGGCAAACGAGAATCGCTTAAAAGGGCCTTTCGTTCTGTTCCGTCTTCCAGAAGTCACAAGAAGTAGCCGCCAACGTGGTCATCTAATTTTTAAACAGACTGGGAGTAATATATCTATATTATGTATATTGCTACAAAAGTAGCGATCTGGCCGTTAGGACACTTGGAGACCACTGCCTTAATGGAGTTGTTCAGCTGTAAACTACTGATGGCCTATCCTTGGGATAGGCAATCATATTAGATTGGAAAGGGTCCACTGGCTAGGATGCCCTTTGATCAGCTGTTTGCTATGTGAGCTAATTTCTACAGGAAGCAGACAGCTCCGTTCTCAGTGCAGTGGCGAGGCTTCGTATTCCTCCTATGTTCCTCTTGAAGTGACTTTGCCTGTAATACCAAGCCTGGCCACTGCAGTTGGAATGGAGCTGTCTGCTTCTTGGCAGAAATTGGCTCAGTTCATTGGTTCAGCAAATAGCTAATCAGAGTGGGTTCCAGGCAGTCTATTTTAAGGATACAACATCAATAGTTTGGACAACCCCTTTAAGGAAACACTAAATATAAGACTGGCTGTGATGCAGCAGCGATCTCTGACCATGTGAAAACAGACACCATATACCCCTAGCTTAACAGTCAAGCTACACTCCAGAGATATACTTAAAGCTGCATGCAGCTTGGTATATTCTTGTGTACTCCCCCTGGCATGCAGTACTTAAGGCTGGAAAGTTACAATGGAACCCCAGCCTTAAAGGAGTTGGGGTCCCTTAATTAGTACTGCTCAGCAATAAAATTTGTCTATGTTTCATTTACTAATAAGTTATTTTTTCTTCTGCACCGTTCTGCTTCACTACTGAAGCCAAAACCCCTTGGCCAGCTTCCTGTCCCGTTTAGCAAGCACTCCCATCCATAAGGTGAATGAGGGTCAGGAGGGGTGTCATGTCTCCTTAAGGAGAGCACCTAAAAGGTGTGTGGAGACACCTAGGGGGTGAGTGGGTTGGGAGGGGCATAGTCTCTTCCCCAAGGAGAACACCCAAAAAGGGTGTGGGGATACCTAGAAAGTAAGTGAGGAAACTTATACGGCCATGCAAGCTCCTCTGGGTAATTTATGCAAATAAGGAAGATGGAACAATACCTCTGCAGACTTAAGACTTGTTAAAAAGTCACATTCATTTGAAGGAATGCTGCCATCCAATTGGTGGCGCTGCAGAGGTATTTTTCCATCTTCCTTATTTGCATAAGCCGAATGAAAAACACTGGGTTGTACTCAACACTGAACCCTTGTTCTTCCTTTGTCTGTGCATTGGCATCCTTTGTAGTTCTTTCTGCAGTTGTCATTTTATATATCCGTCTTAGCTTATTTATTTATTTATTTTTTAAAATCTATTTACATATTTGCCCATCTATTAATTCATATATTTATTATCTACCCTACAGAATGTTTTATATAAACCTGGGGACATTACTCCACTTTCATTGATTTCACGCCAATAGGGCTGCAGTCTATTATCATTATACCTATCTCTATTAGTATTACCATTGTTCGTGTATTGTTTTAGTCTTCATTTAATTTATTTTCATTTGATTTTAATATTATCTAAATTAACTCGAAAAGAACTAAGCACAGAAAAAATACAGTGGGGAAAAAGCATTTAGTCAGATACCAATTGTACAAGTTCTCCCACTTAAAAAGATGAGAGAGGCCTGTAATTGACATCATAGGTAGACCTCAACTATGAGAGACAACATGAGAAAACACATCCAGAAAATCACATTGTCTGATTTTTAACGAATTTATTTGCAAATTATGGTGGAAAATAAGTATTTGGTCACCTACAAATGAGCAAGATTTCTGGGTCTCACAGACCTGTAACTTCTTCTTTAAGAGGCTCCTCTGTCCTCCACCCATTACCTGTAGTAATGGCACCTGTTTGAACTTAATCAGTATAAAAGACACCTGTCCACAACCTCAAGCAGTCACACTCCAAACTCCACCATGGTGAAGACCAAAGAGCTGTCGAAGGGCACCAAAAACAAAATTGTAGCCCTGCACCAGACTGGGAAGACTGAATCTGCAATAGGCAAGCAGCTTGGTGTGAAGAAATCAACTGTGGGAGCAATAATTAGAAAATGGAAGAGATACAAGACCACTGATAATCTCCCTCGATCTGGGGCTCAACGCAAGATCTCACCCGTGGGGTCAAAATGATCACAAGAACGGTGAGCAAAAATCCCAGAACCACATGGGGAAACCTAGTGAATGACCTGCAGAGAGCTGCGACCAAACTAACAAAGGCTACCATCAGTAACACACTACGCCGCCAGGGACTCAGATCCTGTAGTGCCAGACTTGTTCCCCTGCTTAAGCCAGTACATGTCCGGGGCCGACTGAAGTTTGCTAGAAAGCATTTGGATGATCCAGAAGAGTATTGGGAGAATGTCATATGGTCAGATGAAACCAAAGTAGAACTGTTTGGCAGAAACACAACTCGTCGTGTTTGGAGGAAAAAGAATGCTGAGTTACATCCAAAGAACACCATACCTACTGTGCAGCATGGGGGTGGCAACATCATGCTTTGGGGCTGTTTCTCTGCAAAGGGACCAGGACGACTGATCCGTATACATGAAAGAATGAATGGGGCCATGTATCGTGAGATTTTGAGTACAAACCTCCTTCCATCAGCAAGGGCACTGAAGATGAAATGTGGCTGGGTCTTTCAGCATGACAATGATTCCAAGCAGACTGCCAGGGCAACGAAGGAGTGGCTTCGTAAGAAGCATTTCAAGGTCCTGGAGTGGCCTAGCCAGTCTCCAGATCTCAACCCTATAGAAAACCTTTAGATGGAGTTGAAAGTCCGTGTTGCCCAGCGACAGCTTCAAAACATCACTGCTCTTGAGGAGATCTGCATGGAGGAATGGGCCAACATACCAGCAACGGTGTGTGCCAACCTTGTGAGGACTTACAGAAAAGGTTTGACCTCTGTCATTGCCAATAAAGGATATATAACAAAGTATTGAGATGAACTTTTGTTATTGACCAAATACTTATTTTCCACCATAATTTGCAAATAAATTCGTTAAAAATCAGACAATGTGATTTTCTGGATGTGTTTTCTCGTGTCTCTCATAGTTGAGGTCTACCTATGATGTCCATTACAGGCCTCTCTCATCTTTTTAAGTGGTAGAACTTGTACAATTGGTATCTGACTAAATACTTTTTCCCCCCCACTGTATATGGCGCTTGGTCCCGTTCCTTAATCCCATGCTATAGTAAAAATACTGCGTGGGATTAAAGTTCCTGCTCATGTAATCTAGTAGGAGCAGGTTGAGTCAGCCAAGGACCCAGAGGAGAAGACAGAAGCGGTTTTTAAACATTCTTTGAGCACTTTGCAGAGAATAGAAGGTTAGGAAGTGTTGTTTGCACTATCTGACCCGATGATCACATGATCGCCGGGTGTCCTCTGGCATGGCAGATCTGCTGCATTTTAGCAAACCCAGATCAGCTTTGACAGTGACTACTGTCACACTAGAAGGTTGTTTTCCTCTGTAACTGGGCTCCTATGGATGCCCCAGTTATAGTGGAAAAGTATGAAATGAAAAAACGTCAAAGAGGACATAGATGTCAACAAAAAGTATTTACAAAAATAAGCACTACAAAATTACCAAAAAAAAACCCAAAACATAAAAAACTAAAATAAAAATGACCCACACTAACCTAACTATTGCCATATCCACCCTGTTCCAAGACTACAAATAATATATCAAAATATCCTAAATAACATGGGGGAACTTTTTTTTAACAAAAATACTAATTTTAAAAATAAGCAGTGGCTACCTAGAAGAGAAGACTGACAGGATAGCTGTGTAGTACTGAGTGGGCATTGCTATGCTACACAACCTCTGAAAGAGGAGGGAAGGGAGAGCTCAGTTAGTGTGCATTCATATGAGAGACCAGCTCATCAGTGCTGGGAATGCTCCACAGCCAGAAACTTGAATGTAGGAGAGCATGCACACCAAGTATGAGTCTTTCTAAATGCATAAGAAGGAAAAAGCAATGCAAAAACAGATAAGTGCAACATTTTTCTGTCGGAATGTAGTAAGATATGTGTGTATTGATTTTTTTTTATACACAAAGGTTTCCATAGCCTTTAGGATTCACATTAGGGAATTACTATTTGAGCATTTTCTTATATTGTCTGAAAAGCAGCTTCACGGTGAACCTTTTGCAGGGAGTTGTCCGGGATGAGAAAAATATAGTGGTCCAGTACACAGTCCAAAAACAGCACCAGTTGTCTCTGGTATTGCAGCTAAGCTTAACTAAAGTAAATTGGACTGAGCTGCAATACCACACACAACCTGTGCACAGGTGTGGCGCTGTTTTTGGAAGACAGGGGTCCTGTTTTGCCAACCCTGGACAACCCCTCCATTGTGGCTTTGCAATCCTGCACTGGTAAGGATAATATAAGCCTTCCTTCTGTATATATGGCTTCTGAGATCCAGTGACCTCCCCGTCGGATTGTGGATGTAATTACCTCCTGTAAGGTGCAGTTTACTTGATAAACATGTTACAACACTGTCACTGCGGATAAATACCAGCGTTCCCCAGCCTGGGGGCATCATTACCACAGAAAAAGCCGTTATAAAAACACATAGGAAGCTGAATGGGGGTGCATGGGAAACAAAAAATAAAATCCCTTTGTGACCTCTGAGTAACCCAAGCAAGAGATTAGCCCATTTCCAGGCTTGTATGTTGTCATACTGTTAGGCCAATTGCTACTATTGACACTTTGCATAAGCACCTTAAACAGGGTGCTTAGAAAGGACCGCGGTGCCATTAACTCACTATTATTTTTATGCCACTGGATTTATTAGAATAAAAGAGAGCCGGGAGCCTCGGCGAGGGGAAAAGGTCAATACATTTGTGGAACAAGTCATGCACGGTGCGCAACAGAGATCCCAGATCTATCGGGAGATGACGATGTATTCATAATGCTATTATGGGAGAAGATGCTGACTGATGGGTTTATTAGACAAGTACAAAGTAGCTAACATTTTATAGAGAACCCCTTATATAATACATGAAAGGGGTTATCCTTTAATGGACTACAGCTGCAAATGTGTTAAAATATAACAAAAGCAGCCTGTACTTACCCGGCCTCTTCCTTGGCGATCCAGTGTTGTAGCCCCGCGGGCATATATCTATATTACTCCCCAAATCCACACCATTTGCAACCTGATTGGTTGTTTGGATTTTCTCATTCCCGGTGATTGGTTATTTGGGTTGGCTGATTCCCGGTGATTGGTTATTTGGGTTGGCTGATTCACAGTGATTGGTTATTTGGGTTGGCTGATTCACAGTGATTGGTTATTTGGGTTGGCTCGTGTAGAAGTGGGGAGTAAAAGGCTAATATGCGCCCGCGGTCCTCCTTTAGGAACAAAGCAGAGGCTGCAGCGGTTAGGTGCCGTTATCATGGCTCCCAGCATCTGAGAGGTGATGCCAGGAGAACGGTACGTGACCACCACAGCCTATGACTGTCCGCAGCACTCAGGTGGAAGCAATTCCTAAACAAAGACTGCAGTACTGGAAAGGGAAGGGAAGTACGGCTGCTTTTGTCATTTTAACACATTTGTAGCTATGGTTAAAAAGTTGTCTGACAACTGGAAACTCCTGTCCATATGCTGTAGTAGACTGAAAATCACCATGAAGGGAGGGCTCCTCGCTTAAGAGCTGGTATCTCCATAAGAGCAGGCGCCGTTCAAGTTGACCATGTATTACATAGACTGCAATTCATTTGAATAACTGCCATGTATTATTATCATTCTTGCCCTGTAGCGGCTGCTAACCGCCTGACCCTCGCAATATTAGCTGATTGCCATCCGTGTCAAATGACCTCTAATGTCAGCTTAAGCTGTCAACTTCACTGGTATTTGCTTTCCATACTTGCCTCTCCATTACAGTGATGGGACCCAAGTGGCTAGACGCACCTAAGCCCCGGCAGCGGCGAAGTTCTTTCAGCAGGCGGGGGATTTAAAAACCCCGGCTGCTAAAAGGGCTGCGTCTGATTGGCTGAGCGCTCAGCCAATCACAGGCAGCGCTCAGCCATTCATTGAATGACAGCTGAGCGCTGCCTGTGATTGGTCACAGCGCTCAGCTAATCACAGGCAGAAGAGGTAAGTATAGATTTTTTTTCTTTCTGTTAATACTACAACTAGGGATGATTTTCAGGAAAGGGCTTATATTTAAAGCCCTTCCCCGAAAAATCACTGTTGGGGGTGCCAGCAGCTCATTGCTTTCAATGGGGCCGCCGGCAGCAGCAGCACACTGTGCTACGTTAGCACTTCCCATACATATGCGGTAACGCTGCATATGCAGTACAAGTAGCTGCAGCATTTCCCACCCTAGGCTTATCCTCAAGTCAATAAGTTTTCCCAGTGTTTTGTGGTAAAATTAGGTGCCTCGGCTTATATTCAGGTTGGCTTATACTCGAGTATATACGGTATATGGCTCTAAGAAACTGCCTTAGCCGGTCTTGGTCAAAAATGAATAACTCTTAATCACCCGATTTGGCTACTATACAATAAGTCAGATTTCCATCGCTGATGTCGCAGGATGACTTTACTTCTTTATCGAGAACCCAATTCGGGGGTTACTGCTGACTACCAGGAAATTCTCTCCTTAGATACTTTGATCATTGAGGCAAACACCTTCTTTTTTCTTGGTATTTAGGATTTGGAGCCCCTGCAGTGAACTCTGTATAAGGGATAATGGCCAGTCTTGGTTTTACTCTTAAATGTTTTCGGCTCACAAAATGAAGTCTTCAAGGATCATGACCTGAATGCGTAACGACAATGCAACTCCATGAGCCTCGTTTTATTAAACTGGAACATGTTCTATGGGCGAGAAATCTCTGATGCTCAAGTTTCATGCATCTGGATTAAAAACTAAGTCAATAAGATTCTCAGAGCTAAAATCACACCGTAGGAATCCAGACTACAACTCCAACGTGAACCGAGCTAATCGCACTGATAGACACATCTACATTCTTCTTGTTTGATGGCTATCGGGCATTGCTAACCTCAGATTACTTCACAGGCGCTTATTAGAAGAGGGCATTCCTTTCTACAATGTTCTCAGCTACGAAGGCAAATCAAGTTGTCCCCATGACAACTCTGAAAAGCTGAAATGTCTCTTTGTGGGCTTCACAAACATTGTTTTCCTATAACATCCTATAATTGTGTATGTAGGGTTTACTATATTCACTATACACTTAGGTCTGCATTCAGTAACAAATGTTATGGCAGCTTTGTGTGTCAGAATGTTTCTACTAGGTGTTTTAAAGGCAGAATGTATAGTCCAGCTACATGCTACAAGCTCGATGGGTCTCGGTGTGGTCTACCCTAATACTTGACAGCACCCTGTAAGCAATATTTACGACCGGCACTCCTTGTGTATAGAAGGTGACCACATTGTTCTCCATGACAATGTAGAGATCCAGTCTGGACACCCGTGATGATGACCACCACTTTGGCTCATTTGGACAATATATGCCAATATTATCCAACATTGACAGATGGACATAAATTCGAGAGGTGTTACATGCAAGATGCTGTTGCACATATAACCTCACACCAACAGAAGAAGATTGTGCATGCTTAGTTCAATAGGGAGAGAGGAATAAACTACTAACAGAAACTGGTATTGGCTTATTACCTGGGGAAACAATGCATTCGGCCTACTGAAACATTAGCCTGCTATTAGAGATGAGCAAGCATACTCGCTAAGGGCAATTACTTGAGCGGACATTGTCCTTAACGAGTACCTGCCCGCTCGGAAGAAAAGATTCGGGTGCCGGGGGGGAGGGGGAACGGAGGGGAGATCTCTCTCTCCCTCTCCCCCCCCCCCCCCCCCGCTCACTCCCGCAACTCACCGCTCACCCCCGCTGGCACCCGAATCTTTTCTTCCCAGCGGGCAGGTACTCGCTAAGAACAATACTCGCTCGAGTAATTGCCCTTAGCGAGTATGCTCGCTCATCTCTACCTGCTATGCTAGTTAAAATCCAACGTGCCCAATCCTTCTTTTCTCTTATGTCAGGGTTTAAGAAACTATGAAGTTGCACCCATACACTTTAGATCATCAGCTGCTCCTGGCAAAATCATTGGGAGGCACAATATGGACCTCTAGTACACAAGGGCTGAAAAAGCCCAGCAGACCCATTTTGAAGGTGACCTTAAAACCAATCACTTGACACTGGAGTCCGTTTCTTACAAGTTTATTCACCAATGATCTAGTAGTTAGAGCTTATTAATTACATGTTCTATGTCATATGTGGAAACCTATAGTTCAGTCTAGATGTGGAGGGTGAGTCCAAGGAACCCAGTCTGACAGGGCCAAACCATGGGCATTCTAGGTTTAGATATTTAGATGGGTCAGGTTTTGCAATCCGTATTATTTTCTTCCTCCAAACTAGTGTTTAGTGTTGTGTGGTCTTGATGGGATTAAAGGGTGATAACTGCCAGCAACTATCTATATAACCCACTTGGCACTTAGCACAATACCACACCCCACCTGAAATGACCACCAAGACAGTTGAAGGGATCATTATCAGATGTGTGACTGCTCACCTGATCATCTTGGGCCACCCATGTGTGTGCCCCAATTTAAAACGGGCAATATACAAACTAAAATTGATGCAAATGCACGGATTTCAACCAATACAATCATTTGTTGGATGAAATCAAACAATGAACAACTTTTTTTTACAAACTTCTGTTTGGAAAGAAATTAGTTGTGCTTCAAAAATTTCTTCCGATAGATGGCTGAAAGACATTAAACCCAAGAATATTGTTTTCTTGAAAGAATGTCCCCAGAAAGATTGTTTGTCTGGTGTCATTGACCTTGTATGCCCAGTTTGAACTAATGTAACGGCCAATATAGACTAAAAGATATACGGCTGTGTGGGCAAAAGTTACAGCATCGGTCACCAGATGATTCCTTGTTCAACGGCTGTCCAACCATCATCCTACTTCTATCTCATGTGTATAACCACCTTAAGTCAAGAATGTGTGTGGGCAACTGACGTTAGTAGCTGCATTATGATATTGTCTTCTCCCATTAATCATAGTTTAAAATAATAGTATCTTGGGCATGGTGATGTAGAAGCATATAAACTGTGTAGGCTCCCGCAAATACCCCATTTCTTCTGATACACCGCATTTAAAAGGGACATATTATCAAATACACTTTCCTTAAAACATCTGGATTTACCTGAGCTGGTGGTAAAGACTTGGGCGGGAGGCATGACCCGACAAAATAAGTTGCAAGTAAGTGGTGAGAAAGGAAAGAAACTCAAGATGGCGAGGAGATGCACAGTAATAAGAAAAATACTCAAGAAGCTAACATGGAGTCATGCTTAAAGCAGCCTGTCGGGACGTCATTCTCATTGGCATATGGTGCCCTGGAGACTAGAGATCAGGCAGTTGGAAGAGAGATGGAACAGGATGGCCAGTGGGAGGGGATGAGGCTCACTTCAAGTCATAGGCTGTGTCAGACTCAATTGTTGCAAGGCTTGTATAAAGAATCTAACATTGACTTGCAGGAATGCTGTCTTCTAATAGGTGGCGCTGCAGAGGTATTGTTCCATCTCCCTTATTTGCAGACTCAAACAGTTACTGACCAACAGCCAAACACGGATATCACTACTCTGTATACACAAGTTAATCAGTCTGAACCCACACTTAAAGATATATTTTTGTCAATTACTAAATGCAGTGAATCCATTTCCTCTCTGACTTTACAAATAGGGATTATGGAAGGGGATATTATCTTTCTCAGACTTAATATCCCAAAGATATCACAACGCACTACTGTAGCAGAGAACTGTATTAGTGATTTGGAGGATACGATCACCCCGACTTGGTATACACAACTACTCAATTATGGCATTATATGCGAAAACAGATGATCTGGAAAATAGGTTACACCAGAACAACATACGTATGGTTGGAGCGCCTGAGAACATTGAGGGCAATAATCCAACAGTGTGTATTGAATATCTCCAATCTGGGTTTGGCATATAAACCCTAATCAATTTATATGCACTAGCACGGCCTGTATCAGTACAACGGCTGCACTACAGGTATGGTGAGATTATTCTCCATAAGGCACGTAAACAACTACACAGCACTACTGATGGCAACAACATTTTCTTCTTTCCGCATCATTCGGCAGAGATCCAAAAACGTAGAGCAAGGTTTATTGATGTCAAAAGACGTCTCGGGAACAAGTCCCATACACTATGATTTATCTAGCAAGGCTTCGGGTGGTGGCTGCTGGTACTACAAGCCCGACTCTGTAAAACAAGACACTCCGCTGTGCCGAGCTTACCATAGGGTGGATCCAATCTAATAAAACTTCAATAAAGTTAAAGGTGCTTCGCTATAAGGATGACGGCTTTAATAACGTACGGACTTTAGGTAAGAACAACATCATTTGTTTACTGTTCATTAATTCCTTGCTAATCAAGTCTTTACCCTTCTTCTCTTTCCTATTCCTTCCTCTATACCCCCTTTTTTTCTTTCACCCCTTTCCTGTTCTCCCTTTTTTCCCCTCCCCTCTTCCCTTTTCTTTACTCCTTTCCCTCCATCTTTTTATTTATGTAAGACGCTGTTACTTTACAGAATGGGTAGCTTTACAGTTACGAGTGGAAAACGTCACATTTACTGCAAAATTGCCTTGTTCGGTGGACTTTTGACCCGGCCTGATTTCTTTTAAAGTTGGGTTTAGAATTTTGGGGTAATGAAAATGAAAAAAGTATAGGTTAGTGTAGTTGCTAGATTTATGTATGGTTAGGTCAATATACCTGCTCTTCGCAGTATATATATCGTGTTCTTATAATGCTGGTGGGAATGACAGGGAGGATGAAGATTTTACTTTATCTGTCAGTTATTTTTCTTCCTTGCGGTGATGGCTGCAGGTGATTGGTTGGCATTCCATACTTGGAATATTAGAGCCATGGAAGATCCAGTTAAGTGACAAGTCATGTTTAACTATATTATGCCTTCTCTACCTGCAGGTTAGTATCTCCAAGAGACCCATTTAGCTGCAGACACTCTAAATAAAGAGTGGCTAGCCCATTCTTATCATACCACACATACAAGCTCCTCTAGGGGGTCGAGTATCCTTTTTCACAAATCAATCCCATACAAAAAGAAATTGATAACGAAAGAAGACATATGTGTTTATACTGTACTTCCTTCGCACTCACATGTATTTTGGTTGCTATATATGTCCCTCCTCTCTTTTCTTATGATGTTTTCAAAAATTTTTCTTTATTTGCGGGAAGGATACCACATTCCCCACTATCACTTTTGGGAGAATTTAATAATGTTCTATATATCCATGCTGGGATAGGCTACGGGTAGACCAAGATCGGTCAAGTGATAGTTCTTCAAGCAAAAGACCAGAGATTTTGAAGAACTCTCTTTAATAGATATATAGAAGGTCATACACCCTGAATTAAAAGCCTTATCATGCTACTCTAGCACACATAACACTATGTCTCTCAATGACTTAGTCATAAGCAGTTATTGAATAAGTTACGCAAAGTGCAATATCTTCCAAGGTCGCTACCTGATCATTCGCCAATACTACTCATAGCAGATTTTTTGAGGGGGGACAGAATGAGATCTTATATCTGGCGCCTCAATCCCTTCTGGATTCCACTATTAGATGATATTGCCATTACCCGACATATAGAGGAATATTTACTGGTTCAACAAATCCTGCAGTAGTTTGGGATACTATGAAAGCCTCCCTCCGAGGCTTGTTGATACAGAACATCAGTAGAGTTAAGAATCGGAGCAGATAGATAGGTGAGGAACTCGGTAAACGGGTGACTGAAACTGAAGCAGTTTTTACCAAATGACAGATGCTCATTGAGCAAATTGGTTGCAATTACAATCATATGTCCTTACATTGGCTAAAGGCCCATTTAGACACAACGATTATCGCTCAAAAGATTGCTTTTGAGCGACTTGTGAGCGATAATCGTTGTGTCATTTACATTGCAAGATGATCGCTCAACCATTGAGCGATCACCTTTCACTCTGAAGGATTGCTTTCTGCATCCAGCTGTTCTCCGCTGGGAGCGCAGGGCTGTCATACAGCCGAGCGCTCCCAGCGAAGGATGCAGAGGACAAGCGGGGTGTCGCCGCTTGTCTTCTGCATCGAGCTGTTATACAGCCGAGCGCTCTGAGTGGAGGATACAGAAGACAAGCAGGGGAAGCCCACTTGGCTTCTGCATCCAGCTGTTTTCTGCACGAAGCCGCCGGCTGTTATACAACCGAGCGCTCCATGCGGGGTATGGGAACACAGCTGGACAGCTGCGTTCTTCATACCCCGCCTGTTATCAGGAAACGGGATACAGCTGAAACAATAGTGTCAGCTGTATCCCGCTGTGAATCCCTGATAAGGCTCTTTGTCGTGATGAGCGATGGTTTAACGAAAACTGCACAATGTCAGTGCAGTTACAACGACTATCACTCAAAAGATGGCTTTGAGCGATTATCGTTGTGTCTAAATGGGCCTTAAGAAGAAGAGATATTTTTTTTCTCATTAGCATTACTATGAGAAAGCGGGATGGGCATTTATTAGCGACCAAAGCTAAATCACAGTTAGGGGGCTTCCTATTTTTCAAGCATAAGGACTTCCTCAGGAGACCTGGTGTCTAAACATAGTGAAATTCTTACAGACTGCAAAGATTTTAGAACAATCTATATTGTCTAAACTACTAATGTCTACAGAACAAATATTTTCATTTTTAGACTCTATTCCTCTTCCAACTTTATCAGAAATGGATAAAAGCATTCTGGATTCACTATTACAGTTGGAGGAGCTAAAGGAGGCTGTTGCTTCATTAGCTGCTAATAACGCTCCCGGTCTGGATGGAATTCCCATAAAGATTTCTAAGAAATTTGGAGATTCGATTCTCCCTGAGCTTCTAAAGGTCCTAACAAAATGCTTTGATAACTAGATATTCAATGCGAGAAGCCATAGTTGTTGTTCTTTTAAAACCAAGCCAAGACCCCTTGTTACCAGACGTATATAGGTCTACCCCCCTTTTGCCAGTAGACATTAAAATAATTGAAAAAAAACTTTGGCTATATGTCTCTCCCAAGTGATAATTTTTATTATTTATCTAGATCAATGTGGCTTCATACCTGCAAAGTCTACAGAAATTAATCTGCTTAAACTGGATCTACAGATTTCTGTAGATAACTCTGGTCAAAGAGCCATTTGTACTGAGTAGGAATTTCTATGGGCAGGGTTTTTTTTCAGGATGGGCTTTGGTAACTCTTTCTTAAGGCCCATTTACACTGGACGAGTGTGGGGCAAACGATGCCCGACACTCGTCCCTGTATCCCTGCGCTCCTGCAGAATAAAAGATCAGCGATGAAGCTCATCGCGCAGTTTATACAGCCGCCGTTCAATAGCGAATGGCAGCTCTGTTATGTGAATGGAGAGGGGCGGGGGAGCGAGAGGAGAGAAATGTCCTGCACTGCCCCGCCCCCTGCTGGCTGCTTCGTGTGCTAGCTCCATGGGAGCGCGGGGATACAGGGACGAGTGTCGGGCATAGTTTGCCTGACACTTGTCCATTGTGAATGGGCCTATACATACTGTAAATCATTATAAACTAGACTAATAGCTAGAATATAGATTACTAAACAACTGACAAAAGCGTTTGCGTTACGCAGGAGCTCACGGCGGGGTTGCGCCGTCTCCTCTGCTTTTAGCGATTGCAATAGAGCCTCTAGCGATATACATATATATACGATATAGAATTGCTCTATATGCTGATAATATACTTCTGTTTTTGGTGGATGCACAATCTTCACTCCACAATGCTACAGAATGGGCACATAGGGCAATATGCCTAGTTATCTCTAAATTGGTCTAAAGGTCCTTTTAGACACAACGATATTCGCTCAAAAATCGCTCAAAGCCGTCTTTTGAGCAAGAATCGTTGTGTGTAACCGCACTGACATCGTGCAGTTTTTGTTAAGCCGTCGTTGATCTTTCAGCGTGCTAAGAGATCAGCGATCAGCCTTATCAGGAATTCACAGCGGGATACAGCTGATACTATTGTTTCAGCTGTATCCCGCTCCCTGAAGACAGGTGGGGTATGAAGAACAGAGCGGTCCAGCTATATTCTTCATCCCCTGCTCGGAGCGCTCGGCTGTATAACAGTGTACCCGCTTGTCTTCTGCATCCCCCACTCAGAGCGCAAGGTGATCGCTCAACCTTGCGCTGTAAAAAAAGCACACAATGATTACTGCTCAAAAGATTTTTTGAGCAATAATCGTTGTGTCTAAACCAGGCTTAAGTTGGAACCATTACCAGTAGATAAACAAAGATACAGAGCTAGATCAAGATAAGGACGGAGAACAGGGGAAAGGGGTAAATACTGCACTGCTGCTGCCGGACTGGACCTGCAGGCTGGGCGATTGGAATGCTGCTCAGCCGGTTGGCCACATAAAATGGGGTGGTGGGCCTTGTGTTTGCTTTAGGGGAGGTTAAGATGCATTTTAGATTTCATGATTTGGTGTATTTATTACAATTTCAATAAAAATATTTGATTCAAAAAATATATAGAAACATTATTTTAACACTTTCTTGATGGATTGAACCCAAAAATCAAATGTGGCACATAAGTTACAGAAAAAAATTCAAGGGGAATGGTAGTGGGAATTCTTAAGTATTTGCATCCGTGAAGGCGATAAGCATTCCTTAGAAAATCTTCTTAAATTCTCTGCTTCCATATTTACGTTATGTTTACAAGAAAGTCTGGCAAATACTCTGTTCAGTAATGTGGGTTAAATACCTTACCTGCTGAGATGGGAATTCACACACAGCTCTGATCGCTGATGGCTCTGCTAACCAGGAAGCTAACTGGTTCCAGGCTTTCGTTACTTACATTCTGACCTCTACTGAAAAACGTTCAATAGTGTCTGTCGGGAAACACCAGACGTATAAGCATGTCTGCAAAATAATTACAGCTTCAGTTTTAAAGCTGGCCATCCACTGGTGATATTAAAAGGCCGTAAAGGCAGACTTAAACCACTTTTTACTGACTATTGACACCTTTTCATGAATTGACCATGAGTCTGAGATGCCAACTGAAGGCAGATATCTGTCAAAACGTTGATCTGAACATTTTGTTTGTTGTCAAAAGGTGTAGTTGGAAAAGTCATTTGTGCCAAATGACCGGTCAAAGTCTCATCAATATAAACTAAATTTACGGGCTCATAGGAACTAATATGCAGAGCTTAAGGATGTGAATCAGGTGGCTATCTAGATTTAATTGCTCAACATCCCTCCAGACACCTTCTGACCGCTTGTGGAATCCATCTTTAGTCAAATTGCTGCATTGTGGTGGGACAGAGGGGGGTCCTATTTGATATTAGTTCCTGTCCCATGACTTTTGGCATATTAGTGTATAATGTAAAAAAACAAACAAACACTATGAAATGGTTGATTGTGAGTGGAGCTTAAAACTAGAAAGTCGTGAGGTTTGAGGTATGTTATGCCTCAACTACTAAAAACTTAAGGGGGGGCCATACATATAAGATGAAGGTAAGATAAACCTGCCGATTTGGGGGACATCAGATAACCATTTCATGTGTAATAGATGTTCGGCCTAAGTTCATTTGGTAGATGTCAGAGGAAAAAGGATTAAGCATGTTGAATTTAACTTGCTGAAACCTTTTGTCTCAAAGGAGATAAGCCTCTGCTAGAGGTATCTTGCAGCAGCTTACTCTCCTCTCCTTACTGACAACAAATTCACAGTGTGTAAGGCTGAAACACCAGAGACCTTCACCAACAACGACCCAGGTACAAAATAACATGGTATGCAAGGCCGAAAAAAAGAC